>NW_028227258.1:83947500-85147500 GCF_978045245.1 Mus caroli | reverse complement strand
TCTACCTGTTTGGTTGTGTTTTCCTGTTTTACTTTAAGGACCTGTAATTCTTTAGCAGTGCTCTCCTGTATTTCTTTGAGTTATGAAAGTCCTTCTTGATGTCCTCTACCATCCTCATTAGATATGCTTTTAAATCTGGGTCTAGATTTTCGGTTGTATTGGGGTGCCCAGGACTAGGTGGGGTGGGAGTGCTATGTTCTGATGATGGTGAGTGGTCTTCATTTCTGTTAGTAGGATTCTTACATTTGCCTTTCATCATCTGGTAATCTCTAAAGCTAGCTGTTATAGTTGTCTCTGGTTAGAGCTTGTTCCTCAGGTGACTCTGTTAGTTAGCCTCTATCAGTAGACCTGGGAGGCTGGCTCTCTCCTTAGTTTCAGTGGTCAGAGTATTCTCTGAAGGCAAGCTCTATTCTTGCTGGGAAGTTGCCCAGATATCTGGCGTTCGAACCTGCCTCCTGGCAGAAGTTGTGTTCCACACACCAGAAGTCTTAGGATCCCATGGGGAATCCTGTGTGGGTCCTTGCGAGTGTCTGGAGACTCCAATGGCAAGGCACCCCAGTGCTCGAGTGGACCGGAAGTGACTTGTGCCCCAGCTCAGGCCGCGTTGCCTGCTTCCCTAGGTAATGCAGTCTCAGGTTCCGCGAGATTGGATTGGAGCAGACACTGTGTTCCACCCACCAGAGGTCTTAGGATCCTGTGGGGAATCCTGTGCGGGTCCTTTCGGGTGTCCGGACACTCCTCTGGCAAGGCACCCCACTAGAGTGGACCGGAAGGCCTAATCTTTTTTCTTACCTACCTAGTGTTTGCAATTTGAAAGTGATTGTGGTGTAGGAAAGTGGTAGATATGAGAACCCCCAAAAGTAGCCAAAAACTATGAATACATACTTTGTTACCATTGATTTTGATACATAGATATGTAAAATTTCAAATTTTCACATCATTGTTTGTTTGTTTTTGTTTTTGTTTTTGTTTTTTGGTTTGTTTTTTTTCTTTGTTTTGTTTTTGTTTTTGTTTTTGTTTTTGTTTTTGTTTTTGTTTTTTGAGACAGGGTTTCTCTGTATAGCCCTGGCTGCCCTGGAACTCACTTTGTAGACCAGGCTAGCCTCAAACTCAGATATTCTGCCTGCTTCTGCCTCCTGAGTGCTGGGATTAAAGGTGTGTGCCACCACAGACCTGCTTCAAATTTTCAAATCTTAAGAGATTTTTTTTCTTTGATCAGGATATAGTATTTTTCCCTATTTGTATTAATTTTAGTTTGTATTAATTTTAATTTTAATTTTATTTTTTTCAGTTATTAAAATAGTTAAAATGACTCATGTTGGTGTTCAATTTGACTGAAATTTATTTTTATATTGTTATTTTCTGTGGTTTCTTTGTAACCTTGATATTCAGGTATATTTCTTTTACACAAATGAAAGATTCTATTTTCAAATCCAGTTTGTTATAGACTATATCTTTTCATTGGAAGACTGAGGCAATTGATGTGCAGAGCTATCAATGAGCAGTGTTTTTTGATGCTTGTAATTTTGTTACGATGGTATGGATGATCCTCTCTCCCTTACACATACATACACACACACACACACACACACACACACACACACACACACACACACACACACCTGCTCCTCTTTAGTTGGATTGATATGTATTCTTCTATTGTTAGATTCATATTTAAGGCCAAAATTTCTACTCACAATCTTGCTTTGAGTGTTATGAATACCATATTTCTCAGCTTATGTCTCCTTCCTTGGTCTGCAGCATTCCATGGAATTTGTGAATTGTGAAATCTCTTACACCTGTGAAGAACATACAGGAATAGATGGACTTACTTGAAGGGTTGACATCTTCACCATTATAAATTGTGGATATCTGCTCTTAATTGTGGCTCTTTTAGCTATATCTGACCTAGGATATATATGATACCTATGTCTGTACAATCCTCTGCCATCCAACAAGAGTTTTGTAACTTCCCATTGTCCACATTCCTTTTCTTGGTTTCAATGTAGTCTCCAAATATCGTCTATAGCTTAACTGCTGGGTACTCTTTGCCTACCACTGAATTGTATTTGTTTGGGCTTGCTGTTCCTTCTTTTTTCCTGTAACAAATTATCACAGCAAAAGTTAAAAATTATCCCTGTGATTAAGGCCAAATAGCAATAGTTATACTGTAACAATGATTATCATAATAATAAATTCACTAATCTCTTGTACTTCTATTTCTACACTCTTAATTAAAACTGTATTTGCCAGTTCTACTGAGTGATAGAAACTAGAGTGACAGAATTCTAATAGAAGCTTTATAGACTTAATAGAAGCTGTCAATATCAAACTGGTATTTCTTAACTTTTGCCAAAATACAGTTACTCACAAATTCAGTGATGTAAGATGGAGGAAATTAGTAAGACCAATAAAATAAAAATATAGCTATCATTCATCATGTCATCTATAAGATTTGTTCACTTTAATGTCTATCTTGTATATTGAGTTTTAGCTATCTGACCAGTTATCAAAATCAAAAATCAAACTTGTTTTTTCTTTCTCTTTTATGAGACTATTTTCTAGTTTGTTCCTACCTTATTATCATTCAGTTATACTATCATGTGATTTTTTAACTCTGACCTTTGATTTGAACTTATTTTTCTTAGAGAAATATTCTCCTCATCAATGAAGTGCTGAACCCATAGAAATTTTATGCCTTTCTTTGATGAACTCTTATAAATATAGGATGAGACAGATAATTGTTGCTGCTGAGAATGTGATTCATAAAATTATACCTAAGTTCTTAGATTCTCTTCTACTTAATGGGATTCTCTGATAAAAATCTTGAATAAATCTTGATCTCATGCCACTTCCAGACTCACAATTCTCTGCCTTGTTCTCAAAATTAGGAACAAATGTAAAAATAAATGTATAGGTGAATTAAAAAGCAAATATCTGCATATAAGCTGCTTTACAGAGGCAGAGTAACATTCAGGGGAGTTGATTCCCAGCCTACTTTGTCAGCAACACTTCTTAGAATAAGAAAGTATATAAAGAATATATGTTTTACTGACTGATTTCTCTCGAACCACATATCCTGGAGATTTCTACAGCATTAGAAATAGAGGAGAAAGAAAAAGAATATAATTCCTGAACTTAGGCCTAAGTTGTATCATTACTTAAAATTTTGAATGCATAGAAGAAAACACCTGCACTTTGGTCCAGGAAAAATTTAAATTAGTTCACAATCTTGAAATAAGAAGAGTTACAGAGATACTTATAAAAATATTAGAGTTCTGAGAACTTACAAAACAAAATATTTTTGATATTCAGTTCTTATATGGCAAATTAAATGCTATCAAACTCAAAACACAAATTGGTTATATGTGCTGTATATACTCTGGAAACCAAGAAAAAAATCTCATGTGTATAACAAATAACAATGTTTATAAACCCTGAAGTGATTGTCTTTTTGAACTTTAGAATTGGAGTATGGAAACTCATAGAAATTGTTAGGTAAAATATCTTCCTAATGAAATAATTAAGAGTATATTAGCCAAATTAATTTGAATATAATACCATGCATAAATTACATTGCTGTGGTAAATGTCTACATTTCTCTTGGAGATAAGTACATGACTATGCCCTCTTTCTTCCCGAATTGCCCAGAATTAAACACATGTACTCACCTGCCCTTCTATTTCCCTTTATACCCTATGAATTTAACTGCCTCAAACTTAAAGAAAACTAACAAGCTTGTCCACGGCAAGGCACAGCCAGAAGTGATCTGTGTGCTCTCCTCTGATCTCCATCTACTGGCCCGCCTCAGGAAGATTAAGGTCCACCTAGGACATAACCAGCAGAGGTGACCAAAATTTGGTTCCTTGACCTCATTTGTAAGGTCCATGGCTCTGCTTGCCTTCCAAAAAGTCTTGTTGCCATCAGGAACATATGAACCAGAGCAGTGACAACCAGATGGCAAAAGGCCAGCATAAGAAAGCAATCTACAAGAGTCAGTGCCATATAGTACCACCAGAGCCTAGGTATCCTACTACAAGCTCTGCATATCCTATCACAGCAAAAACAGTAGGAGATGACCTTAAATACTTTCTTATCAAGATGATAGAGAGCTTTAAAAAAGGAAATCAATAAACACTTAAAGAAATACTGAAAAATACAAACAGGTGAAGGAGATGAATAAGACTGCTTAAGGTCTGATAATGAAAATAGAGGCAATAGAGAAACACAAACTAGGGAGGGAATCCTGGAGATGGAAACCTAGGGAAGATAACAGGAAGTATAGATGCAAGTATCATCAACACAATACAAGAGATGGAAGAGAGAATGTCTGGTTAGAAGATATGGAAGAAGAAATCAAAACATCAGTAAAAGACATCTTAAATCTAAAAAGTTCCAGACACAACACATCGAAGAAATATGAGATAACATGAAAGAACAAATCTAAGAATAATAGGAATAGAAAATGAGAAGATTCATAGATACAAGGCTCAGAACATATTTTCAACAAAATCATAGAAGAAAATTTCACCAACCTAAAGAAAGAGATATTTATAAACATAAAAGAAGCTTATAGAACATCAATTACATCACACCAAAAAATAGTCTTCCCAACACATAATAATTAAAACAGCAAGCCTACAAAGAAAAGAAAAGAAAAGAAAAGAAAAGAAAAGAAAAGAAAAGAAAAGAAAAGAAAAGAAAATTACAAGCAGCAAGAGGAAAGGGCCAAGTAACATACAAAGGCAGACCTTTCAAAATTACACATGAATTTTCAACAGAGTTTCTAAAAGATAGATTTTCCTGAACAGATGTCTTATAGACTCGAAGAAACCACAGATACTAGCCACACTACTATACCCAGAAACACGTTCAAATACCATAGATGGTAAATAAAATAAAATAAAAACCAAGAAAAAATAAACAATAGTTATCAACATATTCAACTCTATAGAAAGATACTGGAAAGAAAACTCAAGCCCAAGAAGGCTAACAACCTCTAGGAAAACACAGGAAATAAATAAAGCCACAGCTGCAAGCCAAAGGAAGGGAAGTATACACACACACACACACACACAAACACACACACAAAATCAACAACAACAAAAAAAAACCCACCACTAAAATGAAAATAATGGACTAACAATCAATGGTCATTAATATCTTTCAACATCAGTGGACTCAATTTCACAATAAAAATACACATGGTAACAGAATGGATGTGAAAATAGGATCCATCATTTGGCTACATACAAGAAATATGTACATACAATTGTCTCATTAGATGCTGGAGGCAAAATCCAACAAACATTCATGATAAAAGTCCTGGAGAGAACAGGGATACAGAGTGCACACCTAAACACAATGATAGAAATAAACACCAAGCAAATAGTCAACATCAAATTCAATATAGAGAAACTCAAAGACATTCCACTAAAATCAGTGTGAAAACAAGACTGTTCCCTTTCTCTGTATTTATTCAACAAGTACTTGAAGATCTAGTTAGACCAATAAGACAGCTAAAGGAGATTAAGGTGATACAAGTTGTAAAGGGGAAAGCCAAAGTTCTGCTATTTTAAGACAGTATGATGGTATACATAAATGACCCCAAAATTCTACTGGAGAACTCCCACAGCTCATAAATACCTTCCACATATTGGATGGATACAAAATCAACTCAAGAAAGAAATATTAGCCCTCCTTTAATACAACTAATAAATGGGCTAAAAAATAAATTACAGAAAAAACATGTATGCTGGCTGGTTTTGTGTGTCAACTTGACACAGGCTAAAGTTATCACAGAGAAAGAAGCTTCAGTTGGGGAAGTGCCTCCATGAGATCCAGCTGTAGGGCATTTTCTCAATTAGTGATCAAGGGAGTGGGCCCCTTTAGGGTGATGACATCTCTGGACTGGTAGTCTTGGGTTCTATAAGAAAGCAAGCTGAGCAAGCCAGGGGAAGCAAGCCAGTAAGAAACATCCCTCCATGGCCTCTTCATCAGCTCCTGCTTTCTGACCTGTTTGAGTTCCAGTCCTAACTTCCTTTGGTGATGAACAGCAACGTGGAAGTATAAGCCCAATAACCCTTTTCCTCCCCAACTTGCTCTTTGTTCATGATGTTTGTGAAGTAATAGAAATCCTAACTAAGGCCACATGCTTTACAGTAGTCATAAATAAAATAAGATATCTTGGTGTAACACTAACCAGCCAAATGAATGATCTGTGTGACAAGAACTTCAAGCCTCAGAAGAAATTGAGGAAGATATTGAAGATGGAAAGATCTCCTATGAACATGGATTGGTTGGATTAACAAAGTCAAAATGATCATCTTACCAAAAGCAATATCAGGATTCAATGAAATTCTCATAAAAATTCCAACTGGAGTGATCTGCCCTGCAGGGAGCGCGATCTTGACTCCGGGACTCCACCGAACTTAGTCTGTACAGGTTAGAGTGAGGACCACAGAGACAGACAGCTTCTGGGACAGGCGGGAGCCACAGAGCCGCTGAGGCAGCACCCTTTTGGGGCCACTGACATCCGGCACCCTCCCAGCTGGAAGACAGTGGTCTGCCTTGCACAGGAGCCCTCTGCCTCAGGATCAGGGAGCACATTTTGGATCCAGGACTCCACTGAACTTAGGAAGTTAGTCTGCACAGCTGAGAGAGTGCACCACAGAAGCCTACAGCTTCTGTGACCTGCCAAAGCAACACAGCATCTGGGAAAGGTCCTGTTTTCCGCCTTCTTCTTCGGCCAGGAGGAGGTCCAAATGCCAGATATCTGTACACCTTCCCTTTAAGAGGAAAGCTTGTCAGCAGGGAGTGCTCTAACCACTGAAACTCAGGTCCCAGGTCTGCTGACAGACAATACTCAGAATCACCAGAAGAACAACCTCTGAACAGAGACAACTATAACAACTCCAGAGATTACCAGATGGCGAGAGGTAAACATAAGAATCCTACTAACAGAAACCAAGACCACTCACCATCATCAGGACCCAGCACTCCCACTTCCCCCAGTCCAGGGCACCCCAACACACCTGAAAAGCTAGACCTGGATTTAAAAGCATATCTCATGATGATGGTAGAGGACATCAAGAAGGACTTTAAAGAACTACAGGAGAACATGGCTAAAGAGTTACAAGTACTTAAAGAAAAACAGGAAAACACAACCAAACTGGTAGAAGTCCTTAAAGAGAAGCAGGAAAACACATCCAATCAGATGATGGAAATGAACAAAACCATACTAGACCTAAAAAGGGAAGTAGACACAATAAAGAAAACCCAAAATGAGGCAACACTGGAGATAGAAACCCTAGGAAAGAAATCTGAAACCATAGATGCAAGCATCAGCAACAGAATACAAGAGATGGAAGAGAGAATCTCAGGTGCAGAAGATTCCATAGAGAACATCAGCACAACAATCAAGGAAAATGGAAAATGCAAAAAGATCCTAACTCACGACATCCAGGAAATACAGGACACAATGAGAAGACCAAACCTACGGATAATAGGAGTGGATGAGAATGAAGATTTTCAACTCAAAGGACCAGCAAACATCTTCAACAAAATCATAGAAGAAAACTTCCCAAATCTAAAGAAAGAGATGCCCATGAACATACAAGAAGCCTACAGAACACCAAATAGGCTGGACCAGAAAAGAAATACCTCCCGACACATAATAATCAGAACAACAAATGCACTAAATAAAGATAGAATACTAAAAGCAGTAAGAGAAAAAGGCCAAGTAACATATAAAGGCAAGCCTATCAGAATTACACCAGATTCTTCACCAGAGTCTATGAAAGCCAGAAGATCCTGGACAGATGTTATACAGACACTAAAAGATCACAAATTCCAGCCCAGGCTACTATACCCAGCCAAACTCTCAATTAACATAGATGGAGAAACCAAAGTATTCCACGACAAAACCAAATTCACACATTCTCTCCACGAATCCAGCCCTTCAAAGGATAATAACAGAAAAAAACCAATACAAGGATGGGAACCACGCCCTAGAAACAACAAGAAAGTAATCCCTCAACAAACCTAAAAGAAGACAGCCACAAGAACAGAATGCCAACTTTAACAACAAAAATAACAGGAAACAACAATTACTTTTCCTTAATATCTCTTAATATCAATGGACTCAACTCCCCGATAAAAAGACATAGACTAACAAACTGGCTACACAAACAAGACTCAATATTTTGCTGCTTGCAGGAAACTTATCTCAGAGAAAAAGATAGACACTACCTCAGAATGAAAGGCTGGAAAACAATTTTCCAAGCAAATGGTATGAAGAAACAAGCTGGAGTAGCCATTCTAATATCTGATAAGATTGACTTCCAACCCAAAGTCATCAAAAAAAACAGGGAGGTGCACTTCATACTCATCAAAGGTAAAATCCTCCAAGAGGAACTATCAATCCTGAATAACTATGCTCCAAATACAAAGGCAGCCTCATTCATTAAAGAAACTTTAGTAAATCTCAAAACACACATTGCACCTCATACAATAATAGTGGGAGAATAGAACACACCAATTTCACCAATGGACAGATCATGGAAACAGAAACTAAACATGGACACAGTGAAACTAACAGAAGTTATGGATCAAATGGATCTGGCAGATATCTACAGAACATTCTATCCTAAAACAAAAGGATAAAACTTCTTCTCAGCACCTCATGGTACCTTCTCCGAAATTGACCACGTAATTGGGCACAAAACAGGACTCAACAGATACAAAAATATTGAAATTGTCCCATGCATTCTATCAGATCACCATGGACTAAGGCTGATCTTCAATAACAAAATAAATAATAGGAAGCCAACATTCACGTGGAAACTGAACAACACTCTTCTAAATGATACCTTGGTCAAGGAAGGAATAAAGAAAGAAATCAAGGACTTTTTAGAGTTCAATGAAAATGAAGCCACAACATACCCAAACTTATGGGATGCAATGAAAGCATTTCTAAGAGGAAAACTCATAGCTCTGAGTGCCTCCAAAAGAAAACTAGAAAGAGCACACATTAGCAGCTTGACAACACACCTAAAAGCACTAGAACAAAAGGAAGCAAATTCACCCAAGAGGAGTAGACGGCAGGAAATAATCAAACTCAGGGGCGAAATCAATCAAGTGGAAACAAAAAGAACTATTCAAAGAATCAACCAATCAAGGAGCTGGTTCTTTGAGAAAATCAACAAGATAGATAAACCCTTAGCCAGACTCACTAGAGGGCACAGGGAAAGCATTCTAATTAACAAAATCAGAAATGAAAAAGGAGACATAACAACAGATCCTGAAGACATCCAAAACACCATCAGATCCTTCTACCAAAGGCTATACTCAACAAAACTGGAGAACCTGGATGAAATGGACAAGTTTCTAGACAGATACCAGGTACCAAAGTTGAACCAAGATTAGGTTAATGATCTAAACAGCTCTATATCCCCCAAAGAAATAGAAGCAGTCATTAATAGTCTCCCAACCAAAAAAAGCCCAGGACCAGATGGGTTTAGTGCAGAGTTCTATCAGACCTTCAAAGAAGATCTAATCCCAGTTCTTCACAAACTATTCCACAAAATAGAAACAGAAGGTACTCTACCCAACTCATTCTATGAAGCCACAATTACTCTGATACCTAAACCACAAAAAGACCCAACAAAGATAGAAAACTTCAGACCAATATCCCTTATGAATATTGATGCAAAAATACTCAATAAAGTTCTTGCTAACCGAATCCAAGAACACATTAAAACAATCATCCATCCTGACCATGTAGGTTTCATCCCAGGGATGCAGGGATGGTTTAATATACGGAAATCCATCAACTTAATCCAGTATATAAACAAACTCAAAGACAAAAACCACATGGTCATCTCGTTAGATGCGGAAAAAGCATTTGACAAAATCCAACACCCATTCATGATAAAAGTCTTGGAAAGATCAGGAATTCAAGGCCCATACCTAAACATGATAAAAGCAATCTACAGCAAACCAGTAGCCAACATCAAATTAAATGGTAAGAAGCTTAAAGCAATCCCTCTAAAATCAGGGACTAGACAAGGCTGTCCACTTTCTCCATACCTATTCAACATAGTACTTGAAGTCCTAGCCAGAACAATTCGACAACAAAAGGAGATCAAAGGGATACAAATTGGAAAAGATGAAGTCAAAATATCACTTTTTGCAGATGATATGATAGTATATATAAGTGACCCTAAAAATTCTACCAGAGAACTCCTAAACCTGATAAACAGCTTCGGTGAAGTAGCTGGATATAAAATTAACTCAAACAAATCAATGGCCTTTCTCTACACAAAGAACAAACAGGCTGAGAAAGAAATTAGGGAAACAACACCCTTCTCAATAGTCACAAATAATATAAAATATCTTGGCGTGACTCTAACTAAGGAAGTGAAAGATCTGTATAATAAGAACTTCAAGTCTCTAAAGAAAGAAATTCTAGAAGATCTCAGAAGATGGAAAGATCTTCCATGCTCATGGATTGGCAGGATCAACATTTAAAAAATGGCTATCTTGCCAAAAGCAATCTACAGATTCAATGCAATCCCCATCAAAATTCCAACTCAATTCTTCAACGAATTAGAAAGTGCAATGTGCAAATTCATCTGGAATAACAAAAAACCTAGGATAGCAAAATCTCTTCTCAAGGATAAAAGAACCTCTGGTGGAATCACCATGCCAGACCTAAAGATTTACTACAGAGCAATTGTGAAAAAAACTGCGTAGTACTGGTATAGTGACAGACAAATAGACCAATGGAATAGAATTGAAGACCCAGAAATGAACCCACACACCTCTGGTCACTTGATCTTTGACAAGGGAGCTAAAAGCATCCAGTGGAAGAAAGACAGCATTTTCAACAAATGGTGCTGGCACAACTGGTTGTTATCATGTAGAAGTATGTGAATTGATCCATTCCTATCTCCTTGTACTAAGGTCAAGTCTAAGTGGATCAAGGAACTTCACATAAAACCAGAGACACTGAAACTTATAGAGGAGAAAGTGGGGAAAAGCCTTGAAGATATGGGCACAGGGGAAAAATTCTTGAATAGAACAGCAATGGCTTGTGCTGTAAGATCGAGAATTGACAAGTGGGACCTCATGAAACTGCAAAGCTTCAGCAAGGCAAAAGACACCATCAATAAGACAAAAAAAACCGCCAACAGATTGGGAAAGGATCTTTACCTATCCTAAATCAGATAAGGGTCTAATATCCAATATATATAAGGAACCCAAGAAGGTGGACTCCAGAAAGTCAAATAACCCCATGAAAAAATGGGGCTCAGAATTGAACAAAGAATTCTCACCTGAAGAATACAAAATGGCAGAGAAGCACCTGAAAAAATGTTCAACATCCTTACTCATCAGGGAAATGCAAATCAAAACAACGCTGAGATTCCACCTCACACCAGTCAGAATGGATAAGATCAAAAATTCAGGTGACAGCAGATGCTGGCGGGGATGTGGAGAAAGAGGAACACTCCTCCATTGTTGGTGGGATTGCAAGCTTGTACAACCACTCTGGAAATCAGTCTGGCGGTTCCTCAGAAAATTGGACATAGTACTACCGGAGGATCCAGCAATACCTCTTCTGGGCATATATCCAGAAGATGTCCCAACCGGTAAGAAGGACACATGCTCCACTATGTTCATAGCAGCCCTATTTATAATAGCCAGAAGCTGGAAAGAACCCAGATGTCCCTCAACAGAGGAATGGATACAGAAATTATGGTACATTTACACAATGGAGTACTACTCAGCTATTAAAAAGAATGAATTTATGAAATTCCTAGCCAAATGGATGGATCTGGAGGGCATCATCTTGAGTGAGGTAACATAATCACAAAGGAACTCACACAATATGTATTCACTGATAAGTGGATATGAGCCCAAAACTTAGGATACCCAAGATATAAGATACAATTTGCTAAACGCATGAATCTCAATAAGAATGAAGACCAAAATGTGGACACTGTGCCCCTTCTTAGAATTGGGAACAAAACACCCATGGAAGGAGTTACAGAGACAAAGTTTGGAGCTGTGATGAAAGGATGGACCATCTAGAGACTGTTGTATCCAGGGATCCATCCCATAATCAGCTTCTAAACGCTGACACCATTGCATACACTAGCAAGGTTTTGCTGAAAGGACCCAAAGATAGCTGTCTCTTGTGAGACTATGCAGGGGCCAAGCAAACACAGGAGTGGATGCTCACAGTCAGCTATTGGATGTATCACAGGGCTCCCAATGGAGAAGCTAGAGAAAGTACCCAAGGAGCTAAAGGGTTCTGCAACCCTATAGTTGGAACAACGTGATGAACTAACCAGTACCCCGGAGCTCTTGTCTCTAGCTGCATATGTATCGAAAGATGGCCTAGTCGGCCATCACTGGAAAGAGAGGCCCATTGGACTTGCAAACTTTATATGCCCCAATATAGGGGAATGCCAGGGTCAAAAGAATGGGAATGGGAGGGTAGGGAAGTGGGGGGCGGTATGGGGGACTTTTGGGATAGGATTGGAAATGTAATTGAGGAAAATATGTAATAAAAAAACCTAAAAAATAATTTTAAAAATAAAATATAATAAATAAATGTTTAAAAAAAATTCCAACTGAATTATTTACAGACCTTGGAAGAGCAATTCTCAACTTCATAAGGAAAATAAAACAAACAAAAGATCCAACTTAACAAACAAAAAACCAGAGTATCTAAAATAATCCTGTAGAATAAAAGAACTTCTATAGTTATCAACATATGCAATTTCAAGATGCAATACAGAGCAATAATAATAAACACCACATAATATCGGCATAAAAAAAGATAGGTTGATCAATGGAATCAACTAAAAGACCCAGATGTGAAGCCTGATACCTAAGGATAATTGATTTTTGACAAAGAGGCCAAAACCACACAATGGGATAAAGAAAGCATCTTCAACAAATGGTTCAGGTTTAACTAGATGTTTGTATGGAGAAGAATGTACATAGATCCGTATTTATCACTGTACATACTAAAGCTAAGAGAAAGTGTGAAATAGCCTTGAAATCATTGGTGCCAGAAATAATTTTTTGAAGAGAACACCAATTGCTCAGCTAATAAGATGGACAATTAATAAATGGGACCTCATGAAACTGAAAATTCTTCTCTAAGACAAAGGATACAATACAAAAATGGCAGCCTTCAAAATGGGAAAAAGACATTTTGAGATTTCGAGATAGATGGAATTAAAAATTATCATCCTGAGTGAGGTACCCCAAATCAAGAATGACATGCATGGTATGTCCTCACTAATATGTGTATATTATCCATAAAGTACAGATAACCATGTTACAATTCACAGGCCCAACGAATCTATATAAAAAGGAGAACCCAAGAGAAGATTCTTGGCTCTGACTTAAAAAGAGAAATCAAATAGATACTGGAGTTTGAGGGAGGGAGGATAATGAATTGGAGATGATGTATGCAGAGATTCTGGGTTGGTATTAAGGTGTAGGGAGAGGGGGATGATGTTGAGGGGTGAAAGATTGCTGGGAGACACAGCAAAATTCTGTCTGGGTCATCTCTGGGACGAGCTGAAACCCTGGGTTGAAGGAGGATCCTAGGAATCTGCAAGGGTAATGGTAGCTAGAACTCTTAGCAGCTGGGGACATGGAGACTGAAGTGGCCACCTCTCTAGGCAAGCAGGCCAAGGAGAACACACAAAATCTTCAGCCAGACTTCTTTGTCCTTCATTCAAGATGGAAACAGATGCAGAGACCAACAGCCAAAAATTAGTGGAGATCAGGAGTCTTGTGGAAGAATGAGGGGAAAGAGTGAGGAAGCTAGAGAGGTCAAGGACCCAAAAGAAGACCTACAGAGTCAATTAATCTGAGCCAATGGGTGCTCACAGAGACTAAATCACCATACAATAAGTATGCATGGGCTGGACCCGTAAACATTTGTAGCTCATGTGCAGTTGGTCTTCAAGTGGGTCTTCTAACAATTGGAGCAGGGGCTGTCTGTGACTCTCTTGCCTGCCTTTGGAGCCCTTTTGGATCCCCTTTTCCTAGCTGGCTCCCTTGACTGGCCTCAGTAGAAAAGGACAATCTCTGGAGACTTGAAGCCAACTAGGGACAGGAACAGTTCTGCTCCAAATTGATGTGTCAGGGTGGGTTGTACCCATAAGGTGATCCCCTTTAATGACAAAATGTGAGGGTTTAATGAGAGAAGGGGTATGTGAGAGTGAAACTCAGAGAAGACAAATAAGGGTGAATAAGAAAAGAAAAGTAATAGCAATGAGAGTACCACTTTGGGCTGTTGAATTTTCTCATTTTAACATTAGGATATCAACATGCACTTTCCTCTTGCATTATTTCTGACTTAGAAGAAAATGCCAAACTTAATGAATAATTCATTTTAATGGCAACAGAGTTATTTGCCCTTAAGCAGTGTGGCTCTTGGATATTTAAGTGACAGTTGTTTTGAATAGGACCTTGTTGAAATGACTTCACTTCTAAGTTACAGTATTACATCTACAACTTCTATGCTGTTATCATATATTTAAGTACACAGTGCAGCATTTCCAGGTATAGGCCCTACATTATACAGCTTATCTTTAGAACATATTTATCTTGTGTCACTCAAATTTTGAAAGGAATAAAATGCAGGTTCCCCTTCAACTCTTCTCTAAGGCCTTAGAAACTAACATTTTATGCTGAATGGTATTTTTGTTTGACTATTTTAGATACTTCATCTTTAAAACAGTCTTATTGGTTCTTTATGAATTTAACATCGAATATACTAGTTCCACTCATCTGGGATCCCTCACCTCTCTGCTGGTGCCTGTGTAAATTTAAATGCTCACACTAACTCCTGCTGGGTTCTGGGATCAGTAGCTACCCCAGTCTCACTCAATTCCCAGCTAGCTCTCCCCCTTTCTCTGCTTGCTGCTTGCCTGGTGCTATAAAAAGCCATATGGCCCTGGTTCCTGAGGCTGGCTTGCTAAGCTAACCAAACCTGCTTTTCCTGAAAAAAACGACTGGAGCTACCACTCTATTGTCTGAGGCTAGTCGGTAGAATGCCAACAATTGCTCTAGTCTCACTCAATTCTCTTTAGCCTCATGAAAGGAAAACCCTAGAGACTTAAAATATTCATATCATCCAGATTTTTATCTGTAAATCTCCAACCCCAATATGCCCATGCAAAGAACACACAACTAAGTTATACTATTTATCAGCTGCACGATCCCTAGCTACTTGCAGCTCTTCCAGGCCACATGGGTCTACTCCATCATCCAGCTCTTCTTGCTCCATCTTCTCTCTCAGCTCCCGCCATCTTGTTCTCTTTTCTTCCTTCCTTCTTTCCTTCTTTAAAACTTCCAGCCTGCCTTTCCCTTCCACTGTCCAATCAAAGGTGCTAGCCTTTATTTAACCAGTTAAATTGGGGAGCAGGTTCACAGGTTAACAGGTTCACCTGAGTACAGAATTGGATCCTCATCGGGTGCAGGGTTAGCATCAAAATACAAACAGCATCAAAGGCAATCCACAACATACCTGGCTTCCACCTTGGCAACCTTCCCTCAACAAAAGAAAAAAACCAACAACAATAAGAAAGACAAACAACAACAACAAAAAACATGTGAACGCTGTAAAATGTGTCAGAATATGACACACAGTATATATACCCTTTTGTTCATATTCCTTTGCTTTGAAATATTCATTGCAAAGAGTCTTTGGTCTGGTACAAGGTCTCTGGTTTCTACTGGGACTTCTCTTGGATATCCTATTGTTTCCCGGTGTCAGGGAGATGCTGTAGTTTTCGATCTGTGAGACTGACCGGTTCATTTACTTCAGGAGTTCACCAATGAGGTAGATATTGTTTGGGTCAATTCAAAGCTCGCTCTGGTTCTGGCCTTGAAATATACCTGAGTTAGACAGCCCATCAGCTCTCCCACACCCGCATCACTGGGACTAGCTCTCCATCTTTGCCCCAGTTGGCCCATTCTATGATATGGCCAGCAATGTACAGAGGCAGCTACCAATTCTCTCAGTCTCAACCTCAGGCTGGCTTACCCACAAGCCCATAAATAGGGCTAGATCTACCTGGTTGCTCAGGGGTGGAGCAGGTTCTGCTCTCAGGAGTGGTGCAGTCAGTGAGGTACAGGGCCAGTTCTCCAGCTCTGATAATGCCAACATTTCATTTCATCTCTAGCTAGCTCTTTTCTCTAGGAGTCCTTCCAGGCCTGTGGCAATGGCTGGACCTGTAATTGTCTCAGGATCACTTTTATCAGGGAGTATTAGGTTACTAATAATTCAGATGTTCATAGATCAGCAAACTGAGGATAGATATAGCCTCACCTCCCGGACTGATGCTCAGGTGACATAGATACATCATTTGTATGAAAATCTATATTGTTTGCTTCACTTCACATGGCCTATTTCGTTTAGCACAGCTTCATCTAGGATCATCTATATGGTTCTGCATGGGAGACGAAAGGTTGCCTTGCAGCTTTTGCCAATTTTTAGTTACTGGGAGAAAGACAGACGCAGTTTTCTATATGAGTGCGGTCCCTGTTATGTGTAGGAAGTTCCAGTGGAAGACTGTATTTTCTAGAATATTTTCTCCCTGCTTCTAAAAGGACATAAAGATGAGTGGTTAGGGAAAGAGTTTGTGGGCAGTGAATAAGATCAAAGCACATGGTAGAGAAAAGTAAAATAAATAAATAAATAATAAATAAATAAATCATATACACATGTGTATATATAGTGCAATCTGGAAGATTCAAGGGAGTATTAGTCTAACGTGGGTATAAAAAGTAGGTAGAGTACCCAGATTTTCAAAAACTTAAAAAAACAATAATTCGTAATTTTAAATATCAATTCATTTTTGCAATGTCTAGTTTTCTCATGAATATAATAAAAATGATTTATTGTTAAGAAACAAGATGCCAATAATTTAATAAAATAAAATATTTATTGTTATTACAATATAAGTTCAGAGTTCTTAAACATCTCAGTGTTAATATTGTTTTATATTTCTTGCTTTCATTCTTGCTAAAATGTTGTTCACCTAATTCTTTGTATGTATTGTCATTACAAAAAAACAGATGAACTAAATGAATCTTCAAGTAATATAACAAAGTTGTAAACATGTAGGGAGACATAATTATCCATAAGAAAATCGTGTTTTGTTTTCTAAATTTTCCAAATTCTGGCCACATTTTAAAAAGATGAATATTTAGAGCAAACCAGTAGTATAAGCCAGGTTACCCAAGATGCCAGTGATGAGTAACAGGAAAAGCACAGGGGAGCATCTTCATAAGAATAGTGTGCCTAGTTTGCAAGAACCTTTCAAATGTCCCTGTGTCAGTTTTCAAGTTTAATACTTCTTTTCTTTTTTCTTGTTTCTTGTTCTTGTTTTTTTGTTTGTTTGTTTGTTTGTTTGTTTTTGAGACAGGGTTTCTCTGTATAGCCCTGCTGTACTGGAACTCACTTTGTATACCAGGCTGGCCTCGAACTCGGAAATCTGCCTGCCTCTGCCTCCCAAGTGCTAGGATTAAAGGTGTGTGCCACAACCAACTAGCAAGTTTAATACTTTCTTTTTCTTCCTTCCTTCCTTCCTTCCTTCCTTCCTTCCTTCCTTCCTTCCTTCCTTCCTTTCTTTCTTTCTTTCTTTCTTTCTTTCTTTCTTTCTTTCTTTCTCTCTCTCACTTTCTTTCTTTGATTAGATTATTTATTTATTTATTTATTTATTTATTTATTTATAATACTTCTTAATGTGAATGAAATTTCATTAAAGTAATATTTACTTTTCAATTTAGAGAACATGTATTTATTTAAGGTATTCATGACACCTAGAATTTTCTTGATTATGGCAGGGAAATCCCAACACCACGTAGTATCATCTTTAAATGACAATAAATATGTGCCTTGAATGATGGTTGTTTATACCTATGACTCTCATTAAAATTATAATCATGATGTGTCTAAGACCATACTTCAGTTCCTTAATTTGTATACATGACATATTGCGAAAATAAACATGCATTTTGTTTGGTTTGCTTGTTTGCTTGCTTAATGTGGCTGACTAAGCATTCATCTTTAGTTATGAAAATTCTCAAAACTTTTTAGTTTTAGATATCAACAACTTGTACTAAAATGGACAAAGCCTGGAAGCTTCATGATAAAATAATGCTAAAGATGTCAATACTTATATACTATCATATCATCTGCAAAAAGTGATATTTTACTCCAGAAAATCAAATAACCCCATTAAAAAATGGGGCTCAGAGCTGAACAAAGAATTCTCACCTAAGGAATACTGAATGGCTGAGAAGCACCTGAAAAAATGTTCAACATCCTTAATCATCAGGGAAATGCAAATCAAAACAACACTGAGATTCCACTTCACTCCAGTCAGAATGGCTAAGATCAAAAATTCAGGTGACAGCAGGTGCTGGGGAGGATGTGGAGAAAGAGGAACACTCCTCCATTGTTGGTGGGATTGCAAGCTTGTACAACCACTCTGGAAATCAGTCTGGCAGTTCCTCAGAAAAATTGGACATAGTACTACAGGAGGATCCCTCAATACCCCTCCTGGGCATATATCCAGAAGATGTCCCAACCGGTAAGAAGGACACATACTCCATTATGTTCATAGCAGCCTTATTTATAATAGCCAGAAGCTGGAAAGAACCCAGATGCCCCTCAACAGAGGAATGGATACAGAAAATGTGGTACATTTACACAATGGAGTACTACTCAGCTATTAAAAAAATGAATTTATGAAATTCCTAGGCAAATGGATGGACCTGGAGGGCATCATCCTGAGTGAGGTAACCCAATAACAAAGGAACTCGCACAATATGTGCTCACTGATAAGTGAATATTAGCCCAGAAACTTAGGATACCCAAGATATAAGATACAATTTGCTAAATGCATGAAATTAAAGAAGAACGAAGAACAAAGTGTGGACACTTTGCCCCTTCTTAGAAAGGGGAACAAAAAACCCATGGAAAGAGCTACAGAGACAAAATTTGGAGCTGTGATGAAAGGATGGACCATCTAGTAATTGCCATATGCAGGCATCCATCCCATAATCAGCTTCCAAACGCTGACACCATTGCATACACTAGCAAGATTTTGCTGAAAGGACCCAGATATAGCTGTCTCTTGTGAGACTATGCCAGGGCCTAGCAAACACAGAAGTAGATGCTCACAGTCAGCTCTTGGATGGATCACAGGGCCCCCAATGGAGGAGCTAGAGAAATTACCCAAGGAGCTAAAAGGAACTGCAACCCTATAGGTGGAACAACAATATGAACTAACCAGTATCCTGGAACTCTTGTCTCTAGCTACATATGTATCAAAAGATGGCCTAGTCGGCCATCACTGCAAAGAGTGGCCCATTGGACTTGCAAACTTTATATGCCCCAGTACAGGGGAACCCCAGGGCCAAAAAGGGGGAGTGGGTGGGTAGGGGATTGGGGTGGGTGGGTATGGGGGACTTTTGGGATATCATTGAAAATGTAAACGAGGAAAATACCTAATAAAAAATAAATTAAAAAAAAAAAGAAATTTACACCAAAAAAAAAAAAATATATGAGCAGGCTTCAATTAGAATTTCAAATCTCTAAAAATATAAATACAAAAAGAAAAGGAAGGAAGGAAGGAAGGAAGGAAGGAAGGAAGGAAGGAAGGGAGGAAGGGAGGAAGGGAGAAATGGTATTACATAAGTATCAGAAAACTCCAGAAGATGGACAGACCTTCCATGCTTATGGATTGGAAGAACTAAGATTGTGAAAGTACCCTACCATCCTACCGAAAACAATCTACAGATTCAGTGCAACATCAGAATCAATTTCAAAGTCATTCTTTGAAGACATAGGAAAAAACAATCTCAAATTTTACATGGAACACAAAAAGTCACAGCTAGCCAAAGTTGTTATATTGCCTAGTTCCTGTTAGCCCTTATGTATGCATTCCTCTGTTTTGTGTAAAGAGTCATTAAGTATCCAGTAACCTCAATGTACCTTGGCTGATGTGTCACCTAATTTCTTTGTTTTCTTCTGTATTATAAGTCTGATGCTTGCTTTGAGAAGTTAAATCAGATCAACAACAACAACAAAAGAATGCTATGGAGGAGTCACCTCACCAGATTTCAGAGTCACTGTACTAAGAACACCATGGTGCTGGTACAAAAGCAGATGTGGGATCAGAGGAAGCAAGAGATGACTCTGCTACTCGTCCACACATACACAGCTACCTGGTTCCTACTTGGTACCAATATCTACATTGAAGAGAAGACAGGATCTCCAACAAACGGTGCTGGGAAATATGGATTTCAACACACAGTAAAATAAAACTGGACTCTTATCTCTCACTCTGCATACATAAAATTCAACTCCTAATAGTCCAAGGAGGACCTCGACTTAAGACCTGAAACTTTGCAACTGCTAGAGGTTCTAGTAGAGAGTGTCCCTCAGCTTATAGGCACAGATGGACTGTACAGGAGTCTGAATAGGATTCCTGGATTGCAGGACGACCAACAATCCACACATGGAATCTCACTAAGGAAAGAAGCTTCTGTATGGCCAAGGAGACTGTCAATCAAATGAAGAGACAGCCCACAAAATGGAAGAATCTCTCGGCCAAGTATTGGTGTCTAGAATATACAATGAACTCTAAAAGCTAAATACCAAGAAAACAAACCGCCCAATTAAAAAATGGGCTGTAGCAGATGGAAAGCTGGCTTAGAGACTGAGAGAGAGGACCAGAGTTCAGTTCCCAGCAGCAGGATGAGAGCTCAGCTCTATATACTGTGTCTATCAGACACCTATAGCTCAAGCTCCAGGAGGTCTAATGCCCTCCCTGACACATGTGGTATATACATGGACAAAAATATATATTAAGAAATAAAAAAGGAATGGCTGCTTCCAAAAAACAAAAACAAAACAAAAAACAAAACAAAACAAAACAAAAAAGATGTCAATACTTTCTCTTTCTTTTCTAAGACACTTTTATCATTTTAACCTATATTGAAGCAAAGAAGGGGAGTAACATGCCATTAAAATATATGATAATTAAAAAATGGACAATATGTTACTCCTCAAAAGCTATGCTAAAAAAATAAAATCACACATATTTTAGTGTCTTGAATTTAGATTTTTTTTTTTGCAAATTAAACTATGTTAGTGCTTCTATAAGTCTACTGGCATCAGAAATATAAAAGGCCATAACTGTTTCTAGTAAAATTACTATTTCTGTATAATTTAAAGAATAGTTGTAGATATTTTTAGATATAATTATGCATTGATACACTAATTAAATTCACAACTGACCATGATATATAAGTAATCATATCAAAACTTGAGTTTCATGAAGGGACAGGAACAAATATTAGTTGTTTATAATATAATTTATAAATAGCATATTTTAAGAAAATCACAATCATTATAGTACAATTTTATATTATAGATACATTATAACATGTATGTTAATAATTTACTGATTTTTACTAGTAATATGGAGATGATATTTATTCAATTTGGAGTCTTTTGTGAAGTCTACATACATTTAATATGCATATATTTAATATACATACATTTAATATGACAATGTATTCTTGCTTCAAGCCACAATTAAGAGTGTTCATAACTT
This sequence comes from Mus caroli, assembly GCF_978045245.1. Taxonomy (NCBI): domain Eukaryota; kingdom Metazoa; phylum Chordata; class Mammalia; order Rodentia; family Muridae; genus Mus; species Mus caroli. Next base: position 85,125,835 of record NW_028227258.1, on the reverse strand, counting down.
CAAGATAATTTTGTATTGTGAAAACAGGCCTCTACTTCAGCTTCTTTTTTTTTTTTTCTGTTATGTAGGTTAACATCTTGCAATTAGTGCCACCACCATTCATATCCCAAATTAATTACACCACTGTTTGGTATTGTGAATTTGTACTAATAATTCTTCAAGAAAATTTTGACTCTGGCATATTTTCCTTACATAAACAGATCAAACAAACAAACAAACAAGAAAACAAAAAACTAACCTATATTGTACCAAGGGAACCCTATAATTATTTGGTATATAAAAGGAAAATAGAACATATTTGTAATAGATTATAAGAAGAAAGTCAGTGGACTAGAAAGCTGATGATAGGCCTGCTTACCTGAAAAACCAACTTACAAGTAATTTTACAAGTCGCACAAGTAATGGACATCTTCAGTGTCCCTGACATTGCATAAGGACAGCACTTCCATGGGTTAAAATTCACAATAAGTTTTGATTTCTTTTTATAATTTCAGAGATCTTTAGTATAAATTGCCAGTTATAAACAACGGTCATTATTGGCATTGGATTATTGGCATTCTTTATTGGTTTTATATTTCTTTTGACCAGTAGCTTGAGGTTGTTGTTTTTCTATAGTTCTGCATACATTAAGCTCTCAATGTTCATGTAAATATGATCTTGTAAAGAAAAGAAATGTTATACTTTCTTATAACATATTAAAGTTTGTGTGGGGTGACTCTATCTGTGTTCTGGCATCTAGCAGGGTGGGTGGAAAAATTACAATTTAATCTTTTTTTATGAAAGTACTGTTACAATATCTTTAATTTTCAAAAAGCTTTTGTACTTTGAATGAAAAATATAAAGATTAGTTGCCTTGGAAACTGAGCAGGTTTACAGAATTTTGAATACATTATTAACTCATTTTCATGTAGCTGTATCATATTTAAATAAAAGGAATATTGGCTGTGTAGTTGTCTTATATTTCTATGTAATACAATATAAGTTATTGCATATAAAGGATGATACAAACTCTAAAATGAAATCATGATTGTTTTTCAAATGTACTTGAATCTCATTTTCATTCTTAATAGAAGTTATTTTTTCAGGAAATACACCTTCTTCGTGGTATTATTCTGCATATCATATCTGTAGCAACTAACCTAAGGTTGTTCTATATTTGAAAATTTTTATTCTGTTCTAAATATGATTATCTCTAATCATATTGTTTAATTTATTTCAGAGCTATATCTCATCTTATGACTCAATAGTCAACATATTTATTTTGAATACAAATAATGCAAATTAATGTAACTTGACTTAGCAATAGTCATCTGAATTAGCCAACATTAACATCAGAAGTTTGCAACACAATACCCCATGTACCTCCCTACCCCCCAAAAGGCAAATATTATGAGATGTAGTCAGTCTTAGGCAATGAATTGTCTTTAATTGTTTTTAGATCATTAAAGGTGTGCACTGTGGGAAAGATCGATCTTATTTTATTCACTTTCCCTTTTGATTCTTGGTTCATAGGTGACTAGTTTGTTCTTTCACAGGCATCTGGCACAATGAGACGTCTTTTGGAGAGACTATGTAATTTTCAGCTAGAATCTCTAGAACCATATCTCTAAATAAACCTTTTCTTTTTATAATTTAACTATTTTGGGTATTTAGTAATAGTAACATGAAATTATTTTTTTTTTTACAATGGAGAAAGGTGTAATTTTTCTATCAAGGACTTGAAATCACTACATGATAATCCTAAATCAAATGTAGTGTAATTAGAGACAAATAAGTATTAATTTACCTAGCTTTAGTGACATACATTCCCAAAATAATATCTAAGTGAAAGGGTGTCTATAGCTACAATTCCAGCTTTCAAATTTTAATCCACAAGAGATGAACAAGACTCAGGAATCAAATCACATCATGATTTGAGAAAGCTCTCTGATATAATATATATATTATGAGTGTTAAGAAGGTGTAGGATTTCTTTCTAGTGTTTTTCATCCTGATTATTACAAGAGGCTTTAGTTCTATGTATGGACAGGAAGGAATATAATGAGAGTTTTGAAGTAAAGGAAGTAAAGCAAGAGGAATTAAGAGAAGAGGAACGTCATAGAGATGAAGAAATAGATGATAGAGAAATATACATGCCATGTACCTGAAGTGTTGCGGCCTGCCCGCAGTCCACAACACGAACGGTTCAACTGAGAATGGCAGTTCGCTGAAAAGAGAGGAATCTAGACGGGGCGGAAGAAACAATGGAGCCAAGACAACAAGTTCTGATCAAGGCTCAATTTTACTATTTCCAGACACTCAGTTATAAAGGAAGGGGGAGGGAAACCAATATCCCGCCAAGTAACTCAGGGTCCAGTAGCAGGACGAACACGTGTGTGCCTCCAGGCAGCAAAGGCAGGTTCCAGCAGTGGGCGTGGCAGGACAAATGAGCAGGTAGCTCCACCCTAGGAGCAAGCAGGTTCCAGGCTGGGGGAAGGGAGGCCACACTGAAGTATGTAGTTCTGAGAACTGATAAATTCGGAGTATAATTCTAGAACTCTTTTGTATTCAACCCCAACCATTTCAATTACTCACAGAGAGTTTATTGCCATATCCCTTATAGAATTGCAGAGTTACTTCTTACTACCTTTACATCTATATGCTTAAAAACAGAATATCGAGGAAAACAATAATGAGAGCACCACAGTACTTAAATATTACTACAGCGAAACTCAAAAAAACAATGATTTTTGGTTCTGTTCTAGAATTGAGAACAGCTATTAGCAACAAATTCTCTATAATTATGTTTTCTCTACCCTTTTGGTCCTTTGGTTGTTGAAAATAACCTACTAATTTGGAATTAACAGTTCTATTATCATTGAAGTACTTGGGCTAAGCCACTGGCCTTGTACATGCTTGAGAAACGCTGTAGACTTAAGCAGCTCTACCAGGCCAAATAATTCACAGTTCTTATTAAATGTTTGTTGCTACAATTCTTGTGATATTAGCCTGCTTTAAAATTATTTTATCAACAAATAACTATTATAAATGTATTTACATTATTAAAAACACACATGATTAATATTGTTTGGCTTAAAAATGTAATGAAAGAGATTTAAGAGCTATTATTTATATCACCACTCCCCAAAGAAAACGGCACAAATTCTTGATGGTTTAATCAAAAATGTTAACATTAAGTTCATATATTTTAGCCAGGCTCTTACTTATAGAAAGAAAAATTAGTATGGGATCACAGGTCATCACTGTAAGTTAACATATTTCTAAGAAAGTTGGAAATACGTTTTAATCCATAAAATAACTTTCTTCTCCAGGTCTAGTTGCTCCATGGTAGCAATAGGAGGCATTTGTTCAAAACAGTTAGTTGACAATCTTCTAACATTTTTAGCAAATATTAGAAAGCTGATTTGTGTGTGTGTGTGTGTGTGTATGTTTGTGCATGTACACACACATTTGAGTATGTGCAGAAAATTCTAGAACATGACCTTAGTGATAAAAATTGCATATGCAAGACAAGAAAGATGAATGAAGGCCAGACTCCAAAGCTGGATGGACTGTGCGGAACAATAGTAAGATTCTAAGATGTGTTTAGTTTTTGATCACACATTAATATAACCTCCAAATTTATTTCAAATCCCTAAACCATAGATGCTTTTCAACTTCTGTAGTGTATATCAATGGTGTTGAAACTCTCCTTTAAAAAGGAAAGCTGAATGTAATCGCTTCATTTAATATCTATAAGCAATAATTCATCTTCCTCTATTATTTTATTTTTCAGAAATATTTTGCTAGATAGGAAGCATTCAGATTTTCTTCGAATGTTAGGAACTAGTGTAGGGGAAGTTCCAAACTTACCATTTAGTACATAATAAATAAGAATTTTGTCTGGTCCACATATTTTACTATATAGTTCAAGAATACAATTATTAAAGATGGTTTTTCAATGTAATTTAATTTTATTATAAAATACATCATAATTCATAGTCCATTTGTAAGAAATGAAAGGCACATTTCCCGTCACTTTCCCAAACTAATCATATCGTTTAACCTATATTCGTTTGAAATATACAACTAAAATGGATTTAATTGAAGAATAGTACACATTTGTATTTCCAGAATTTGAGAGACAAGAGTAGGAACCTTATGAATTTGAGAATAATTTTGTTTATGTAGTAAGATCTTGTCTCAAAGCTCAGTATAAAAAAATAAGTTGAAATGCACATCTCATATAATAAAGAAAGATTAATTGATATCAAAATATTCTTTATTTTGTAAATGTGTATTCATTTATATATATAAGTGAGTCAATATTTATGAGGTAAATGTTTCCAATATTTGGGCAGGTTATCTAAAACCTCAATTACAGACAGAAAGAAACTTGAGATATGACCTCTAATCATTCATTTCTGCCCTTGTACTCAAAATTATAAAGCCATGGCAGGTACTAATTTAAATAAAATGACAATGCCCCTGAACTCAGCAAGCACAGCAGAGATCAGCAATCAGGGGAGAAAAAGTGGCAGCATAAATCTCTAGAGTAATTTTTTTCAGTAATGAAGTTTAGCATCAAACGTATGAACCACATACCTTTGTCCAGGAGCTTTGAGCATCTCTCACTGAACTTGGAGAATTTACTATTGGTTTGAAAACAGGTCAGAACCAATATACATCAAGTGATAACATTTAAAGGACTGGCTTCCCAATGGAGGAGCTAGAGAAAGTATCCAAGGAGCTAAAGAGACCTGCAACCCTGTAGGTGAAACATTATGAACTATCCAGTACCCCGGAGCTCTTGACTCTATCTGCATATGTATCAAAAGATGGCCTAGTCGGCCATCACTGTAAAGAGAGGCCCATTGGACTTGCAAACTTTATATGCCCCAGTACAGGGGAACGCCAGGGCCAAAAAATGGGAATGGGTGGGTAGGGAAGTGGGGGGGAGGGTATGGGGGACTTTTGGGATAGCATTGGAAATGTAATTGAGGAAAATATGTAATAAAAAAATATTAAAAAAGAAAGAAAAACATGAAATTAAGCCAAATAAACTAAACTTGTATTGAACAACAACAATAAAAAAAAATAAAATAAAGGACTGGCTTTCTCAGTTATAACCCAAGACACTCTAGGCTTAAGAGAGCTTCAGAAAAAGACCTAAAAATCCAAAATAGAGACAAAATTGAAACATAAATCTACTCTAGTGTAAGGACCTAGAACCTTGGACATTGGGACAGGCATATGGGAACTTTAGGTCAACTGAGAAGTTTAAGTTCAAATCTTGAAACAGTTACTAATACACATTAAAATTTGATAATCTTCAACATATATAATAATTATGATTATCTTTTTGACAAACAACTTTGCAGAAAGAACTAAAAATTACAAACATACGGCATTTACCTATGAACTTAAACAAATGTTCACAAACATTTAGGTGAATTATCCTGATTTTTAAGATGATTTGTACATAGTAGGCAAAGACCTAAAAGCATCAATTTTTCATGTGACCAATTTTCTAAAGAAATAAATTAATTAAAAACAAATAAAATCAAAGAATTTAAGAAAGTTATGGACTGACTTATATACAAAGCAAATATTTTCAAAATATATATTTTGAAATTCAAATATATTAAGAAAAATATGTTCAATAATATGTTTTACATCTACCTTATAATAATTAATATTATTTTTCCTGGCTACTTCAATTGTTTCTTTCAGCTATCATAGAATCACCTGGGAAAAGTCACAAAAATAATTTTCCACAAAAGTTGGACTGTTAGAATGTCATTAGTAGTTTGTTTTAACAAGTTCACTGATGTAGGAAGTACCAGCCCACTGGTGACTGCAACATTCTGTAGGCAGGGCATCCCAAAATGTGGAATCTATCTTCCTCAAGATACAGCTGTCAGCAAGATGTTGGGAATACATCCAAAAACCATTCATCCTATAAGAATGCTTGCTCAATCATGTTCATGCTGTTCTCTTCATAAGAAACAGAAACTGAAACATCCTAGATGTCCTTAAACAGAAGAATGAATAAAGAAAATGTGATACATTAGCATAATGGTGCATTACTTAGCTGTTTAAAAATGACATCATCAATTTATAGGCAAATAGATGCAACTATGAAAAATCATCTTGAATGAGATAACTCAGACTCACAAAGGTAAATATTGAATGTATTAATTTATTTGTGATATTAAAAATGATAACTTATAAGCCATAGATCCAGAAAGAATGGGTAGAGAGGAAGGCACAAAGAAGAACATATGGCCCTCACAGGGAGGGCTAAGTACAATAGATTTCATGGGTGGACTGGTAGTGGGGGTGGCAGAGAAAGGAGAATCAGATTGGAAAGGGGAGGAAAAAATCCCTCTCTTAACCCTTTAAATGAGGAAATGCTGGGAAGGACACTAGAACTGAGAGGCATTTGAGGGATGGTATGGAGATGGTATGGAGGGATGGTACAGGAGAAATTCATTATATTATATATGTGTGTGCGTGTGTGTGTGTGTGTGTGTGTGTGTATGTATGTAATAATGAGTTCTCTTAATAATAGGGGATTCAGATTCCCTTCGGCCATTTCTTGTTACCAAATGAGGCTCTCAATATTCGGACTGAGTTGCAATCAATTGAATTGTTGGTAAAGGGGTCCCATGGAAATCCCCAAATAGGCTCTTGCCAATAAAATAGGTTGCTCTCTGCCAACTGACAACAGAGACCCATTGCTGAGAACAGTACCTACACAACATGGAATAAAACCAAGTCAAGCTGGTTCTTATTTAGAACCTTCACCACTGACTTGAGTTACCCTCCTTGGGAAGAAACCCATATCTCATAGCCCAGAGACCTAGGGTAAATCTAAACACACTTGGTCTAAAACAATCAATAAAATTATTACTGTTGATATTCTCCTACACTCACAGATCACTGCCTTACTCAGTCATCATCAGAGACACTTCCTCCTGTAACAGATGGGAGCAGATGTAGAAACCCACAGCCAGACATCACACACACAAAAACAATATTTCAAACACAAGCTCTAAATGGGAATGCCTCCCCAAACTTCTCCCATCACCACAGAGAACCCTGTGGAAAAGATCATGGAAAGAGTGTAAGAATCCTCAGATATTAGGAAACCCTGTGCAGAAGAAAATGCGAATAGTGTAAGAGTCCAAGGGAATGAAAGACACCAGAACATGTCCTATGAACATGAACATGAGCAAATCTGTATGAGCTCAGAATGATTCAGCAAGTGTAGATATGTCACAGGTCAGCACTAGGTATCCTTCAGTTGATTTGGCTTGTCCAACATCCATGTGATTTTTTTGTTTTATCTTATAATTTATTTTGTTATGTTTTGTTGTTGTCTCTTAGAAGTCTGTTGTTTTCTAATGAGAGACAGAAAGAGAATGTATCTAGAGGGGAGGAGAGATTGGAAGAAACTGGGGGAAGTAGAGGGAGAGAGAACTGTAATGAGTGTAGATTTTATGAGAAAGGAATTTCAATAAAACCAAAAAAAATTCAAGTTTTCAGAATCACAATTTTTAAAATATGTGAAGAAGTTGTGAAAAAATGCAATTATGTATGCAATTAAGCACATGTACATCCATACACTATGCTCATTTCATATTTATTTGATAGGACCAGATGATTGCATGGCTTCCCCATAGTGATTGATGAAACCAGCAGTTATGAGCTAAAATAAACCCTTTATCTTCTATGTTGTTTTTTTTTTGGGGGGGGGCATATTTTATCACAGAAGCAGAAATAAAAACAAAACACTACCTTTAATCATTTATTTTATTGTGTTTTGTCTACATGTGTGCTTGGTGTGTAGTGTGTTGATGGGATTCTGTGTGTGTGTGTGTGTATACATGCCATATGTTCTTTTACCAATATATGCATACAGAGCCCTAAGGGGGAACTTTAGTACCATTTACTGTCATTTTCATCAAAATCCCTGTAGCGATTTTTCTCACTGATCCTGGAACTTGATTTTTCAAGCTTAACGTGCTCTCCAAGTCTCAGGACTTCACATGTCTCTCTAAGCTCCCTACACAAGAGGGGTTCAGGGCTTCAGTCACACCAGTTCATCTAAATGCGATAAATCTGAACTATGGTCTCATGATTGAACAGCAAATGCTACTGTTCCCTGGGATATCTGTTTGTCCTGTGCCCAGGGAGGGCATTGATTGTTTTAGGACAACAGGAGGCTACCTTCCATGGTTAATGAAATGAGCTTTGGTATCTTGTTAGGAAAGTTGTCACCTCAGTGTTACCATCAGTGATACAATCCAGATATTTTCATTTTAACCCAAACCAGTGCTTCTCAATAAAGCTGGGCAAACTCATTCCATATTTTGGGATTTACTCTTCTTGGTGAAACATCTAAAACTTCTTATGTGAAACAAGATACATCACTCAGTTTCTACTCTGATAATGAGATATTCCACAGAAGCTTATAAATCTAGCTCTGCTGATGCTAAGAAGATTTGTGGTGTTGTGGCAGACATGGAAACCATCCTCTTCCTCACTGGTGCTGCTATTAAAGTTTTCAGGGGTATTTAGAGTCATCATCAACACCAAACAGTCATAGGAAAGTTATGTAGCAGCAACATGAACAGTGCTTCCACCCACAGAATATTGAATCCCAGAACCCATGACCTATGGGATTTTTAATTTCTTAATATTAGAGCAAAGTGTCACACCCATAAGAAGTTGCTTATATCTGCTTGTGATAAAAATAAGTCCCTGATTTTATCTTATTACTGTTTGAATATTATTATTACTATGTTATTAATATTTTAGTTTTCATGACAACATAACAGAGCATAGATAGTAACTGAAGAAACCTATACAGAATATATTGTTCTGTATACACATGCTATCAGTGTTGTATCTTGTTCAGCCTGAAGTGCATATTTGTTCTGTTTTTAGCATATGCCTCTTCTTGTCTATTTTTTTCTTTCTTCTATGTTAAATTGTTCTGAAAGAAAAAAAGAAAATTAATGAGGAAAAGGTTTATTTTCCTTTACAATTCCTTGTTAGGATCCATGGATGTGTGGGAATCTCAGTGCCAGGAACTCAGTTTGTAGTCAAGGGCAACACAAAATGGATAGATGTTCACACCCTTGCTTGCTTCTGCATGGCTATTTCTCTACTCTTATATAGTGATGACCTACTGCATACAGAAGCATGAATTCAAGAGAAATGCTTCTTTGTGTATTAGTTCAGACATCAACCATGTAAGCAGCCACTGGATGGCTGATGCAACAAAAATAACAACAATAAATCCCTCTTTGAGCCAATCAGGTATTCTAGGAAGTGTCAAGTTGATAATTAAAGCTAATCATAACAGTCCTACATTGAATAAACGTTAGTTTTATAATTTCTTACTTTTTTCATTTCATTAAATTCATCTCATTAAAAAAGTTTTAGATATTGATCCTTTGAAGATCTTTATGAAACTTAGACAGAAACAATTAAGGATAATACTGTTTTGTTTTACTACTTTAAGTGGCTGTTATGCTACCAGTGTGTTTAAGTGTTGTAATGCAGCTTATTTTCATAGCCTCTGCTGGAATTTCCTGTTACTTGGTAATGAAAGATGCAAGTCTATTTACAGAAATCTATTCATAAATAGCACATTTAGAGTTTAAGATATTAACCTGCCCTTAGATGTAAAGTGTACACTAGATGTCTCTCTGTCAGGGTCTAGTCTTGGGTTCTGTCTGGCTTTGATGTCTATTTTAGCCATGTCTCTTTCTCTCCAGGATTATCATTCTTACCTGCTGTCAATGACAAGCATTGCAGCCTAAAGTAATTCTTTTCTGCCATATCTCCTACCATTTTACAAGATAAGCAGCAGGTTACCACCCCTAATGTGACAGATTCTGCCTCCAACCCCCTCAAAACAGGACCTTAAAAAAGATAGGCAGAGAAATGAAAGTTTCTGGATTGAGAGGTTATAAAGCTCAAATATCATCTTTTTCATAAGTTCAGAATTGTAAGCAAGCTGCACTAAATAATAAATGTTCAATACTCATTAAACATATTTTAAAAATGGAAATGTGTGAAACATTACTGTATGGGCACAGAGACACATAAACAAGCATGTACAATTCTAGTACGACTCTTTATCTGGATATCATGACATTCTGAGTTAGACAAATGACCTCATTTTGTTATTGTTGCGTTGTTTTGTGCTATAGAGCACTGCTGTGTGTTTGTACCTATATGGGTTGATGCTTTTGTTTGTACATTTGTGTGCTTGTGGAATCCAGTGCTAAGGAGTGAGTGTCTACTACTATGTATCCCTGTCTTCCCTTTTGAAACAGAATCCTTGAATTCAGAGTCTAAGACAGATGAAGTTGACTGGTCAGCTAACTAGATACATCACTAATGTCCAGAGACCCAACAACAGATGTGCACTATTTGGCAACAAACTCTTTAGATGTGTGTGCTAAGGATCCAAAGTTAAGGCTTTGTACATAAACAGCAAGCATTTTAGAGGCTGACCATCTCCCCAAACCTTTCATGGCTTCTTCCACTGTGTTTACAACCCATCTGTGTTCTTAAAATTCTTTGTGAACTTCATGAGAGAATGTAGCTAGAGAGACATATAGCCTAACTCACAAGGACCTATAGTTAATTAATATTCAAGTGTACAAAGAATCTAAAGTGTCTCTGGTAAATCACACCTGATTGCCCTGCTCACCTTCACTGCAGCATGACTTGAACAGACAGCATATGTATTTTGCTCAGAGTTGCATGTCATCCCATAAAACAAGGTAACAAAAGCTGCTGGGATGCCTGGCCAGACTCCAGGGCATAGGATCATGAAAATGACTAAGTCAACAGCATTCAGTAATTTCTGCTATGATAGAAACACAATGAATAACACACACACACATATACACATATACATACACACACACACTTATGGTGGTTTTAGAATGTCAGAATATGTTTGAATTGCTGACTTGAGTTTGTTATTATGAGAGAATTTCCAACAATTTCTGAAATGTTATAAACATACTTCCTGATTTTTGTTGTATGAATTTATGAATTTATGAAATTTTGCTATCAGATTGACAACTCAGATTTCAAAAATATACCCAACTCTGTAAATATTAAGAATGTTCTGTATCTTTCAATATTAAATATTCAGATAATATTTAATTCTTCATGAAAAATAAATTAATATATTTATCTTATTGCCATACAAATTGATTTTTGTCATTAATAGATGGCCTAATTATATGCATACCAATAGATTATTTGACATATATTCAATTAATATTTGATGTGTGTAGACATTTTGTACATAACTCTCTAACATACATGCAGACAGGCATATACGTCTCATATGTGTACAGAGACCAAATAAGTAAAAGAAAATTACTACAGACTCCTCTACAGCGGGCAGGATAGATGGCTCTGATGCTAGCAACAATTTCTGATCTTCCACAGAATCCAAACTAGTTTCCAGCAACCATGTCAGGAATGTGTGTCCTGCCTGTCCTTTTTGGCCTCTGGGTATTTATACTAAGATGCCTGTTACACACACACACACACACACACACACACACACACGACCATTTAAGAAAATAGTCTGTTGTAGGAAGCACTGCTTTAAAGTAAAGATGTTATGTTTATGACAAGCTACAAAATAAATATGAGTTGATACATGGTCTATTTCTAAAATTTATAAGAACACAAAAAAGAACAGAGTGAAGAAAGGAAACACATTTGATTGTAAACATTATTTAGAATCTAGTCTCTAAATGAAAATCCAGAAATAGAGGAAACACAAATGCTGATCAACGTGTAAGTCTAAGGAACTGAGCTGTAATGTGCTTTATTATGAATCATGGGCTCTTCTGTATTAAAAGCTAGAACTAAAGAGTGTTATTGGAAAAGAAATATAACAAGATTATTCCATAAGTTGTTTCAGATAAAACTTGTATTTGTTGAGAGAGTATTTTTAATTTATTTTTTGCTTGTTTATTTCTTACAAAAACTTGACAGTCAGTCCGTTGTTGGTTATCATTTCCCTTTACTTGTTTAAAGGTGTCAGGCATATGCAGCTGGAAGGCAGGTTGATTGGCACTCATCTATGTTTTTTGAGAAACTGCCATACTATTCTCCATAATAGCATTCCATTAGATAGTTCGACCAACTGAAAACAACGGAGAAGGTGAAGATGGCTGCCGCCCGGGCTGCGGCCCTGGGAGTCCGATGGCTGCAAAGGACAACCCGGGGTGTGGTGCCACTGGAGGCATGGAGAGCCTTCCATATGACCAAGGACATGTTGCCGGGGTCATATCCTAGGACCCCAGAGGAATGCGCTGCGGCCGCCAAGAAGTATAACATGAGTGTGGAAGACTACGAGCCATACCCTGATGATGGCATGGAGTATGGCGACTACCCAATGCTCCCCAACCGATCACAGCATGAGAGGGATCCGTGATATCAGTGGGACCACTCAGAACTCAGGATGAACTGGGGTGAACCGATACACTGGGACCTAGACATGTACATCAGGAATCGTGTGGACACATCGCCTACCCCTGTGTCCTGGGATGTCATGTGTAAACATCTCTTTGGCTTCGTGGCTTTCATGGTTTTTATGTTCTGGGTAGGGCACATGCTCCCTTCCTACCAGCCTGTGGGTCCGAAGCAGTACCCTTACAATAATCTGTACCTGGAGCGAGGCGGTGACCCTACCAAAGAGCCTGAGCCCGTGGTTCACTATGATATCTGAGGAGGCTTGATGGGCTTTGTGCCCTCGTTCCTAGAGGCTTACCCGTAATGAAATAAAGCTCAGTGCTCTGAAAAAAAAAAAAAAAAAAGAAAACAAAGACTCATTTTTCTTTAGGCAAGTGCTAAAGTTTGTACACACACACACACACACACACACACACACACACACACACACACATTTATTATCTCTTTAAGCACCATGTAAGAAGATGGAAGGCCTCACTGATGAAGTGGTGGCTACCTCCACATAAATGTTCGGGGCTGCACAGCAGTGGAGGCAACTTCTGCATGAAGAACTAACTGAATACTGCCTGAGAGCCTGAAGATTGGTTACGCAGACAATATCGGTCAATAAGTAAATGCCTCTTGAAAGACATGTTTACTTGGGACCAATGGGACATGAGTGGATGGTATAAAGGGTGCCTCTGAAGATTAATAATGAGCTTGCTGCAATTATCTCACCTTCTCCCAGAGTCTGAGCCACTGATTCCTTGCCACCTCATATCCAACCACCAAGAGTACAGTCAGACAGCAGGCAGTCCAGACCCAGGATTCAAAGCAACATCTAGCACCCAACATGGTATGTGGACTACTACATTATCCTCCTTTTGAGGTTACTTGAGAACCTCTTCTTCGGTGGCGGGGGGTCATTTTTGCCTTTTGCCACAAGGACCGTGACAATCTGATCTGCTCTTCTTACAAAACTGCTGTGTGGCCCCTTCAGTTGCTTGTTCCATTGGCCACTTAGTGTTTCCAGTTGTGCCTCCCATAAAGGTGAGTGCTTGGACCCCTTTTCTGTCTTCTTTGTTTGTCTTTTTTGTCCCTTAATCCAAATGGCCTTTGTAATTTCAATTTCAGTTTTGGTTTGAGGGTGAGTGGGTGAATATCTTTTTTTTTCCCCTAGTTTGTTGGTCAGCTTCCCATGTTAACACAATTTCACTTTCAGTTTCAGTTTAGTGAGCACACCGAACATTTTTTTTTTTAGATAACATTGTTTCCTTTTTTCTTTTCTTTTTTCATTTTTAATTAGATATTTTCTCAATTTATATTTCAAATGCTATCCCTTTTCCTGGTTTCCCCTCCAAAAACTCCCTATCCCCTCCCTGCTCCACCTGCTCACCAACCCACCCACTCCTGCTTTCTGGCCCTGGCATTTCCCTACACTAGGGCATAGAACCCTTGATCCACACTGTTTTTTGTTTTGTTTTGTTTTGTTTTGTTTTTTTTCTGAGACAGGGTTTCTCTTTATAGCCCTGGCTGTCCTGGAACTCACTCTGTAAACCAGGCTGGCCTTGAACTCAGAAATCTGACTGCCTCTGCCTCCCAAGTGCTGGGATCAAAGGCATGTGCCACCACTGCTCAGCCACAGAGTACTTTTTAGTTTCTTCTTTGTCTTTGTCCCTTTGGCTCTACAACTACTTGCTTTCACTTTTGGTTTGGACTTCACTTAGGGACAGATACAGGGGAGCAGCTCTCAAATGCCTTGCCCTTCCTGGAACATGATGCAGGCATACATAAGTCCTTGGACCTTGGACCTTGGACCAGGGAGTACTCTGCTTGGTATGGGACTTTCCACTCCTAGTCTGTCATATGTCTGTTCTTTGTTAAATATTCGCTCATCATTGTTATGAGTTCCCTCCCCTCCAGTTTCAATGAACCCTAGATTAGGGCTCTAAAACACCTTCATGTAACACACAGTCTCAAGGTTAAAACTCATGACCTAGAAAAATTTTGAGAGGAGTATGCTATTTTTACCCCCTAGATTTACCCAGTGAACATGTGAGAACCTGGCTGCTGCTGCTGCTGCTGCTTTTTCTTTTTCTTCCTCTTCTTCTTCTTCTTCTTCTTCTTCTTCTTCTTCTTCTTCTTCTTCTTCTTCTTCTTCTTCTTCTTCTTCTTCTTCTTTTTCTTCTTCTTCTTCTTCTTCTTCTTCTTCTTCTTCTTCTTCTTCTTCTTCTTCTTCTTCTTCTTCTTCTTCTTCTTTGTCTATTATTTCTTCTTCTTTTTTTTAGATATTTTCTTCATTTACATTTCAAATGCTACACCAAAAGTCCCCTATACTCTACCCGCCCACCCGTCCTGTTGCCTTATCCACCCACTCCCAATTCTTAGCCCTAGAATTTCCCTGTACTAGGGCATATAAAGTTTGGAAGACCAAGGGGTCTCTTTCTCCAATGATGGCCAACTAGGCCATCTTCTGCTACATATGCAGCTAGAGACAAGAGCTCTGGGGGGTACTGGTTAGTGCATATTGTTGTTCCACCTATAGGATTGCAGATCCCTTTAGCTCCTTGGGTACTTTCTCTAGCTCCTCCATTGGGGACCCAGTGTTCCATCCAATAGCTGACTGTGAGCACCCACTTCTGTATTTCCCAGGCACTGGCATAGCCTCACAGGAGACAGCTATATCAGGGTTCTTTCAGCAAAATTTTGCTGGCACATGCAATAGTATCTGCGTTTGGTGGCTGATTATTGGATGAATCCCCAGAAGGGGCAGTCTCTGGATGGTCCATCCTTTCGTCTCAGCTCTAAATGTTGTCTCTGTTGTTGGGAGCCATTAAGATAAAACTATTGTCCTGATCTCTGAATTAGGCCTCTCTCCCCTCCCCCGAGAAGAAAAGGGGGTCAAAAGTGGGCCACCAACACACTGCTCCGAGAACAACCACAGATTGTACCAGCCCTAAGTCAGTGCTGGATGTCCTGACCTCAAGATGTACCCTGATACCGCCAAGTTCTTGCTTCCCCATGTAGTCGCCAAAAGAAAAATTTCCCCTGCCCCATCCCTCCTGCTGAGGTGCAGTTCTGCTGCCCCATTCCTCCTGCTGAGAAGTACTGTTTTTGCTTGTGCTTTTAAACCTTGAGCCTTGCTAATACAGTGAGACCTTGATGCTACTCAGACTGCTTTTGTGTGTCATTCATTTCACAAGGTTCTTGTCTCTCTCTACCCCCCATTTAGTTCTTAGGAGAAGGTCCCCTCGAGACCCTCGAATAACTGGACCTGCTGGACAGGTCACTCTGTAACTCCTTCCATGGGATGTTGAATATTTTTTCAGGTGCTTCTCAGGCTTTCGGTATTCCTCAGTTGAGAATTCTTGGTTTAGCTCTGTACCCCATATTGTAATGAGGTTATTTGAATTTCTGGAGTCCAGCTACTTGAACTTTTTGTATATATTGGATAATACTCATATACCAGATTTAGGATTGGTAAAAATCCTTTCCCAATCTGTTGGTGGCCTTCTTGTCTTATGGACAGTATCTTTTACCTTACTGAAGCTTTGCAATTTTATGAGATCCTATTTGTGGATTCTTGTTCTTACAGCACAAGCCATTGCTGTTCTGTTTAGGAAATTTTCCCCTGTGCCCATATCTTCGAGGCTTTTCCCCCGCTTTCTCCTCTATACATTTCAGTGTCTCTGGTTTTATGTGGAGGTCTTTGATCCACTTAGACTTGAGCTTTGTACAAGGAGATAAGAATGGATCAGTTCTCATTCTTCTACATGATAACTGCCAGTTGTACTACCAGCACCACTTGTTGAAAATGCTGTCTTTTTTCCAATGGATGGTTTTAGCTTTAGCTCCCTTGTCAAAGATCAAATGACCAGAGGTTCGTGGGTTCATTTCTGGGTCTTCAATTCTATCCCATTGGTTTAATTGCCTGTCACTATACCAGTACCATGCAGTTTTGTTGTTGTTGTTGATTTTAATTTTTAAATTTTTTTTCGTTTGTTTTTTATCACAATTGCTCTGTAGTACAGCTTGAGGTCAGGCATGGTGATTCTCTCAGAGGTTCTTTTATTGTTGAGAATAGTTTTTGCTATCCTAGGTTTTTTGTTATTCCAGATGAATTTGCAAATTGCCCTGTTTTTTTTAAGTTGGTATATTCTTTATTTTTTCAATTTCTTATTAGATATTTTCTTTATTTATATTTTAAATGCTATCCTGAAAGTCCCCTATACCCTACCCCTGCCCTGCTTCCCTTCCCACCTTCTAACTCAGTGAAGAATTGAGTTGGAATTTTGATGGGGATTGCATTGAATCTGTAGATTGCTTTTGTCAGGATAGCCATTTTTACTATATTAATCCTGCCAATCCATAAGCATGGGCTATCTTTCCATCACCTGATACCTTCTTAAATTTCTATCTTCAGAGACTTGAAGTTCTTATCATACAGATCTTTCATTTCCTTAATTAGAGTCACACCACGGTATTTTATATTGTTTGTAACTATTGTGAAGGGTGTTGTTTCCTTAATTTATTTCTCATCCTGTTTATCCTTTGTGTAGAGAAAGGCCATTGATTTGTTTAACTTAATTTTATATCCAGCTACTGCACTGAAGCTGGAGAACGTGGCTTCTTGATGAATATTCTCTTCATTGTCTACAAATGCAAGGTACAGTCTGGCATTACCCATGCCCAATATAACCACCAAACCCAGACACTTTCGCTTATGCCTGAAAGGTTTTGCTGACAGGACCCTGATATATCTATCTCTTGTGAGGCTATGTCAGTGCCTTGCAAATACAAAAGTGGATGCTCACAGTCATCTATTGGATAGAATCAGTACCTCCTAGGGCTGTGTCTCTAGTTGCATATGTAGCAGAGGATGGCCTAGTTGGCCATCAATGGGAGGAGAGGCCTTTGGTCTTGTGAAGATCATATGCCCCAGTACAGGGGAATGCCAGGGCCAGGAAGTGGGAGTGGGTGGGTTGGGGAGTAGGCTGGGGGGAGGTTATAGGGGACTTTAGGGAGAGCATTTGAAATGTAAATGAGGAAAATATCTAAATAAATAAATAAATAAATAAATAAATAAATAAATAAATAAAATTCCTCCCCAGAAGAAATAGTGGCTGCCCATAACAAACAATGACAGGATGAGGCTAACATTCCCCTTTCAGTTACTTTCTGTCCCACTTTTTCTGGACAAACAAGATGATCTCAGGGATGAGGACCAGTTAGCATCTGCTTCAGTCCTCTTGTTGTCAGGAGCCAAGAAGTCCTCTAGCCCTGCTGTTCTAGGCCCTTTACTCACAAGTCCTTACCCTCCTTCCCCATTGGAGGTAACCCTCCTTACCTCTGATGTTATCTAAGGGGACTTAGCCTACCTGTGGAAGCTCCTATAATACCAGACCCTCATGCTGAATTGCCTCTTCCCCTGGTGCTGTCCTCACTAAGGAAAATTGTGCCTTTGTCATGACATTATATAACATCAACTAGTTGACCTCACAGCTCACAAAGTTGGGTATCACCCCCAATTCTAGTGGCCACTGGTCACCCAGTGCCAATTAACATCAAGGTACCAGATCCTATAACCTTAGACTAGTTGTCTGAAGCTAATAGCTGGGTGGATCAGTGGCCTATTTTGAAACTTAAGCTATGTACTCTCAAGGAACTGGTTTTGGAACTATTAGCATTGGATCATTTGGAACCCTCAAACAGCAGACATAATATTCCAATTTTTGTCATTGAAAAGAAGTTAGGGAAACAGAGGCCTCTTCAGGATATGAGAGCAATTAAGGAACATATGGAAAAAATGGGGAACACTCAAATGGGACTGCCTCATCCTAGTGCTTTCCCACCCCCACACCAGGTAATGATCCTAGATATTAAGGATTGCTTTTTCCAGACACCTCTGGATTCCCAGAATAGATGCTATTCTGCCTTTACAGTACAGGAGACTAATATGAATAAACCAGCCAAAAGATCTGTGGACAGTCCTGCCTCAGGGCATGAAGAATAGCCTGACCATTTGTCAGCTATATTTGGCTGGAGCCATGCAGGTAGTGCCCAGGAATGTCCACATAGTCCATTACAAGGATGATATTATGTTTGCACACACTAACATTCCCAATCTTGAATGGGTGTCCTCTCAAATGTTACTTAACTTAGAAAAATTCAATTTAAAAGTTGCTCTTGAAAAGCCTCAGAGTTCCCCTGTATGTCTCCCTGGGCTTTTCTATTTCTGACAGAATTATTAAGCCTCTGGCCTTCTCCTTCATGGCAAGGAATCCTACTCCCTTGTAGAACTACAATTGTGTGGCTCAGTTAACTGGTTCAAACCTGTCCTGCCTATTCCCAAACAAGAGATGAGGCACCTGTTTTCTCTCTTGGAGGGGGCCTAACACCTTCTTAGTCAAAGTTAAACTATCATCTGAGGCTAACAACCTAAGACAGAAAGTTATGTTATTCCTTTCTGTATCAACTCTGAAAAGCAATCATTCAGAAAAAAAAAAAAAAAACCCTACTAGCCATAATTCTGCAGTCCCTTGAAAGGGTCCTAGGAGTGTTGTGGCAGAATGGCCCCCTCATGTGCTTGTATGAGGCTCACTTTGATCTACTTAAGGTTACCTCCAAGTTTGAGATTGTCTCCTGCCTTGCCCTTAAGAAGAGAGGTTTAGCAAGGATAATTTATAGCAGAGAACCAGACAAAATAATTCTACCATTCTCCCTTCAATAATTTAAAATATTATAGGCAGATTCCATCAGCTTTCAGGAAATGGTCATGGGATTCCCAGGCTTGTTGGATAATCACCTAAGGCCTGACAAATGTCTTTTTTTTTTAAATTTTTTATTACGTATTTACCTCAATTACATTTCCAATGCTATCAAAAAAGTTCCCCATACACTCCCCCCCCAATTCCCTACACACCCATCCCCATTTTTTGGGGGACGGATGTTCCCCTGTACTGGGGCATATAAAGTTTTTGTATCCAATGGGCCTCTCTTTCCAGTGATGGCCGACTAGGCCATCTTTTGATACATATGCACCTAGAGTCAAGAGCTCCTGGGAACTGGTTAGTTCATAATGTTGTTCCACCTATAGGGTTGCAGATCCCTTTAGCTCCTTGGGTAATTTCTCTAGCTCCTCCATTGGGAGCCCTGTGATCCATCCAATAGCTGACTGTGAGCATCCACTTCTGTGTTTGCTAGGCCCCGGCATAGTCTCACAAGAGACAGCTATACCTGGGTCCTTTCACCAAAATCTTGCTAGTGTATGCAATGCTGTCAGCTTTTGGAAGCTGATTATGGGATGGATCCCTGGATATGACAGTCTCTAGATGATCTATCCTTTTGTCACAGCTCCAAACTTTGTCTCTGTAACTCCTTCCATGGGTGTTTTGTTCCCAATTCTAAGAAGGGGCACAGTGTCCACACTTTGGTCTTCATTCTTCTTGAGTTTCATGCGTTTAGCAAATTGTATCTTATATCTTGGGTATCCTAAGTTTCTGGGATAATATCCACTAATCAGTGAGTACATATGGTGTGAGTTCCTTTGTGATTGTGTTACCTCACTCAGGATGATGCGCTCCAGGTCCATCGATTTGCCTAGGAATTTCATAAATTTATTTTTTTAATAGCTGAGTAGTACTCCATTGTGTAAATGTACCACATTTTCTGTATCCATTCCTCTGTTGAGGGGCACCTGGGTTCTTTCCAGCTTCTGGCTATTATGAATAAGGCTGCTATGAACATAGTGGAGCATGTGTCCTTCTTACCGGATGGGACATCTTCTGGATATATGCCCCAGGAGAGGTATTGTGGGATCCTCCAGTAGTACTACTTCCAATTTTCTGAGGAACTGCCAGACTGATTTCCAGAGTGGTTGTACAAGCTTGCAATCCCACCAACAATGGAGGAGTGTTCCTCTTTCTCCACATCCTTGCCAGCATCCCCTGTCACCTGAATTTTTGATCTTAGCCATTCTGACTGGTGTGAGATGGAATCACAGGGTTGTTTTGATTTGCATTTCTGTGATGATTAAGGATGTTGAACATTTTTTCAGGTGCTTCTTAGCCATTCGGTATTGCTCAGGTGAGAATTCTTTGTTTAGCTCTGAACCCCATTTTTTGATGGGGTTATTTGATTTTCTGGAGTCCACTTTCTTGAGTTCTTTATATATATTGGATATTGGTTCCCTATCTGATTAAGGATAGGTAAAGATCCTTCCCCAATGTGTTGGTGGTCTTTTTGTCTTATTGACTTTGTCTTTTGCCTTGCAGAAGCTTTTTAGTTTCATGAGGTCCCGTTTGTCAATTCTTGATCTTACAGCACAAGCCATTGCTGTTCTATTCAGGAATTTTTCCATGTGCCCATATCTTCAAGGTTTTTCCCCACTTTCTCCTCTATAAGTTTTAGTGTCTCTGGTTTTATGTTTAGTTCCTTGATCCACTTAGATTTGACCTTAGTACAAGGAGATAGGAATAGATCGATTTGCATTCTTCAACATGATAACAACCAGTTGTGCCAGCACCATTTGTTGAAAATGCTGTCTTTCTTCCACTGGATGATTTTAGCTCCCTTGTCGAAGATCAAGTGTACATAGGTATGTGGTTTCATTTCTGGGTCTCAATTCTATTACATTGATCTACTTGTCTGTCACTGTACCAGTACCATGCAGTTTTTATCACAAATGCTCTGTAGTAAAGCTTTAGGTCAGCCATGGTGATTCCACCAGAGGTACTTTTATCCTTGAGAAGAGTTTTTACTATCTTAGGTTTTTTGTTATTCCAGATGAATTTGCAGATTACTCTTTCTAATTCGTTGAAGAATTGAGTTGGAATTTTGATGGGGATTGCATTGAAACTGTAGATTGCTTTTGGCAAGATAGCCATTTTTACAATGTTGATCCTGCCAATCCATGAGCATGGGAGTTCTTTGCATCTTTGAGATCTTCTTTAATTTCTTTCTTCAGAGTCTTGAAGTTTTTATCATACAGATCTTTCACTTCCTTAGTTAGAGTCAAACCAAGATATTTTATATTATTTGTGACTATAGAGAAGGGTGTCTTTTCACTTATTTCTTTCTCAGCCTGTTTATTCTTTGTGTACAGAAAGGACATTGACATGTTCAAATTACTTTTATATCCAGCTACTTCACTGAAGCTGTTTATCAGGTTTAGGAGTTCTCTGGTGGAATTTTTAGGGTCACTTATATATACTATCATATCATCTGCAAAAAGTGATATTTTGACTTCATCTTTTGTAATTTGTATCCCCTTGATCTTTTGTTGGCGAATTGCTCTGGCTAGGACTTCAAGTACAATGTTGAATAGGTATGGAGAGAGTGGACAGCCTTTTCTAGTCCATGATTTTAGTGGGATTAATTCCAGCTTCTCACCATTTACTTTGATGTTGGCTACTGGTTTGCTGTAGATTGCTTTTATCATGTTTAGGTATGGGCCTTGAATTCCTGATCTTTCGAAGAGTTTTATCATGAATGGGTGTTGGATCTTGTTGAATGCTTTTTCTGCATCTAACGAGATGATCATGTCGTTTTTGTCTTTGAGTTTGTTTATATAATTGATTACGTTGGTGGATTTCATATATTAAACCATCCCTGCATACTTGGAGTAAAACCTACTTGCTCAGTTTGGATGATTGCTTTAATGTGTTTTTGTATTCAATTAGAGAGAATTTTTTTAAACAAGCACCACCCCATTTATTGAAAAGATTTTGAAGTAATTTTCCACTACATCCTCCTTGAAGAGCGAATTATTTTTTTCTTTTTTTTTTATAATTAGGTAATTTCCTCAATTACATTTCCAATGCTATCCAAAAAGTACCCAATATACTCCCCCCCCCCAGTCTCCCACCCACCCACCCCCACCCTTTGGCCCTGGCATTCCCCTGTACTGGGGCATATAAAGTTAGCAAGTCCAATGGGCCTCTCTTTCCAGTGATGGCCTACTAGGCCATTTTTTGATACAAATGCAGGTAGAGTCAAGAGCTCTGGGGTACTGGTTAGTTCATAATAAAGATCCACCTATGGGGTTGCAGTTCCCTTTAGCTCCTTGGGTACTTTCTCTAGCTCCTCCATTGGGGGCCCTGTGATCCATCCAATAGCTGACTGTGAGCATCCACTTCTGTATTTGCTAGGCCCCGGCATTTTCTCACAAGAGACAGCTATGAGAATTTTTGCATCGATATTCATACTGGAAATTGGTCTGAAGTTGTCTATCTTTGTTGGATCTTTCTCTGCTTTAGGTATCAGAGTAATTGTGGCTTCACAGAATGAGTTGAGTAGAGTTCCTTCTACTTGTATTTTGTGAAATAATTTGTGCAAAACTGGAATTAGATCTTCTTTGATGGTCTGGTAGAACTCTGCACTAAACCCATCTGGTCCTGGGCTTTTTATGGCTGGGAGACTATTAATGACTACTTCTATTATTTTAGGGGATATGGGACTGTTTTGATAGTTAACTTGATCGTGATTTAACTTTGGTACCTGGTATCTGTCTAAAAATTTGTCCATTTCGTCCAGGTTTTCCATTTATGTTGAGTATAGCCTTTTGTAGAAGGATCTGATGGTGTTTTGGATTTCTTCAGGATCTGTTGTTATGTTTCCCTTTTCATTTCTAATTTTGTTAATTAGGATGCTTTCCCTGTGCCCTCTAGAGAGTTTCCCTAAGGGTTTATCTATCTTGTTGATTTTCTCAAAGAACCAACTCTGAGTTTGGTTGATTCTTTGTATAGTTCTTTTTGTTTCCACTTGGTTGATTTCACCCATGAGTTTGATTATTTCCTGCCGTCTACTCCTCTTGGGTGAATTTTCTTCCTTTTTTTCTAGAGCTTTTAGATGTGTTGTCAAGCTGCTAGTGTGTGCTTTCTCCAGTTTCTTTTTGTAGGCCCTCAGAGCTATGAGTTTCCCTCTTAGAAATGCTTTCATTGTGTCCCATAGGTTTGGGTATGTTGTGGCTTCATTTTCATTAAACTCTAAAAAGTCTTTAATTTCATTCTTTATTCTTTCCTTGACCAAGGTATCATTGAGAAGAGTGTTGTTCAGTTTCCACGTGAATATTTGCTTTCCATTATTTATGTTGTTATTGAAGATCAGACTTAGTCCATGGTGGTCTGATAGGATGCATGGGACAATTGTAATATTTTTGTATCTGTTGAGGCCTGTTTTGTGACCAATTATATGGTCAATTTTGGAGAAGGTCCCATGAGGTGCTGATTCTTTTGTTTTAGGATAAAATGTTCAGTAGATATCTGTTATGCCCATTTGTTTCATAACTTCTGTTAGTTTCAGTGTCCCTGTTTAGTTTCTGTTTCCATGATCTGTCCAGTGATGAAAGTGGGGTGTTGAAGTCTCAGACTATTATTGTGTGAGGTGCAATGTGTGCTTTGAACTTTACTAAAGTGTCTTTAATGAATGTGGCTGCACTTGCATTTGGAGCATAGACATTCAGAATTGAGAGTTCCTCTTGGAGAATTTTACCTTTGATGAGTATGAAGTGTCCCTCCTTGTCTTTTTTGATAACTTTGGGTTGGAAGTCGATTTTTTCGATATTATAATGGCTACTCCAGCTTGTTTCTTCAGACCATTTGCTTGGAAAATTGTTTTCCAGTCTTTCACTCTGAGGTAGTGTCTGTCTTTTTCCCTGAGATGGGTTTCCTGTAAGCAGCAGAATGTTTGGTCCTGTTTGTGTAGCCAGTCTATTAGTCTATGTCTTTTTATTGGGGAATTGAGTCCATTGATATTAAGAGATAATAAGGAAAAGTAATTGTTGCTTCCTTTTTTTTTTGTTGTTAGAGTTGGCATTCTGTTCTTGTGGCTGTTTTTTTTTTTTTTTTTTTTTTTTTTTTTGGTTCATTGAGGGATTACTTTCTTGCTTTTTCTAGGGTGTGATTTCCATTCTTGTATTGGTTTTTTTCTGTTATTATCCTTTGAAGTGCTGGATTCGTGGAAAGATAATGTGTGAATTTGGTTTTGTAGTGGAATACTTTGATTTCTCCATCTATGGTAATTGAGAGTTTGGCTGGGTATGGTAGCCTGGGCTGACATTTGTGTTCTCTTAGTGTCTGTATAACATCTGTCCAGGCTCTTCTGGCTTTCATAGTCTCTGGTGAATAGTCTGGTGTAATTCTGATAGGCCTGCTTTTATATGTTACTTGACCTTTCTCCGTTACTGATTTTAATATTCTATCTTTATTTAGTGCATTTGTTGTTCTGATTATTATGTGTCAGGAGATATTTCTTTTCTGGTCCAGTCTATTTGGAGTTCTGTAGGCTTCTTGTATGTTCATGGGCATCTCTTTTTTAGGTTTGGGAAGTTTTCTTGTATAATTTTGTTGAAGATGTTTGCTGGACCTTTAAGTTGAAAATCTTCATTCTCATCAACTCCTATTTTCCGTAGGTTTGGTCTTCTCATTGTGTCCTGTATTTCCTGGATGTTTTGAGTTTTGATCCTTTTGCGTTTTGTATTTTCTTTGATTGTGGTGCTGATGTTCTCTATGGAATCTTCTGCACCTGAGATTCTCTCTTCCATCTCTTGTATTCTTTTGCTGATGCTCGCATCTATGGTTCCAGATTTCTTTCCTAGGGTTTCTATCTCCAGCATTGCCTCACTTTGGGTTTTCTTTATTTTGTCTACTTCCCTTTTTAGGTCTAGTATGGTTTTGTTCATTTCCATCACCTGTTTGGATTTGTTTTCCTGTTTTTCTTTAAGGACTTCTACCTGTTTGTTTGTGTTTTCCTGTTTTTTTTTTTTTTAAGGATTTGTAACTCTTTAGCAGTGTTCTCCTGTATTTCTTTAAGTGAGTTATTAAAGTCCTTCTTGATGTCCTCTACCATCATCATGAGATACGCTTTTAAATCTGAGTCTAGCTTTTCGGTTGTGTTAGGGTGCTCAGGACTAGTTGGGGTGGGAGTGCTGCGTTCTGATGATGGTGAGTGTTCTTGATTTCTGTTACTAGGATTCTTATGTTTGCCTTTTGCCATCTGTTAATCTCTGGAGCTGTGCAGAATACACTAGGCCGGGTCCCGCAACCAAGATGCCTGCTGCAGATGCTCAGGCAAAGAGCTCATGGGCCGGGCAGACCCCTTTGCTCTGGCCGGAAAAGTGGCCAGATGTCTGGGGCCTGTGCAGAATTGACAAATGTATTAAATAAAGGAAGATATGGAGTTCTTATCCAAAGGACAGGGAGGTCTTGGGGAAAGAACACAACTCACATTCTCCCTAATCCAGACTGAGTGCAACTAGATGAATCATTTGCACTCCTGAAAAAAATTTTAAATATTGACAACAGGAGGAGTAAGTATTTTGTCACACAGCTAATATGGAGTACATACTGTCTGTACCCTGTTCTTCTATATTAAAGAGCAAAACAGCTCTATACATGTCTATAAGAGATCTATCCAGAAGGCTCTCTAAAATATGGAACATCTCTGGTTCATCTCCCTGGTTCATCTCACACATAACATCACATTCTAAATTGCCTAGCATAGTAGTAGAAGAAAATGAGATAACTGATGCCCTGATTATGGCTGCAAACATGGAATCACTAGAACAAGCCAAAATGATATATTGGCAATTCCACCTTACCCCTCAGAATTTATATAACCTTCTGTCTGAATTCCTATGCCACAATGTAAACAATTTGCAAAGTCCTGAGCAATGCTGGTATCTCTTTCATCACTGGGGCCCCTTGGTAGATTAGGAGTTAATTCTAGACGTCTAGTCCCCAATGCAATCTGGCAAATGTGTGTCACCCATTACTCAGACTTTGGTAATCTTAGGTATGTATGTTGTGGTAGATATTTGTTTGGCCTTTGTATATGAGGTAGCCATGGCTGGTGAAAAGACCTCTCATGATATTAAGGCCACAAGCAATGCTGCTAAAGGGAGTACCTTGGGCACTCAAGACTGACAATGGTACTGCTTACAAATCTCAGCAGTTCAGCACCTTATTATACTCATGTAATATCAGTCACTTCTTTGGAATATCCTATAATCTTCAAGGCCAAACAATCGTACAAAGAGCAGATTGATTCTTGAGGGAAGCACATGCTCTGGTCACCTTCCTGAAACCCAAAAGACATCCATACCTAGCATTGATTGAGGTCCCATTTCATGTGAAATTTCTCTCCTTAGATGAGAAAAGGCTGAGCCCTCCTTAGAAACACTGGGCATTTTTTGAGCAGGGACACTCCCCTACCATTGGTTAGGTAGAGGGATCCAATAGCTCCTCAATGGCAACCACTTGATCTGCTTCTGACAAGGAGGGCAAAGTTATGCTTGTGCTTTACTCCAGTATGCAACAGCAACAATAAGGGTGCCCTTGAGAGATGTTTGCCTTGCCATGGACTAGGAGACAATGGAGGAATCAGAAGACGTCCAGTACCAGGATATCAAAAGCACATATTGTGATTATTAATTTTTCTTTGGCTTGAGAGGGCCAATGAACTATGTGAGAGGGCCGATGAACTCTCTGCTTTGGTGCCCCTAACCCTCATTCTTTTGCCTGTTGCAGTTACCTCCCTGGCCTACACTTTTATTTTTTCTCTTCAAATGAAATTCTTTGCTTTACCACCAATATCTCTTCCAAAAACCCTTATATATAGCTACACAATATGACCATGGGGAACTTTCACAGTACTTTAACCTATGGCACTATGTTAGGCATGGGACTTCAAATTCCCTTTACTGATTACAAATCCCCATAGGCTCCCTCAACTCATCATGTGCCCAACCCAGCCTCATTGCCCAAGGGTCCCTCAAATGTCCATTTTCATGGGACTTCCTATCCCCTGGGAGCACTGCCAGCCTGCACTAGGTGTAAATTTTGCCAGGGACTGATATTATCATCTAGCCTCATATTTGGCATATGAAGGTTTACCTCACAGGATGCTTCCAAAGTTATATTATTTCCTATGTTAGTAAGGATTCTTTTCTATTCCTATATGACCCCATTATGAGCAGTTGGGAATCTATACAGCTCCTCTAGTTGTACTATTATCCTAAAAGGTGATGAGGAAACCAGCCACCATTTGGGCACCTGTGGTAATTACCACTGTGATGGTTGAGAATCACTTATAACCCTTTCCCTGGGGAAAAGAAGATTTGGGTATTATGGCTGTCATCACTTTGGCCATCACTGCAGGCATTGCTGGGAGAACAAGAACTGCTGTTGCCTTCACCAAAGAGACACAACAGCCGAGACTGTCAGTGAGATAGTCTAAGTCATCTGAGGTACTACAGTCACAGGAGGTACTAAATCAACATCTTTATCAAGCAATCCACATTTTATAACAACATATTGACCTACTGGCAGAGAATCTGCCCTCGCTAGGGACATGTCTCTATTTATCTGTGACCCCAGGTTTCACTCAATTTGCTAAATTCCTTACCATCCACATAACACTACTGAAGCCTGAGAACAGTTGGCTCAGTATCTTGAAGGTAACTGCACAGACAAATTCCTCAACTATTCCATGCTGTAAAGGAAGAGTAGAGCCAACCTCAATACAAGAGGATATTTGTGCTCCCCCGGGGTTCTGGGGCTATATTAAGAGAATGTATGGTCCCTCATGAATGGAAGGAATTATTATACTAATAATTATTTTATTTAAGTGCCTTGTATAGCATGTAGCATGTTTCCAGGCAGTGCTTAATAAATAAGGTGACCCTCCAACTGCTGATGACTCTCAAAAATATGATTGTGCTCGCCCATCTCCGCAAGTAAATGATCAAAGCTTGGATGGCAGAGATCCATACAGTCACCATGTAGGCTGTTCCTCATCTCCCCCTTTCAAGATAAGTGTCCAGAGTTATTTCTCTTTGAGGGCTGGTAGAAAGATCTTGGTGGATAGGAAGATAGGCAAGCACAGTCCAGCATACTGGAAATCCTATAAGGTAGTGTCTGTTTTGAAAGAGGATATCATTTCATGGTCCAGGCTGGTTCATAACTTATAAATCTCTTGCCTCAACCTCCTAGATGGTCAGCCATCTAGGACATTATAAACATAGAACATTATATCAGTTGAATTCACATTTCTGAAGACTAGAATCAGTAATAAATAGACTTTCTTCTCAACTGTTGTTGCTGAAACAATTTATATTTTTATTAGTTATCCTATGGCCTGAGATTCTTCCCCTGAGAAGATGATTTATCATGCCTGTATCAGTTCATAGATGTCCATAGTTCTTTGTCTGGAGTAAGGACCTTCATTCTTTCTCCTTCCTTTTAGCATGCTCATTGCTTTTGTTTTGTTCTGGTCTAGGAAGCCTTGTTAAGGTTTCTTGGTTTCTCTGCTATTACTAGGAGAGAATCTCACAGTGAACTATTCTGGATCTTACAATTTTATTGAATAGTTAACACTAATTATAGAAAGGAGTAATTTTCTAGAGCACAAAGCAATCAACATACTTAAATATTTCTTTACTAACTACATTATTTATCCTATTTAATATTTTATGACTCAAAACACTAGCTTACCTGTACACTGGCCCAACTTCTTTTCTGAATAAAGACTTGTTTATTTTCATTATATAAATATATATATATATATATATATATATATATATATATATATATACATATTTACCTGAATGTATGAAGGTGTGCTTGTACATGCATTGTGCTTGCAGATACCAGAAGAAGGCAAAAGATGCCCTGGAGCTAGAGTTATAGAGAGTGTAGGATTCCATGTGAGTGTTGAGTTCTCTGCAAGAGCAGAGGCTTCAAGCCCAGAATATGGTTTGCTAATATATGAAATGAAGATAGGACCTAGTGCATGCTAAACAAGCACATAAATACATCCAGACTCTTTCTATTTAATGGAATTAACTAAAAATTTGACAGTCTAAGAAATGAACATTTCTTTTATGTTAGAAGTCTATATTACTGAAATAATTGAGACTATTTATGTTAATATTTGCACAATAAAATTTCTCCACTGTTTCTAAAGCTTTCATATGTCTACTGATCTATATAATAGAAGAAAGTGGTTAGCACAAAATTCTTTTGATTTTGTTTTTAATTAAGTATCGCAGAATAGCTTATGACTGCCACCGTATTGCTTTTCTTTCTTTCTTTCTTTCTTTCTTTCTTTCTTTCTTTCTTTCTTTCTTTCATTCATTTTTTTTTTTGGTTGAAAATAAGTGTTTATTTCCAAACATGTAAAATTATACTCTGTCTACATATTTATAACACTTCCTTGTCAATTCTCTGTAATTTGGTATCTGCTTTTAAAATTGCAATTGTCACACCATCAAGAATTTATCACCACCTTTTATTTTCTAATAAAAAAGGAACTAATTTTATAGTTCCGGGAAGACCCTAGTCATAGCATATCAGACTATCAGACTATGAGAAGACCCTAGTTATAGCCAGTGGATTCATTTGCATGGGCATTCATGTTATTTTACTTGTCCTATACATTTTATACCTGTTTCTTCTATATAATGGAATCTTGAAGACAAGATTCATATGCCACTCAATTTTATGTTTATCAGAAAAATAAGTAATATCTGACAAAATTTATCAGAATAAAAACATGTTGTCTTTAAAATTTGAGAAATATATATATTTACACACTATTCTGTTTGTTTTGCGTTGATTCCCGTTTTCTTCAGTAAATGACTTCTGGATAGAGACCTATTTTCATGAAAATTTATAGCTGAATAAAATAGCCCAGGAGCTGTGTTCTTGTAGGGAAATTGCTAGTCTTTCAACGTAGTTCAAAACTCTTGAAGCTAGTTGGACTTGGCAAAGGATCTGAAAGCATGGAGGCCCCAGGGAGTTTAGAGGTCAGGTGGGATGGAGGGTGGTGGCATGCATGTGAAGTCAGGGTGGGGTGGGGAGGAGGTATGGGATATGGAACAGTCAGAGGGTGGATGGGGGGACAGGGAATGGAACATGGAGTGTAAAAAATGAATTAAAAAGAAAATAAAATTTAAAAAAGACTGTCAACTCAGTTTCCTCCTCTGTAAAGTGAAAATGTTGATTCATGTCTTTATTGTTATTTATTATTATTTATTATTATTATTTATTATTATTCTCTTCTATTCTAGTTTTTGTTACTCTGTCAATGAAAATGTTAAATTGGGTTGAGAAGAAAGGAAAGTAGAGAGGTAAAAATGATCTCACCTCATTTCTTTTCTTAAAGAAAGAGATTTGGTAACTAATATTCTTAGTGAGAATTTGATATTGATCATTCCCATTGTGTCCTTGGTTGTAAATTAACTTTATCTTGAGTTTCTTTTAAAAAATCCTCTTCTCAAACTGGGTAGCTTGAATCAATACATTAGTATTTGCTGTCAAAATATCAGCAGCAAAATCAAACGAATTATATTTTATTTAAAGATGGGAAAATAATTGTCTAAAATAGATGTCAATTATGATAAAACAATGGAGTTGAATTTTCTTATTACAATATGCAGTTCTGAGCTCATTAAATAGTTTTTATGAGAGTTTGTTCATCACTGAATAGAATGCAGCAAAATTCTTAAGAAATGAGTAGACATGAAAAAGGCACTTACCCAATTGACTTATGTGGTGAGACTATGTCTGTTCACATGTATACAAGATTTGGCAGTTAGCTTGTCTTTGGTTCAGTTATCAGAATCAATATACAAAATTGCTTCCCTGATGCCACAATTTTGAGCTAACAAAAGCAAACAGACATGAAATTCAATATGCAGACAAATAACATGTTTTTCATGATGTCTGGGAATTGTGTGTGTGTGTGATTATATGTATGATTAAGAAAATTCCATCACTCTTCTCATATCAGTTCAACTTACCTGAAAAGATAAAATATTCATATGAAATATCTTAATTTTGGGACTTTTTTTTCATTATTTCAGACTTACATAAAACTTGTAAATTACAACAAAATAATAACTCAAGCACCCGCAACATTTATCTTCTGCAGCAAATAGCTCAGAGATACCTAAGTATTGTGCACCATCTGTAGTTATCTTATGTCTTACTATTAGTTTTTAATTAACTTGGTCAGTGGGATTATTTGCAATATTGAGTGTGTGGGAGTTTTGCTAGGTGAAAGTTCACTTCTAAGAATTGTACCTTCAATTTATGCACTCAAGTCACTCTGTATGATCCCTGTATAAGCATCGATGTAGAACATTAGCTGAAGGACAGCCACAGTTTCTGGATAAACCCAACATTCTAATGTCTTATTAGTCTATCAAAAATAGTGGTCTCTTGGACAAACAAATATAACATGAAATATACTAGGATATTACTAAAATTAAAAGCAGAACAGATTGAAAACTCTATGAGAACAGGGCTTAGAACTGGGGAAACTGAACAAAACTTGAGGTAAGGATATATGTAGCAAGGGAGCAATCATTATATTCCTTAGACTTTAAGAATTATTAAAGATTTGGAAGTTTAAGAAGGAAATAAAAGGAATGGATTGAGATAGAGAAAGAGTAAAAGTAGTGGAATTTTTAAGGGAAAGCATATACTTGTGTAGAAATAATAGTAGATTTACACAATTGTGGAATGGGCAGAGAAGCAGATAAAATAATTACAACCTATATGTCCAGCCATGTATAAACCAAAGCATGTTTTTATGCAAGAGTAAAGATTTGAAAAATAAATAAAAATTAAAATATTATTAAAATAAACTAAATAATTGCTTTTATTAGAAGTTGGGGTACTCTTAGTTTTAATATAATAATTCAATTATGTTTATGGACATATTCTATTTTATTAACATTGTATCAGAACATCTGTTAGAAAAGTGGTCCTTTAGTTACAATATATCACATCATGAGGAGAATGTATGATTATCACATGTCAACCAAAATTACTAACAAGTAAAACTAAATTAAAAATTAAAAGTAAATGGTTGAGAACATGTGTGATACAGGGCAAGTGAGGAACCATTGCTGATTGTTCTTGTTGACCTTCATAACAGCCCTGAGAGGCAACCTGCTCTAGCTTCATTGTATTATATTTAAGCCCAGTGGCTCTTGGACTACCATGTATGTTCTGTTTCCTATTTCTGCCCAGATGCTGCTTTGGATAAGTCTTCCATGAGGCTGATGGCTGGTGGTCCTGAAATGTGAGAAGTGCAAGATATTGGGACATCGACTGCTGTTTGTGGTTCCTACTAGTGACAGCCCTGAAATCTGCTTCAACCTCTTCAGTTCTGGAAATATACTCACAGTCATACATCTAGTCCTAAATTCTCCGTTAAATGTCAGGACACTATGTAAGGGAAGTGATTCCCTTAAGTTGCTACTAATCTCAGCTAAGCTGTTTGGTACAATTAGGTTCTGATACATACCCATACATGTCTGCTTCCAATGGGAGATCTCATATGACTGAATAAATTCATTTACTACTTGTTATCTTCTACAGGAATATAAATAATTGTGTGCTGTTCTGACTATTTTCTGTCACATAATCACATCGAAGATATTCTAATTTGCTATCTTTCTGAGAAATTTCTTTATTTCTTTCTGTAATCTCAGAACACATACAAATGAGATTATAGATCCCAAAATTAATGTATGCAGGCATCAATTACTAAATTTATGTTGCTGCATTCTAAATAAAAGAAAAAAACAGCAACATAATTTTATCCAGTAGAATCATCATCTTTTGTACTTACTTCATAAACTTTCCGGATCAATTGAATTTTGTTACTTAGAATGGTGTCAAATGATTTTTAAAGCATTTTCCAGATGTTTCTTATCACTAAATTTTGACACACTCCTTGATCTTACAATAAATAATAGTTTATCCACTGGTCAATATCTACTATTCATCACTTTTACACAGACTTCTCATACCAACATTTCTCCTAATCTTAGAAAATGCTGCTTCATTTAACCTGAATAAGTCTGCAACATTAAGATTTCTCTAGTATTAGAAAAACAGCTAGTAGTAAGTCTTAGATACTATAATGTGGAAAGTAAGTGAATGATGTCTCAGAAGAAATGTCTTAAACTCTCATTTTGCTTTTTCTTCAAATAGTATATACCATGAGAAAACATTTCTGTAAAAGATGTTCACTGTTGCTAGTTTCTATTCATTAACTTTAAAGCAGACAAAATTCATAAAATAAAGGCACTGAGCACAACCAAGTTTAAAAATACTAAAGACATGTACAGTTTGACTTTTCATAATATTGCTAATAAAAGATGCATGTCTAGTAAACAATAGCAAACTGGAAATATCCATGTACCTGTGTTTCCTTGAACACCAAAGAGATAACTGTAGATCTGTTTTTTCAAAACAGGGAAAACTCTGCAAGTTGGGTATAGATGGGAAGTACCAGGGGCCCAGCTTAGAAGAGAATGTTTACCTTGCATGCACATGGCTCTGTTCTGTGTCTCCTCTCAGCATTATGCGGCAATAAAGCAAGCAAGCAAACAATCACAATTAAAACATGATACCACTAAACAATGCATACTAAGGCAAAGGCCAATGGCAAGGTTTTAAGTTATATATCTTAAACTAGCAATGAGAAACCCTGAAAGAAAATTAATTTGGATTGCAGGACATAAAGGTGCTCAGAGAGTTGTTAAATGGTAGATGATGGTACTCAATGTTAAAGAATGGTATGAAAATTTATGTGAGAAAGACCTAGAACACCAGAGCTTCTCCAAGGCTTTTGTCATCCCAACACGGCAAAACATGCCAGTGAGAAGGAGCTGGGTGATTAGCAGTAAAGCATACTTCTTGATGATATAGACTCCATGAAAGGAAAATATTTTCTCAGTGTCTGCAGTGAAATTGAAGCCTTCCAGTTAATTTATTACTAGAAAGATAAATGGAAATCTTTCCATGGGCCTAAACAAATTAGGAGAAATATGAAAGAGATAAGGAGGTGTAAGGTTTCTCAATGAAAGAATTCAAGTAGTTTACCTTAGATGAAACTCATAGCAAACAAATCTCAATTATATTTAAAGGCTGCAAGTGCTATGAGTTTCAATTGTATGTATTTTAAATTCAAAGTATGAGTGGAAATCTGAATGAAATTCTTAGTAGAAAGGAAATAGAACCACATTTAAATCTGAAGGACTTTAACGAAATGAGTATCAAACAACATTAGTAATGTATGTGATGAGAAAATATAAATTCAAGCCTGCTTGGAACAGCCAGCAGAGTTTGATCTGCCTGGCACCCAAGCTGGCCTGCCTTGAACAGCCTGTGGTGGTGAGAAACATATGCAAGATCCATGGAACCCAATTGTCTACATCTGGCCTGACTCCTGAGTCTAGATGAACCTCACAGGACATGAAGAATATCCTGCTTACCCATGAAACCTTCAGAGGCTCCAAAACTAAACAAATCTAGCCAGATTGGGAATCTTCAAACCACCTATTCTAGTTGGACTGGCCCACCATCCCAGCTGGTTCTGATTGAGACCCAACATTCAGAGAAGGGTCTGCCCTGGACACAACCTGCATAGTAGGGTCTGTCTAAGGCATGGCCAAAAGAGTAGGGTAACCTAATCTTCATCATCTGGTTCACAGCTCAACCCACCATTTTCAGAAGCCCTGCTGCTATCAGGAGTATGCAGCCAACATCAGTGAAAACTATGTCCCTAAAATACAACATAAGAACACAATAAAACCCGACCAATATAGAACCCTAGAGTCCAGCTATCCTGCTACAACAGGTCTTAGACTTCCTAAAGAAATTGAAGCACAAGAAGATTTTAAACCTAATTTATAAAGGTGATAGAAGCCTTTAAAGAGGTCATGGGTAAATAACTTAAGGAAATAGAGGAAAATACATTAAAACAGGTAAAGACATTAAAAGAGGAAGCAAACCAATATACAGAAATACATCAAAACACAATCAATCCGGTGAAAAATGTATACAAAACTGTCCAAGACTTGAAAAGGGAAATGTAAGCAATAAAGAGAACACAAACTGAAGAAATCCTGGAAATGGAAAACCAAGAAAAGAAAATAGGAACTACAAACCTAAGGATCACTAACAGAATACAGAATATGGAAGGGAGCATGTCAAGTATAGAGGATTGGGTAGAAAAATCAATATATCAGTCAAAATGAAGAATCTAAGACATCCATGGAGAGGAGGGCAGTAGAGAAGCCCTGAGGGCCTGCAGAAAGAATAGAATCAGGCAACCTCCAGAGGTAGGAGATGGGGGTACCCTCTATGATCTGCCAGAGACCTTGGAGGTGAGAGACAATTATGACTCAACCATGGAATCTTAGGTGAAATGCCCAACATTGGGGAGAGGGAACTTATAGAGTCAATCTCCAGTAGAAAAACAAACAGGTTATCAAGTGGAGGGCTAGGGTTGCCATTGCACAGTCATAAACTCTGAGCCATAATTGTTCCCATCTAAAAGAACTGCAGGGACAAAAATGGAGAAGAGACTGAAGGAAAGGAGGTCCAGTGACCATCCCATATTGAGATCCATCTCAAGGGAAGGTTCCAAGGCCTGAGACTATTACTCATGCTATCGTGTGCTTATAGACAGGAGACTGGCATGGCTGCTCTCTTAGAGGCCTAACAAGCAGCTAAAAGAGTCTGTGTTAGAAACTTACACCCAACCAATGGACAGAAACCAGGCACCCCTGTGATTGAATTAGGAAAAGGCTGGAAGAAACTGAGGAGGAGACTGACCCCATAGGAAGACCAGAGGTCTCAACTAACCTGTATCCTATGATCTCTCAGAAACTGAGCCACCCACCAGGCAGCATACACTTTTTGATAAGAGGTCCCTGACACATATACAACAGAGGACTTCCTGGTATCGCCTCAGTGAGAGAGAATGCACCTAACCCTTAAGAGACTTGAGGCCCCATGTAGTGGGGAAGCCTGGTGGGTGGAGATGGGGGAGGACAAATGGAATGAGGAACTGTGGAAGGACAGACCACAGACCAGCAGGGGGATAATGTCATGACAAGATTGAAAAAATAATTAAAGGTAATTTTTAATAAATCAAGAGATAAATGTCAATTAACATATAAAACAGACTTATTACACCCAATTTCTCATCTGAGACTCTAAAAGCAAGAAGGGCCTGGGCAGAAGTCTTGAAGACCCTAAGAGATCACAGATGTTAGCCCATACCACTATACCTAGCAAAACTTTCAATCACCATAGTGAGATAAACCAATATATGCTGTGACAAAATTAAATTCAAATAATACCTTTCCACTAACTAAAGAAGGAAATCTCAAACCAGCAAGGCTAATTATACTCAAGAAAACACACAAAATACATAATTTCACACCATTATAACAAATACAAGAGAAATGGACACACAAACTCAACCACCACCAACATCAATATAACAGGAAGTAACAGTCATCTGTCATTAATATCTCTCAATATCAGTAAACTCAATTCCCCAGTAAAAAGATACAGGCTAACAAAATGGTTTCATAAACAGAACCCAACATCATGCTGTATACAAGAAATACATCTCAGCAACAAAGATAGTCATTATCTCAGTATACAGGGCTGGGAAAAAGTTTTTCAAGTAAATGGACACGAGGAATATGCTACAGTTGCCATTCTAATATCTAACAAAATAGACTTTCAAAGAAAGTAATCAAAAGAGACAGGGCAGTTAATACTCATCAAAGGAAATTTCAACCAAGAGGACATCTCAATTCTAAACAATTATTCCTCAAATGCAAGAGTACCCACATTCATAAAATAAACATTATTAAAACTGAAATCATACATCAAACCCCATACATTAATAGTGGGAGACCTCAATACCCCACTCTCACTTCAATGGACACATCATGGAGACAGAAAATAAAGGAAAAAATAATGAAACTAACAAATTATGATTCAAATGGACTTAACAGATATCTATTGAATATTTAACCCAAACACAAAATAATGTACCTTCTTCACAGCACCTCATGGAATCTTGTCCTAAACTGACTATATAAGTTGGTCACAGAGCAAGCCTCAGCAGATAAAAAAACTTTAAAAAAAACAAAAACAAACAAACAAACAAACAAAAAAACCCCAAAAACCATGCATCTTATTAGATCACAATGATTAAACCTGGACTCTAACAGCAGAAACAACAGAAAACCCATGTCTTCATGAAAACTGAACAACTCTGCTCAATGATGACTTAGTTACAAAGGAAATAAACAAACAAAAACTTTTCGGAATTCAATGATACTGAGGGTACTACATACACAAACTCATGACATACTGTGAAAGCAATGTTAAGAAAGACTGTGTTCTCATAAAGAAACTGAAGACTTCTTATACTAATTATTTAAAAGTACATCTGAAGGTTCTAGGGGAAATAATGTAAACACACCCAGGGGAAGTAGACAGCAGGTAATAATCAAACTGGGGGCTGAAATCAATCAATTAGAAACAAATAAAACAATATAAAGAAGCAATGAAACAAAGAACAGTTTCTTTGAGAACATAGAGAAGATAGAAATATCTTCAGCCAAACTAACTAAAATCAGAGAGACAGTACCTTAATTAACAAAATCAGAAATGGCACATAACAACTGACATGGAGAAAATTCAAAGAATTATTGGGTCCTGTTTCAAAAGACTACTCCACAAAATTGGAAAAATCTAAATAAAGTGGATGATTTTCTAGACAGATATCCATTACCAAAGCTAAATCAAGGCTAGGTAAACAATTTGAATAACTCTATAATCCCTAAAGAAACAGAAGCAATCATTAAAATTTCCCAACCAAAAAACCTTGGGACAGATGGTTTTAGTGCAGAATTCTACCAGACTTTCAAGGAAGAGGTAATGCAAATAAACTATTCCACAAAAGAGAAAGAGAAAGGACCATGCAAATTCTTTCTTTGAGACCACACTCACTCTGATACCAAAATCAGACCAAGACTCAGAAAAGAAACAAAATTTCAGGTCATTTTTCTGTATTAACATTGATTCAAGTACTTGATAATATACTCAAAAGTTGAATCCAAGAACACATCAAAGACACCATGAACCATGATAAAATAGGCTTCATCTCAGGGATCCAAGGATGGTTCAATATATGAAAGTCCAGCAATGTAATCCACCATATAGACAAACTGAAAAAAAAAATGGTCATCTCACTAGATGCTGAAAAAGCATTTGACAGAATTCAACAACTTTTCTCTTGGAGAGAGTAGGAGTCTAAGGAATGTACGTAAACACATTAAAGCCAAGATGCAGCAAGCCAATAACCAACATAAAATTAAATAGAGAGAAATTTAAAGCATTTTCACTAACATAAAGCACAAGACAAGGCTGTCTGACATCACCAGTCTCCTCAATATAGTATGTGAGCTTCTGGATATAGTAATACGGCACCTAAAGGAGATCAGGGTCCCCATGGAAAGGAAGAAGTCAAAGTATCACAATGTGAAGATGATAATATACATAGGTGACCCTAAAATTCTACCAGGGAGAATGGAAGGAACGCCATTGGTCATGGGTAGATAGGATTAACAAAGAAAAAAAAATATCCATCTTATGAAAATCAATCTGCAGATTTAATGAAGTTCCCATCAAAAATCTATCTTGAAAGAACAATTGTTAACTTCATAGGGAAAAAAAAATCCCAGCATTCCCAAAATAATCCTGAATGGTAAAAGAACATCTGGAGGTGCTGGGTCCCAGATTGGCCCTGGTTTGGGCCTTGAGGTTTCTGCGGCCTTGTGGGGGAGACTAAGCCTGGCTCGAGTTTTGAGACCTGTCTCAAGTCACTTCCTTATCAGGATGACTCAGAAATACCTGTTTGGCCCTGCCTCTGCACAGGAGTTGCTGATGTAGAGCTTTGCTATTGGCCCTGTCAGTCACTCCATACCCTCTATCACCCTTCCCTGCCTCTTATGTCACTTTACCCCATCAAAAAAAAACCCTCCCTATGGTCCAATCTTAGATAAAGCTGATGTCATAAAGTTGAGTTCCTGCTTGGCAGACTCCTGGCCTGGGTGTGTTTCTTTTGGGCAGTCGACACTCCCCATTCTACTCAGTTTAGGAGAGATCCTGGCGGGACCAGAGACTCTTTACTCTCACTTGAACCTTCCAGCAAAGAGCCAGCGTGGAGGTATAACCATCCCTAACCTAAAGCTGTACAACAGAAAAAGAATACTACTACATGGAATTGGTATAGAAACAAACAGGTTAATCAAGAAATCGAATTGAGGACCAAAAAATAAACCCACATACCCACAGACACTTGATTTTTGACAAAGAAGCCAAAACCATACAATGGAACAGGAAGAGCATCTTCAACAAATGGTGGTAGACTAAGTGGATATCTGGATGTAGAAGAACGCAAATAGATCCATATTTTTCACCCCACACAAAACTCTAGTTCATATTGGTAAACGACGTCAATGTAAACTTGCTCTGTTTTATAAGTTTGGTATATCATTGTTTCTCTTCATAGCAATAGAAAAGTAACTAAGACAAAAGTTACTTTCAGACTCAGTAAAACCCCTTCATATGGCCCTAGAGAACTAATTGCAAATCTTTACATATGAATGAAGAGTGTTAATAGGCACTTAACACTTTTCAGGAAAAGTCATTTTAGCATTAGCCTTCCCATTACCCAGTCCTCAAAAGCCCTTCCAATTACACATCAGTGAGAACCATCAGGGGTGATCATTCACATTTTAAATCCTCCCCAAATGTTACTTATTTCTCTAAAACAATTGGCTCTGAGAATCAGACTTTGGTCACCCTGCCTTGAAACAGTTGCGGCCACTTCTTATTTAGTACAAGAGACACAAAAGTTTACTTTAGGAAAAATTTATATTTGGGCTTTTATCTTATCAGTTCTAAATACACACAAAACAAAAGCAAGAGTACTAGACAGCAGCATTCTTAGGGCAAAAATGTGAAGCCATCTTGGTAACATTGCAATGATAGTTTGTGAAGGACCACAACTCTGGACTATGATATGCTGGTCATAACCATGAAAATTGCTTGAATTTGGAACCTAACAGCTTAGAAATTTTCAAAAGCAAAACAATCCAACAGACTGGATCTTTCAGATGAACTGCTCAAGGTTTTTGACTAGGGACTGTGCAGCTATGGAAGAGGAATACTACTGCACTATGTGTACTGTGATCATGTTGAATGAGGTAATAGAACTCTTTCTGTTCTTCAGGGATGATTCAGGAAGTAAAATAATTACTGTGCAAGCATGAGGATCTGAAATCCGAACCCTAGCATCCACATAAAAGCTGGGCACAGAGGAACATACTTACAACTCTATCATTGTGCTTAAAGAAAAATGAAGTACTGGATCTCACTGGAAAACTGATCTAAATGAGATTGTGAGCTCTTAGTGTAGTGAAAGATGTCACACAATAAGTGGAACAATAATAGAGATGATATCCTGACATCAACCTCTGGCCCCAATATACAAACTCTTTAGCAAGCACCCTAGCAGTCCCATATATGTATATTTTGTACATCCATATACAATAATAAACAAACAAACAAACAAACTCAAACAAGTAGCACATTTGCACATAAAGCTGAATTAGTTGCACTCACCAAGCTTGACAATATTATCAGCATAACAAATCAATGTCTATACTGATTCCAAATATTCCTTCAGCATCATGCATGATGAATTAACCTTAGTAGAGATAAAGTACCTGTTGGAAATATTAGTCCTACATGAGAAAGCTTCCTTATCAGTGTAAAAGGCAACTGTACAGGAAGGAGCACCACAATATAGACTTCCACAAGTGAATTAAAGAGCAGACAGAGCTGTAAAATTTGCAAAGGGAAATGACTAATTGAGTCTGGCACCTTACTTGAATTTCTCTAAATTCCATGGAGCAGGAATGTGAAATGAGTCCAGGAATGTGATCTTAACATGAATCCTAATTATTTGTGGAATCTTAATCGACATGTATGTTTTACTCCTGACATTCTGGTGCACCCAATTGTAGTAACACATTATAAAAGATATACATCAATAGATTTAATGTGACTATTTAAAGGTGCCACACTATCAAAAGACTGTTCAAAGAACGACACAGGGAAGCCATTTGTGTGCAAATAATTAAGTTCAAGACTAAATGTAATAAGACTCAGAAGTGAATGGTAGTACATATCCATTTGAATACTAGCACACAATCTTCACTTAGAAATGTAAAACAATTGTTATTTTTGTTAGCATTTATGGAAAATGTTCATTTTATTCTTGGTAGAGTAATATCCTATTAGGATGAAAATGATAATAGATAAAATTAAATTGTTGCTAAAATATATTACTGGTATGAAATTACTGTGATGTTGCTAGAGGGAGAGAAATAGACTTGGATTTTAATGAGGATGGATGCCTCCTTCGTGTCTGCTTCTGAATCGAAGTGAAAACACTGTACTTTGACCTGCTGTAAAGATTAGAACACTAGATACACTTATTTCCTCCATTAGGAATTAGCCAAGCTGGGTCTGTCAATCACATGGCCAGAAGAACATTCTTCAAGAAGGCTTAGTCACTGGAAAGTCATACAAAGGTTGGAACAATCTTTATGACTTTAGTGAGACTATGTGTGTTACTTTCTTACACCAGCCCCATGAAGGTACTTATGAACCCCCCACTATATATGTCCACATTTTTGTGTGCCTTTTTTTTCTGTCACCTTGCTTTCAATGAGTGAGTGGCCAGAATTTTGAGTATGTTTTCCCTGACAGTCACATTTCTCACTCTTCCTGGTGAACAGCATCCTGTGTCATCCTG
This sequence comes from Mus caroli, assembly GCF_978045245.1. Classification (NCBI taxonomy): domain Eukaryota; kingdom Metazoa; phylum Chordata; class Mammalia; order Rodentia; family Muridae; genus Mus; species Mus caroli. The sequence goes on along the minus strand of NW_028227258.1, from coordinate 85,083,634 downwards.
CAGCTGTTTGCTGAATTTCTGTAGGGAACCAGCCTACTTTCTTTGCTCATACCTTAAAATGCAAGGCCCTTTCTTCTCTTCCTCTTCCTTCTCTTCCTCCTCCTCCTTTTCATAGCAGCTGTTGATTTACAATGTACCCACTCTTTTGTTTTTCTCTCAAACTCAAATAAAATCACCTTTGAACTTTCTTCTAAGTCTATTTTTTTTTAGTAGAGAACAGAGTTTATTTAGGACATGCATGTGAGGGGAGTTAAGAATGTAATGGAAGCAGAGAAAGGCAGAGGGAGAGAGGTGAGTGAGAGAGAGAGAGAGAGAGAGAGAGAGAGAGAGAGAGAGAGGGAGAGAGAGAGAGAAGCCATAAGGATATGGAAAGGGAGGGGTGAAGTGATGAGAAGACAGAGCAATAGCAAGAAAGCAAGAGACTAAGTCTATTTTAATTGTTTATTAAGAAAACTAAGAAAGCCAAATAAGCCTTGAATTTATTTAGTAACACAGTTCTTTTCAGAATAAAAATAAAACAACTTGTGCTTTTGAAAGTATACAAAAACACATTTCAAATAATGTAGAAGTTACATAAATAAGGGAGACACAAATATGTAAGGAAAACAGAAAATCCAAATGATTTCCTTTAAAAAAAAATAAAACTAATGCAGAGACACAATACTGGACAATGGGAAGAGATGAGAGGCTTTAGAAATTCATTTCTAAGTGGAATGTCTCAGTGGTCAGAGATGTATTCTTAAGAGGACGCAGAAAATTACAGTAAAGAGCAAGGATAAATGGCATTAATGAAATACTATCTTCCACAGACAGCAGGACTGAAACACATATTAACTCTCAGAGCCTATGGCAGCATGCAAAGGGATAAGCTAGATAGGGTCTCAGTACTGAGAAGGGCCATTTGACATGATCTATTATCTCTCACCAAGAAGCTTTCTATAATTGACACCTACTCACAATCCAGTTTCTCCAATGTATTTTGTGGTTTCCAATTTTGCCTTTGTATAGGCTTTGTTTGAACCTCTGTGTGTGTCTCTCTGTATATGTGTGTGTGAATATATATGTTTCCAGTGTTTACATTGTTTTTTGCTTTTCTTAATTTTTTTTAATTCTGATTTGTTTTATTGTGTACTTGTTTACTAAAGATAGAAAGATGTCTTGGAGTTGGAAAACTCGGAATTGATAAGATCTGTCTGGAGATGAGGGAGGGAGAGCCTTGAGCAGAATATATTTCAAGAAATAGTCTTTACAGTAAGCACCTCAACATATAAAAACAAAGAAATGATCAAAAAAAAAAACTTTGCTAAGTTGTACTATATAAATGGAAAAGTTGAAGTCTTGCTTTGCTTTAAATTATGGCTGTCCATCAAAGCTCACTTCAGTTTAGTAGAATTTTGCAATTATGTCTTAGAGATCCTTTCAAAGGCAAGACTCTTGCCCTTTAAAAATCTATTTAGGTTTAAACAATATATACGACAGCAGAAGTATGCTTTATCTGTTTTCTAACAGTTTGCCGTTTCCCAGTTTACATACTCAACAAAAACTCTACTCTACCCCTTTCAGCCCAGGTACAGAAGAATACTAGAGCCTGGAAACCCCAAGGACAGACAAGCACCCATCTGAAAAGTGGAACAGTACTCAGGGTGTGCTTTCAAAAGATCACACTTCACAGAATCTCACAATAATAAATTCTGGAAGCTTCAATCTAAAGTAAATTGAACTCCACCAGATGACACTGATAAGGTTTCTCTATAAATTCTCTTTACTTATAATTTATCAGTGGATAAAGAATTATCAACATTAAAAATAAACCTGTTACTTAGATAATTATGAGGGGCAAAGTGACATTTAAGATATCTTTGCTTTTAATTCTGTCTTAGTCTTACAGGGGCACAAAAGGTCACATTTTGTAGGTCCTTAATCTTGCAAATATGATAATTTAAAAACATAGGTATGGCTAATATCAGAACATAATTTTACAGCATAAGAATCTTTAGTATATCTGGCTTTGATTCAGAATATTTATGTGGGTAGAAAGCATTTTCAAAACACAAATCATTCTTCATCTTGTGATTTGTATTTGATTTCCATAGGAGAATTTTTTAGTCTTAAGCAAGAAGGGGTTGCTGACATCCAACATGAGTTTCAAATGTGCCTATATTTTAGTAACAAGTGGGACAATATACCTCTGAAGTGCTGACTGGGAAGCCAAGTTCATTGTAATGAAGTCTATCTTTTCAATAATGATGGGTAAATATGCTTAACTATCAAAGGCAATACATGTAAAAGTCTGCAAATCAGTAGCATAGATGAGAAGAAAATCTGTTTTCCCACATAATGAACATTATCACACAATGATAATGTCACCTTTACAAGTAAAGATAGTTCTCTAAGAAAATGTTTTAGAATAATTATTTTCAAAACAAAATATAAAATATAATCTATATTAGTATTACTTGCTTCAGTGGGAAGATTTACTCACAATAAGGCAATAAACTGAACAACACATATCCAAGAAAGAAAGAACCTCCAACTTCCCTGTTAATAAAGTGAATAAACTTTAATCACTGAGTATTCAAGATAGATACTTCGCTGGTTCCTTTCTGCAATGCATACAAAGTGTATGGTCAATTTATGTTGCACAATGATTCTCAGAATGAGACTCTTCCATTTGAATATATCTAATAACCAGTAGGTAGATCTCATAATTTGACAACTTAAATACTTTATGTTATGGAAGAAAGCGTGTCTTAGAGTGTCTTCTCCATGGGACACCAGGACCAGAGCAACTCTTACAAAGAAAAACTTTTAATTGGGACAGGTTTACAGTTCAAAGGTTGAGTTTATTATCACGAGGACAGGAAGCGTGGTACCATGCAAGAGATGCTGAGAGGTATCTACATCTTATCATCAGGTAGCAGAAATAAAAGTGAGCCGCTGGGCTTAGTTTGTGCTTCTGAAACCTCAATGGCCAAACCCAGTGACAAACGTCTTCCAACAAAGCCACACCTCCTAATTGTGTTGCTTCCTATGAACTTAGAGTACCCATTTATATTCAAACCACCACAAAAGAAACATTAAGCAAAAACCCTTCCCATCTATTCTTTAGTAACTGATTACCAAATAGAGTCAATTTTCAGAGTTGTTGGAGAAATTAGTGCTTACATTTATTACTTAAGAAATACTTGAGAGTATGTTTTTCATTATCTAGCACATTTGGCCCATACAAATTCTGTGAAAATTAAACTACTTAAAACTTAAGCAGATGATACTTTATCAAGGTGTATGGATATATGTATACATTATGTTTAGGCAAGATTAATCAACTACCTAGGAAGAAATTGCAAAATATATTTTCCCAAACAATTAATACTGATAAAAGGAACCAATTGTCTTTGACTAGAAGCAATGAGGTCATACCACTGTTCTTTCTTGTGACTATAGTCGTTCTCATGCTTACTGTATGAAGGAAACATAATTTTCTGCTATTCTGAAAGTCACTCTGTTTCACTACTAATAAGCACAAAGTATAGAATCTGATAAACACATAGTGCCTGCTAAGGAAATTTCATGCTATATGTACCTCATTTGTACATGCTCGGGGTTAATGTTAAATCTAATGGAAATACTTTATCCTGTGATAGCTATAAAATTTCTAGAACTATCTCAATTATGAACATGTCAGGAAATCCTCTCTGAAGTGAGATACATTTGATGGAGTTAACATTCAGACAGTGGCAACTTTGATAAGACACTTCTCAGATGTTGGCAGCAACCTACACTACATCAGCAGTTATAACATGTTATCAACTAATTTTTTTACCTTCAAGGTTTCAAAAATATACCAGATTGAATGTGGCAGAACAGTGGGTTCAGGCTGAAGAAACTTGTTCTGTGCAGCAGTTCTTTTGAACCAGACACCATGTTACTCATAAAGCTAGTCACAAATTATACTCATGTTAGTCATAAAACAAATCACAATTTACAGGAATAACCTGGTCACAGGTTGTGCAGACTATGAAACATGTGACTTTCTCCGTGACATCCTGAACTGCCATTTTTACTTCTCTACAAGGCCCTGGTACAACTATTTGCTTGTGACAGTGAGACTGCCATTGTTAACTGAGTTATGTTTGACTCAATAGGTTATATGATTTATTGTGTGGCTTTTCTATCTAAGGTAGTATAGAAAGTAATAATTTAGAAAAGTATGGCATTTCTATGAAATATTATAACACTGCTATGATCAATAAATCTACAATCAGAAAGAGGTCAGATTCTTAAAAATAAGGGTTAGTTTCACCTCACCAGACCAGGGTATATGTTGGCCGTGTATGGACATTTGAAACAAACCTAGGAAGAAACTCATGAACAGCAGGCGTAATAAGAACCACAGCAACAGATAAACCATTTCTTCATGTGTACACAATAGTTTATTATTGTATTGTACTGTATTGTACTATGCTGTATTGTATTATATTTACTTTTCCTCCTTTGAGGTACAGGGCTCAGGATACAATTTGTATTGGATTGAGGGGAGGGAGTTTACACTTCAGAATTGTTTGAGTACAGAGGGTGACAAAGGGAAATTTTAATTACTTTTGAAGAAAAAAACCAACAGCTTGATATTTTGGATATTTAACTAAGGTTTAGATATAAACATGGTCAGTTAAATAGAGATAAAATATATGTTATACAACCACAGGTTAAGTTCTGGGGCGAACATCAGAGCAGGACTTGAAAACATTAAAGAAACTTTATATAGTGACACAAGTTCTTCTTGTTCACAGCTCGATGTACAGTTACACACTTCTGATTCATTTTAGGAAGTAAGCTGAATTTAATTATTATTATTAGCCTGAATTATTCTACTGGTTTAATTTTGGAACAGTGATTGGTTTTATGTATTAAAGTCAATTTATCATAACTATGTTTAGAGACAGATTTCTAAATCTTATGTATTGTTATATCTTAATAGAAGGCTTTTTTAAATCAAAACTTAGGATGCTTGCATTTCCAAGTTCTGCAATCAACTATAATAAAAATAAGAGGTTATAAAATTGCCTTTAACAATACAATTTTAAAGAGCCGGTCATTTTTCATTCTTTTGCAATAAAAATGAAAAAGTTACATTGTCAGGACTCATCTGTTTCATAAACCTAAAATCTTTAAGCAACAGCCTTTATTATATTTTGAACTTTATGTTTAGAAATAATTAAGAGAAGATGAGAACATAGGTTTTTGTTTTCTTTTCATTTCTTTTTTTTTTTTATTACAAATTTGTACCAAATAATTCTATGACCAAATATGCCGACTGGGTTGTACAAGTAATGAGTGGAACATTCAGAAAACAAGATACTGTATATGGTTCTTTCCCTAATATATTGCTACAAAATATCAGACAGTGCATGAATACTTACTGTTTTCATAGGAGAGGCTGTATTCATAAAGAGTGAGAGCAATACCTTCTGGTTCTATGGATGACAGTTAACCCCAGGTCCCAATGTCATAAAAAATGAGCCCCCAAATAAAGTGAACTTGGCATTTAATCATCCAAAGACCATTGAGACAATGTATGGTACAAAGATTAAAATATACATAGTTCATATTCTAGTGGAATACTCAAAGAACTTTTTCCCCCTTGGGATGAAAGGTTTCAGAGATCAAAGCTGAAGCAGCATCCTTGGAAAAGCAATCTATTATCCACAGCCATGTCATCACTCAGAATTGCTTTCTGCCTTGTCACTTTGCCTGACATTCTTGTTGAAGCTAAGCCAGCTATAAGCTGCATAGCTGACATTTATGCTTTTGTCATGATAAGTAGGCTCACTATAGTAAGCATCCTGTGCCAAAGGACATGATAAAATGTAAAAGTATCCCAACCCCTCCTAGTTAACCGATGATGCAACCTAATAAACAAGATCTAATTAGATATCTATTTACAAGATGCCTACAAAGTCAAGGATCATGCAAAAAGGAGAAAAGAGAGTTCCAAACCAAATGATAGAAATTAACAATTTAATTCTTAAATCTGTTCATCCACTGCTATATTTCATTTTATTTATATTTTAATGTCATTAAACACATTTTTGTAAATAGTGTAAAGAATTCATAGATGGTGGTTTTACTTAGATTTCAAAATGAAAGTGACTTTATTTCTACATCTTTAATATCAGTTAGACATTGTGCAAAGCTCATGTTTTGTAGGGAATAAATGTTTTGTAGGGAATAAATGACAGAGTGGTACTTTAAAATATGTTAACACTTTTGCTTTATTTAGTGTGTCCTCTACATAAATTTCATGTTCTTCTAGGTTTTGGGTGTTTTGTTTATTTGGCTATGGAGACAAGGGTCACACTTAGTCCATTCTGGCCTTGAAATCCTGATCTCCTCTTGTTTCTCTATGCTAAATGTTGGGATTACAGTCCTGGGACACCTTGTCTGGCTTTTATCTTTTTGTTTGGCCATGATATTTTTCTCTGATATATTATTTTACTGTTTAAATGGAAACTCTCGTTAACAAACTGCACCTTTGCAAAAATCTTCCAGGGGAAAGATATGCTATTAAATTAACCAAAAGTTCATCTTTGTAATATAGAGAAATATGCAATATTTATAATTTTCATTTCAAATACTGCTTCACATGTAAATTATTGTCATGATTCAAATGTACATTTAGAAGGTGAATTTTGATAGCACATTAGTGTCTCCATATGAAAGAACAGTTTTCTTCAGTCATAAAAATACTTTCTTAATATCCATATATCAAAATATCATATTTATAATCATCTTCAAATATGATTATTTTACAGGCATTGCATCTTCAGAGTGCAATAGTTACATATGGATCTGTGACTTCTTGCAAATAATTTTCCAATCACTTCACACTGAAAAAAAAATACTCAACAAGAACTGAGTCAGCGTTCCTGAAAAAATCACACAAGCCCTTAAAGGTGATGCTTGACGCAAATGCTTACTCCAGTATGTCTTTGAGAAATGTTGAGAAATAATTTTTCCACCTTCCTGAATATAGAGCTCTAGTGTGGAAACAGGTATTTCTATGATTGACTTTTTCCCATTATCTTTTAGCTAGTTTGAAGTAATTTTGTGTCAGCCTTGTTGCCAAATTATCAACATAATTATACTTTGTATTAAAATTACTGGCAAAACAATTTAATTAGAAAGACAGGATCCATGATGCAGATTATTATCATCCTATTAACAGGACAAAATAATTCCCAATATTTTCGAAAGCATAGTTATATTAGTCTAAGATCTAAAATATTTAACCATAATATATCATTCTATTCATAGCACCAATTACCTAATAATGTGATAATGTTTTTCAAGTTGTATACTTATGTAAGATTGACAAATTTCAACCTAGTGCCTGGATTTGAGGTAACAGGAAAGTGTATTTGATAAATGTTATCCAAATATACCTACTCTCTATTGTTTGTATATTATCATACTAAAGTATCATGAATAGACCATTTCCAATATTTATTTATACTTCTTTAAATTGATTAATGCATATTGTTGTGTGTATGTGTACATGTGTGGGTACATATGAAGTCTAGAAGAAGTTGTCAAATACACTGAATTACAGTTATAAATAGATGTATGACCTGCTGATGTTGCTAAACTAATGTCAGCTACTAGAAGCACATGGTGAACTTTCTTTACAGCCATAGTAGCCCATTTCATCTATGGTATTTTTTCTGACAGAAAAACTATGAGAAATAATTCAGAGATATTTTCCGAATTAGTAATACTTGCCAAAAATATCATGTGATAAGGCAATATTTAAAATTTATTATGTATGTAGTATTTTTTATATTCTACATGAACTGATGTATTGAACCTGTTTTATGAATTTGCATGAAATACTTTAGTATTTGTTTATATTTTAACCACTTTGAGTGTATAAAACTGTCACAGTTTTAGTTAATTCTCACAATTAAACTTCACAATTGGATCTGAATTGTTTTTCATTACTTTAGAAGAGCACCTTACAAGTCATTAGAAAGGCTGAAGTAAATTATTTTCCACATTCAAATGTACTGACAATCATTCTGCGTTTGAGAAATTTGTTCTGGAGTGTTTGTATGTCAGTTGGCACAGGCAAAAGTCATTTGGAAAAAATTAATATCAGTTGAGAAAATATGTCCATAAGAGTTTCAGTGGACCAGTCTATAGGGCATTTAATTAATTGATGATTAATGTGTGGATCCTTAACCTGAGGAGGTTGTTCTTATGTGAATAAGAAATCAGCCTGAGGAAGTTTTGAGGTGTAAGATCGTAAGCAGCACTCCCCCATAGCCTCTGTCCAGTCTCTGCTCTTTACTTCTTCCCTTGACTTCCTTCCTTAACTTCCCTACAGAATAAATTAAAAAGACATAAGTTAAAACTAACCCTTTCCTCCTTAAATTTATATTTATAATTCTATTTTTCATATCAATAGAAGAACTAAGACAAAGTTATTGATTGTAACTTTGTGTGCATCATTAAGGATTTATAATACATTTCATAAATTTGCCTGCATAAATTTAGCCTACAGATAAATTAATTGTAAATGATGCAAACTGTTCAGGTATGACTGATTATTACTGTTATGCATAGGACCTGAAACCATTTGTCCCATAGAAAATATATTGCTGCATATGTATAGAAAGGTGGCCTAGTCGGCCATCACTGGAAAGAGAGGTCCATTGGACTTGCAAACTTTATATGCCCCAATATAGGGGAATGCCAGGGCCAAAAGAATGGGAATGGATGGGTAGGGAAGTGGGGGGCGGTATGGGGGACTTTTGGGATAGCATTGGAAATGTAATTGAGGAAAATATGTAATAAAAATATTGAAAATTTAAAAAAATATATATATACATAAAAAAAAGAAAGAAAATATATTGGAAAGTTCGTCTCTTTTTGGCTTAGAATTGTTGATGCCACATTGTTAGTATAAATTGTTACTTATGTCACCTAAAAAGAAATGAGATTTTATAATGCTAAATGTCTTACATAGCTGCACATAATTTTTTTTTGATTCCAGGAAGCCACACAAGCTTTCAATTTTCATTTATTGACAGCAATTTTGCCATTAAATTTAATGTCCATGTATCATATCTCTTTCAATAATAGAAGATCAACTTATTAAAGAATGATTGAAATATCATTATGTATCAGTGTGTTATATACATTCATAATATAACAATAAATAAAACAGTTCTGTTAACTATTTCCATAAAACTTGAATCCAAGTGTGGAAGACAAACAGAAAAGCATAAAAAGACAAACAAACAAAGAAGAAAGACCAATAAAAGGTTAGATACTTTGAATTTGATGTGAGTAAATGGCTTCCTTTAGAGTGTTCAGATATTCTTTAATAAGATGATAATTTTTATGTAAATATTTAAAGGAAAAAGTATATTTATATGAAGAATATAGTGTATTAAACTTTGTCCCATAACAAAATACTAAAATTATCTAATTAAAGACAGTCAATGTCAATTTTACATACAATATTAGAGGATCTAAGGGGAAAGCTGAAAAGTACAATGACATATCATGACAAAAGTGTATATAAGAGAAAGTAGAGGCATCTCAAAGGAGGGTAGTATATCCTTCCAGACTTTTTATGGGCTCTGTGTTCAACCACCAAAGAATTTATTCCTAGGTCATGACTCCCAAATGTTCCCTCACCCTCTGATAGCCACATCCCTGGTTCAAGCCTTTGAACACAATGATCCATTGGAGATTAAAAAACTCACACTCAGTCCATAGTATTCTTTTTCCAAGAACACAATGGGATTCATTCAACCCATCTTCAAAATTATCAACATATTTATATAGTCCTGTACATCATTTTTTCCATTATACCCAATTTATTCAGGATATCACTACAAATTTGTTTCTAATGTGCATTCTTTCATTGTCTATCAGGTCTGCGGTGGAATCCATTCACTTTTAGTTTTGGTGTTTTGTAAGGTTTCCTAATTTTGATTTACAGAGTGTTGCTAAATTTTATTTTAAATCATTGGTTTATTATAATATTACTTTTCTTCTTTATTTTAATCAGTTTTTATCTAGTTTGATTTTAAAATTCATAGATAATAAATATTTATATTTTGTTTGCTATATTGTTCCCATATTTCTATATAAAATAATTAAATAAAATTGGCAATGAGTTTCAGGAGAAGTTGGAGAAAGAAATGATAGTAAATGATGTATACACTTCATTTATACATAAAATTTTCAAACTAAAAATGAAAAAAATTAGTCTTACTTATTTTAATTTTATATGCATCTCTAAGTACTGATGCAATTTTACAATTAAATTCCAATATTTTTAATATCTTTTCCTTTTTTTTTTCTTTTCTTTTCTTTTCTTTTCTTTTTTTTTTTTTTTTTTTTGAGACATGGTTTTGCTGTGTAGCTGTGTAGACCAGCTGTCCTTGAACTCAGAAATCCTCCTGCCTCGGCCTCCCATATTTTATTACTTTTATTCACTGATTAATTTTGACTAGTGCACTAAAAGTGGACCTGTCAGAAGAGAGCAAACACCAATCTTTATAGTATTAAGTGTGATAAAAATTACTGTAGATATAAAAGCATCACATTTTTTCTTTATTCATGTATACGTTTTTCTCAGTAATGCCAAAAGAAATTTGAGAAAGCTCTTGCTTTTAAGACAGAACATCAATTGACTGATCCTAATGGAATATTAAGCATTATAAGAAGAAACATATCTAGAAATCATAAATCAAGAGCCTATATTCCTAGAATGATCTGTTGGTAGTTTTAGGTAAGGGTTGGAATGAGATTTACAATATGTGTACTTCGATAAAGTGAGAGGAAAGTATTTCGACAAATTTGTCTGGCTTTACTCCATTTAAGAGAGGCTATGTCTGAGAACTTACTCATTTTTACAAAGTGAGGAAGAGATATCAATTTTCAATCCAGCACAAGCTTCTTGTTTAAATGATGCTGTGATTTCCCAACAGAGTAGCTCCTTAGTGAATTTCCCATTTATTTTAGGACCACTTTAATCATTTTTCTACTGTTGTGACAAAAGATTTGAGCTAGCTAATAGATTTCATAAAGGGAGGTTTATTGTACCTCACAACTTCAGTTCATGATCATTTGAAGTTGCATCCAGGAGATATAAGAAGATTGTATAATATACCTCTTCAAGAATAGCCTGTATCTCTGCCATTTGTCTATTTTAAAATAGATATCATCAATATATCAACCATGTGAGAATGTTTATCATAGAGGCAACATTTTATTCAAGTTAGAGGCTCTAAAAATGTATTGAGTCAGTATTTCTGTTAGGAGAACTCATGAGGATAAATCAACCATAGCTACTGTATTATCTTTCTTATTCTTTTATCTTAATTTCTGAATACTTGTGATAATATTAGCATGTGATACACACACATGAACAGACACACACCAAACACCTATAGTTTTTATAATTATTATGTGTAAAACTTTGAACTTTTAGATGCAATACAATATTTTTCATATTTTAAAGGAATTTTCAAGAGAATGACAAATCAGAATCTAAAATAAAATATTAAATTGTGACCAAACAAAATGTGAATTTTTTTTTTACCTCCTTGGATACTTTCTCTAGCTCCTCCATTGGGGGCCCTGTGATCCATCCAATAGCTGACTGTGAGCATCCACTTCTGTGTTTGCTAGGCCCCGGCCTAGTCTCACAAGAGACAGCTATATCAGGGTCCTTTCAGGTGCAACAACATTATGATCTAACCAGTACCCCGGAGCTCTTAACTCTAGCTGCATATGTATCAAAAGATGGCCTAGTAGGCTATCACTGGAAAGAGAGGCCCGTTGGACACACAAACCTTATATACCCCAGTACAGGGGAATGCCAGGGCCAAAAAAATGGGAATGGGTGGGTAGGGAAGTGGGGGTAGGGTATGGGGGACTTTTGGGATAGCATTTGAAATGTAATTGAGGAAAATATGTAATAAAAATATTAAAAAATATGAATATTTTGCTTCTTTGAGAAAAATGTCAAGAACTAGGTTGTATCAATAGGGCTAAATGTAAGTATTTATTTAAGATTTTCAAGGTTAAATTGGAAATTTAATAACAACACAATAAAACAGTTTGATGGAATCAATGAATATTTTATGCAAACGTAAACACTGAAAAACTGAAGCCTAATTGAGTACTTATTCTATACATTCATTTCTTCCAAGCATTTCTGACCACATATCAGTTTTTACTACATACAGACATGAAACCTTGATAATTGCAACTATCCTTTTGTATATTATCAGGCATTTATTTTGTATCTTACATTCCTGCTTAGATAATTAGAAGCAGTGTTGTATTTTGCTGCAAATTTCTTCAGTAAAGTAGATTTTTGTTGTTGTTGTTGTTTCTTCCCTCCAATGATTTTCACCTTCATTTAGGTCATCTTGTAAGTGTGGTTGTAAATCTGTAAACTGGATAGATTTGAAATCCTAGATAAGGCAGAAAGACACAAGTGTTGCATGCCTGCACAAACTACAATGATTATCAGTAGCATGTTTTGTTTTCACCTCTGACTTTGATTTCAAATAATCTATGCTGTCCTAGCCCTAAGCTGTCATACAGATGATTTGCCAAAACTGCACAGCAGGATTTCATTTACATCTCATTGGTTTATCAGAATAGCTATCTTTAGCTGCAAAGAGTCTGGGTAAATCATTATTGAGCCAAGAAAATGAATGCTTCAAAAAGGATTGGAAGAAAGAGCAACATGCATCGGACAAGAATTGCCAGTCTATGCGTTAATTTTACTAACAAATTCACGAGCTTGCTAAAAATACTAGAAGTGATTTTCTCTCAATAAAACAATTCCTTGTCTGTTAATGAATGTTTTCCTTGAATTCATGACTCTATTTTCAATTATAGACTATAGCAGTCTGCTTAATATGTGTGGCTCACCACTTATCAATTCAGAGGATTAAAGCTGAATCACTTTTTATGGGCAAATGATATTGGTGGATTGCCTATTCTTCAGCTGGTGTGCATTATAAGTGGCAGGTTGTAAATTTCAAACAACAGGCAGTAGTGTGACTGCCTATTCAAACATTTGTCACTGCATTCTCAAGCATTTACTGTATGTTTATAATGTATTTACTGATTAGTCTTAGGTTACAATAAGATTGGGTTCCACCAAGGACAAGGCAAAGCCTCTACTGATCTCATCCATCTTCCTTTTGAACCTCAACAAACCTCATGTACTTGTAATTAATCAGTAGTTTTAACAAACGATATTTATACATTTCATATCATATAGTTATTAGTAGAATATCATCAATATTAAAAAATACACACTTGTAAATGACAAAACTGTCCTTTTATGAAAAACACTGTACACACACACACACAGTGGTCATATTTCCACATCAGCTAACATTGCAAAACAAGATCACTAATAGAGATTTTTGATTACTAAGAAACATGAAAATTTTCTAACAGCATTTCTATTAATGATAAATTTGTGATTGTTTTATTTATTTAACATTTTCTCAACATTTGTAAAATATAAGGAGGACATTATATATAATGGTCTATAAATTCCTGTAGCAATAGATAGATGCATTTTTTTGGAAACTCTAAAATCCACAATTAAATAAATAACAGCAGTACTGAGAAAAATTACACATGGAGAATGAACTTTTGTTTAAAGAATAGCAATGATATTTTAGTAATTGCTGTGCAATCATGACTTGGTCTGATTTACAGCATCCACAGAAGAATCCAAATGGTGGTAAACACTTGTATTAGAATTCTGAGAAGGCAGAATCAAAGTGAGTATGGTCCTTGGGGCTCCCTGTCAAGGAAGTCTAAACCAGTGCTTCTCAACATGTGGGTTATGGCCCCTTTGGAGATGACCAACAGTTTCACAATTGTGACCTAAGAAAACACAGAGATTTACTGTGCAATTTGTAACAATAACAAAATTACAGTTATGAAGTAGCGAGAAAATGAGAAAATGAACCATATGTCACCACAACATAAGAAACTGATTAAAAGGTGGCTAGTCAGGAAGGTTGAGAAACACTGTCCTGGAATGAATGGCAAAGGACAAAGTTTAGGAAAATATAATGTAGAAAAAAAAAAAAAAAAGAATGATAGATACTTGAGGAAGAGTAGTTAGATTGTAGTGTTCAACAAACATGGAGGCAAATGTTCAAAATGTGTTGTTTTGAATGGTAATGGCCCCCCATAGACCCATAGGGAATGTCACTCTTACAATGTCTGGCCTTGATGGAGGAAGTATGTCACTGAGAGCAGGGTTTGAGGTCTCAGATGTCACTGTCCAGTGTCACTCTCTCATCCTACTAGCTGACTTATCCAGATGTAGAGCTCTCAGCTACTTTTCTAGCACAGTTCTGTCTGAGTGAGACCATGTTTGCCACCATGACAATAATGGACTAACCCACTGACCTATATGCCAGTCACAGTTAAATGTTGAGTTGCCATGGTCATGATGTACATTCACAACAATAGAAGCCCTGCTCACACAAGCATCCATAGAAAGTATTCCATAAGCCGGGTGTGGTGGTGCACACCTTTAATCCCAGCACTCGGGAGGCAGAGGCAGGAGGATTTCTGAGTTCGAGGCCAGCCTGGTCTACAGAATGAGTTCCAGGACAGCCAGAACTATACAGAGAAACCCTGTCTCAAAAAAAACAAACAAACAAAAAAAGTATTCCATATATTTATGCACGCAGGTGTATACTCCACATGGGTATCTCATTCAGGCATATATTTACACATATACACAGATATGTCTACTCATGTACCCACACAGATATTCATGACACCCATATATTTATCTGCAGAAGGACCCATGAGACATATATCCACATGGATAAGCATGAGGTATCCACAGGAATACCTAGAATGATTACTATTTAGGCATTCACAAGAAAAGGCACTAAGAGATACATTTATATGTATCTATGAAGAATTTTAATAGAAATCTACACTTTTTCTTTATAACTACTGTATAGAAAATGTAGAAAATTAAATAAGGTTTCTTCCTTTATTAAATTGCCCTTTAACTAAATTGGTTATAAAATAATACTTTGGGGTCCCTAGAGTAATTCTGATACTTTTTAAAAATTCATATATCAGGTAACTATGAAATTTTATATATTTACTACTAATTAAATCTTCATTGCAAACTCTTTATAATAAACAGAAACATTTAAAACAGGATTATAGTGCAAATTTTGTTCCATATATTATTTTATTCATAAATGTCATTTAAACTAAACTATCTTTTTGGTAATTGATTTCCATTTATCTCCATGTATATTATATATATGTTCACAAATACTATCTTCAACTTATTGGAATTTTTTCACAATGCCTTAATACTGGAGCAATGTAGCAATAATAAAGAAATAAATGAATACTAAGAGAAAGTTAATTTCAGTAATGGGTAAGGCAGAAATTAGAATGTAATGAGTTGAGAATTATAGAGTAATTGATCAAGACAATGGAGGATAGAGAGAATGACATTCCGAATGCTGTTACAATGAGAAAGCTAGTTTATTTTTGGAATGTAGTAGAACAAAAGGAAGAACTGTACATTGTGCCTAGAAAGAATAATTATGTTGGAGATAATTTAAGGTAGAAGATCGGTTCACTAATTGTTGGGCACAAAAGGGTGTCAGCAAGAGTTGAAGTCCGAGTACATGCAGGTGACTATGCAGTGTATCAGTCCTAAAAATAGAGTAAATTGAGTGTGAGGATTATACTTGGAAAAAAACTAAGACAATAAATGAAAATTTGGTTAGCGCCTCTTTATATTACTAGAGAGTGGTGCCTAAGATAGCTATACTCACTATCAGAGAACACAAAACTTAGGCTCTTCTGTATGCATGAAGTAAATCACTTTGGGAAGTGTATCAAGTTATAGTGACTTGAAAACTTGAGTTCAGTAAAAGCACTGGATTTGGAGTCATGTGCTTTACTTTCATCACTACACAGCTCAGCAACCTCATGAGAAAAGCAACATAAACTCTCGACCAATTATCTTCTAAACTCTAAAATGAAGCACTGGCTTTAATGAGTTATGCAGACTATGACATGCAAAATCCTTTTCTGGAATTAGCCACATATTTTTTTGCCTCTGTTTACGTCTGTTTATCACTTTGTAAAATGGATCACCAGTCAATATTCACAACAAATTAAAGATAAATAATAATTTTAATTAAAAAATAAAGTAAATTGAGGGGATAAATTGCCTTTAAGAGAATTTAATAAGCAAAAGGTAGGTATCTCTGTGTTAGTTTTCTTAGTGGAAAGATTATCACACAAATGTGAGGAGACAATGAAAGGTTGCTAACAGATGTTTGGCCCCTGTGCTGAGTAACAAAAAGGACCTCCGTCCAGAGTTGGGGACTATGTCCATGGTTAGTCACATTTAAAACAGACACAAGTCAGTTTGCAGGCTAATTGCCAACTTACTGTAACACTTATGAAATGTATTTTAGTCTAGCTTTGAAATTCTAATTCTTTCTGCTTTGTATATATTGAGAAAATAGTTAAATTATAAGATTAAATTACAGGCATGAGACAATTAGTTTTTCAGTTGGTAGTCTTACCTTAATAAATAATTAATTTTACAAGTCTGAGAAATTATACTACTTTAAAAATGTCAGCATTAATGTTGGTTTATCTTTCCGTTTAAAATTCTGGACATAAATATAAGGAAACAGCTCTAGACTAATTTAAGTGGCAATATAACATGATTAAAAAGTTCACAATTATAAATGGACTTCTTATTACTGTTAGAAATAATGGATATATTAAATACCAGAAGCTATGAACATAAATTAAGACTGTAACATGATAAAATATGGAATTCATAAGCTTATATTATCATTTATGAAATATTTTAGATTTTAGTTAGTTCTACATTTTTATAAGTGAAATATTGAATTAGAATTAAAACTGTTAAGCTACCAGTTGTCATTTTGAAAAGTAATTATTATTAGTTTTAAATTATGATTTTTATTGTACTTAAATATCCTTAGGCAGTATATGTGATGTCATCTGTCACTAGAAACTTAGGACATTAAAAAAGGTTTAAGTCTTCATCTTTGGAGTGTTCATTTTCGGTGAAAATTTCTAGGGGCTATTTATTGAATGCTATTATGTCCAAAAAAGTATTCTTACACCACAAGCTCACAATATACAGTATTTATTCACAACCTTAGAAGTCTCATAACCAGTTCAATGGCTTGGTGACAAATGATAATTTATGCTTAATTGTCAGGTTATATGTGTGGAAAATTAAAGTCATACGTATTTGTTAAGAGAAATTACAAAAAGCTATGTGAGAAATGATAAGCAATAAAACACACCAGTTTAATGAAAGGAAGTAAAGTATTTCATGTCCTTAACTTTCACGTTAATATGTGCCATTTATTATTAAATTTTTAGGATTCACATGTATTGAGTCTAGCTGATATAAGTGTCAAAACCTAATTTTGAAAAGTGGTTTAATCTTTTACACTATTAATATCCTGATTTTTCTATCTCATTTTGTTCAGAATTAGTTTTTCCTTACTTACTCAGCTTACATTTAAAAGATAAAATAAATTCATAAATATTAATGACGTCCTTTACTCTCTTCATATTTTCTTCCAACAACACATTTCTTTATTTCTGTGGATCACATATGCATCCGTTTAGTGAATAAGTATTAAAAAAAAAAAAAAAACCATAGACAAATTGACAAAGTAATTCCCATTGGAGATCTCTTTTAAAGGTCCATATTTTCTATAAGTTTGAAAGATGTTCAGTGAATATATTAGTCTCCTCTCTTACATTTTACCTTTAATAGGTTTAAGAGGTTTTATTTGGTTTTCAAATTTTCTTACAGAATGACAGTTGTGTCTTTAGCCTGACTTCTTTTCATGGGGAGCTTCTTTTCTATTATACTTTTACAAAATTTCCACATATAGAAGTGAAGTTCACTTTCCAGAAACTTAAGTAAAATGTAACTTTTCAAATTTTTCTTCACACTTACACTTGACTACAGTTTATTAAATTGGAAGAAACTATAGTTTTTATATTTTTCAAATAATTCTGTCGTACTTCTTTCCCTTGTTAAAGTTATACTTCACGTTTGAAATTAACTTAAGTTTTTCATGGTCATTTACAATCTGTTCACATTTTCAGGTCTTTAATTATTTTAAAATGATTATTGGTCCACCAATTTTCATTTCTTTAATATATTTGTCTTAATCTGTTTTGAAATCTTTTGAATTATATTTTTGTAACTATTACATAGTTCATTACACAGCGGAGTATATAACTTAATCACTTTTGTTAAGTTTTTAAAAGTTTCCCACCTTTTATGGTGTTTTATCTTTATTGAATTACTTGTAGTCTTCATAGTATCTCTATAGTTGAGACTCTAAACTTTATAGTTCTTCACTGATGGGGTGTCTGGTTTGCAATTTGCTAAAGATTTTTTTTTTTTTTTTTTTTTTTTTTTTGGTCATCTCATGCATATGTCCCTGTTTTCTGTATCTGTTCATGGATTATTTTCTAGTGGGTGCATTTTCTCAATTATCCTTCCTAGTTCTGTGTTGTGAGTTTCTTGTTGCCTGGTTTTAATATGATTCTTGGTGAGTGTTTCTAATGCAATTAGAGCCCTGTAGTATTAATCTGCCTTTTGACTTCTCATATCGAGAATTAAATAAAGTGTTCTGCCTTGCCTAGCAATGGCAGGCCTTTTTTTATTCCAATGAAATTCATGCATCTTCCTGGTACTCTTGCTTTTATTTCAGCTAACTTTTGCTTCTTATTTTCCTAACTGAACATTTGTATGGGAAAAGGACTGTCTCTTTTTCACTGGAAAATATGTTACTTGTGTAATAGTTGATGAAAAGCTAAGGTTTGGATACTTTTTTTTCTCTACCTGACCCTTTTTTCTACCTCTTAGTGAAGATTCCTTAATTCACAGATTCATAATCTGTGTCCATGCACAGTTTTTTACTCTACTTATATATGATTTATATTTTGTTAGGCTTTTTTCCAATAATCTATATATTTTGTTTTACAGCATATTGTTTATTGTCATGTAATATTGTGGAATAAATTATGTATGGTATAAATAATGTGATCTCACCAATATATTTTAGATGTGTGGGTGTGTCTATGTTTATGTATATCTATGAATGTATCAAGAGATAGAGATGGTTTTAAATGTGTACCAACATTTTATGTACAGGAAATGAAATATTTGAATCTTATTGCCTTAATTTAATGTTAATTCCATTTAATTCACAAATTCAGAATATGCCATATTCTGCACAAACCAATGATTAAAAACAAATACAACCCACCTGGGAATCCATCCCATAATCAGCCACCAAAACCAGACACTATTGCATATGCCAGCAAGATTTTGATGAAAGGACCCTGATATAGCTGTCTCAAGTGAGGCTATGCCAGTGTCTGGCAAATAGAGAAGTGGATGCTCACAGTCATCTATAGGATGGAACACAGGGCCCCCAATGGAGGAGCTAGTGAAAGTAGTCAAGGAGCTGAAGGGGTCTGCAACCCTATAGGTGGAACAAAAATATGAACTAACCAGTACCCACAGAGCTCCTGTCTCTAGCTGCATATGTAGCAGAAGATGGCCTAGTCGTCCATCATTGGGAAGAGAGGCCCCTTGTTCTTGCAAACTTTATATGCCCCAGTACAGGGAAATGCCAGGGACAAGAACTGGGAGTGGGTGGGTAGGAGAGCAGGGTGGGGGGAGGGTAAAGGGAACTTTTGTGATAGCATTTGAAATGTAAATAAAGAAAATATCTAATAAAAATGATCTCAACTATATTGATAGAGAAAAAAACAAATATAATATTCAATCTCTAAAATTAAACATCGATTTTAGTTGATGTTAAAGAATAGAAAAAAATCTATATTATAATATGAAAAAATACCTGAATATGTTACATTCAGAAGTGCAGTCAATATTTATTAAATTATTAGTACCTGCCAAATATATGGTTCAAGAATTACAAGACTAGGACAGCTATACATTTCGCTGAAATCACATTTAATTCTTTCTTTTTAAAAATTTTTTATTAGGTATTTTCCTCATTTACATTTCCAATGCTATCCCAAAAGTCCCCCATACCCTCCCCCCCCACTCCCCTACCCACGCACTCCCACTTCTTGGCCCTGGCGTTCCCCTGTACTGAGGCATATAAAGTTTGCACGACCAATGGGCCTCTAATTCTTTCTTTTATGATTTTTATTAGATATTTTTAAATTTACATTTCAAATGTTATCCCCTTTCCTGGTTTCCCCTCAGAAAACCCCTTGTCTTCTCCCCTTCCCCCCTGATCACCAACCCACTCACTCCTGCTTTCTTGCCCTGGCATTCCCCTATACTGGGACATACTGGGGCATAGAGCCTTCACAGGACCAAGGGCCTCTCCTCCCACTGACAACTAACTAGGCCATCCCCTGCTACATATGCAGCTAAAGCCATGAGTCTCACCATGTGTTTTTTTGGTTGGTGGTTTAGTCCCAGGGAGATCTGGGGTTACTGGATAGTTCATACTGTTGCTCCTCCTATGGGGCTGCAAACACCTTCAGCTCCTTGGGTACTTTCTCTAGTTCTTTCATTGAGAACTCTGTGCTTCATCCAATGGATGGCTGTGAGCATCATCTTCTGTATTTGTCAGGCACTTGCACAACCTCTCAGGATACAGATATCAGGCTCCTGTCAGCAACCTCTTATTGGCATCCACAACAGTGTCTGGGTTTGGTGTTTGTATATGGGATGGATCCCCAGGTAAGCCAGTCTCTGGATGGCCATTCCTTCAGTCTCTGCTCCAAACTTTGTCTCTGTAACTCGTTCCATGGTTATTTTGTACCCCCTTCTAAGAAAGATTAAATTATCCACACTTTGGTCTTCTTCTTGAGTTTCATATGCTTTGCAAATTGTTTTAGGTATTCCAAGCTTCTGGGCTTATATCCACTTGTCAGTGAGTGCATATCATGTGTGTTCTTTTGTGATTGGGTTACCTCACTCAGGATGATATCCTCCAGATCCATCCATTTGCCTAAGAATTTCATAGATTCATTGTTTTTAATAGATGTGTAGTACCCCATTGTGTAAATGTACCACTTTTTCTGTATCCATTCCTCTGTTGAGGGACATCTGGGTTCTTGCCAGCTTCTGGATATTACAAATAAGGCTGTTATGAACATAATGGATCATGTGTCCTTATTACATGTTGCAGCATCTTCTGGGAATATGCCCAGGAGTGGTATAGCTAGATCCTCAGGTATTAAGATGTCCAGTTTTCTGAGGAACTGCCAAACTGATTTGCAGAGAGGTTTTACCAGCTTGCTATCCCACCAGCAATGGAGGAGTGTTCTTCTTTAACCACATCCTTGACAGCATCTGCTGTCACCTAGTTTTTGTCCTTAGCCATTCTGACTGGTAAGCTGGAATCTCAGGGTTGTTTTGATTTGCAATTCCCTGATGATTAAAGATGTTGAACATTTCTTTAGATGCTTCTCAGCCACTCAGTATTCCTCAGTTGAGAATTCTTTGGCTCTGTACCCCATTAATAGGGTTATCTGCTTCTCTGGAGTCTAACTTCTTCAGTCCTTTATATATATTGGATATTAGCCCTCCATCAGATTTAGGATTGGTAAAACCTTGTCCAAATCTGTTGGTTGCCTTTTTGTCCTATTGACAGTGTCCTTTGCCTTACAGAAGCTTTGCAATTTTCTGAGGGCCCATTTGTCAATTTTTGATCTTACAGCACAAGCCATTGTTTTTCTGTTCAGGAATTTTCCCCTAGCCCATATGCTTGAGGCTCTTCCCCACTTTGTTTTCCATTGGTTTCCCTGTATCTGGATTTATGTAGAAGTCCTTGATCCATCTGGACTTGAGCTTTGTACAAGGAGATAAGAATGGATCAATTTGCATTCTCCTACTTGCTAACAGCTACTTGAGTCAGCACCATTTGTTGAAAATGCTATCTTTTTTCCCACTGGATGGATTTAGCTCTTTGTCAAAAATAAGTGCCCATAGGTAAATGTGGGTGCCCTTGCATTTGGAGAATAGTTGTGCAGAATAGAGAGTTCTTCTTAGTAGACTTTACCTTTAATGAGTACAAAGTGCCCCTCCTTGTCTTCCTTCTAATCTATATCTATTATCGTTAGGTTTTGTCTTCTCATTGTGTCCTGGATTTTTTGGATGTTTTGGGTTAGGATCAATTTTTTTTTCATTTTCTTTGATTGTTGTATCAATGTTTTCTATGGAGTCTTCTGCACCAAAGATTCTTTCTTCTATCTCTTGTATTCTGTTGGTGATGCTTGCATCTATGGCTCCTGATGTCTTTCCTAAGTTTTCTATCTCCAGAATTGTCTCCATCTGTGATTTCTTTATTGTTTCTACTTCTATTTTTAGATCCTGGATGTTTTTATTCAATTACTTCACCTATTTGGTTGTGTTTTCTCATAATTCTTTAAGGGATTTTTGTGATTCCTCTGTAAGGGCTTCTACCTGTTTAGCTGTGTTCTCCTTTATTTTTTAATGGGAGTTGATTATGTTCTCCTTAAAGTCCTTTAGCAGCATCATGAGATATGATTTTACACCTGAATCTTGCTTTTCTGGTGTGTTGGTGTAATCAGGACTTGCTGAGGTGGGAGTACTGGGTTCTGATGCTGCCAAGTAGTCTTGGTTTCTGTCAAGATTCTTGTGTTTCCCATTCGCCGTCTGTTAATTTCTGGTGTTAGATGTTCTTGCTGTCTCTGGGTGGAGCTTGTTCCTCCTGTGACTCTGTAAGCCTGTGTCAGCACTCCTGGGAGACCAGCTCTCTCCTGGCAAGACCAGTGCAATAGGACAGTGGAACAATCCTACCTCCTGGTGTAGATGGAGGCAGGTAGGACCCTGTCCCAGCTGCTTTACTTTGGTGGCTTGTGTGCTCCTGAGTGATCCTGCCTCAGATAGTCACCGGGGAGAAAAATCCACATTTTAATTCTTATATCTAAGGTTATATATTAAAGTAACTTGTTTTTACATTTTTGTGATTTTAATTTAATTACAATATTTTTCAATTTCCTTTCTACTCTCCAAAACCCTTACATAATCTTCCCAACTCTTTCAAATTCAAGTTTTTTCAATAATTACTGTTACAGTGTATATACATATATATGTATCACATTATATATATATATATATATATATATATATATATATATATACATACACATACACACACATATGTATCTAAATATAATCTATTAAATCCATATAATGTGGCTTCCTTTAATGTTTTCTGGGATGAGAATTTAGAACACAATTGATATATTCTGCATTTCTGCTTTATTCAATTGCCTGAAGTTCCTTGCATAGATCTGAGTCCTCTTGGACTGCCCCCTGTTTAGGCTTTTATGTTCATTGGATCCTCATTGTTCTGTTAATGTTAGGGCTGAAGAAACTCCATCTAAGAGCCAAAAGGTACCGATCAGAAAATTCTAAATACCAGATATGAGAATACCTCACACAAGTTGACCCAGATTGGTCAAGCTATTCACAAACATATAGCCTTTTGCTGTTATTCTTGGTTCCTCTCCTCCCCCTTGATGGTGGAAGATAAGTACCTGTTTTGAAGACACTGTGTACTTGAGGAACAGAGCATAGAGACACAAACCTGGAACTGAGTTAACTCATGTCATTTGAAGGAAGCATGAAGACATGGCCTAACATAATGCATACAGGTTCATGTCAGAACAGTGACACACTCAGCAGTTCCATTTAAGTATTTCATTAGGGAGAACAAATTTCTAAGTCTTTCTTCATTCATTAATTTTTCTCTGACCTTGAAGGGGTAATTTAATTCCAATTTTCATTTCATGTAAATATTAGGGTGCTCCATCTCTATTTTTAAAAATCATGTCAATTAAATAGGCAATGGCTCAGATCTTCCAGGTGTGTGAACTACTCCCCAAGTGTAAATTATACTCTTCTAAGTACACTAAGTCGGCAGTGCCTGAAATGCACTGAATTACTGATCTACTGACTAAGTGTCCCCTAGTGATTTAGAACAGTCAAGTTCCTTTAAAATTATAGTTCATACTGACTACGAGTTTGATAATGTTCTGTACAAAACATGAAAAGTAGCTTATTACCTAAATGTGGCATTTTTACCCACAGTAATAGTATAAAAACAGAACTAATAGGAAAATCCAAAACTAATTAGATTACACAATACACCCACTGCCTTTAATTTATTAAATGAATTTTAACAATAATTAAAATATTCAGGTTAAGGGTATTGTTTCAGTTCACAATGCGGAGGAGATCTCTGAAGCACCCAGCAGTGCTCCAAAACATTTGGAAACAGAAGCCTTGTCAAACTACTTGCTAATTGGCAATATCTAAGAGCCAGTCCTACAGAACATAGCTATCTTCACTTTTCAGCAATGCATTTTCAAGATAAAATGCCACTCTAAAGTTGTAGCTATTAGATATTTTAGAGTTTCTTTTCTGAGAATTTTATTTTATACTGAAATCCTGGTATATTTTTAAACTAACATTTATACTTATAAATTAGCTAGTGAGGGATATTCTGTGAACTTCATATTGTTGATATATATTGTATTTCTATATGAATTAACTTTGAATATATTACTGAAATTAAAGCATACATAAACCCAAATTAACATCTTTTGCCATTATATTTGGTTCTCTTTGTTCTGCCTGACTTATACATGAGTATCTGGGGAGAGTACTCTTTACAGAAAAACCTCCTGCTCCCACCACCCACTGTCCTGGAGTCACCTGATTCTCATCAATTGCTTTATAGAACACAAGGTTTTCGCTCCTCTACATATACAGATATGCATGCAATAACAAGGAATGATTGCAGAATACCTGGAATTGAAGCAGACCAGGCAGGGTTACATGAGAGAGTTTAGAGTGAAGAAAGTGAAAGGGAGAATTTCGTGATTATCTGATGATCTCAAAATTCAAGTTAAAAAGCTAATTAGAAGTTAAAGCAATGTTGTATTACAGATTTTTCTGAAATTGAAACTTTCCATCCTACAGAAAGGTCCTTCAGCAGGAAGGTAAACAATTCAAAATATCGTCAGGATGTTCCTGAAACTGACTACATACACTAGACCACTCTCACCCCAGAGTAAACAATAAAGCTGCTGAGAATCACTCTTAGAGAAGTAAAGGTGAAAAGAAGACTCTCAGACAAGACAACGTTCACATAAGATTCTGAGAACAGACCACCTCCCTGGAAGAAGCAGAAATCAGCAAAGCTGCCTGAAAATTTCACTTGTAAAGGACACTCTGGGAAATTGTCTGCAAGGTATGAAGTTTATTCCAGGTTCCTAACATTTGTGAGCTGTCTCTGATATTGGGATATCCTTTGGCAAGGAACCTATCTGTCAGTCATTTCTGCTCCTGCAAGTAACCCCTCAACCATGGTCATATATACATATAACCCCAAATAAAATTCATTGTTTCACTAAATTGTTCAGTTGTCCATAATTCAGTTCTGTCTGTTTTGAACCCCTATCTGGGATGAGGATTTGCATCTGTTTTGTCTCTCAAAGAAAAGTTTTGTCACACAACAAGTAAATACAACTGTGAAAATGCAATATGGTTAAGTTTACCATTATTGCTAGGTTAGGATTAGGGATGGTTTTGTGGTTAGTCATATTGGGGTTAGGGCCAATAGAAGAACAGTGTATAATGAAACAGTTGGCTCAGTGATGATCCCATCGTCATCAGAATAATAAAAATAAAGGTGTGGGTATGACTTCTGGAAGAAAAATGCATAGTGCAACCATATATGAAAGAAATTCTTGAAATGTAAAATAGTCAATATCCTACCCTTCTATAGCTATGCACAAAGAACTCTATCCTACCACAAAAATTCTGTTTCATCTGTGGTGCATATTCTCGATATGTAGGAAATGAAAAACATCCTAGATGTTCCAAAATTATATGTGGAAACTAAGGTTACACACACACACATACACACACACACACACATACACACACATACTTATCTCATACAGCAGATGATGCTTCTATGAGCAGCCATATGCTAGCAAACAATCCCAGTGCTATATATAAAATTATTTCCTTTTACTTATTAACTAAGATGTCAGAAACACCCCACCCCCAAGATGCAAACTATTGCAATCAGGAGCAACTTGCAATCAGGAGCAAGATATTGCTCCTGATTGATTACAATAAATTGATGTCAAAACCCTATTTTCTGGGGATGCCTCAGACATTTAGGCTATAGGATTTGGAAAAGTCCAACTAAGATTGATCTAGAAACTTCCTGCCTAATGACTAAGTATGCAGGCTGCTGAAATAGAAAAGCTGTTTGCAATATTAGCCAGCTGTAAACTCTGCAAACTCTAATAATGACTCTTCTGGCAAGTCATATTCTACAAAGTAATAGAGGCCCACACAGCTGTCTGATTGCATTAAACTTTATTCAGTAAGAGGGAATTAACAGTTGAAGAGGTCATAGACTCTAGGGAAGACTCAACTTCCACCATTATGTAAATTTATATACTATTCAACTGGCTTAAAAATAGATAACCTTATATCCACAAATTAATGCAGCTCTTGCCTCTTCAAAGAAGTTTAACTTTGCATTCGGTAGAAGCTGTTAAAAAGAATCATAACAAGTCAAACAATATTGAGTAAGTGACTGTGCAATGTCCATCCCTAAATAGTAGATGTCGAGTGTGCCACCTATCAACAAGTCTCTGAAGCACCAAAGATAACAGGGCAGAAAGATTGTAATGAACAGTGGGAAGGTGGTTGTGAAATATAATCTCCTGGATAAGGAAGAGATATTGCATTCATGAAAATTAAACAGCTGTGACTGCCTGGACAAAACCTGCAAAGGCCAAAGCAGCCAATTGTGGGAGAAGGATTTAAGGGTTCTCACACCTAGTTGAAGTGTAAATTCAGTTGGTTGCTTATAGTTTTCCTTACTGACAAGTCCAATGTACTCCAATCATTTAACCCAAGTATTTATGGAAAAGGTCAATTGAATTTAGTACATTGTAGGTAAGTAGGTAGGTAGATAGATAGGTAGATATGCAGAAAAATAGATGAGGGTACAAAAATTTAAGGGGAAGTTAAACGGTGGGGTTATAGAAGATTTGGAGTAGGAGATATTTGTCTGAGGGGTAGAAGAGAAAAAAGTGTATTGTACTCATTTTTTTAATTCTCAAAGTATATAATTAGCAAAGTATATAGTACTTAATCTATGATTTAGAAGAGAATATGAAGAATATGTAAAAAGTGAAGACATATATTAATAAAAGAACAATGAAATTCACAATTTGTGATTTGAATAAGATAATCCAATTTTTTTGCAAGAAGCCAATAACTGGAGCCATGAGAAGACAAGAGTGTTTTGAATTAGGTGAGATATGAGCCAAAACATGTAGGGAAGGAAGAGACCAGAGGTTTCTTCATGCTCACTGGAAGGTCCCCACTTCCTGAGATGTTTCAGACAGCCATTGGCATTAGGCCTGTGGTCAACTAATTGCCCAGCTCCTGAAAGTTAATAAAACATGGCCTTTCACTGTGGCAGGGCAATGTGATTAAAGCACCTGGCAAAAAACCAAGACTAAGTCCCTGTGGTACTGAGGTGGGACTTACTATCAAATCAGAGATCTGAAGTAAGAAGAAAATTCCTTAAAGGGACAAGGTGAACAGCAGCCACTTTTGGATAGAGGAACAATCAGAAGCTTTTGCGTATTCCAGACCAATCCTCATAGTCTGTTTCTAGATTCTCTTTTTATATACTTTCATTAATAATATTTTTTCCAAGATGTTTATCCGTACCCTTTGCATGACTGAGTGTGTGAGTCTGGTAAATTTCAGAATGGAAAAGAAAATAAAAAGTTGAAGAGGCCAAGGAAGGTGACAATGGGGCAAATATACAATGACCTCAAAAATTAAAAAAAAAATTTGAAAAATTATGAGAGAGTTAAATATGTACTTAGATTGTGTATCAAGAAGGATTTTGCTTTATTGGCAGACAATTATAAATAGATTTTATTAGCTACTATAAATGGAAACCTACCCATGTATTAATATTTTCTCTATATACAGAAATCTTTAAATATATGTAATGATAACATTTTTATAAAAATATATTTGATGTTTGGAATAAACAAGTACAATGTTCTGGTTTTATAATATAACTCAAATATTATTGAAAAAGAAATTTCATAGTGAGAGTAGCAGTGTAACTGTACATGTGAAATCAGATACACCTGTAAAATGTAAAATCTAAGGGTTAAGAATTAATATGTGATAAAATTCTGAATTAAATGTGAGCACTAGACACTAAACTCAAAATTGTTGGAGACTTCATAATTTAATATAGAATGAGAGAGGATTCTAATCGTGTCTGTCCTTTACACAGCAAGTTAAAATGTATTGAAGAAAGTGAGGTATGAGAATGTATATTCTTATATGTTCATTGGTGAGAGTAGGGTATCAAAGTTTCCCACTATCAGTGTGTGAGGGTCTGTATATGACTTGAGCTGCAGCAGTGTTTCTTTTATGTACTTTGCTGCCCTTGTGCTTGGGACACAGATACTAAGAGTTGAAATCATCTTGGCAGAATTTTCCTCTGATGAGTATATAGTGTCCTTCCCTATATCTTTTGATTTGTTTTGCTTTAAAATGTATTTTAGATTTTAAAATAGGTATACATGCATGCTTCATGGGTTCACCTGCTTGGAATATTGATTCCCAACAGTTTACCCTGAGGTAATATCTGTAGTTGGTGTTAAAATATGTTTCTTGGAAGTAGAAGATGGATAAATCTAGTTTGCACATAGCTTTAATCAGTGTTTTGTTATTAGAGAATTTAGTCCATTGATATTGGAGGTTATTAATGACCAATAACTTTTGATTTTTTGTTAATTTGTTGTTGCCACTGCTATTGCTGTTGTTGTTGCTGCTGCTACTGCTGCTACTGCTGCTGCTGGTGATGGTGCTGCTTGCACTTTCCTTCTTCTGATTTTTTTGATATGAAGTTATTTCTTTTATGAGTTTTCATGGTTGTAGTTAACCTCATTAATTTGGAGTTCTCCTTCACCCACCTTCTGTAGGGCTGGATTTGTATATATATATATATATATATATATATATATATATATATATTCCTGAAATTTCTTTTTTTCTGGAAAGATTTTTTTCTCTCCATCTAGGTTGTTTGGTATAGTAATCTGGAATGGTACCTAGAGTCTTTTAAAGTCTCCAGCACATCTGGATTTTAGATTCTCCAGATAATGCATGGGAAGGCATGAAACTGAAAAGCTTCTATTAGGCCTCATTAGGAAAAAATGGCAGCCTTCAGAATGGGAAAAGATTTTTGCCAACTCTACATTCAGTGGAGAACTAATATCCAAACTATATAAAGAACTAAAAATCTAGGTATCAGAAAACCAAATAATTCAATTAAAAGTGAGATATAGATTTAAACAGAAAACTTTCAATAGATGAAATTTGAACAGCTGAGAAAGAATCAGTTTTCAACATCCTTAGCCATAAAGGAACTGCAAATCAAAACTACTGAGATTCTAACTTATATTGTTAGAATGGCTAAGGTCAATAACAAAATGGCATGCTGGTAAGATTGTGCAATAAGTCAAAACACTTCTTTATAACGAGTAGGAGTAAAAGATTATGCAGCCACTATGGAAATCATTATGGCAGTTTCTGTGGAAGGTTGGGATTTATCTCCATCACGTTCTAACTATAGCACTTTTGCATCTATATTCAAAAGAAGCTTCATCCTACCATAAGGACAATTATGTTCATTCCTACTGTATTCCTAATTGCCAGAAATTGGAAACAATCTAGATGTCCCTTCTCAGAAGAATTCATAAAGAAGAGGTAGTACATTTACACATTGAATTACTAATTAGCAGTTAAAAATGCCATGATGTCATTTGCACACAAAACACTGGAACTAGAAAAACAATCTTGTGTAAGGTAACCTAGACTCAGAAAGATAAATACAGTTTGTCTTCTCTTATAATGGATATATGTTGTCTAAGGAATATTATCCATTAAATAAAGGATAACCAAGCTATAGTATGAGAGTTTTAGTGTAGAGGAAGGGACTACATGTGACACATGAATCTGCTTGGGAGGCTAAAACAAGATAAATTTTATTGATGGACTATTCAATGAGATAGGAAAATTCAAATGGAAGGATCTGGTGAAGATCAGGAGGGCTGAATGAGAGAATATGTGGAGGGATAGCAAGACTTTAGAAACATTTGAGGCAAGATAGGGGAACCTAGTGCAGCAGAAACTTCCTAAAATATGTGAGCAAATCTTATTGAAGTCACTAAAGAATGTGGGAGGAGTCCCCATTGTTCATCTCTTGTCACCAAATGAAGCTTTTAGTTACTGGATTGTTTGACATCCAGTGGAGTTTTGGGCCAAAGTGATCGCAAGCCACCCAGGATGTTTGCAAGACAATAGGTTATTCTCTATAAAATGAATGCAAGTCCCCATTCTTGAAGACAAATACCTCTGTCACACAACTTATTGAACAGTGGAATGTTGATCTGGTCACTACATAGAACCTACACCTGTAGGTTCTAATGTCTTTGGTAAGGAAGGTACTCCACAGATTACTAAAAGAGAAATGTAACACAAACCCAGCTACCAAACCATTGATCTACACTTTGTCTTGCCTTAAATTATGCTTGGAA
Organism: Mus caroli; assembly: GCF_978045245.1. NCBI lineage: Eukaryota > Metazoa > Chordata > Mammalia > Rodentia > Muridae > Mus > Mus caroli. The sequence continues at coordinate 85,052,818 of NW_028227258.1, read as the reverse complement.
AATGATGGTGCAATGCTTGTTAGAGTAACAAATTAATATCTAATATGACTTAAGGCCTATCCCATGAGACAGAGACTAAATAGCAAGAAGAGTTAAGGTAAAACCACATACTACTATTTTTTAAAGGAAAAATAAAATGATCTCGAATGATGTTCTATTACATGAATGGGTCAGGTCATATTTTAGAGATCACCAGAGAGGCTTAATCATGCAGCAGATGGGTATGACAGAGAGACCATAGAACTCACAGCCCGAAGTGAGATGTCTCCATCAAATTCCTCCTTTTAGTACTCAGGAAACCCCAGCTGAAAAGGAGCTAGAAGGAAGGAGCATAGGAGCCAGGGATGGAGGGCACAAGGAGAGCAAGGTCCTCCTGATCAACATGAGCAAAGCTCACATGAACTTAGAGACTGAAGAATATTTATAGGCCTTCAAGGATCTGATTCAGGTTGTCTGCATGCATACTGTAACTTCCAGTTTACTGTTTTTATGCAATTTCTAGGATGACAATGAGTGGGTCTCTTATTTCTGTTCTGTTGCTTTGGTTATTTCCTTATGTTGGTTCGCTTTGTCTAAATTCCATTTGATGATTTGTGTTTTATCTTATTGTATTTTTATTTTGTTAATTTTGTTGTTATCTCTTAGAGTCCTATTTTTTTTTCTAATGAAAGATAGAAAGGAAGTGAATGGAATGGATGGAAAATCTGGATGGTAGGAGAAAATTGATAGGAGTAGAAGAAGGAGAAACTGTATTTAGGATATATTGCATGAGAAAATATTATATTTTCAATAAAAATTAATTATCAAAATAAATAATCTTCTTTCGCTAATTTTTTTTGTTTTTTGTTTTTTTTGTTTTTTTTTTTTGTTTGTTTTTCGAGACAGGGTTTCTCTGTGTAGCCCTGGCTGTCCTGGCACTCACTTTGTAGACCAGGCTGGCCTCGAACTCAGAAATCTGCCTGCCTCTGCCTCCCGAGTGCTGGGATTAAAGGCGTGCGCCACCACGCCCGGCTGCTAATTTTTGTTAAACTGGTCATCAATATAATACTTCAGTAAAGAGTTAAATTATACATTTGAGAGGTTTGAGAAGAACTTTTATTTGTATCTTAATTCAAATGAATGAGAAGAAAATGAAATCAATGCCAAGTTTGGAGTGTATATATATATATATATATATATATATATATATATATATATATTTAATGACATTTTGTAATACATATATACATATATATGTGTGTGTGTGTATATATGTATTACAAAATGTCATTAAATATATTTTCATTTAATAAAAATAGCTATGCTCATGAACACTTTCTATATATTTCATACATATAAGTATTTAGAAGTAAATTAATAATATGTCTGAGATATTCTTCAGCATTTCAGGAATATTGCATTAGTTACTTTTCTATTTCCCATGACAAAATATACACATAAACAGTTTAAACCAAGAGACACTGGTTATCAGAGGACTCAGTCTATTACTTTGAAGTGGCAAAGCAGAGCACTCATATCATGGAGAAAAGCATGAAGATGCATAACTGACTTTCTCTTCTTTAGCTCCTCACATCCATTCAGTGTGGGTCATCCAACCAGTTAATTTTTTTTTTTTTATGGAAACATCTACAGCAACAAACTTACAAATGTGCTGCATCATCCCATAGATGATTGTAAATTTAATCAGGTTGATAATGAAGAGTAAACATTTAGTACAAAGGTGTAATGAGGTGAAGTATGACTGTCCATGAGTTCCTCATCACTGAAGTAAGTGTAAAATTTTAAGATTTCTCACACTATTAACTTTTGTACTGTCTTTATTCAAAATGTAATAACAAATATTTAATATTGAGTCATATGTGATAATACTATTAAATTTTTAATAGATAGAAGCCATTTTTAAAATATAGGGTGCTGATAATAGTCCCCCAAAATTAGAGTCCATACACACCTGTATTTCCAGTTAAATTCTATCAACTGCATCATACAATGTACAACAATATCTGGGTGAATAACGTATTTTAGGATTAATTATGAGACACTTAAACATGATTTATGGTGTTCTACAGCCTAGATTGTTGAGTTGTACTATGTTCTATTATTTCAAATTTGTTTCTTTAATTTTGTCATGTTTTAATGTTATCATTACACTTTAATTGACTTTACTGTATGTTTTGATAGTTTTAACATTATTTGCCATTTTGCACTCAAGATGTGGAGTAAAGATTAGACTGTATAATCTTGAGCAATAGTGATAAGCCTTTCTGTTTCAAGAATGCATTAACTTCCTCCTCAAAACTACAGAATTTAATGCACTTCATTTAGTTGGGAAGAATATATTTTACATGTAAGATTCGCAAATTTCAGTTGTTTTATATTTAGCTACATTTTTTCCTATTTCTATTTTAGCTACATTAATAAGACCAGGATGAGCTCATTGGACTTTTCTGTGTTTTCTTTTTGAACTTTTCTCTAATGAAAATGAGATGTACAGTGTATGAAGAACACTACAGGTTACATTTCCTTAGATCTATGCTTTGATATACCATAATAATATCTCTATTGGTCTATTTAATATTGTTCTTCCTGAAAGTCATTTGATTTTCTACCATTGTGTCTCCATAAACTATGCTATAAGCCAGAACCCAGCTGTCTATCTTTGAGTCGGTGAAAGCAGATGAGTTTAGATGCAGATATGTTGACATCAATATATTTTATGGTTTAATATACAGCTTATTTTTATAATTCTACAACCAGATATATAATTAGTTAAAAATTTCTGAATTCCATCCCAAGAGCAATGGTGAAGTATTGATAACTCGTTTCAAATAAGGCTGAGGTTTCTGTATGCTGTAAACAATATGCATTTGACATCCAGTGAAGCACATCATTATTTCCAAATCACATTGAGCCCTGTGCAACAGGAGGAAATAAACATGAAAAGTAATGAAACCTCTCTGTTAGATCAAAGACTTTTAAACAAAGTTTTATGAACATATCTGTTGCTTTTTTTTTAATTGCTATGATGTTAACATCAATTTGGGTAGCACACATACTTGAAAATGTGTGCTTAGAGATTAACATGATGTGTACATGAATAAAATCATCTCAATTCTTAGCTCCACAGTCAAATAGAAGTTCTTGTCAATGCTCCTTTTTGCCATATATACTCCTTTAATATTTGTCCCACTCACTATTACAAAATTGTGTTAATAAGGCAATGACATATTTGTTTAAGAAATAATCCTTAATAAATTCAGATACTTAGTTGAACATAAAATACATTTTCAGTAAATTTTAAGAAGAGAAAATCTTTTAAGAATTAAAATTATATTTCTGAGAAAATATCAATGATTAGATATTAGTGAAAGTTAAGAATATAGAAAACATGTCAGTATTTTTATTAAAGCAAATGATTACTTTAAGATATATAAATACATAGCCAAAGTAAAATAAGAATTTATTTCATTCAAATATTGAGTACAAACATTTTTGTGTTTAAAATAACTGTTTTGTTTCAAAATAGTTTCTACAAAGAAATTGAGTCCACTACTTTAGGTGAACGGATTTTGCTTTCAATAATTTCAAACCACAGAGCTGAAGAAGTAACTCAATGGATAAGATTTGTTACTGTTCTTGTATTTGACCACGGTTCCATTACCAGCAACCATACGGTGGTTCATAACTGCCTGTATCTCCTTTTCCAAGAGCTCCTATGCTTTCTTTAAACTGACCTCCTTGACGTTGTGTGTGTTCATGGGGAACTTCTATAAGGTCAGAAATACAAAATACACACAAGAGAGATAAGCTAATGAACAAATATACTTGCTTTTTTGTAACCAAATTAAATTACATTTTTATTAGATATTTTCTTCATTTACATTTCAAATGCTATCCCCAAAGCCCCCTATACCCTCCCTCTGCCCCAGGATAATAAAAAAGTTTTCAAGGTCAGTCTTACTTAATATTAGTTCTAAATTAAAAACTTTTAATAATAGTACTTGTTTATTTCATAATCATTTTAGATGTCAAATATTTGGATTCTAATTGTATTTCAGCCTAATGTTTAAAATCTTGGCTCTATTAAGTAAATACTGTAAGACAGGTGTTTCTATTATATGCAATTTCACTACATTAAGGAAACCCTGTCAGAAAAAAAATGCACTTATTTTAAGATCATTGTATCTTCTAGATGTTAAAAAAAAACCCTATAATAAACATTTTACATTTGGGGGATGAGTGCTGAAATTAAAACATAAACAAGCAAAGACGTATAAAGAACAAACCTCAGACCTTCCTGGATAATAAGTGTTAGCTCATTCCTGGACAGAAGAATACCATGCAATGTGTCTGCAGCCCACTGTTCATTTCCCTGTGGATTCCTGATAGGGTGGATGCCTTAGTCCTAACCAGAATGCCTACAAAGGAGTGTTTCTGTTTGCTAGAATTTCTGAGGTCATGCTTGATCATTAATCTTTTAATGATCTCTAGATATTGCTGTTTCCGTTTTTAATATTTTAACCACTCCAAATTCTCAGAGTTTGGTTTTTATCTTGGATCTTATAAATGTGTATTTCTGACCTAAAATCTAACTATGTAAAACTCAATGTGACATCATACATGGTTGTGTACTTTTAACCTCTTGCTAAAAGGAACACAGCCTGAACTCTGTGAAATAACTATGAAATAAATAGGTCTGTTAGGAGAGGATCACGTGAATCACAAGAATAAAGTGATTACAGTGTAGCTCACATTTCCATTTAAACTGAAAATCCTGCTGAGGGTTTGCAATATTTGTTAGCTAATGGCCATAAATAACTCCATAATCTATACAGAATAATTAGCCTTATAACTTTTAGATAGAGTATGACAGTAAGGGAGCACAAGGAATAGACTTGAACTATCTTCCAGAAAACATCATAAAATAAATGGTATTAAATATGTTTATAGAATATTCCTACCAATTATAGATAACATGCCTTTTCCCTAAAATCAAATAATAATAGTAGAAGTGAGGTTTGTGAAATAGTTGACCCAATTTGTCCTCCAGCTGTCTTCATGAAACTGGCTTCAGTGAGCAGAGCCAGCTGGGAAGAATTGGCTCTCATCCACAATACAGGGCTGCAGGAGATCATCAGAGGACCCTTAATTCTTCATTGCCTGGTGTCCTAGTTACTGATGGAGTCTGGGTTAATATGAGGAGTTGAGAGCACTTGACAGAAGGAAAGCATCCACAGTCGACTATTGAAAAGCTATTGCTGTCTCTCTTACCATTCGGTTTTGACTCCCAGATATCTATTCCTGAGGATGTTAACACTGCAATTTCAGTGTGCATATGTTTATATCTTTAAAGCAAAGTATATTTTTTCACCAACTGTCAAATGGAAATATATTTTAAATATTGATTGGTTTCAAGATTTTTTTCATTTTGTGCAAAGAAAGTGAATCAATTCATGTGGAAATTCACTCCATTTCTATGCTATTGTTTAGGGGCCATAATATTGGAAAAACTACCACTGCATTCAATGCTGAGTGAAACTATAAGAGTGGTGTGTGTCAGTGTATATCAGCATAGAAAATTGCAACAAGTATGCTTTATAAAACAACATCAACAACAACAACAAAACATTCCTTGTGTCTAGAGCCCTTACTATCAATGCCTCGTGGAGTATGAGAACTTGCTGAGGTTTGGACATTGAAGTCAACAGTGAAAGGGGTGGCCGGTGTACTGGGGTGGATGTCTTATGCATTACATACTTAGCTTCATTGAATTTATTTAAATTCCTTCATTCATATAACATTACTTATATAATTTAACTTCATTAAAGTTTTCTAATTTATTTTTGTGTGAATTTCATTTGTAAGTACTGTATTTATTTCCTTCTCAACCATTCAGACTATGTCAAATTAACTCGGTACTCCACAGTATATTCTGATAACAGCTTCCCTTAAAATGTAGGCTTTGTTTTCCCTTTCTTGATGAATCTCAGAAATTAACTTATCATATGGAATATAAAATTATTTTATGAGAGATGAGGATGATGAATACTGCTATCATTCCAAGCACTCGAGTGGCTGAAGCAGGAGGATCACTGAGTTTAAGACCAGTCTGGTTTACTTACTATTGAAGAGTGAGAACATATTTTAACAAAAGCAAAAGAACTCAAAACAACATTTCATAAAAATAATCAGCCTCCAAACGCTGACACTAGTGGATGCCCGACTTGCCAGCAAGGAAGACGCCACAATAGGATTCTTCTGCTCACGTTTATTGGGAGAGCTTGATAGGGAAGGCGAAAGACCCTGCACCCCAGAACTGGCACTGCTTATATAGGCCTAGTAGTGGCGTGTCTATACCTGATTGGTTGTGCTTTTAGTATCTCACTTACATTCCCTGGGATGGGCTGTGACTTGGTGCAAAACCCTTATGCACATGTTCACATTGGTTGTTTACGGAACTTACAGGAGGTGACCAGCGGTAGCCAGTGCCATCTTGTAATGGCATATGTGGCTTCCCACATCACCCCCTTTTTTACTATTATGGCCAGATCCAACGATCTAGTCGCTAGCCTCTTCAGCTCGCAAAGATCAAGAAGGATCTCGTTTTTGGCAGTCCATGATCACCCTATCACATGCAATGGGCATAGCCTCAGCGATGTGCAAGGGCTGATCAAGGAAATCGAGTCTTTCTCATCCCAGTGCAATGGGTACACAGACCCGTGGGGTGCTAGAGCTAAGGACTCGAATGCCTATTATTTATGTAGCATGGATAACCATACTTCAGAGGAGACCCCTTGTTCAATGGCCATGAGTGCTTGTGTGATGGCCACCTTGTCACATTTCTGTTGACCAAAGCATGAATACCAATCCACAGCATATGGCAGCGCCAAAAAGAACAACTCCCACCAAAAAGTAGGAAAGTAGGAAAATGCAGAGGTAAGCCAAGAGGTAAACTGCACCCGACATATACACCAAACACATAACACATACACTATTACAAGCATACATCCCAGGGCTCCCATCAGCCCTGAGGCAAGGGAAATTATTGAGGAAACACTTGAATGTGTCAATTGCATGGACCTCAGGAACACAGACCTCTTCAGTTATCACTAGAGGGAGCATTCCCAGACACAGGAATATCCACGTCGTCATCGTTCTGCTTGTTTTGCATTGCTCTCTGGTCAGCCGTTCTGGGACCCACAGCTGTTCTTGGTGATCCTGGGGAAACACACAAACAGACCCTCTCACCCATGTCAACACTATCAACACTGGTGGGCAATGATTTCCACGCCCTTATGGCAATCTGATTCACCTGCTCAAACACCTGCACTGGATATCCTGTCTGTTGTTGTGCAAAGAGACCTTGACCAAGCAGCATATCCCTATCCCATGCTGGATTTCCTGCAGCAGCATTAGCCGCTGACTGTTCATTTGCAAGTTCAATAAGGAGGGCTTTCCAATCTAAATACTGCCCAGGTGAAAGGCATGCCTTCACCAAGACTGCCCAATCAGACGTTGTCATGCAGTGTCTATTCAAGGCCTCTACTTGAGCCACAGTATAGGAGGCAGTTAGGCTGTACGTCTGCATGGACTCAGCCAAATTCCTGATTACTTTGAAATCTAGAGGCTCATGATATCTCTGCCCTGCTTGGTCGGTGAAAATAGAACATCCCAGCAAGGAGAATCTAACCTCTCTCCAAACCTCCAGACAGAAAGTCTGTCTATAGGTGGCTGCCTTGGAGGCATAGGGAGGGGGCGCAGAAGCTAATTCGACTTCCTCCTCTGCCTCAGCTCTTTTGTTTTGTCCTTTCTGTCCACCTGATAACACTGTGTCTCCTTTCTTTTTCTTCTTTTTAAGCCCTTCTCCTCTTCCGACATACTCTCTTGTTGCTCTATAAGGATTTTCTGACCGATCTTGACTGCCTGACAGTCCAAACAGTAACAGAGTCTATATATCAGAACAAACAAGACCAAAACTATCAGACCTACCCACAAAGGGTTAATGGGAGAAAAAGGCATAACTACACAGCGAGGATCTATTGATCACTACACTGAGGTTATCATAGTCCCTTAACTTGTCCCAAAACCAGGAACCTTAACTTGTCCCAAATCCGGGAACCTTATCGTCTCAATCCTTTCTTTCCTTCCTTTATTTTCCTTTCTTTTGCTTTCCCCTTTCCTTTCCTTTCCTTTCCTTTCCTTTTTCTTTCTCTTTCCTTTCCTTTCCTTTCCTTTTCCTTTTCTCTTTCCTTTCCTTTCCTTTCCTTTCCTTTTTCTTTCCTCTTTCCTTTTGTCTCTTCTCCCTTTTTCTTCCCCTTTTAACCCGGGGATCAATTTGGGAGACTTACGGTACCACCATTCCTCAGTTGAAGAGTTCTGAATCCAAGAGATCATCCTTGGGTCCCAGTACGAGCCACCAGATGCTGCATCTGCTCTCTACCGGCAAGAACGACACAACATGGTCGAATTCTTCTCAACAGCATTACTCCTTCCCCGTGATGGAGTTCTGAATCCTCCCTGTAACAGGGGGTCTTCACTCGTGCCTGAAGATGTTTCATTCCCGGGTTTTGGCACCACTTGTGGATGCCCGACTTGCCAACAAGGAAGATGCCACAATGGGCTTCTTCTCCACACGTTTATTGGGAGAGCTTGAGAGCGAAGGCAAAAGATCCCGAGCCCCACAACTAGCACTGCTTATAAAGGCGTAGGAGTGGCATGTCTATACCTGATTGGTTGTGCTTTCAGTACCTCATTTACATTCCCCTGGATGAGCTGAGACATGGCGCAAAACCCTTATGCACATGCACACATTGGTTGTTTACCCGAACTTACGGGGCAGTAGCCAGTAGTAGCCATCTTGTAATGGCGTATGTGGCTTCCCACAGAAACCATTGCATATACTAGCAAGATTTTGCTGAAAGGACCCTGATATAGATGTCTTTTGTGAGGCTACTCTGGGGCCTAGCAAACACAGAAGTGGATGCTCACAGTCAGCTATTGGATGGAACACAGGGCCCCCAATGGAGGAGCTAGAGAAAGTACTCAAGGACCTGGGGGGATCTGCAACCCTATAGGTGGAACAACAATATGAACTAACCAGTACCTCCGGAGCTTGTGTCTCTAGCTGCATATGTATCCATTATTGACCAGTTGGCATGTTTTGCCTTGCCAAAAGTATTGTAGCATATAGGACCCACAGGTGAATAGAACTGGTTTTGGTTTCCCTCTTTCAGTATACTTCATACAAGTTTTTGCCATTGTGAATGCTGCCCAGTAAGAAATCAGCATTCTTTAGCTTGTTCTCTCTGTCTCTATATAAGAAATCAAAGAAAACACATGGTGGGACTTGTGTCTAGCTGCATAAGTAACAGAGGATGGCCTAGTCAGCCATCAATGGGAGGAGAGGCCCTTGGTCTTGCGAAGATTCTCTGCCCCAGTATAGGGGAATGGCAGGGCCAGGAAGCAGGAGTAGGTGGTTGGGGAGCAGGGGGAGAGGGGAGGGAATAGGGGATTTTAAGAGAGGAAACTAGGAAAGCGGATAGCATTTGAAATGTAAATAAAGATAATATCTAATAAAAATATATTAAAAATAAGAAATGTTTGTTATCTTCAAAAATAGGGTCTTACCATGTACTTCTGGTCAGCAAACAAAAGCAGTACACGTATGCTGTATTTTGGAGGGAGCCTCTGGAGACATCCTCACCACCAACTCTTACAGTACCCTTTACCTGTCCTGAGGACTTTTGCTTCAGAACTTAAGGCCATTATCCAGCTATGTAACGTACTCATATTCAGGCTCTTTTTAAGATCATTATTTTTACCTAGTTTTAAAATAGTAAGTTTCCACATAATTTAATATACTCTTAGCTTAGATTGCACACCACATTTTTTGTATCTTTGTATACTAGGTAATAGTTTGCCATACACTGACATACCAATTCTTTCATTACCATACACCACTTAAAAATTTTAGTTTTTCCTTGTAACTCTGCTGGCTCTTCTCTTATTCCATGGCGTGTACACTTACACATGCCTAGTTAATCTCTAAAATTTAAAATTTAGAATGTAATACCTGTATATAAGAGAACACATATAGTTTGACTTTCTGATCCACAGCTACCACAATCAATTATATATCTTCTTTTCATTTCTATCAAGTTTCTCAAAAATCATTTCATTTTTCTATAGTGATGAATAGAATCCCATTGTTTATGCACCAAATTACCACACTCTTCTTATGTGTTCATCATATTATGAACAGATAGATTAATTCTACCTCCCAATTACCCCCTAACTAAGGAGACCTGTAAGGAACATAGGTGTAATGGCATCACTTTAGTATAGCACAGTGTGCTTTTGGTAAATTTCTATGAGTGGTCTGATTTGTAACAGTAGTTCATTGTTGCCATGTATGGGTATTGCAAAGGAAGGTGTTGGTCAGGCTTTGGCAGAGCCTCTCAGTGAAAAGCTATTCCAGGCACATGTCATTAAGCAATTCTTGGTAACAGCAATACCATCTGGGTTTGTTATCAGCAGATGGGATGGATGCCCAGGTGGAACAGTCTCTGCATGGCCTTTCCTTCAGTCTGTGCTCCACGATTTCTCCCTACACTTCCTTTTTACCACAGGAATTCCGGATTAATATTTTTCAGGTGGCTAGGTAGCTCCATCCCTCAACTGGGGTCAGTGCCTATCTATTGCATATGGTCCCTACAGGTTCTCTTTCCCCTTTGTTGGGTATTTTGCCTAATGTCCTCCCTGATGGGTCCTGGGAAATCCTCGGATCCCTGGCATCTGGGACTTTCTAGTGACTACTCCCAGTTCCCCATCCCCCACTGCTACATACCCATTTTCAAATTCCTGACCCTCTGTACTTCTCCCCCATCTCCTCCCATATCTCAAATGGCCCCTCCTTTTCCCTTCCCCCTTTCTCCCTCCCAGATCCCACTCTCCCACTACTTCCCAAAGATTATTCTCTTCCTGCTATTGAGTATTATTGTAGCATTCACACTTTGGTATGATCTTTTTTCTTCTTGGGTTTCATATAGTCTATGAGTTTTATCATGGGTATTATGAGGTTTTTTTGTTTGTTTATTTGTATTTATTTGTTTTTTTTTTTGTTTTTTGGGGTTTTTTTTTTAATATCCAATTATTAGTAAGTACATACCATGTATGTTCTTTTGTTCCTGGGTTATCTCACTCAGGATGATATTTTCAAGTTCCATCCATTTGCCTGCGAATTTCATGAAATCATTGTGGTTTCTTCTTTTCTTTTTCTTTTCTCTTCTCTTCTCTTCTCTTCTCTTCTCTTCTCTTCTCTTCTCTTCTCTTCTCTTCTCTCCTCTCCTCTCCTCTCCTCTCCTCTCCTCTCTTCTTTTCTTTTCTTTCCTTTTCATTGATATTTTCTTTATTTATGTTTCAAATGTTTTCCCCTTTCCAGGTTTCCCCTCCTGAAACTCCCTATCCCATACCTCTCCCCCTGCTCCTATGAGGCTGCTCCCCCACTGACCTACCCACCCTGGAATTCCCCTATACTGGAACATAGAGCTGTCAGAGGACCAATGGTCTCTTCTCCCATTGATGCCCAACAAGGCCATCCTCTGCTACATATGTGGCTGGAGCCATGGGTCCCTCCATGTTTTGCTCTTTGGTTGGTGGCTTAGACCCTGGGAGCTGGGGGGTGGTGGTCTGGTTGGTTGATATTGTTGTTCTTCTATGGGGTTTCAAACCCTTTCAGTTCTTTCAGTTCTTTCTCTAACGCCTGGTTTGGAAACCCTGTACTCAGTCCAACGGTTGGCTCTAAGCATCTGCCTCTGGATTTGTCAGACTCTGGCAGAGCCTCTCAGGAGACAGGTAAATCAGGCTTCAGTCAGCAAGCAGAATCAACAGGTAACTCTGTTGCTCACATCATAATTTGTAAGCCACTCTAAGTTAAATCCTACAGTTGTGGATCCTACTGAAAAAAGGGATCCAGATCCACCACCTAAAACAGGGTCTCTGCTATCTACATTTTGGCCTCCTTCTCTCCCTGCCCCCTCACTTCAAAGATATTCAGCTGGAAGTAGTTATAAGGTACAAATATCTTCTATTGATATAAAAAGTTTAAAAGGCTTGGACCCAGTCCTTCTATAAATGCCATTACAAACTGATCTCAGATGATTAAGTCTGTGAGTTAAGGGCCAGATAGCAAATCCATGGCTCTGAGTTGTTAGGGTGTTTTCAAGATATTTTAATTAGAAACACCTGAGAGTAGTTAACAGATAACTGCCCAGATTACTTTATATATAGAGAGATAATTTTCAAAAACTTCAGAAACCACAGAATGTGACATTTAATGTTATTTATTCACTTGTTGTTGAGACATATCTGTTCCTAACAGTTCCTCATTTGTGGATTCAAAGAAGCAGCTGAGCATCTCTACCTTCAGTTAACGTTGTACACTGTGTCTAGGTGGCCACTGGGTAGAAATTGCCTATTTCTCCTACAAACATATACCGTTCTTGAGAGGACTCAAGTTACAGGCTAGGACAGCTTAGTTCTGCTGAGACAGAATAAGCTAGTCCTTAATAATTATAATTTTTCAAGGTCTGTCTGAATATCTTGGATGAGAAGGCTGAAGACAAATGCTACAACTTCCTGACATACTGGTGCTGTATAGGTAGGCAGCTGCCTCTATCATTTGTCTCAGTTCTGGAAGCTGTGTTAGGCTTCCTATATTTTCAGATAATATTGGTCATTCTCTCATTTCTGGCAGGGTTGAAAGACTAGTTATAGTCTCATAGCCAACCCATACTATTTAACATTGAGAAAAATATATTTGAGAACATAGTTTTCTCATAGTATGCAAGCTAAACCAGGGCATAATATATGGATTTATAAGCATTTTTAAAATTAACATAGATAACAGAGTGTTCTATTTAATTGACAAAAATGATGGACTGGGTATTAGGTATATTTTGTACTTTGTAAATTACAGAATGGTAATAGTTATACCCGGCTTATGTTTGAGAGAAACGTTGTTCTAATTGGACAGAAAAAGTGAAATATGGCAAAACCTTCCCCTAATGAATAAAGATTTCAGGGGGCCAATCACTGGGCAAGCAGTAGGCAGGACTTCTAGGTTTGAGAGAGGAAGCAGGAGAGGGGAGTTGGCTGGATTCAAAATGTGGAGGCCAAAATGCAGCTAGTGGAGGCCCCCATTTCAGGAGGTAGATCTATTGGTATCCCTTCCCAGAGGATTTACCCTAGATTGGCTTACAAATTTGGATGCTAGTTGCTGCCCTCAGCAATTGAGTTACCTATAGAGTCTGAAATAAGTTTGCGTGGTGTTTTCCTTCACACAGCAACTAAACTGTTCCAGAAAGGTACACAGCAAAGCATGGGTTTGTGAGAAGTGTACCCCAAAAGGACATGGGAATTTGGAAGCATGGATTGCTTTTTAAATAGTTCATGCAACAAAGAACCCCTCAATATTCTTCTGATACTTTACTTACTTTCACTTCATGTATTGTCTAACCACAGGAAAAAAAAATATGAATCTCAAAATCTCAAAAAATAGGTATCTCAAAATAATTAAGGAATTCTTCTCACAAGAACCTCAGACAACAAAGGACAGAACTGTAAAAATTCATTAAAAAAAGATGATCATGAATAATATAAGTTAAAGTGATGTAATTCTTTTGCTATTGGGTGATATTTAAATTTTTCCCTTCTTGTCCTCCTAGGGCTTAAGGGAGGGTTAAATTTTCTTTCAATTTTTTTCCTCGTCATTTTCATCAAACGTTTGCAAATTATCAATAGAATTAAAAAACGCCAATTATCCAATAAAATTTTATCATTTGTATGTGGGATACAAGTATTAAAATATTTCTTACATTTGCGGGTCTGGGTATGTAACGTGCAGCGATCATGGCCAGCCATCTGGAACTCAACAAAGGCACCAATCCCTGCACCTGGGTACCTGGAAGCTCCCTCCTGGCCAGGTGACTGAGGCCGTGAAAGTTGCTATTGACATGAGGTGCGGCCACATTGACCGTGTCCAGGTGTACCAGAATGAGAAGGAGATGGGAGTGGCCCTCCAGGAGAAGCTCAGGAGCAGGTGGTGAAGCGCCAGGACCTCTTCATTGTCAGCAAACTGTGGTGCACGCTCCATGACAAGAGCATTGTGAAAGGAGCCTTCCAGAAAATACTGAGCGAGCTGCAGCTGGACTACCTGGATCTCTACCTTATTCACTGGCCAATGGGCTTCAAGCCTGGGCCTGACTTTTTCTCACTGGATGCCTCAGGAAACGTGATTCCTAGTGACACCAATTTTGTGGACACTTGGACAGCTATGGAACAACTAGTGGATGAAGGTTTGGTAAAAGCAAGTGGTGTCTCCATCTTCAACCCACTTCATATTGCAAGGATCTTGAACAAACCTGGCTTAAAATATAAGCTTGCAGTGAACCAGATCGAGTGCCACCCATACCTAAATCAGTAGAAGCTGATTGAGTACTGCCTTTGCAAAGGCATCATGGTGACAGCGTACAGTCCCCTTGGTTGTCCTGACAGACCCTGAGCCAATCCTGAAGGCCTATTTCTCCTGGGGGATCCCAGAATCAAAGCAATTGCAGCCGAGCACAATAAAACTGCAGCCCAGGTGCTGATCTGGTTCCCCATTCAGAGGAACTTGTTGTGATCCCCAAGTCTGTGACACCTGCAGGCATTGCTAAGAACTTTAAGGTCTTTGACTTTGAGCTGAGCATCGAGGACATGAACACTCTACTCAGCTACAACAGGAACTGGAGGGTGTGCACCTTTATGAGCTGTGCCAAACCCAAGGATCATCTCTTCCACGCACAAGTCTAAAGATGAAGCAGACTGATCCCCGCTCCTCCTCAAGAGGGTTACACCTGTTCTTTCTGCCTCCTCAGCCCTTGTAAGTGTCCTGTGTCCCTCTGCACTGGGTGGCACCTTGCAAACCAGATGGTGAGAGTTAGTTAGTTTGATCTGGAGGGCACTACCCGGAGCTGCGGTGTTTCTTCCAGTCTTTCTTGGTCTTTCTTCTTACCTACATGGCTGACTTTAACAGGACTACCCTTTCCAACTAAAGAGAAGCAAGACTTATAAGTCCAAGTCGTGTCACTAACACTTAAATATGAGTACTTAGAACTGTAATCCTTTGGTCCATACTTCTCCTTGCCTCAAATAAAAACTGCTTTTGTGATAAAAAAATGTTTCTTCCATAAAATTTGAAAATTCATATTCTTTTAAATATGTAATATTTTATTAGCAAAAATTTAAGTTTCAAAATTTAGTTTTTCTACAATGAATTAGGATTATATTTTTAGATATTTATTGGATAGAAAATATTTTAAATTTGATATTACTAACTTCTAGATAGCAAATATAATTCCAAGCATAGTTTTGAAAATATTTCATTAATAATCTTACATATTGTCATTCCATTCATTCATATTTGTGTAGCTAGATATGATAGACTTCTCCCCAAGAATGGTCAAGAATCTAGTACCCAGGTGAAACAAAATTCTCTTTCAATAGTTGATCTTCTATTACAACATTTTCCATAATTCATTTAAATACTAATTTAGCTAATTTTAACACATTTTGTGGCCTATTAGCTTTGAGGTAATTTTTTCTATCTTTAGGGAATTTTTGTTTGTTTGTTTTTTGTTTTTCAACAAACATGCCTGTGCTGCACATCCATGTCCATTCCATTTCAGGGAGTGCTCTTTTTGATGTACTGAACCTACAATGGTTTATGGCCTTTTAGAAAGTATACATCAAGATTTATATTTCTTTTTTATAATTTTTTCTATTTCAAAGGCTTTATTAAATATTTTGATGACAAATCATCAGCTATGTCTTGACTGATATAGTTAAATATTTCAAAAGTGATGGCTTACCTTATTTTTATTATTCTAGGTTCTTTGTCATAATTTGTTTGACATTTGATTAAACAGACTCTGGCGTTTTATTAAATTATCCTAGTTATGACTGCCAACTGTGTTCTTATTTATTTAAGAATGTCTCATGCTACTCAATGGAAAACAACTTCAGTTTAATTCTTTGAAACTCATCAGCACTCAGATTCCACCTACAGTCCAGAATGCTCTGAGTGTTCTTGTAATCGTACTCTGTGGTTGTGATAAAGGCAGAGAAGTCTAGACCTTGAACATGACCTTTCATTGTTACCTTTACTTTCAGAGATCTTTGTTCCCAGAGTTGAAGGGGCACACTTATACTGAGGAGCACAATGGCTTTCCTTTGGTTCTGGCCTGAATGGGTCAGAGCAGTTAATTGGGGGAAAGTTCAGGGGCTATCCATCCTGGAAGGGAGGATGTCCTAACATAACTTCCTGTGGGCCAGAGTTTTTCCTTGTTCCTAGTCAAGAGTTAATATTTACCTGGAGAGGAGGATGTCCTTGGGTCTGCTGATAAACAGTTCCTTCTTCTGAAGAATGTTCTTGTTATGAGAAACAGACTCCAAAAATGATAATACTGTGTGCAGGTATAACTAAGTAAAGATATTATTTTTGAGCAAAAATTGCAAAGTCATACCCTATGTTTATAAGCTGAAGACATCAGTAAAGCTCTGCTACTTGCCACCAGAGCGGTAGTCATTCTGTCTCTCTTTTATTATTATTATTATTATTATTATTATTATTATTATTATTATTATTACTATTAGGTATTTTCTTCATTTGCATTTCCAATGCTATCCCGAAATTCCCCCATACCCACTCCCACTTCTTGGCCCTGGCATTCCCCTGTACTGAGGCATATGAAATTTGCAAGACCAATGGGCCTCTCTTTCCACGGATGGCCGATTAAGCCATCTTCTGATACATATGCAGCTAGAGTCACGAGCTCCAGGGGGTACTGGTTAGTTCATATTGTTGTTCCACCTATAGGGTTGCAGATCCCTTTAGCTCCTTGGGTACTTTCTCTAGCTCCTCCATGGGGGGCCCTGTGATCCATCCAATAGCTGACTGTGAGCATCCACTTCTGTGTTTGCTAGGCCCTGGCATAGCCTCACATGAGACAGCAATATCAGGGACCTTTTAGCAAAGGTTGCAAAGCTGGTCTTCATCATTTGGTGCCAAAACCCGGGAACTTCCGAACCCAAGGAACATCTCTTGCCTCCAAAAGCTGCAGGTAGGTAAGAGAATCAGAGGTAAGGGATAGAGTAAAAATAGGGACAGTCATAAATTGTAAATACAGTGAAACTAAAAGATGGAAGTTTCCCCTAACTCTGAGAGATCTCTTTTTGAAGGAATGCATACATCATTGATAAAAGCTAGAGGGATTTCTGTACATGCAAAACAAATTCATTGCTTTCTTACTTTTTAGACGATGTGTGCCCTTGGTTTCCTAGGAATGGTACTATTAATGTGGAAACATTGAATAAAGTTGGTGAGCGAATCAGAAGCTTTTATGCTGCTCATGGTCCTGAAAAGGTGCCCATTGAAGCTTTTACTTTGTGGTCCTTAGTAAAGGAATGCCTGAGAGGAGATGCAGGAGATGAGAAACGAGCACAGGGGACTTGGTCAGCTGTAAATCCGAGATATGTAGGAAGAGTGGCTAGACTACGGGACAAGCATTAAGTAAACATGAATTGTTTTTAACGGGATCTCAAGGAATCCCTCAAGACACGAGGAATATGGATTGAGAAAAATTGTTCACAGCCAAGAGCTGCTCCAGGTGGGAGGAATGGGGTTTAAAATAAAATAAAATAAAAAGAGTAAAACACTAAACTACAAAAACAAAATAACAGGTGTTAAAAAAGTCTTAGCTCAAGTACATTTATGTTGTTTTTAATTCCCAGAAGTAGGAATGGTATATATATAATTGAAAGAATTTGACAAGTTTGAGGAGAAATTAGGAAAGTAAAAAAGCAGGGCGGCATTGGGTAGCAACTATCAGAAGTTACCACTGTGACTCTTCGCCCTTCTCTGGCAGAATTCCCAGAAGAAGGAGATAAAGAATTAGACTTTGAACATAAGAGAGAAAAAGAAAGAGAGAATATGTTTCAGAAAAGCAGTTATTCCCTGATCGGGACCTTTTAGCAAAAAGAGAAGAAAAATGGAAATAAGCAATTTTAGATCTCTCCTAGGGACAGGAGGAAATCAGGAGACATCCTGCTTCCTCTCTGGCTCCTATGGAGATATTCTTAGTTCTGGTTAGGATATCTGGGTCCCTTTGAGATATCAAGTTCTATTCCTTGTATGTCTATTTTCTGGTTTTGGTGCACCAAATTGTCCATAGGTCTGTTAATTTATGTTTGTTTTTGTTTTGTTGTTTGAATGCTTGTTGTTCTGTGTTTCATGTTAAAAGAAAAAAAATGGTTAAAAACTTTATCTGCTGGCTGTCCATCCTTTGACTTAGTTTAACTTGTTTAAAAGGAAGTCTCAATTTGCACAGCAGAAACTGATAAGTTACACTGCACTGTGGCTAGGAGTCAAGTACAGCTGGAAAAGCCCTACTAGAGGCTAAATATCTACACAAGCAATTCTTTTTTTTTTATCAGATTTATTTATTTATTTATTTATATTGGGTATTTATTACATTTACATTTCCAATGCTATCCCAAAAGTCCCCCACCCACTCCCCCACCCACCCACTCCCACTTCTTGGCCCTGGCGTTCCCCTGTACTGAAGCATATAAAGTTTGCCCTGGCGTTCCCCTGTACTGAAGCATATAAAGTTTGCATGACCAATGGGTCCCTCTTTCCACGGATGGCTGACTAGGCCATCTTCTGATTCATATGCAGCTAGAGACAAGAGCTCCGGGGATTGGGGGAGGGGTACTGGTTAGTTCATATTGTTGTTCCACCTATAGGAATGCAGATCCCTTTTGCTCCTTGGGTACTTTCTCTAGCTCCTCCATTGGGGGCCCTGTGATCCATCCAATAGCTGACTGTGAGCATCTACTTCTGTGTTTGCTAGGCCCCGGCATAGTCTCATAAGAGACAGGGTCCTTTCAGTAAAATCTTGCTAGTGTATGCAATGGTGTCAGTGTTTGGAAGCTGATTATGGGATGGATCCCCGGATATGGCAGTCTCTAGATGGTCCATCCTTTCATCACAGCTCCAAACTTTGTCTCTGTAACTCCTTCCATGGGTGTTTTGTTCCCAATTCTAGGAAGGGGCAATGTGTCCACACTTTGGTCTTCGTTCTTCTTGAGTTTCATGCATTTAGCAAATTGTATCTTATATCTTGGGTATTTTAAGTTTCTGGGCTAATATCCACTTATCAGTGAGTACATATTATGTGAGTTCTTTTGTGACTGGGTTACCTCACACAGGATGATGCCCTCCAGGTCCATCCATTTGCCTAGGATTTTCATAAATTCGTTCTTTTTAATAGCTGAGTAGTACTCAATTTTGCAAATGTACCACATTTTCTGTATCCATTCCTCTTTTGAGGGGCATCTGGGTTCTTTCCAGCTTCTGGCAATTTTTAAAGGGGCCAACAGCTTTTAGCTTGTAACAGAAAGTTAGCTTAAAATTGGTAACTCAGAGTTGGAGTCATTCTAAGCAACATGTGGTATGAGCCAACCCAGGAAAACAGTTCTTTAAAGATGCTTCAAAATTGGAATAATATGTTGTATAATTATTATTCTAGAAACTAGTTTTATAAAGGATAGAATTTAAAACAATGTCTCTTCAATGAGGTATTCAATGCTTGTGTGGCATTTCTTTGATTTTGCAAACCCTGCCTAGGGAAGTTTTGGGACCTCACCTCTCCTTGCCTCTTGGGAATTATTTTTAAGCCAAAACAACATTATTACAGATCTATTCAGATGTTACTCAAAATAAAGTTTAAACTTAGATATGTGAAATGTCAATGAGGCTGTGGAACTTCTAAAGGCATTACAATCTGGCCTGCCCACTCCATATAGAATAGAGGAAGCTTCTGCAATCAATTGTTATCAGTTCTAATCAATGTAATCAAACATTAGCTGATTATTTTAGTTATTGTATCTCAATGTGCCCCAAGCAATTTTTGGAAAAAGAGAAAATTAATGTGGAATCATCTTTCTTCATCTCCAAATAAAGTTTTAACATCCTATTATGAAGCTGTTTTGGTGTTAATCAAAAATTGTAAGATAAAATCATGAAGATATTAAAAAAAAAAAGTCTTAAAAACCCGATGAGATGTCTATTTCTTGTCTCAAACAGCAATTAAATTGGTTATTGCAGAATATTGATATTTGTTCTCTTAGATAATAATTTTTTAGGTGAAATTGATAATCATTACACAAAAGATAAGTTGTTAAAATTGCTTCTATGCATGCTTTTGTATTTCCTGTAATTTTATGCATGCATCCCATAAAGAATATATCCACTATATTTATAAAGAGCACTTCTATGGCAAAGAAGTATATGTGATTTGATCACATTTCTATTCTTTAGAGTTTCCTCCTGCTTCCGCACAGATAATTGAATTGTGTGCTGTAGTCAGTGTTTTGAAATCTTAAAAAATCAAGCAGTTGGAGTCATTCTTAAAGGATATTATAAAATACCAGTAGATTTGTAAGATTGTTTTTTTACTATTCCTTTGCATTCTTAGGATTGTGAAAGATTTGCTTTCAGTGTTCTTTCTATTAATTTTAAAGAGCCAATGAAAAGGTATTGGTGGATAGTTCTTTCTTAAGGCATGGCTAACACTCCTACCCTATGTCAAAAATTTGTGGCACAAGCCATTCAGCCTAATAGACAGCAATATCCAATAATGTACATTATACAGTACATGGATGATATCTTATTAGCAGGGAATGCTCCTCAGAACTTGCTTCTATGTTATAAAAATTTACAACAGGCATTATCTGATAAAGGATTACAAATAGCTCCAGAAACAGTGCAAACTCAAGATGCTTATAACCATTTAGTTTTTAGGCTTACAGATCAAGCTACTTTCCCTCAGAAAATACTTATTCATAGGGACAATTTAAAAACATTAAATGATTGTCAAAAGCTGTTAAGTGATATTAATTGGCTTCATCCTTATTTAAAGCTTACTGCAGGAGAATTGAAACCCTTATTTGATATTCTTAGGGGGAGTGCTGATCCTACCTCTCCTCAGGTTTTCACTTCAGAAGGGTTGTTGGCCTTATAACAAGTAGAAAGAGCTACTGAAAAACCTATTTATATAGGTTATTCTTTGCCTTTACAATTGTTGATTTTTAATGACTCATACACCTACAGGGCCTTTTACGGTCAATTGCCTCAGTGTGTGGAACTTTTCACACAGGTCCTACTGGAGGTGGTGTGGCACAAACACCATTCTTGCTAGAAAAAAAAAAAGAATTCTATTTATATTGGTCATATAAAAGCTTATTCTGATCTTTCCAGACATTTAACTGTAGGCAACAATTTTAGTGACAAAACTTTGATAGAAGAAGCTTTAGTTTTGGATCCTATTGTTTTGGCTAAATGTGGTCACTATAAAATTCATCTTTCTACTCATACCTTAAGGCTCCTACATAAGATCGCTAAGGAGCAAACTAGAATGATTTTAAAGCAATGTTCTTCTTGCACTCCATTCTTACCTGTACCTCATTATGGAGTAAATCCCAGAGGTTTAAGGCCTAATGATTTGTGGCAAATGGATGTTACACATGTTCCACAATTGGATAAATTATCTTATGCTCATGTAGTTATTGATACTTATTCTCATTTTTGTGTTGCTAATGTGTTAACAAGAGAAACAGTTTCTCATGTTTGTATACACCTTTTGTCATGTTTCTCTATTTTGGGTATACTAAAGTTAATTAAGACTAATAATGGACCAGCTTATACCAGTAAAGCTTCCCCAAGATTTCGAATGAAATTTGCCATTGTTTTGAAAACAGGAATTCCTTATAATCCTCAGGGACAGGGAATGGTTGAGAAGTCGAGTGGTCTTTTAAAGGCTCATTTAAAGAAATTAAAAAGGGGGTCATGGGGATTTAAGGATACCTCATAATCTCTTCTTTCTTATATCTTTATTTACTTTAAATTTTTAAAATTTTGATGCTGATGGGTTGTCTGCAGCTGACAGGCATTGGCATCCCGAAGATAATGCAAAATCTTTAGTCTATTGGAAAGATCCGATGGACGGCTCATTACAAGGCCCAGATCCTGTACTCTTATGGGGCCGTGGGTATGTTTGTGTTTACCCAACAGAAGCATCTTCCCCTCGGTTGTTGCCATCCCGGTGTGTACACCATGCTGAAAAACAAGATGGGACAATTAAGAAGACAGATGTCTCGTCTTTCCCTTCAGTGCCATTGCCAGGAACCTCGAATGATAATTTCCATGACAGCACAGGATCGAATGCAGCTGATTGCTCTGTTGATTATCATTATCTGGATGTTACATTGAGGCTGCTCTGCAGAAGTTCATTGAGCATATGTTCCAAATCCACCTATAATTCATCCCGTCACTTGGGATGAGACTGTACATATTCCTGTTTATGTCAATCAAACCAAATATTTAGGACAGTATTCTGATGGTCATATATTACAATTTCATGCCTTTTAAAATTATTCTGGTAAATATGAAAGATCTTTGTTGTGTTTTGGCAAGAAATTGACTGAAAATTATGAATAATTTAACATATAAGATTATTGGGACAATAATTTTAATGCAGGCATACGTTGGGCCCTGGACTTTTATTATCCAATATTAAATGATCCTAGAAAAGGCGCCAGACGTCCTCCACAACGAATTCCTGTATGAAGGACTGTTTTGCCCTTGGAATCGGATTTTTCTCCCTTTTGGAAATATTGCCATGCTAACGAGAGTGTTTGTTCTAATACCACCCTGTGTGATTGGAATATTTTGGATTTTACTAATCATTGTCCTATTAATTTGGTTTATGAGATTAGGACAAAAAATAATGAAACTTACTTTTCTTCATTATGGAAAGCTGTTGCAGCCCTTGGAATGATAATAGTTAAAAGAATTAACAGCACCTGGATTCCTTTCGGTAATATCATGGCATTTCAGGATGAACAAAATAAGACTGAAATTTTTGTATGTGTGTGTGGGGAGCCATTCCGGACTCCCTGGCCAACTGGACAGAAATCTGCTCCAGGCTGTAAACAAGCCCATGTTTGGTGGATGGCATGCCCCAATCCCCGATTGGCTGAGCAAGCCTGCCTGGTGAGGTGATGTGACCTATGGTGATTGGTGAGGGCCTGGTTGTGGCTGGAGTGGAGAAAAACACTTGTAACCAGAGAAGCTAGGGGATTTGAAGGGAGAAGCTGCCTGAGTAAACTGCTTTAAGAAGAACTGGTGGTTGCTTCTTTCTTGCTGGCCGAGTTGGCCGAGACATGTGCGTGTGTTCCAGAATCATATGCCTTTTTGAGTGGGAATTTATTGATAGATAATAATACTGTTAATTGTACTAATTGTCAAATAACTACTTGTGTTAATTCTACTTTAAGTAATTTTTGATTGTTAAGCAACCTGATTATGTTTATTTACCAGTTAATTTAACTAAGGATTGGTGTTATAATTATGGCAGGATTATTAATAATCGGATGTATTTTATTTCCCTATTTAATTCGTGGGGCACTGCAACAGACTCATAAAAGCTTGATTGAATTGAAGAAATTAAAACTTACTATGGAAAAAGATCATCTGCCTCACATGTCCATTTAATTAAAGAAAAACGGGTGGAATGAGGAGAAAAATGGCTTTCCTTTGGCTCTGGCCTGAAAGGGTCAGAGCAGTTAATTGGGGTAAAGTTCAGGGGCCGTCTCTCCTGGAAGGGAGGGATGTCCTAACATAACTTTCTGTGAGCCAGAGTTTTCCCTTGTTCCTTGTCAAGAGTTAATATTTACTCAGAGAGGAGGATGTCCTTGGGTCTGCTGATAAACAGTTCCTTCTTCTGAAGAATGTTCTTGTTATGAGAAAAGGACTCCAAAAATGATAATATTGTGTGCCAGGTGTAACTAAGTAAAGATATTATTTTTTGAGCAAAAATTGCAAAGTCATACCCCATGTTTATAAGCTGAAAAAATCAGAAAAGCTTTGCTACTTGCCACCAGAGCGGTAGTCCGTCTGTCTCTTTAAGGGCTTTCATGAAACTGGTCTTCATCAGTATACTACTTACATTAATAATTTTTGAGGCTTTATGAAATGTTGTTATTGTTCATAAAGTAACAGTTTTAGAGCATCTAGTTCTGTTTTGTAAATAAGAGAATTTTTATTTTAGTTTTTAATGTAATTTTTACAATAGATAATTATGTAGACAATAATGAATTTGATTATTCCTATGATATCCTGCAATTGCAACATTGGGTATGGATTGCCATGCTGGTTTTTATTGTACATAGTAGAGATCACAGTTCATTAAGATTCGTTATTTCTTTTATCCTTCGATAGTGTTCATACAGGAAGCGTTATAAAAGCTAGTCTATAGGAAAGAAAATTCCAGGTCAATATGGGTTTAGTTACTTCGGGTTTAATGACTCAAATATCAAACATCTTTGGCAATAGGGTCCTGATTAGATCTGGAGGGTAACCACAAACATTGTAAATAGCCTGTAATATACAGCAGTTTATGAGACAGGATTTGCCAGTAAGTCCAGAAAATATATTACTGTTGCTGACTTTGGATGTTATATTCATTATTATGTGATACATGGCAGCACACAGTTACCTTGGTTAAGGTAACTCAATATAAACTCTTTTTATATGAATTTATTAATATATTTTAGGGAGCTTTTATTGGAGTTGTACAACAACTTACATATGACTTTTCAAACGGTCTTTAATGTTGTTTATCCCTCTCTGTATGCTCATCCTCTATTTTGTGCTCCTATCAACTAATTCAATTTATCTCCTCTTGTGCTATCTTTTACCTTTGACCTTATATAACACATGGTTTATCACCCCTACATTGAATGTTCCTCTCACCTCTAACCATACTTACCTATTAATTTCCTGATGTCTGTGAATATTCCATGTTCTAGTGGAAGGGGACAAATCCTGAATGTATTGGTGGCATATGTCATGCATAGTGTGTTTAAGGGGAAAAGAATAGAAAGATGGAAGGATAAGGAAAGCAAGATGCATATGAGAGATGTAAGGGTAGGGTGAATATGATCCAAATACATTGTAAGCATTGATCAAGGCACTGTTGAAATCAAAACTTCAAAAACTTAAAAATGACAAAATTTGTGAATAATCTACTTAGTGTTAATAATCTGATCTCAAAAATAAACATTATGATTTAACTTTCTGTATTTTTATTCTTAATAAAAATTTTATATATTTTATGATATTAACTTTTCTTTTATTACTCTATGTTTTAAAATGTTCTTATTTTATTTAGAAAGCATGTGAAGATGGACTATACCCCAGTTTGGCATTTGGAAACTTAAGAACACATGTTTCAGAAGAGAAGGAAACTGTTTTCTCATCTGTTATTCCTTTTCAGTCCTTTGGTTAAGAAATAAGTAAAATTTTGTTGCTACATATTTGATCATTTTCACTGATATTTTTACAATTGGTAATTTGGGAGTGAGGTTTTGGTATTTCACTTATGGGTATAATTTGTTTCACATATAATTGATATGTTTATCATTCTACAAATTATTTATATTAATGTTATTTTCAATATATATACTTTGCTATGCTTAGGAACATTAATACATTTATTTAACATAAATACATAACATGCATATAGTATCAGGTTCTATGATCATTTTCATGTATTTTGTTTTGGAAACAATGGAATGGAAAGAAAGTTTTGATTTTTGTAATTTGTTGAAATGGCTGACTTCTTGATTCCTATGACATTGGCATTAGAAGTGAAAAGCGTAGAGACTGATTACCTAAAAACATTATGGCATGCAATGTATAAATATATCTTTAGCAGTACACATTTGCTGTAAATACCATATAACCAACATGAAACTCTTAAAAATATACAGGTTAGCAAGTATAAAGAACACTAGTTTGATGATATAGCTATGTTTTATGTTTTTATTAGTAGTTACTGCTATTTTTTATTATAAGATAATTGAATAGTACATTACATTTTAAAATTAAATTAATAGATTCACACATAGAAAGCAGTAATGTAATAACATTTTATTTGAAAAATAATAATAAACATGACATATGGCAGAGTTTATTTATGCCACACCATGCAGTGCAGAACTTATCCAGAACCACTTGCTTTAAACTAGTCAGTAGCAATCACATTTCAGTTGAGTCAATTCAACATGCACCACAAACTGTATTTTTCATTGATTTCTTTAGTTGATGAAAAATGTATTAGGTTTAGTCTGTATATATTTATGTTCCCTTCACAGTCTTTAAGTTGGACTTGTTCATTGTCCTTCGGGAGTCTTTGGCTATGTCAAACTACTCATTTTTGGTTTCCATTCTTTGCTAAATTCATGGATATCTACATGAAAGATGTAAAAGAAGTGAGAGTGAATGAAATACAGATGCATTAACCATAATAAAACTGGGTTTCCGGTTCAGGGAAAAACTTCCAAGCAAAAATAAAGGGCACAATACAAACACAGAACAACAACAAATGATGAAAATGTTGTCAGGGCCAATGTTCATAACTTCATCTAGGAACTCTAAATAAATAGATGCTTCATTCAAATTTAAATTTTATCAAGAGTGAAGTCTTTTAAGTACCATATTAACTATGGGACAACATTCAGAGAAGAATATAATTTCTATAATAGAACCTTCCATGGGGCACTAAAATTTGACACATTGTGCCTTATGACCCCAGCCAAACATGAACAATCTAAATAGAATACTTTGTCCTCCTAAATTAAAGGCTGCATGAGATTAAGGACAGATCCAGGAAGCATGTCCAATCTCCATTTCACACCAGTGCCAGAAGAGGAATCAAGCTCAAATTCTGTGATGTCACTAGTCTCTATGTGGAATAGATATTTAAGAAATTCAGATCCAAATGTCATAACTATAGAAACATTTTTCTATAATTTTTCTGAAATGGTAAAAATGGTAGAATAATTAATATGGTCCATGATATAAAATATAATCTTGTAAACTTACCAGAATATTGGTAAAAAGGTTACCTATTAGAAGTGACTCAATACAGCAATATTATCAAAGCCCATTAGAGTATGGGTAACAGCTTATAAAAACTGAAACACATGGAACATATTGTTCAATCTAAAGGCAGCTCAAGGGGTTGGAGGGAGGGGTAGTCACTACTGGTCTTTCAGCATGTCTGAATATATCTGAGCAGCTCACCAGGTCCTTGTGTCTTCTAGATAGTTTGCTTGTTTTTGCATTTTCTCTTTTCCTTTTCCTTTCCCTTTCCCTTCCCCTTCCCCTTCCTTCCCCTTCCCCTTCCCTTCCCCTTCCCCTTCCTTCGCCTTCGCCTTCGCCTTCGCCTTCGCCTTCGCCTTCGCCTTCGCCTTCGCCTTCGCCTTCGCCTTCGCCTTCGCCTTCGCCTTCGCCTTCCCCTTCCCCTTCCCCTTCCCCTTCCCCTTTCCTTTTTCTTTTTCTTTTTTCTTTTTTTTTGGGAGGGTGTTGGTATTTTCCCGAGCATGTTTGACTGTATTCTGTTTCATCTAGGTGTCCAGGCTTGTATGAGAGTGACTATAGGTTGCATTTATTATTTATATACCTTTGGGGATGAAGAGACCTAGTGAGTCTGGTCAGTTTAAGGTCTTCCTAAGTTTTCTATGAGTTTCTTCCATCATGTCTTAAGGTGCTTCTCTGCAGCACATTGTATTTCTCTTCATAGAATATTCTGGTTTTTTTTTTTTTTTTACCTCCCTATAAACATCCTACCTCAAAATACAGTTCTTTCTCCTCCCTTCACACAGCTGATATCTCTAAAAGTTTCTCTCTAAACTGGAAGTGTTTACGGATGCTGCAGAGATGGCTCAGAGGTAAAGGGCTCTGGCTGCTCTTCCAGAGGTCCTTGAGTTCAATTCCCAGCCACCACATGGTGAATCACAACCATCTGTAATGAGATCTGGTGCTCTCTTCTGGCCTGCAAATGTATACGCAGGCAGAGTGCTGTATTCCTAATAAACAAATCTTGAAAACATTAAAAAAAGATAAGCTGCAGCTAAAATGGAAGTGTTTAATCTCTGAATAAACTGCTATACAATGAGATATGGGCACAAATATGGAGATATTATCATATTGTGTAGAAGTAAATACAGACATACACACTACCAAAGCATTATATGTAAAGCTGGGAATATAAATATCATCAATCAAAATAAAGTAAAAACTTCACCTTAGGTCCTCTGCTATAGTTTTGTAAGATACTGTTAAATAGAACTGATTAGTGAGCATAGCATCCTTGTATATTAATTATCACGATTTTATGTATATGTATTGTTATTTAAAATTAGATGCCTGATTTAACTTAAAATTGAATACTGTGTAGATTTGTAGAATTTTAAATATCATTTAATCTTGTGGGTATTGCAAGGACAGCAACTTATTTCACATTTGGTAATTAATACTCTTAAAACACAAAGCATTCTGTCTTGGACTTTTCAAATATGAGTAGTCACCCAAATTCTTCCAATAATAAATAACGATCAGAAGTTCTGAAGAGGGTTTGGAAGTAAAGCCATTTTGTATTAAGTTTGGAATCTGAATTTGTATTCTCAGAATTTCAAGTAAATGGCAGGTCAGTGTGCTGAACCATCAGTATTTTCAGTGTTCAGAAGCTAGAGATAGTGCCTTCCCGTAGTACATTGGCTTACAAGTTTAATCTTGTAGGTAAGCTGTTGATTCATCTGAGAGACAGTACCTTCATGAGGAAGGTACAATGAATATGCAAGAAAGATCCTTTCCAACATGCTACCTCTATAAATACATATACATATATGAAATAGGTATTTGAGTACATATCTATCCAATATGCATACAAGTATTTATACATAACTTTTGCAAAATTAAAGAAATGAAGGTTAGGAAATAAGTTGTTTCCAACAAGGAATAGAAGAAGGTGATGATTGATGAGGAAAATTAAGAAATGAAGAGAAGGAAGTGATGGGGCAGATAGATAAGGGAAGAAAGGAAGAGAAAGAAAAAGTAAAAACAAAGAAAAGCTATAATGAAAAGGAAATCATATAGGTTATGTTTATTGATGAAGATTTAAATATATCTTAAATAAATGTCAAATAGTTTAGAAAAGCAGAGTGAATAAAGTCCTATTAGTGTTATATAATATATTATGTTTTCTAAAGATTTTATTTTATTTTTAAATTGTGTGTATGTGTGTGTGTACCTGGCTATGTTCATATGGGTGCAGTTGCTCTTGGACGACATTTGTGTCCCCTGGAGCTGAAGTTCTAGGTCACTGTTAACTTTCTACTGTGGTTTCTGAGAACAGAATTTGGATCCTCTGTAAGAGCAGTACCTGCTTTTAACTGATAAGTATCCAATATTTTGAATAATATTAATAACTTTTAATTAAACCTTGAGAACAATGATAATAATTATATTTATATCTTTGGGAACATAAAGTGGAATATTAAAGGTGAAATACTGAAATAACACATAATTCCATTGTGGAAAGGCAGTGGAGAGGAGACAAGAAGGTAGGAAAAGAATTCAAGAGAATAATAAAAAAGACGGGGAAGGTGAGAAATTCACATTCATTATCATTATATATGCATGTGAATTGCAAACTGAAGATGCTATGTACAGAATAAGGTAGTTTATATAGAATCATGTATGTTCAAGAACACAACATATTCAAAATCTTGGCAGCCTTAGAATAGCATAGAAATGCAAATGTACAAATATCATGCAAAAGTAAAAAGACATAATTTTGGGAAAGACTAGTTGTATATATTAATATAATCTGTTCATGAATAACACACACACAACTCAGGTTTTAACATTTGTGTAGAATTACAGAGTTACAGTTCTTTCCAGTGTAGAAATAATAATGAATACTTTATTTTAGTTGTTATTTTCTAAGAAGTATGAAAGAAA
Organism: Mus caroli; assembly: GCF_978045245.1. Taxonomy (NCBI): domain Eukaryota; kingdom Metazoa; phylum Chordata; class Mammalia; order Rodentia; family Muridae; genus Mus; species Mus caroli. The sequence continues at coordinate 85,022,850 of NW_028227258.1, read as the reverse complement.
ATGGCAATGAGAGAATCAGTATTGTCAGAGGTTCTTAAGGCAATTAAATTACAAATGCATGCATGCATGTATGCATCTAAACATACATATGTGTGTGTACCTATATATAATATTTTAATTATTCACAGAGAGCTGTAATCATATAACAGTGTCAATCACACTTAATATATCTAGGTGGAATCCCTGTCTATATGGTGTATCCTTAATGCAGATATATATATAACAGAGGGTTTAGACCTCCCGGACCATCTAGGCTGCACTGATGATTCTCTCTGACTGCATAGCTCCATCATCTTACCTCTGTATCTCTTGTTAAATCAGAACATTTAAACTACCTGCTTATTCTACCAAAATCAGTGTTTGTTTGCCACACTGTTATCACACTTAGATTTTGGAAGTTGGAGGAATAACCTAATCCATCAGTATTTTCATTAAGTTCTTAAAACTCATACTTTATACACATTTAAAATGTATATAAAAATATCTAATAAAAAAGAAATGTAAACAAATAAAATAACCAATAAAAAAGAAATAATCATATTAAAAAAGGAAAGGGAATAAATAAAATAATCAATAAAAATAATATAGCAAAAAAACCCTCATAGTTTAATGAGCAAGTGATTAATTTATCTATCACAAGTGCAAACTCCATGATTAGAAAGAATACTGTAAGAGAAATACATGGATATTGAAGGGTAGAACTGGAAAGTACCTGCCACTCAAGGCTCTTATTAAAGAACCAAAAAAAGAGAAGTCTTTTCATAACATAGAAGAATAAATTGATACTCTCTATTGTCATTAAGGTGTTTTGTTTTGTTGGTTTGTTTGAGGAAGGGTCTCTTTGTGTAACCCTGACTGTTTTGTAGAACACTATAGAGATCTTGCAAACCTCAAATTCACGGCTATTCCTGCCTTTGTATCCTATCTGCAGGGATAAATAATATGCACCCTACATCTGGTCCCAACATCAGTTAGTTTTGAAAGTAGGTTTCAGTAAAGAAAATGGTATTACTAAATGGGCCTGAAAGTATCTGTTCTCAGAAGCTAAGCAATATGTGGCCTAGTTAGCTCTTAGATGGAAAAACATTCTGTACAATTACTCTCTTGAGTCCAGTACAGGATAATTCCCATGGGCCATATAATGAGACTATAACTCTCAAACTTCAGATCAGGTTGAGATTCAAGTACTTACTCTCAATTCCACTGACCAGTTATTTGCTAGTGAATCTACAAGGACAACTGAGCTAAAAATGGAAAAGATAGCAAAAAGACCTCCTTCTTATTTAACTTATGCCTAACTTCCTTGAAGTCAGTTTGTTAGTTATATATTTTTATTGGATTTTTTTTTTTTTGCATTTCAAATATTATCCACTTTCCTGGTTTCCCCTCTGAAAAACACCCTCCCCATATAACCTCCTTCCTCCCCCTGCTCACCAACCCACTCACACCTACTTCCTGGCCCTGGCATTCCCACACACTGGGGCATAGAGCCTTGATGGGGCAAAGGGCCTCTCCCACCACTGATGTCCTACTAGGCCATACTCTGCTGCATATGCAGCTGGAGATATGAGTCCCCCCATGTGTATTCTTTGGTTAGTGGTTTAGTCCCTGAGAGCTCTGACGTACAGGCTAGTTCATATTGTTGTGCCTCCTATGGGTTTAGTACCCCTGAGCTCTTGACTCTAGCTGCACATGTATCAAAAGATGGCCTAGTCGGCCATCACTGGAAAGAGAGGCCCATTGGACTTGCAAACTTTATATGTCCCAGTACAGGGGAATGCCAGGGCCAAAAAGTGGGAGTGGGTGGGTAGGGGAGTGGGGGGAGGGTGTGGGGGACTTTTGGGATAGCATTGGAAATGTAAATGAGGAAAATACCTAATAAAAAATATATATATATATAAAAAGAAACAAAGAGGAAAGAACTATCTATATGTACAACAGCTTGCATGCAACTTGAGGGAATGACAGAAGAAAAAAAAAAAAAAGAAACCCCTTCAGCTCCTTAGGACCTTTCACTCACTCCTTCATTGGGGACCCGATGCTCAGTTCAATGAATCTCTGTGAGCATCCACTTCTGTATTTGTCAGTCACTGGCAGAGCCTCTAAGGAGAGAGCTATATCTGGCTCCTGTCAGCAAACACTTGTTGGCATTCACAAAAGTGTCTGGGTTTGGTGATTGTATATGGGATTGATCCCCAGATGAGTCAGTCTCTGGATGGTCATTTCTTCAGTCTCCACACTGTGACTCTGTAATTCCTTCCATGAGTTCTTTGTTCAAACCTTCTAAGAGTGATTAATGTGTCCACACTATGGTCTTCCTTCTTCATGTGTTTCATGTGGTTTGTGAATTGTATCTTGGGTATTCCAAGCTTCTGGTCTTCTGGCCTAATATCAACCTATCAGTGAGTGCATGTCAACTGTGTTCTTTTGTGATTGGGTTACCTCACTCAGGATGATATCCTCCATATCCATCCATTCGTGTATGAATTCCATAAATATATTGTTTTTAATAGCTGAGTGGTACTCCACTGGGTAAATGTACCACATTTTCTGTATTCATTCCTCTGTTGAGGGACATTTAGGTTCTTTACAGTTTCTGGCTGTTATAAATAAGGCTGCTATGAACATAGTGGATCATGTATCCTTATTACATATTGAAGCATCTTCTGGGTATTTGTGGTATTGTTGGATCATCCATTATTACTATGTCCAGTTTTCTGAGGAACTGCCAAACTGATTTGCAGAGTGGTTGTACCAGCTTGCAATTCCACTAACAATGGAGGAGTATTCCTCTTTCTTGACATTCTTGCAAGCATCTGTTATTACCTGAGTTTTTGATTGTAGCCATTCTGACTTGTGTGAGGTGAAATCTCATGGTTGTTTTGATTGGCATTTCCCTGATGACTAAGGATGTTGAACATTTCTTTAGGTGCTTCTCAACCATTTGGTATTCTTCAGTTGAGAATTCTTTCTTTAGCTCTATACCCCATTTTTTAATAGAGTTATTTGGTTTTCTGGAATCTAACTTCTTGAGTTCTTCGTATATGTTGAATATTAGCCCTCTATCCTAGATGTAGGATTAGTGAAGACATTTTCCCAATTTGTTGGTAGTCTTTTTGTCTTATTGACAGTGTCCTTTGCCTTACAGAATCTTTGCAATTTTATGATGTCCCATTTATTGATCCTTGGTCTTACATAATAAGCCATTGGTGTTCTGTTCAAGAATTTTCCCCCTGTGCTTATATGTTCGTGGCTCTTCCCCATTTTCTCTTCTATACGTTTCTGTGTAACTGGCTTTATTTGAAGGTCCTTGATCTACTTGGACTTGAGCTGTGTAAAAGGATATTCTACATGGTACATCCAGTTGAGCCAGAACCATTTGCTGAAAATGGTGATATTTTTTTTTCCCCACTGGATGGTTTTAGGTCTTTGGTCAAACATCTAGTGACCATAGCTGGTTGGGTCCATTTCTGGTACTTCAATTCTAGTCCACTGAACTACCTGCCTGTCACTGTACCAATATCATGCAGTTTTTATCACAATTGCTCTATAGTACACCTTGAAGTCTGGGGGGAGGGGTGGTGTGATTTCCCCAGAAGTTCTTTTATTGTTGAGAATAGTTTTTGCTATTCTAGGTTTTTTGTTATTCCAGATGAATTTGGAAATTGCACTTTCTAAATCTATGAAGAACTGATTTGAAATTTTGTTGGGGATTGTTTTGAATAGGTAGATAGCTTTTGGCAAGATGACTATTTTTATACTGTATTAATCCTGCCAATCCATGACCATGGGAGATCTTTCCATCTTCTGAGAACTTTTTTTTTTAATTTCTTTCTTCAGAGATGTGAAGTTTTTATCATACAGACCTTTCACTTGCTTAGTTAGAGTCACACCAATGAATTTTATATTATTTGTGACTATTGTGAATGGTGTTGTTTCCCTAATTTCTTTCTCAGCCTGTTTATCCTTTGTGTAGAGGAAGGCCACTGACTTGTTTGAATTGACTTTATATTCAGCCACTTAGCTGAAGTTGTTTATCAGGTTTAGGAGTTCCCTGATGGAATTTTTAGGGTCACTTAAGTATACTATTTCATCATCTGCAAATAGTAATATTTTGACTTCTTCCTTTCCAATTTGTATCCCTTTGAACTCCTTTTATTGTCTAATTGCTCTGGCTAGGACTTCAAGCACTATATTGAATAGGTAGAGAGAGAGAGAGTGGGCAGTTTCTCTCCATTGAGTTTGATGTTGGCTACTGGTTTGCTGTATATTGATTTTACTATGTTTAGGTATGGTCCTTGAATTCCTGATCTTTCCAATCTTTTGTCATGAATGGGTTGGATTTTGTCAAATGCTTTCTCAGCATCAATGAGATAATCATATTTTTTTTCCTTTGAGTTTGTTTCTATAGTGGATTACACTGATGGATTCCCTTATACTGAGCCATCCCTGTATCCTGGGAAAGAAGACTACTTCATCATGATGGATGATGCTTTCAATGTGTTCTTGGATTAAGTTTGAGAGAATTTCATTGAGTATTTGCATCAATATTCATAAGGAACATTGGTCTGAAGTTCTCTTCTTTGTTGGTTCTTTTTGTGGTTTAGGTATCAGAGTAATTGTGGCTTCATAGAACGAATTGGGTAGAGTACCTTCTGTTTCTATTTTGTAGAATAGTTTGAGGAGTACTGGTTTTAGGTCTTCTTGAACATTTTGATAGAACTCTGCCCTAAACCCATCTGGTCCTGGGATTTTTTTGGTTGGGAGACTATTGATGACAGTTTCTATTTCTTTAGGGGATATGGACCTGTTTAGATCTTTAATCTGATCTTGATTTAACTTTGGTACCTGGTATCAGTCTAGAAAATTGTACATTTGATCCAGGATTTTCAGTTTTGTTGAAAATAGGCTTTTGTAGTAGGCTCTGATGATTTTTTGGATTTTGTCAGTTTCTGTTGTTATGTCTCCCTTTTCATTTCTGATTTTGTCAATTAGAATACTGTCTGTGTGCCCTCTAGTTAGTCTGGCTAAGGGTTTATCTATTTTGTTGATTTTTCTCAAAGAACCAGCTCCTGGTTTGGTTGATTCTTTGAATAGTTCTTTCTGTTTCCACTTGGATGAATTCAGCCCTGAGTTTCATTATTTCCTTCCTTCTACTCCTCTTCCATGAATTTGCTTTCTTTTGTTCTAGAGCTTTCATGTGTGCTGATAATCTGCTAATGTATGTTCTCTCCACTTTCCTTTTGGAGGCACTCAGAACTATGAGTTTTCCTCTTAGGACTGCTTTCTTTGTGTCCTATAAGTTTCAGTATGTTGTGGCTTAATTTTCATTAAATGCTAAAATGTCTTTAATTTCTTTCTTTCTTCCCTGATCAAGTTATCATTGAATAGAGTGTTGTTCACCTTACTCATGTATGTGGGCTTTCTATTATTTATGTTGTTATTGAAGATCATCCTTAGTCAATGGTAGGATGCATGGATTATTTTCACCCTTACACCTGATAGGATGGATGGTATTATTTCAATTTCTTGTATCTCTGGCCTGTTTTGTGATTATATTGTCAGTTTTGGAGAAGGTACCATGAGCTGCTGAGAAGACGTCATATCCTTTTTTTTTTTTTTTAAGTATAAAATGTTCTATAGATATCTGTTAAATCCATTTGGTTAATAACTTCTGTTAGTTTCACTGTGTCTTTTCTCATTTTCTGTTTCCATGATCTGTCCATTTATGAGAGTGGAGTGTTGCAGTCTCCCACTATTATTGTGTGAGGTGCAATGTATGCTTAGAGCTTTAGTAAAGTTTCTTTTATGAATGTGGGAACCCTGGCATTTGGAGCATAGATGTTCAGAATTGAGAGTCCATCTTGGTAGACTTTACTTTGATCAGTATGAAGTGCCCCTCCTTGCATTTTTTGATAACTTTAGGTTGAAAATGGATTTTATTCAATATTAAAATTGTAACTCCAGCTTGTTTCTTGGGACCATTTGCTTGGAAAATTGTTTTCTAGCCTTTTATTCTGAGGTATTATATTTCTTTGACACTGAGGTGGATTTCTTAGATGCAGCAAAATGTTAGGTCTTGTTTACATATCCAGTTTGTTAGTCTATGTCTTTTTATTTGGAAATTGAGTCCATTAATATTAAGTAATATTAAGGAAACATGATTGTATCTTCCTGCTACTTTTGTTGCAAGAGTTGAAATTCTGTTCATTTGGCTATCTTCTTGTAGGTTTGTTGAAAGATTACTCTCTTGCTTTTTCTAGGGCATAGTTTCTCTCCTTCTGTTGGAGTTTTCCCTTTATTATCCTTTGACAGGCTGGATTTTTGGAAAGATATTGGACAAATTTGGTTTTGTCATGGAATACCTTGGTTTCTCCATCTATGGTAATTGAGAGTTTTGCTGGGTATAGTAGCCTGACCTGGCATTTGTGTTCTCTTAGGGTCTGTATGACATCTGCCCAGGATTTTCTGCCTTTCATAGTCTCTGGTAAGAAGTCAGGTTTAATTTTGATAGGTCTGCCTTTATATCTTACTTGACATTTTTCCCTTACTGCTTTAAAATTCTTTCTTTGTTTAGTGCATTTTGTGTTTTGATTATTACGTGACAGGAGGAATTTCTTTTCTGGTCCAAACTATTTGGAGTTCTATAGGCTTCTTGTATGTTCATGGGCATCTCTTTCTTTAGATTAAGGAAGTTTCCTTCTATAATTTTGTTGAAGATATTTACCAGACATTTAAGTTGTGAATCTTCCTTCTTGTCTATACCTATCATCATTTGGTTGGGTCTTCTCATTGTGTCCTGGATTTCCTGGAAGTTAGGACCTTTTTACATTTTACATTTTCTTTGATTGTTGTGTCCCTGTTTTCTATGGTATCTTCTGCACCTGAGATTCTCTCTTCTATCTTTTGTATTCTGTTGATGATGCTTGCATGTATGGCTCTTAACTTCTTTCCTAGGATTTCTATTCCAGAGTTGTCTCCCTTTGTGATTTCTTTACTGTTTCTACTTCCATTTTTAGAACCTGGGTGATTTTGTTCAATTCCTTCACCTATTTGAATGTGTTTTCCTGTAATTCTTTAAGGGATTTTTATGTTTCCTCTTTAAGTGCTTCTACCTGTTTACCTGTGTTCTCCTGTATTTCTTTAAGGGAATTATTTAAGTCCTTTTGAAAGTTCTCCATTATCATCATAAGAAGTGGCTTTAGATCCATATCTTGCTTTTCTCTTGTGATGGTGTATCCTGAACTTGGTATGGTTGGAGAATTGGTTTCTGATGATGCCAAGTAGCCTTGGTTTCTGTTGCTTATGTTCTTATGCTTGCCTCCTCCCATCTGATTATTTCAAGTGCTTCCTGCCCTCACTATATCTGAATGGAACCTCTAATTCCTGTAGTGCTGGTTGAGTCAGAACTCTTCAGAGTCCAGCTTTCTCTGTGATCCTATGATTCTGGGATCTTGTGATTCTGAGATTCTGGGTGTGTCAGAGTTCTTGGCAGTCAAGCTTCCTCTGTGACCCTAAGATTCTGATGTGTCCAAGCTCCTGGGATCCTGGGATCCTGGAATCCTAAGATGCTGGGCATGTTAGAGCGCCTGGAAGTGGTACCTCCTCTGGGTGCTGTGAGACAGGCTGCTGAGTTCAATACCAAGGTGTATCAGCACCCACTAGAAGGAATCTGAGCCACTGGTTAGGCAGGTTTCCTTTGTCTGTGATCCTGCTGGTACCAAGCACTCCTGTTGGTGTTGGACTAGATGTTTTGTTCTACTCACCAGTTATCTTAAGATCCTTGGCATTCGAGGGCACATGGGGAGTGGAGAATCCTCTGAGGACTGTGGGACTGTCCCATTAGTTGTATTTCATATTTACTTTGTTCTAAGTAGATAAGTTAAGACAACATTGTCATGTTTGAAATACATAAATAATTGAATAAATAATTGCCTTTGTATTAAGTTAGGTGTATACACATATTGCACTAGGATTTAAAAACCACCCTTTAATCCCTCTAGGATTAATTTAAATGCAAATATTGTGTTCAGATCTTAGCAGTTGCATAGTACAGAAGAGTTCCAGCTCTGAAATAATGATGAATATTCTATTAACTTTAATTGTTATTTTCTAGGAAGCATGCAAGAGAGTGTGACGAGAACATGACTGTAGGCAGAGGTCTGTTAGCCAACTAGGCCAACAAAATTACACCCCTTTTCTAAATTGGAAGGGTGCTAGTCATTAACAGTCCAAATAAAGGGTGACAATATAATTAAGTATTTTACCTTTATTCACTTGTGAACAGTGGGCTAATTCTAGAAGTCACAAGACAATAAGAGAAACGTACTTAGCCTAATTATATCTGGATCTGGCTTGAGCAATGTAAGGACAGATCTGACTATTCAGTAAAGAACAAATGCTAAGCAATGCCAGCATTTTAATTAGGAAAAAACTTGTTCTTAAAGGTTTGATCTATTTAGTCAAATTGAATCCTTCTTTCTAAAAATTAAAGGTTTGAATTAACCCTCAACCTCTTTTACATGATAGCAAGGTATCCAATTCAATGATTTATTTATATTTCGATAAATAGTTCAGTGATTCTTTTATAGGTAGAGAAAAACTACTGTGAGGTAACCCGATTTTATGTAAGCAGTTTTCTATATTATGCATTTTTATCTGATCCTTTTCCATCTCATTCTACTACACTTGTTCATTTTAAATCAACTGGTGAGCTCAGATTAGTGCTTGAAAATCAGAAATTACATTAGGGTAAAGAAGTTCCAAAAGTACAGTTTAATAAAAAAATTAAAAATATTGAGTTATTCTTAGCCACAATATAGAGTTACAAGGTAAAAACTGAAATATGTTTTTATTCTATCTTTAAAAATATTATAATACAAGGGAAAATTGGGAAGAAATTATAAAGATGATCAAAGTTCACAATTCCAGTAAAACATCACAAAGAAGTATTTACTATTCAAGGTGGCCTGACACTCAGCTGAGTCTGATGCTGCAATCAGTTTTACATTCGAGGCTACATCTTGTTGACATAACTACTTCAAATCCCTTGAGATGTCCAAGACACTTAATAAGCTAACAAATTATTTTCTCTTCCCTCTTTCTTCCTCTGCTGTAGCCATTACCTGGTCTTTACAGTTGGCATGGCAGAGTCTATTGGGAAGCTGAGAGTATAAGCTTTTGCCCTTAAAAAAAAAAAAAAGCTCAGAATGAGATTTGTTTTACCTTCTCTAATGTAATAATAATAGTTGTGAATATTGGAAAACATGCTTTTCCCAAGAAGAACAAGTAGAAGTAGACACTCTAAACTTACATTTTTTTTGTTTAGAATCTTAGTTTCCTTGCAAATATAAATTCTTCCTTAAAAAGTCACATGTCAAAATAAGAGACTTTACCATCAACAGCCTGTTCTTAATACCTACCATGGTATGTGTTCGGGGTCCAGCTGTGATTCTGTGTCCTCCGAGATACTGTAAACAGAGGTGGAAGAATGAAGAGGAGTCTGGAACTGGTAGAGTTGTTCAGGATCCCAGTCCATCTGGGAGAGAGTATACAAGGTCAGAGGCCTTCTCTGAGGACCTCAGTGTCAACAGCTCATTTAGATGATGGCCTTCTCTGACAATCACCAATGAAACAGTTCTTTTTAGATGATCGTAGCTTGTGTGCATGTCTTTATTTGGAGGGAGGACTCATATGCATATATTTTATTGGGGGGAAACAGGGGTATATATAGTCCTTGAGAACTGGGAAGGAGTTTTCAGGGTAAATGAAAAACATAGGATTTTAAAGTTCTGTGAATAACTCACTTGCATGGGGACACATTCTAGGAACTCCAGGTACTTTCTGGGGCTGGGCAGGTACTTATGTAGGTGTTGAGGGAGAGTTTGTAGGTCTGGCAAGGACTACTCAATTATCCCCAGGTAGAGGGTATGGGGAGTTGGAGTCCTCTATCACCAGACAAGGTCAGAAAATGGGAGTCCTGCTGGTAAAGGGTGGCTTCTATTTTGCCCTGGCTCAGAAAAACTACCAGTCATGGTAAAGTTCAACTTTCATTATCAGAGCTTCCCTACAACCTACAAGTTGCACATGCCTAAAATCCATCAGTACTGCACACAATGATATAGATATTCTGAGCCTTTATTTTTTTCCATGGAAACCTAGTCATCAACCAGAAAATGAGCAATGCTGAGTGTTGTTACATTTGGAATTTATAGAATTAATTAAAACTGTTAACACTGAACTTGTAGTAGTTTTATTTTATTTTTTTTTATTAAAAGAGTGGTGTGAACCATAGAAAGCCTAATTTGTTCCAGACTTTTTAGCTAAATCAAAAGTTAAATTAGCCAAATCAGATGAGAATGATTAATTGGTCTGCTCTGTCATGCTAACTACGTTTCCATGTTATTAAATAGAGCAAATGATCTTATTCGCACTTCTAGAGAGTAACTTCAACTCCCTTTGAGTCTTTTTTAAAATATCAATCTTGTCATAAAAGAAAGCCAATCAAGATATTTGCCTCAGAAAAATGTTTCTTCAGCTTCACTCATTGTTTCTTCAAAATTCCAGATATATTCCCCATGAAGGAACTATCCTCTCTCTCTCTCTCTCTCTCTCTCTCTCTCTCTGTGTGTGTGTGTGTGTGTTTGTGTTTGCTATTAGTACTTTTCTGTGATTAGCAATGTTTTACAGAGGTTCTTTAAGCATAGTTTGAGTTTCTTTCAGCTTCTTTAAAATTTGTTTTATATCAGTGTTCCAAAAGCAGACCAAAAACCAGATAAGAGGTCTCTGCTAGTGTCTTCAGTGAATGAAAGAACAGAGAGTTATTTGACTCCATTGCATGATGCATATGTGTCTGTCTAGGGTCAAAGATATTACTTGTAAGACATGCTATTAATGCAATCACCTGTGTCTTCACCACATATCTCTGTTGACATTGTGTACTGTACATCTATTTGTGAGTGTCTTCATTTGACTACAGATCTACCCTGTTACAAATGTTTGTATTGGTGTAGTGAGAGCTGAATATTGACAACTCATATCATTATCTTTCTCAACTATTGTTAAATATACTTTATCAATCCTTTTCTATTCTAATATATTAATACAATACATTTTAATTCTATTTATAGCCAACTACTTTTCCTGATTCTTCCCCAAGTCACAGAATTAACTCAAGTCTCTTAGGAATGTCCTACTTTTAAAAAATGAATGACCCACTGAGTCCCAATTGTGCTAGCCATTTTCTCATGCATGTGGAGTTATCCAGTTAAGTGTGACAAACCCAGCAGGAACCACACCCTTAAAGTAAATATACCATTGACCAGAAAGACCACAATATCTTTGAACCCATCAACTGTTACCAGCTCCTTGCTAGGGGTCTGGGGGACACTTATGAACCCATTCTTACTCCATGCTAGAATTTGGACTATTTTGTACTTAACAGGGAACCCCAGCTGCTGTGACTTCATGAGGGTAATTTGACAGGCTCAGAAGGCAGTGCTTCACCCCAGGATATTCTATCATCTGGCCTTTATGATCTGTTCTCCACCTTTTCATTATACCACTGTGTGGGAAGGATATGATCAAGGTATTTAATTTGTGACTGTTCATCTCACACAGACTTATTTTCTGTACTTGACTAATTGTCAGTTTCTTCATTATTCATTGGTTAGTGCATCAGAAACTTCTCTGATGAGATCTGAGGGACAGAGTAGTCTCATTTACAAGAAAGTTTGATACTATATCCTTTTAGCATGAAAATAGTAGTAGATAAATTTATCAACATGTTTTAGGTATCTTTTGAAGATTTAAATGTCTTGCATTCATTATTTCATGTTTGTGTGTGTGTGTGTGTGTGTGTGTGTGTGTGTGTGTGTGTGAGTGAGTGTGTGTGTGTGTGTGTGTGTGTGTTTACATCAAGGGAACTAAGTTTTCTTGGATTACAGAAGAGTTTCTGGCTTCTGTGAAGGGGAATCTGATCCTATTGTGGTCTGACCCCACCCCCCAGGCTTCCAGCCCCTGAATAGCTGTAGCCATTTTGTTAGATGCCTGCCACCTTTTTCATATCGTTGCTGTAGCACCAGGCAGGACCTTCTGTGCCTACACTTGAGCTCATTGTAGCTTTGTGGTTGACACTGAAAAAAATGCTATTAATACGAAAAGTTATTATTATAATACTTGTGTTCGGTTATCTCAATGTTATGAAATTCCCCTGTTCACCTCATATCTGCCACCTCTCTTACATTACTCAGCCTAAGGGTTAGCTGAAAATACTTTGTCTAGTATCCCACAATGTAGTACCCCTTCCCTCCTTGCCTTTTAAACTGAGTTTCCCTATAAGCCTGCTCTGTAAACAGATTGGTATCATAATTAGGTTATTCATTCTTGTGGTCCTCATCTGCTCAGTTTAGAGTGTGCATTCAATACCATCCCTGCCTAACTGAGATCAGTTTTCATGTGGTTTGTGGGGCAAGTACTAGACCACAATAGATCCCAGGTTCATTGTGTTAAAGCCCAGTTAATCAATCTTTCCTGACTGGATAATTTCGTGTCTCTTACTAGAAGGAACATGTATGCCTAACTCTGCCAAACAAGACTCCAGACTCTTTCCTGTGACAAAAAATTATCCAAGGCTTTCTGTAATACCTGTTTTATTTTCCATTAAATTTTTTAAAATCTGTTTTTATGTGTATAAAAATTTTGCCTGACCATAGGATTACATACCAAGTATATTCATGACTGGTATCTGCAGAGTTCAGAAGAGGGAAGTGAGTCTCGTGGAACTGTAGTTTCAGACTACAGTCTGAGTTTCATGTGTGTGTTGGGAACAGATCCCCAGTCCCTTGCAAATGCAGGGAGTGCTCTTTAATATGACCCATCATTCTAGTACCAGTGTAGAGTGTTTAAAATTAGTTTAATTCCAAGAAAAATTGTCATTTCTATGAGGTAGTGCTTTGCACTCATTTGTACTATACAAGAAGGCCTTGTTCTTCCATATGATTTCTCACATTCCCTTTGCAGTGATCTACCAGATAGTATTGTAGTGAGCTTCATGATTATAATTATGTATAATTTTTCCCTTAAAATAGATTCTATCATTATGAAATATAAAAGTGGATGGTATTGTTTCTGCTGTAAGTTTGTAATACACTCATTTAATCCTAAGAATATTTTTTCAGGCACATTTTGAGCACTATATTATAGTAACATTATCCCAAACAGATGAATTTACATGTCTACACAAAATGAGTTACAAACTCCTGGTAGCTAATATATGATAGAATTGAATCCATTTTACATCTTCTGTATTCTCTCTATCTACTTTTCTACAGTGGTCCATGAACTATGGAGTGGGAATGACAGCTATTGATTTAGATCTTCCATCTTGGCTAAGCATTCACAGTTGCTTAATGTCAGAATTTTAAACATATTTGAGGTATTATATTAACCCTTACCATCTGCAATAAGAAGATTATGTGACCAAATTGGAGGATAGCACAGACATGTAAATAAATAAATGCATAAATATTTAGAAAGCAGCTTGACAAAATTTAGCCAAATGGCATCCCGCAACTCTCTACTAGGGCATACAGATTTCCTGGCTAGGAATTTGATTATGTTTGCACCAATCCTGATTTTCTACTGCAGAGAAAGTCTGAAATTTAATCAAAATAAGAATGTATTGATGTTTCATTTGTATCATATGATATATTTTGGTAGTATTGTTTTTTTTCCCAAAATTTCATCCAGAACTGCTCACCTCGCTTCTCATCAAGAGATATACTGTTTCTAACTCTCTATCTCTCTCTTATCCTCTCTCAAATCAAAACCAAAAAAGAAAACAAACATATATAAAAGAAATAAAAATCCATTTGATCAAATAAACAAACAAAAATACCCAAACCACCCCCATACGCACACATACACACAGAATAAGCATAAAGCCTGTTTGGCATTTGCGACTGACTCCAGCGTATGGATAATACACAGGACTATTTTTAATAAAGACGGTGAGGACATTTGGAGAGGAGTGATATTTTTCTCTTCCTCATCATGTCTAGGTAACAGAAAGATTCTTGGTTAGGGGCTGGACTTTGTGTCTATTTCCTATTTTCTATGCTGAAATTTTGTCTGGTTTGGTCTTGTGTGGGTTTTATGCATGCTATCACAGTCTTTGTAAGTTTATATGTTACCCATCCTGTTGTGTCTGGAAGATACTGACATTTGTGTCACCCATAACCTCTGGCTTGGATAATCTTTTTACCTCCTCTTCCAAATAAAACCCTCAGGAAAGGGATTTCATAAAGATATCATATTTACAGCTGAGTGTTCCAAAATCTCATTCACTGTGCACTATCTAGGTATACACATCTGTGTTAACTACCATCTAGTTCAAGAAGTAGCTTTTCTAGGAGTTAAGTAATGGTCTAATCTATGGGCATAGCAACAACTTAGGGATTTTTTTCTATGTTATTTTTTTCAGAATAATAGCGGTAAGCTTTCTCCCATGACCATGATTCCATGATTTCCATATTCCATCCAGGTTTTTGACCATGTTAGCCATGTCAGACACAGGTTTAACCTCATGCAGTTGACTTTACATCTGAGAAAAAGTTGGTTGATTCTATAACATGTATTATACCAGTAAATCATGCAGGAATGTCTTTTCTGTAGGTCTCAGGGTTTGAACCATAATGATATTGATAATTACTCTATTTCCTCAAGAAAGTATACTTTTAATTTAGAAAATTGTTAAGACATTGCAGAGGTTGAATGTGAATATAATTATATTTAAATAGATTCACAATTACCAAGAAAAAATTACTACCATTTTGCTAGATGGATGTTCTAAGCTCTATTGAAATTCTCAGTATATCAAACAACTTCCCACATGTGTAGTTTGATCCAATTCTTCAGAGTTTCTGGTGAAGTGATTCCCTTTTTACTATAAGTTATTTGGTTGATATATATTGTGATTACATTATTTATAAAATATTTGTAAAGAATAATGATATTTAGCTCTGTATCATTCACACACTATCAAGTACATTATCATTCTTAAATATGTAACCACAAATAATTGCTCTATTATTTGAGGAAACAATGCATCTAAATGCAATTTGTCACTAGCTAAAATGTGTGCTTTTTCAAGAATATACACGTGAAATTTTTTTTTTTTTTTTGTATAGGTTTATCAGAGCAGGGTAACTTAGCCTCCATGTACATGTTACTGATCTCTCACAAAAAGTTATTTTTGCAGATGGTACAATATATTGATTTAAAAGAGAAAATTTAACTTTTAATTATAAAGTATTGACATACATTTTGTCCAGCAGACAAAGTATCTTCTTATATATATGGCTGATTTAACTGCTCTTTTTTTAATTTACTAATTTATTGACTTTTTTCACATGGTGCAAATAGTTTTATAAATGAAAATAATAACATAAATGACACACAATACATATAAAATAAATAACATATTTTATTGATTTTCTATTTATGGATGGCATAATTTTATATAGTTCATGTCAGTATTAATAATGATAAAAGCTCTATTTTGATCAGTTTTTATGTCTTATTTGTATCCTTTCAATTAAGAAAAGATAATGCATTATAAATTATGCAACCACACTCTTACAAACATATATAGTGCTAGTTCAATGTAAGTGGATTACAAATCATAATGTGTATAAGAATTTATAACATAATTTTTCTTAGTACTTAAATTTGTGGATAAAAGTACATCTATACCCAAACTCAAGAGCAACCACTTTTGTAAAAGAAACAATACCACAGCTTAAATCACACCCTGACAGTGGGACACATAAGTACCACATTTTCACCAATTGACAGGTCACTAAGAAAAAAATGAAGGAGAGAAATGCTGGAGCTAGCAGAAGTTATAAACCAAATGAACCTAACATATGGAGACTGAACATTTTACCCAAATACAAAGAACATACATTTTCTCAGCACCTTAGGCTTGAACACAAAGAAAGTTTCAGTAGACATAAGAAAATTGAAATAACACCCAAAATTCTATGAGACCACCAAGAATTTAAAATGGAAAACATAAAAAGGAACATGTACACATTCATGGAAACTGAACAACCATCTGTGGAAAATAGTAGATACAGCTGGAATTTCTAGAAAACAAAATGAAATAATGATATCCAAGAGGAGTAGCTGGAAAGAAATAATCAAACTCACAGCTTAAATCAATAAAATAAAAACAAAGAGAATAATACAAGGAACCATGAAACAGAGCTGGTTCTTTGAGAAAATCCACAGATAGACAAACCTTACTCAAACAAACTAAAAGATGGAGAGAAAATATAACAACAGACACCAAGGAAATCTAGAGAACCATAAGGATATGCTTTTTAAAAAATCTGTACTTTCACAGTCTGAAAACAAACAAACAAACAAAACAAACAAACGACAATAACAAAAACAAAAACCAAAAAAACCCTGATAATTTTCTTGGTACCACTTCCCAAAATTAAATCAAGATCAGATACATCTGTTAAATGGATACTTAAATAGATAATCCTTTAAATAGATACTTAAATAGATAAATAAATACTCCCTAGTCAAGTAGAAGCACTCATTAAATTCTAATTCTTTCAACTCCCCAATCCTCCCACAAACAAACAAACAAACAAAAAAGCTCAGGGCCAGGTGTTTTAGGGGCAGAATTGTAACAGACTTTCAAAGAAGAGCTAATGCCAGTAATTCAGAAATTATTCGACAAAATAGATACAGAAATAACATTGGTCAGATCACTTTATGAGGCTACAGTTACTCTGATAAGCAAACCACAGGAATGGTGAATAAGTAAATAGAATTACAGACCAATTTCCCTCATTAACATGGATGCAAACATACTCAAGAAAATAGTTTCAAACCAAATCCATGAATACATCAAAACATCAGCTACTATGATCAAGTAGGCTTCATCCTAGAGACAGAGCAATGACTTAATAAACAAACAAAAAGTCAGTAACTTTAATTCACAATATAACAAATTGAAAGAGGAAGAATAAAACTCAAATGATCATCTCATTAGATGCCAAACCTGCCTTTGACAAGATCCAACACCAATTCATGATGAAGTCCTGGAGAGATTAGGGATACAAGAGAAATAAAGGCAAACTTCAACAAGCCAATAGCCAACATCAAAATAAATGGAGAGAACTGCAAAGCAAATCTAATAAAAATCAAAGATATGAGAGGGTTGTTCACTCACTGTCTATCAATTGATCAATTCAACATAGCACTTGAAGTTTTAGCTAGAGCAGTGAGACACCTAAAGATCAAGTGTATATAAACTTGAAAGGAACAAGTCAAACTTATTATTTACAGATGATATGATAGTATTCATAAGTAGCTCTAAAATATCAACCAGGGAATTTCTGTAGCTGATAAACATCTTCAGTGAACGAGCTCAATTCAAAATTAACTCAAAAAACAAAACAAATAAACAAAAAATCCCAAGGTCTTCTACATGCAAATGACAAGTGAACTAAGAAATAAAGGAAACAACACCCTTCGTAATAGCCCCAAATAATATAAAATATTTTGAATTAACTCTAACAAATAAATGGAAATCCTTGTATGATGAATACTTTAAATCTTTGAAAATAAATTGAAGAAGATATCAGAAGATGGAAATATCCCTCATGCTTTTAGAGTCCTAAGATTATCATAGTAAAAATGTTCATTTTACTGAAAACAATCTACAGATTCAATGTAATCCCCATGAAAATTCCAACACAGGTTTTACAAATCTACAAAGAACAATTCTCAACATCATATGGAAAAACAAAGCAAAACAAAAACAGTTCAGATAAAATAATCCTGAAAAAGAAAAAAATAAAACACAGTATCACCATCTCTGATTTCGAGTTGTACTTCTAAAGCTGCATAGTATTGGCATAAAATGGAAGCATTGATCAATGGATTTGAATTTAAGATTCAGAATTATATGTACACACCGTGGACACTTCCCTTCTGATGAAGAACAAAGAAGTGTTTAATGGAAAAAATCAAGCATCTTGAACAATGGTGCTGATTATACTGTGTGCCTGCACTGCATTAAGAAAGCAAGGAGATCCATATTCATCACCCTGCACAAAACTCAAGTCCAAATAGATCACAGATCTCAACATGAAACCTGAACCTAATAGAAGATAAAATGTGGAATAGCCTTGAACTCCTTGGTACAAGAGGCAACTTTCTGATCATAGTGCAGGCACTAAGATAAAGAACTAGTAAATGGGACCTTATAAAATGGAAAGGCTTCTGTACGTAAAGATCACTGTTTTTCAGACAAAGCAGCAGCTTACAAAATGGAAATTGTGTTTTACTGATTACTCACCTGTTAGGAGTCTAATTTCCAAACTCAAGAAACCTGCTACAATATATATGCATAAGTATATATGTATATGCAGAATATGTTATATGCATATGCAGCGTATGTTATATGTATATACATCATATGTTATATGTATATGCATAACCAATTTTAAAATGAGGTACAGATCTAAATAGCATTCTCCATAGAAAAATTTCAAATTGCTGATAAACACTCAAAAATGTTCAACAACCTTTGTCACCAGAGAAATGCAAATTGAATCTTTGAGATTCCATCTTATACCTGTTAGAATAGCTAAGATCACATTAACACAAGGGATAGCTCATGTTGGACAGGATGGGGAACAAAGGGACCACTCCATACCTGGGGGCAGTGTAACCTTGCACAACCATGCTGCAAACCAATACGGTGATTCCTCAGAAAATTGGGCAGCCATCTATCTCAAAACACATGTAGAACACTTGGGCCTCTGCTTCCATGGATGATCCATTCTATCACAGGAACACTTACTTAACTATGTTCATTGTGGCTTTGTTCATAATAGGCAGAACCTGGAAACAATCTAGATGGCCCTAGAGAAAGAATACAGAGAAACCATCCATTCACACAATGTAATATTACTTAGTAGTTTAAAAAAATTGACATCATATTTTTTTTTTGGCAAATGTATGCAACTAGAAAAAAAAATCATCCTGAGTGAGGTAACTCGGACCCCAAAAGGCATGCATTTTAAATATTTTCTTTTAAGTGGATATAAGCTCTTAAGTGAATGATAATCAAGGTACAATCCAGACTCAGAAAGGTTAAATACAGAGAAAGGCTGGGGTGGGAGGGATGGCCATTGGGGCTGTGTGGATTTGCCTGGTAAAGGGAAATAGAATAGGTTTTACAGGTGGACTGTGATCAGTTGGGAGTAGGAAGAATCAGATTGGGAGGCATTATGGTTTGAGAAAGTGAAGGGAGAGACTGATGTATTTGCAGAGCTTATTGGGAGTGGTGTACATTGGAAATTTCCTGGAATGTACTGTGACAATCCTAGGGAGGACACCTAGAAATGGAGAGCAAAGTGTCTGAAGCTATTTTTTGGAGCCAGACAACACTTCCAGTGGTGGGACTTTTATTTGTATTTGGTTAAGTTGTTGTCTCAGCGGGTCTGTGGAGATGACTAAACAATCCAGGCTGATACTAGAACAAGGGCCTGACAATGACACCGAACTGCTGATAAAAACATCCATGCAACTAACTGAACATAGAGAAAACAAACTGGTGCCTTAATAGAGCCTTCTTATAGTCTCGTCTCTTTGGGGTAGGAAGGTACTTTGCAGGTTATAGAAACAAAAGATGGATACAATACCAGCCACCAAACCCTAGACATACAATCTTTCCTGTCTGCAAAATGTTCTGAGGGAATGGTGACACAGAACTTGTGGGAGTAGCCACAAAATATCTAGTTTATTTTGAGATGTTCACCATTACAGCTCATGCCTGGACACTGCCTGTATGGCCAGGAACTGGAGTCTCGATAACACAAAGACTGACAGATGTCTTGTCTAGTTTTCAAAAAAAGGTTCCTCTGACAGCAGATGGAAGTAGGTGCAGAGACACACAGACATCATGGGGAAAGAAAGTCTAAATTAGTGTTTTTGTTTATTGTATCCTAACAATAGGAGTGGTGGGTCTCTGATTTTTATGTCTCTGCTCCCATCTCTTTTTCTCCTACTGGGTTGTGTTATACTGCTACAATATTAGGGTTTTTGCTTTGCTATATTGTATCCTTCATTGTGGTACTTGCTTGTTGTCTCTTGGTGGCCTGCTCTTTTCTGAATGGAAAGAGAGTGGGAATATATCTGGGAATAAGGGAGGTGTGTGTGTGGGAGCTAGGAGGAATGGGGGAGGGGAAACTTGTTGATATGTACTATATGAGCAAGTGTCTATTTTCAATTTTTAAAAGGATAAAAAGAATATTTTTGTAAATATTTTTATTTTGGTTACTCAGGTTATGCAAGAGCAGTGTTGTTAATTTTCCTTCAAGTATTAACAGGTTAGTGTTATTAATTTTCCTTCAAAAGGTCAATATCTGGAGCTGTAAAGAATAAGACACTGTGATTAAGACAACTCACTGCTCATTGAAGAGGACCAAAGCTTGGATCTCAGAACCCACATAGGAGACCTCACAAATGCTTATATCTCCAACTCCAATGCATCCAAAGTCCACTTATAGAAGCCAAGGAGATTTACCCTCATGTGTGTGTGTGTCTGTGTGTGTGTGTGTATGGATATATGTACATATGTACATATGAGAGGAAGCCACATGAGGATCCAGTATAGACAGCATAGTCAGAAGCCAGAAAACTCAAAAAAGAAAAATAACACATTGCAATGAACATTTGTAAGTAAAGATGTGTAGACAAGTGTGTTTTACTGTGAGATACACTGTGACTAACTGACTCACTACAAGATCTTTTTTTTTTTTTAATTCTGTCTTACTTTAATCACTTTTGAAGGGAAGGTTGCATACTAAACTTAAAGAAAATGCAGTAGGGCTGTCCCATACACTGTTCTCTTCTAGCAAATAGTCAATATCTGATCATGATCATGAATAGTGTAATCCTGGTGATGGTGATGATGGTGGTGGTGATGATGATGATGGTATAAAAAGCATTCTGGTGATCTCTGCTTGTAGTCTGTCTGCTGAGAAAACATTTCCTTTCCCAAAGAGGTTAATGAATAGGTAAGTATAACTATTTTATTGACAGTTTGTATATTTTCCTCCAATTTTGACCTGTTAATAGTTCCAATGACCTGGTGGACTTTTTTCACACTAGGTCAAATATAGTTGGATAGTTGATTATCTTCAGGGATACAGATTTGTGTGCTTGGAGCCCAAGCCTTTGATTTATCTATGTACATTTAAGTTAATCTATACATACTGCTACAAATGACTACAGTAAATTCATTTGTTCACTAAGATAGAACTAATTGGAACTATTTCTTTGTTCTGTGGTCTGTGGCCTATCTTGGGTACTAAGAAAATAAGAATCTAAGAGCCAAAAACTCAGAAAGAACTTTGTGCTGTGAAAATGTGTCTCCTAGTAATACTTGAAGCTATACTCATTACATCACACCTGCATGGTCTGCATAAAATGTGTTGAATAAGTAGGCAGGCAAATGTGATGGAAGAGGTCTTACAAGGCCTCAGCCCGATACAAAGAAAGAACTAGAGACAATTATAGAATTCTGAGAATAGGAGAAAGAGTCTTCTCCATGAACAAGCACACCAGTTGGCTATCTAATTCTAATTAAGTCAACCCTAAAATCATACATACAAATAGCGTTATACAGACTGTGGAGGTTTGAGTGAAATTGACCCGTAAAGGTTCATAGAGAGTGGTGCTATTAGGAGGTGGGGCTTTGGTGTTGGTGTGGCTTTGTTTGGTGAAGTGAGTTACTTAGAGGTGGTCTTTGAAGTCTCAGGAGCACAAACCAGGTATCTGTACATCTAGAAATGACAGCTTTTCCTCCAACACCATGTCTGCTTGCATGTTTTCATGATTTTTGCCATGACAATAAAAGACTAAACCTCTACACTCTAAGCAAGCTCCAATTAAATGATTTCCTTCATAAATAGTTGTCATGGCCATGATGTCTCTTCACAGAAATAAAACCTTAACTAAGACACAGACTGAACAAATTGTATTTAGGTATTTGTTGAATGTGTTGAATAAGTAGGCATGCAAATGTGTGTGTGTGCGTGTGTGTGTGTGTGTGTGTGTGTGTGTGTGTGTGTGCATGTGTGATAACAATTGATGGGGAAAAAAAAGACCATGATTTGAAGAGAAGAAGGCTTTTGGAGTGAAGAAACAGACTGGAAGTGATGACAGTAACCGAAGAGAAAATTCTGTGGCTCTCCCCATTCTCATGAATCATCAGTTGATGTAGTCTATGATGGCATTGGGAACAGATATCCAAAATGGGGATTTGGAAACCCTGTAAGTACATAATTGCAAAGGGTGTTGAAGGCTTATAGAATTTGGGGGAACTGAGGGTAGGGACATCCAGGGTGGGCAAAGGTCCTTGGCTGGGTGCATGGGATTCCTGGAATGCCTCATTAGCATGGGGAAATATTTCAGGCTGGAATCTCTGGTGTTTGCTGAACAAGTTTCCTTAGGAAAAAGGAAATTGGTCCTATAAACTGATTAGGCTAAGTGACATTCTTCATGTAGAGGCAAGTATGGGGGCTTAGGATTCCCTGGACAAGATCTGAGAAGGAGAAACCCTGAAAAGAAAAGGGAATATTTTTTTATTCTGCTGAGCCCAGAGGCAATTTGGTCGTGGTGGAGTTTGACCTTAATTAGCAGAGTTTTCCCATAATTTTTTAAAAAGAAAAATAAATAATATTGTTTGTAGTTACTCCATTTTCAGTTTCGCAGTGAAATGAGATGAAGGTACAACTTTTTAAATGTATTTATTTTAAAGTTAGAAAGAATGTCTCTAATATGAAGAAACACCATGAAGAGTTTTCCAAATGATACTGAGGATAGATTAAAATAACTAAAAAAAAAAAAAAAAAAAAAAAAAAGTTCTTAACACAGAGTGTTGTGTCAAGTCACAAATAACCCCCAACTGCAGTCTGCACCTGCATATAGATTCCTCTACCTCTGGCTGTATTTCCTAGGAAAACTACATAGTTTAGTCTCACAGCAGGTGACAAAGAAGTGCTTGCAAGCAACAGTTATTCATGGGCAAGTTACTCTTTTTATTTATTTCCCCCTTCAAAACCTTGATAAATTAAACCTTCAATTTATCCTAATCAGTATATTATCATCTGTTTCCAGAAATGAATTACTGCTCATTATCAATCTTTCTTTCTTTCTCTCTTTCTTTCTATGGATTTATTAAATAAAATATCCTCTATATTCCATCACTATAAGAATTATGTTAAAAATCTTAAAAATTCTAATTTCATCATCAAATTGACAATATTGTTTTATATGCAGTAGATTACATTGATAATTCCAATAAATTACAAATATGTAATACTCAAATATAAGTGAATATATTATATATGCAATTTCTGTGACTGAAAATAAGAAATGTCATTGCCATTTTAATGAGATAGAAACATTATAACATTTGTGAGTCTGAGTTGTGTCATTATGGGTTATAGGAAGCTTAAGTGAAGAAAATCAGAATAAGAATATAAAAGACAATTTTCCATCTGCTGTACATTTCTAGACCATTCCATTAAAATTGGAACTTGCATTATGCAGTCGTGCCCCACTCATATAAAAGTAATGATAAGTAGTGCCAATAACTATAGCTTTTGAGATCTTAATGTACACTCACAGATACATCAATAGGCCCTATTCCAGACATTCAGCTCTCTTCTGTGTTTCCTAACCTGTCTGCAATTTAGTGCTTGCTATTTTCATTACTTTATGAGAGACAGAGTTTTAACAATGTTAATATTTGGGGGATTGTTGTGTTGATGATTGAAACATTTAAACCTGCAGGGAAATTCCTTAAGCCCAAGGTAAATAACTAAAAATAGCTTAGAAAGCACTTAACCTATTACCTAGGTTCTTTTCTTCTGGAGTTAATACTTAAGAGAACCATTCTTGGATAATGTGAACAGCAACAAAGATTATGAGAACACACCACCTTCCTGGAAGTCTTAGAAACCACATGAGCTGGCTAGTAGAGGTTTAGACCCAATCCCTTGGAAAGAACAGTCTCCAAGTTGTTAAGTTGCCTGCAACTTGGGAAGTTTGCTCCAAGTTTCCAGCTTTGTGAGCTGTTATCCATGCTGGATGGGCCTTGGTGACACACCTATCCTGTCTTTGAGTCATTTTGGCTCCTGTAAGTAAGTCCTTACTCATAGTCTTGAACATAAAACTTATGATTCACCAAGTTGGACTTTGGTCATATCCATGCCAGGGTCTGTCATTAGTTCTCTAGATGGCAGAAATAGATCAATGTTTTGCATCTTACCAGGAAAACTCTTATTATGCAACAAGGATCAGTAACCATACATTCAGGCTTTATGTTTATGGGCTAAAATAGAAATCCTTGATTTTGAGAAATATAAACAATCAAAATTTAATACCTAATGAAAATAGTGGTATTAGTAAACTATTAGGACCTCTGTTGGACTTTGATTTTCTTGCACTCTGTCTCCTTTGAACAACATATGTTATATGTGTGTAAATTATAAACAAGATTTTACATGAAATATGTTCAAACAATTTCTGTGAAATGATTTTTATAAAAATATTTTACAAGCCATATATACATACATGTCATATAATCATGACACCAGACATCACCATTATACCCAATTTTAGCTAATTGTTAAATGATGAAATTAATCAGCCACATCAGCCAGGAACATAATCATAGTGGTAGAAGGCAAATATTAGAGATGAAGAAATTGCTAAAACTCTCAATCTTGAGTGGGTTTGATATGGAAGAGCAGAGATTAATATAACAACCCTCTTATGAAGTCAGAAAACATTTTGCTTCCTTAAAGTATCTGCAGTCATCTTGGTCCAAAATTATTTCACATGAGTGTGCTTATCTTCTTGAAGCTATCATTGTAGTTCAACTCATCCTTAAGAAAGGTGGAATTCTTGCAATGAAAATAAGAAAATTTTATTTACTAAAAAAATTAAAATGACCCTTTAAATATCACAGTTCCTGTCCACCATAGGTTCTGCCATCAGCAGGTAGCTTGGAGACATGAGGAACCCTGCAACATTCAAGTACTTTGAAGACTGAGTGGGGACCATAAAGTCTAAGGTTGTGGGTATCAGAGAGAATGGCAGCGATAACATCCCTTCCTCACCTGGAAGTAGTGATGAGACATTGCCAGGTCATGCTTCTTTCTAAGCCTGTCCTAGCTTGCCAGCCACAGAATACAGAAGCACAGTCTCATCATCACAGATGCAACTCTTCATGACAGAGAAACCAGCAAAGGACAGTGAAGAGTTGGTTTTGAAGGCAGTTATACCCATGTTCATACAGATGTGGTTGCATTGGCATGAATTAGAGAACAGTCTTGTACATAAATGTTTTACACTGAAGCTCATAGATGAAGCAGAAAAATATATCACAGTTCTACCTTAGAAAACCTTGGTGTATTATACTGAAAATTCTCAGTTTGTTTCTCTCTTCTGTGTTATTATTATGATGTCTTATCTGTAGAAATATCTCACAAGCAGGTCTGAGTTGTGATTAATTAATATTGAGCTGAGTTAACTCTCTTGATGTATTTAATGAGAATGGATATGATTTCAAAATTAAAAGGGCAGATTTCGTTAATTTATTTATACTTGAAATGATATTTTAATGACCGACAATCTTGTCTTCAGTTTAGGGTAGCACATTAGGTCAGCACATGTATGACATGTTTTTTTTTAATTTTTGTTTTACTTTTTAAAACACACACACATACGCACAACACACACACACACACACACACACACTCACACACACACACACACACACACACACACCATATATGTGACTTCCCTTGCTAGACTTATTCTGTGTAGCCCATACAAATGTACATTTCACTTACATGACTGATAAACTCAGCTACTGTACCCCAAATTTTACCAGTGTATGTTTATGGCACCCACACTTTTAAGTTAGTCTGTCAGTCAGGTAGTAACACTACTAGAGGCATATCACAACTATCCCCTTCATGGGTGGTGTGGGACTTCCATGATGTATGAAATTGGTGTAAGATGACTTTGACAAACTTACAAGTCTCATCAGAAATACTTTGTATGCCATTCTTTCATTCTGGTCTACCTGACCATTACTTTGAACAAAATTCAGGTCATGGCTACACAACTTCTCCAGGATTTATTTCCATTTGGACTTACAACTATTTCTATTAAACATAGCAGAGGTTGTTTGGGTACAGTGTGCTAAGAATGTACAATGCTTTATATTTGATATCCAGTATAAATAAATAGGTAAATAAATAAACAAAGAATATGCAGAAGTCTTTGATGCTTGGTTTTCACACAAACTCTTGTAAAGTACTTTTAGCTAAATTAAAATGGAGATTCTTAGTATAATCAATTAATCATCCTTTAGTGTTTTTCTCTCTCATTAAATGATATATGATCACAGTATATTTTTCATATATTCTTTGAGAAACTGTGCTGTTGGGAAAATAAAAATGTGTACAAATGATGTTCTGAGAATGGTTGTAGTATGAATGTGTGAATTATTTCCATTATAACCCACCTATCCTCTTGCCATTTTTGGAAACACCATATATTTTCACTGAACTGTAACAAGGCCTTTGCTATAAATAAAAGTGATACATGTAAACCTGTCTCTAGACTCTGCTGTATTTCAAAGGTTTTGCATTTCCATCATTCTGCACAACATTTGAGTTAAAGTGAACATATTTTTGTCATCCTTTATATACTGAATTCTCTAGAAAATTG
This sequence comes from Mus caroli, assembly GCF_978045245.1. Lineage (NCBI taxonomy): Eukaryota > Metazoa > Chordata > Mammalia > Rodentia > Muridae > Mus > Mus caroli. The sequence continues at coordinate 84,996,006 of NW_028227258.1, read as the reverse complement.
GTTAATTTGAGTTATTTCAAATAACTCTTTGTTCCCCATTTTTAATTAGGTATTTATTTCATTTACTTTTCCAATGCTATCCCAAAAGTCACCCACCCACTCCCCCACCCACTCCTCCACCCACCCACTCCGACTTCTTGGCCCTGGCATTCCCCTGTACTGAGGTATATAAAGTTTGCACGACCAATGGGCCTCTCTTTCCACTGATGGCCTACTAGGCCATCTTCTAATACAAATGCAGCTAGAGACACGAGCTCCGGGGGGTAGGTACTAGTTAGTTCATATTGTTGTTCCACCTATAGGGTTGCAGATCCCCCCAGGTCCTTGGGTACTTTCTTTAGCTCCTCCATTGAAGGCCCTGTTACTGTGAGCATCCACTTCTGTGTTTGCTAGGCCCTGACATAGTCTCACTAAAGACATCTATATCTAGGTCCCTTCAGCAAAATATTGCTAGCGTATGCAATGGTGTCAGCGTTGGGATGCTGTTTATAGGAAGGATCCCCAGAAATGGCAGTCTCTAGATGGTCCATCCTTTCATCTCAGCTCCAAATTTTCTCTCTGTAACTCCTTCCATGGGTGTTTTGTTTCCAATTCTAAGCAGGGCAAAGTGTCCACACTTTGGTATTCATTCTTCTTGAGTTTCATGTGTTTCACAAATTGTATCTTGGGTATTCTATCTAAGTTTCTGGGCTAATATCCACTTATCAGTGAGTATATATTGTGTGAGTTCTTTTATGATTGGGTTACCTCACTCAGGATGATGCCCTCTAGGTCCATCCATTTGCCTAGGAATTTCATAAACTCATTCTTTTTAATAGCTGAGTAGTACTCCATTCTGTAAATGTACCACATTTTCTGTATCCATTCTTCTGTTGAGGGGCATCTGGATTCTTTTCAGCTTCTGGCTATTATAAATACGGCTGCTATGAATATAGTGGAGCATGTGTCCTTCTTATCAGTTAGAATATCTTATGGATATATGCCCAGTACAGTTATTGTGGGATCATCCAGTAGTACTATGTCCAATTTTCTGAGGAACCACCAGACTGATTTCCAGAGTGGTTGTACAAGCTTGCAATACCTCCAAAAATGGAGTGTTCCTCTTTCTCCACATCCTCGCCTGCATCTACTGTCACCTGAATTTTTGATCTTAATCATTTTGACTTGTGTGAGGTGGAATCTCAGGGTTGTATTGATTTGCATTTCCCTGATGATTACGGATGTTGAACATCTTTTCAGGTGTTTCTCAGCCATTCGGTATTCCTCAGGGGAGAATTCTTTGTTTAGCTTTGAGCCCCATTTTTAATGGGGTTATTTGATTTTCTAGAGTCCACTTTCTTGAGTTCTTTATATATATTGCATATTAGTCCCCTATCTGATTTAAGATAGGTAAAGATACTTTCCCAATCTGTTGGTGGCCTTTTTGTCTTATTGACTGTGTCTTTTGCCTTACAGAAGCTTTGCAATTTTATGAGGTCACATTTGTCGATTCTTGGTCTTACAGCAAAAGACATTAATGTTCTATTCAGGAATTTTCCCCCTGTGCACATATGTTCGAGGCTTTTCCCTACTTTCTCCTCTACAAGTTTCAGTGTCTCTGGTTTTATGTGGAGTTCCTTAAACCACTTAGATTTGACCTTAGTACAAGGAGATAGGAATGGATCAATTCTCATTCTTCTACATGATAACCACCAGTTATGCCAGCACCATTTGTTGAAAATGCTATCTTTTTTCCACTGGATGGTTTTAGCTCCCTTGTGGAAGTTCAAGTGACCATAGGTATATGGGTTCATTTCTGGGTCTTCAATTCTATTCCATTGGTCTACTTGTCTGTCACTATACCAGTACCATGCAGTTTTTATCACAATTGCTCTGTAATACAGCTTTAGGTCAGGCATGGTGATTCCATCAGAGGGTTTTTTATCCTTGAGAAGAGTTTTTGCTATCCTAGGTTTTTTTTTTTTTTTTTTTTTTTGTTATTCTAGATGAATTTTCAGATTGCCCTTTCTAATTCGTTGAAGAGTTGAGTTGGAATTTTGATGGGGATTGCATTGAATCTCTAGATTACTTTTGGTAAGATAGCCATTTTTACTATATTGATCCTGCCAATCCATGAGCATGGGAGATCTTTCCATCTTCTGAGATCTTCTTTAATTTCTTTCTTCTGATACTTGAAGTTCTTATCATACAGATCTTTCACTTCCATAGTTAGAGTCACTCCCAGGTATTTTATATTATTTGTGACTATTGAGAAGGGTGTTGCTTCTCTAATTTCTTTCTCAGCCTGTTTATTCTTTGTGTACAGAATGGCCATTGACTTGTTTGAGTTAATTTTATATCCAGCTACTTTACTGAAGCTCTTTATCAGGTTTAGGAGGTCTCTGGTGGAATTTTAAGATCACTTATATATACTATCATATCATCTGCAAAAAGTAATATTTTGACTTCTTCCTTTTCAATTTATATCCACTTGATCGCCTTTTGTTGTTGAATTGCTCTGGCTAGGACTTCAAATAAAATGTTGAATAGGTATGTAGAAAGTGGGGAACCTTGTCTAGTCCCTGATTTTAGTGGGATTGCTTCCAGTTTATGTACTAGATTATATTGATGGATTTCTGTATATTAAACCATCCCTGCATCACAGGAATGAAACCTACTTGGCCAGGATGGATGATTGTTTTGATGCGTTCTTGGATTCAGTTAGCATGAATTTTATTGAGTAATTTTGCATCAATATTCATAATGGATATTGGTCTGAAGTTCTCTATATTTGTTGGGTCTTTCAGTGGTTTAGGTATCAGAGTAATTGTGGCTTCATAGAATGAGTTGGGTAGAGTACCTTCAACTTCTATTTTATGTAATAGTTTGTGCAGAACTGGAATTAGATCTTCTTTGAAAGTCTGATAGAACTCTGACCTATATCCATCTGGTCCTGGGCTTTTTTTTGGTTGGGAGACTATTAATGACTGCTTCTATTTGTTTACGGGATATAGGATTGTTTAGATCATTAACCTGATCCTGATTTAAATTTGGTACCTGGTATCTGTCTAGAAACTTGTCCATTTCATCCAGGTTCTCCAGTTTTGTTGAGTAGCCTTTTGTAGAAAGATATGATGGTGTTTTGGAATTCTTCAGGATCTGTTGTTATGTCTCCTTTTTCATTTCTGATTTTGTTAATTACGATGCTTTCCCTGTGCCCTCTAGTGAGTCTGGCCAAGGGTTTATCTATCTTTTTGATTATCTCAATGAACCACCTCCTCGTTTGTTTGATTCTTTGAAAAGTACTTCTTGTTTTCACTTGGTTGATTTCGCCCCTGAATTTGATTATTTCCTGCCTTCTACTCCTCTTGGATGAATTTGCTTCCTTTTGTTCTAGAGATTTTAGGTGTGTTGTCAAGCTTCAAGTGTGTGCTCGCTCTAGTTTCTTTTTGGAGGCACTCAGAGCTATGAGTTTTCCTCTTAGAAATACTTTCATTGTGTCCCATAAGTTTGGGTATGTTGTGGCTTCATTTCCATTAAACTCTAAAAAGTCCTTAATTTCTTTCTTTATTCCTTCCTTGACCAAGGTATCATTGAGAAGAGTGTTGTTCGGCTTCCATGTGAATGTTGGATTTCTATTATTTATGTTGTTATTGAAGTTCAGCCTTAGTCCATGGTGATCTGATAGGATGCATGGGACAATTTCAGTATTTTTGTATTTGTTGAGGCCTGTATTATGACCAATTATATGGTCAATTTTGGAGAGAGTACCATGAGGTGCTGAGTAGAAGTTATATCCTTTTCTTTTTAAGATAATATGTTCTGTAGATATGTTAGATCCATTTGTTTCATAACTTCTGTTAGTTTCACTGTGTCCCTGTTTAGTTTCTCTTTCCATGATCCACACCATTGATGAAAGTGGTGTGTCAAAGCCTCCCACTATTTTTGTGTGAGGTGCAATGTGTGCTTTGAGCTTTATTAAAGTTTCTTTAATGAATGTGCCTGCCCTTGTATTTGGAGCATAGATATTCAGAATTGAGGGTTCCTCTTGGAAGATTTTACATTTGATGTGTATGAAGTGCCCCTCCTTGTCTTTTTTCATAACTTTGGGTTGGAAGTCGATTTTATTAGATATTATAATAGCTACTTCAGCTTGTTTCTTCAGACCATTTGCTTGGAAAATTGTTTTCCAGTCTTTCATTCTGAGGTAGTGTCTGTCTTTTTTTCCTGAGATGGTTTTCTTGTTAGCAGCAAAATGTTGGGTCCTGTTTGTGTAGCCAGTTTGTTAGTCTATGTCTTTTTATTGGGGAGTTGAGTCCATTGATATTAAGAGATATTAAGGAAAAGTAATTGTTGCTTCCTATTATTTTTGTTGTTAAAGTTGGGATTCTGTTCTTGTGGCTGTCTTCTTTTAGGTTTATTGAAGGATTATTTTCTTGATATTTCTAGGAAGTAGTTTCTGTCCTTGTATTTTTTTTTTCTGTTATTATCCTTTTAAGGGCTGGATTCCTGGAAAGAGAATGTGTGAATTTGGTTTTGTCCTGGAATACTTTGGTTTCTCCATCTATGGTAATTGAGTGTTTGGCTGGGTTTAGTAGCCTGGGCTGGCAGTTGTGTTCTCTTAGTGTCTGTATAACATCTAGGATCTTCTGGCTTTCATAGTCTCTGGTGAAAAGTCTGGTGTAATTCTGATAGGCCTGCCTTTATATGTTACTGGAACTTTTTACCTTACTGCTTTTAATATTCTATCTTTATTTAGTGCATTTTTTGTTCTGATTATTATGTGTCAGGAAGAATTTCTTTTCTGGTCCAGTCTATTTGGAGTTCTGTAGGCTTCTTGTATGTTCATGGGCATCTCTTTCTTTAGGTTTGGGAAGTTTTCTTCTATAATTTTGTTGAAGACATTTGCTGGCCCTTTAAGTTGAAAATCTTCATTCTCATCTACTCCTATTATCCGTAGGTTTGGTCTTCTCATTGTGTCCCGGAATTCATGGATGTTTTGAGTTAGGGTCTTTTTGCATTTTGCATTTTCTTTGATTGTGTGCTGATGTTCTGTATGGAATCTTCTGCACCTGAGATTCTCTCTTCCATCTCTTGTATTCTGTTGCTGATGCTTGCATCTATGTTTCCAGCTTTCATTCCTACAGTTTCTATCTCAAGCATTGCCTCACTTTGGGTTTTCTTTATTGTGTCTACATCCCTTTTTAGGTCTGGTATGGTTTTGTTCATTTCTATCACCTGTTTGGATTTGTTTTCCTGTTTTTCTTTAAGGACTTGTAACTCTTTAGCAGTGTTCTCCTCTATTTCTTTAAGTGAGTTATTAAAGTCCTTCTTGATGTCTTCTACCATCATCATGAGATATGCCTTTAAATATGGGTCTAGTTTTTCAGGTGTGTTGTGTTGCCCAGGACTGGCTGGGGTGGGAGATATGGGTTCTGATGATGTTGAGTGGTCTTGGTCTCTGTTAGTAAGATTCTTACCTCTGCCTTTTGCCATCTTGTAATCTCTGAATTCAGTTGTTATATTTGTCTCTGGTTAGAGCTTGTTCCTCTAGTTATTCTGTTATTCTTTACCAGCAGACCTGGGAGACTAGCTCTCTCTTGAGTTTCAGTGGTCAGAGCACTCTCTGCAGGCAAATTCTCTTCTTTCAGGGAAGGTGCACAGATATCTGGTGTTTGGACTTGCCTCCTGGCAGAAGATGAAGGCCATAAACAGGACTTGTCCCAGAAGCTGTTAGCTTCTGTAGTCCACACTCTCGCCTGTGCAGACTAGTGTTGGTGGAATCCGGGAACCAAGATGTCTCCTGCAGATGCTCAGGCAACTCCCTCCAGGGTTGGGCGGCTCAAATAACTTTTAAAATATTATATTCAGTGAAGATTGGTCAGATATTGAGATCAAATGATTTTAGTCTCTTCTTAATCAGTAACTTTGATAACCATTTATCATTTATAGATATTGTAATGTTTATAATTATATAAATATTTTGTTTACAAAGACAAGTGTATGTAATTTTCCATATATACATCAATTGTCTGTACTTGTCCATTGAAAAGGTTTGAAAGAGAATGGCTCCCATGGTTTCATGTATTTGAATAATTTGTCCCCAGTTAGTGAGCTGTTTGGGATAGAATAGGTGCGGAATTGTTAGATGTAGTGTGCCACTGGGAGAGGTCTTCAATGTTCCAAGGGTACATGGTATTCCCAATTTTTTCTCTACCTCTCTGCCTCTCTCTTATTCTCTGTCTCTGTCTATCCCTTTCTTTCTCTCTGTTTTTGTCTCTTTCTGTCTTTCTGTTGTGTCTCTGTCTCTGTGTCTCTGTCTCTCACTCTCTGCCTTATGTTTGTGGATAAGATGTAAACTCTTAGCTACTGTTCTAATACTATGCTTGCCTGCCTGTTGCCATGGTCCCTGCCATTATGGTAATGAAATCCAGTACACTCTAATGTAAGCTAATAAATGCTTTGTTATATCAGTTACTTTGGTTATGATATTTCTTCATAGCAATAAAACAGTAAATAAGACATGTATATTTCATGAAGAACATTGAGAAAAATATTAAATTAAGTAGGTAGATTTGATCATTATCATTTTTTTTTTAAATTGGGACATGCTGACATTTCCTAATATTTTCACAAGTAACATTTAATTCTGGTTTTCATTTGCTTACATAAAGCATGCCACTTTAAAAACATCTGCTTGTGAGGCTGAGAGAATTGTCAAACAGTGACTTCCCCATCTTGAAACCCATCCCTTGTCAAAGAGCCAACCCTGGACACTATTAATGGTTCTCTGTGGGAGATGTGGGCATGAATCTAGTGTAGGAAAGGTGGTGGTGGGTGTCTCCTGAGATTATTCTGAGGAATACTGATGTGCCTGAACAGAGCTCAAGAACTAAAGTAGCTCTCAGAAAACCCGTGAGAGAAAAACAAAGGACTAGAGTCCAGGGTTATGGCTACTTCCTTTGTCTCCACAGAAATTTCCCTAAGCAATAGATGGCCTTCTCTTACAGAGTCATGGGCAAGCAAATTAGATTCAACAGGACAATGTCTATAATGATCTTTTGGATTCTGATTATGTAACTGCACACCTACTGGCTGAAAAGTGTATTTTATAGGCATGCCCTTTCAACTTAGGAAATTTTATTAGGTATAAAATTTATACCTTTTATTCTTAGATTTGGTCTTTTCTAGTGTCACAGATGTCCTGGATATTTGGAGTCAGGAGATTTTTAGAGGGATAATTTTCTTTAGCACATCCATCTATTTTTTTATCATATTTTTGACAGCACAGATTCTTTTTTCCATCTCTTGTATTCTATTAGTGAAGCTTGACTCTGTAATTCCTGTTTCAATGTCTAAATTTTACATTTCCAGAATTCCCTCAGCTTGGTTCTTAATCACTTCCATCTTCGGGTCTTGACATTTATTCATTTCTATGCACTGTTTTTTGCTGTTTTCCTGAATGTCTTGAAAAGACTGAACCATGTCCTCCTTTAAAGCCTCTATCATCTTCATACATGACATAAGAAATTTTCTTGGCCTTTACCTATATTAGAATATTCACTGCTTTTTGTGGTAGGGTTACTGGGATCAAGTGGAGATATATTGCCTGGCTTTCAAATAGGGCCCTTCATTCTGCTCCAAGAACCATACTGAACATTAGAGATCGATACTAATCCAGGCTAAAGTGTTAGAAAATGATAATCCAAGAAGGGACTTTAAAAATTTTGGTATAGCCATTTCCATTTCTTATGTAATATGCTTCAAACAAAAATTAATCACAAAAGATAGGGAAGAACACTTCACTCTCATCAAAGAAAAACATTAACAAATACGACATTTTAATTTCTAACATTTACAGCTGAAAAACAAAGGTACACATGTTTGTAAAAGAAACACTGCTACAGCCTCAATCACATATTGACCTTCATGCACTGATCATGGTGGGCATAAATATGCTGTCCTAAACAGTAGAGAGATTATCTAAACCAAAAACAAGCAAAGAAATGCTGGATCTAGCAGAAGATATAAACCAAGTAGACCAAACCTATGTATACTGAACATTTTCACCAAACACCAAAGAATATAAATTCCAAAATTGATCCTATACACATAAAGACTGAACAAATACAAGTGAATTGAAGTAATATCATATATATCATGCATTCTATGTGATAACCCTGTAAATTAAAGATAGGTATCAGCAAAATCAAACATCAGAAAAATTAAATCATGGAAATGGAAAAGCTCTCTACTGAATCAAACATAGGTCAAGACAGAAACAAAGAAAGGAAAAAAGAAAAGAAAAAGGAAACTAAAAGCATTTTATAATTGTCTACATTTTGAAAAGGGCCAGGGGAAGAGAATACATATTAGCAAATTAATAGCACAGCTAAAACCTTTTGAACAAAAAAAGAAGAAGTGAAGCACCAAAGTAGTAGAAAGAATCATATAATCAAGTTCAGGGCTGAAATTAGCAAAAAGGAAAGCCTCAATGAAACAAAGAATTGAGCCTCAGAAAAAAAAAAAAAACAAACACAAAACATTATAATCAATAAATCTTTATTTAAATTAACTGAAAGACAGAAAAAATATTTAAGGTAAAAACAATCAGAATGAACTTCAGACCAATTTCCCTTATGAATATCGATGCAAAAATACTCAATAAAATTCTTGCTAACCAAATCAAAGAACATATCAAAAGGACCAACCATCATGAACAAGTAGGCTTCATGCCAGGGATGCTGGGATGGTTCAACATATGGAAATCCATCAATGTAATTCAATATGTAAACAAACACCAAGAAATAAACCACATGATCTTCTCATTAGAAGCTGAGAAAATATTTGACAAACTCCAACACCTGTTCATGATAAAAGTCTTGGAAAGATCAGAAATTCAAGGCCCATACCTAAACATAATGAAAGCAATATACAGCAAACCAGTAGCCAACATCAAAGTAAATGATGAGAAGCTGGACACAATCCAACTAAAATCAGGGACTAGACAAGGCTGCCCACTTTCTCCCTACATATTTAATATAGTACTTGAAGTCCTAGCCAGAGCAATTAGACAAAAAAAAAAAAAAAAAAAAAAAGGAGATAAAAAGGATTGAAATGGGAAAGGAAGAGGTCAAAATATCACTATTAGCAGATGATATGATAGTATGCAAAAGTGAACCCAAAAATTCCACCAGAGAACTCCTAAACGTGATAAATCACTTCACTGAAGAGTTGGATATAAAATTAACTCAAACAAATGAGTAGTATAAACTGAGAAAAAAAATGGGAAACAAACCCTTCACAATAGTCACAAATAATATAAAATACCTTGTTATGAATTTAACTAAGCAAGTTAATTATCTGTATGATAAGAAATTCAAGTCTCTGAAGAAAGAAATCAAAGAAGATCTCAGAAGATGGAAAGATCTCCCATGCTCATGGATTAGCAGGATGAATATAGTAAAAATGATTATTTTGCCAAAAGCAATCTACAGATTCAATGCAATCCCCTTCAAAATTCTAGCTCAATTCTTCACAGAGTTAGAAAGGGCAATTTGCAAATTCTTCTGGAATAACAAAAAACCTTGGGTAGCAAAAAATATTCTCAATTAAAAATAAAAAAACCCTCTGGTGGAATCATCATCTCTGACCTCAAGCTGTACTAAAGAGCAATTATGATAAAAACTTTATGTACTGGTACTGCGACATACAGGTAGATTAATGGAATACAATTGAAGACCCTGAAATGAACCCACACACCTATAGTCACTTTATCTTTGACAAAGTAGCTCAAACCATTCAGTGGAAAAAAGACAGTATTTTCAACAAATGCTGCTGCCTCAACTGGTTAGCATGTATAAGAAGGCAAGTTGATCCATTCTTATCTCTTTGTACAAAGTGGATTATGGACATCCACATAAAATACGAGACACTGAAACTTAGAGAGGAAAAAGTGGGGATGAGCCACAAACATATGGACATAGGGGAAAAATTCCTGAACAGAACACCAATGGCTTATTCTCTAAGTTCAAGAATTGATAAATAGGACCTCATAAAATTGCAAAGCTTTTATAATGCAAAGGACGCTGTCAATAAGACAAAAAGGCAGCCAACAGATTGGGAAAAGATTTTTACCAACCCTAAATCTGATAGAGGGCTAATATCCAATATATATATATATATATATATATATATATATATATATATATATATATATATATATATTAGATGCCAGTGAACCAAAAATGGGGTACAGAGCTAAACAAAGAATTCTCAACTGAGGAATACTGAATGGCTGAGAAGTATCTAAAGAAATGTTCAGCATCCTTAGTCATTAGGGAAATTCAAATCTAAACAACCCTGAGATTCCACCTCACACCAGTCAGAGAGACTAAAATAAAAAACTCAGGTGACAGCAGATGCTGGCAAGGATGTGGAGAAAGAGGGACACTCCTCTATTGCTGGTGGGATTGCAAGCTGGTACAACCACTCTGGAAATCAGTTTGAAGATTCTTCAGAAAATTCAGCGTAGTATTACTAGATGATCCAGCAATACCACTCCTAGGAATCTACGCAGAAAATGCTGCAACATATAATAAGGACTCATGTTCCACTATATTCATAGCAGCCTTATTTATAATAGCCAGAAGCTGGAAAGACTTCAGATGTCCCTCAACAGAGGAATGGATAAATAAAAGTGGTACATTTATGCATTGGAGTACTATGTAGCTATTAAACCAATGAATTTATGAAATTCTTAGGCAAATGGATGGATCTGGAGAATATCATCCTGAGTGAGGTGACCCAATTGCAAAACAACACACATGATAAGTATTCACTGATGAATAGATATTAGTCCAGAAGCTCAGAATACCCAAGATACAGTTCTCAAAACATATGAAAATCAAGATGAAGGAAGACCAAAGTGTGGATACTGCCATCCTTCTTAGAAGGGGGAACAAAATGCCCATGGAAGGATTTATAGCAACAAAGTGTGAAGCAGAGACTAAAGGAATGACTATCCAGAGACTACCCCAGCTGGGGATCCATTTCATAAACAGACAACAAACTCAGACACTATTGTGGATGACAAGAGCTTCTGACAGGATCCTGATATAGCTGTCTCCTTAGAGGCTCTGCCAGTGCCTGAAAAATGCAGAAGTGAATGCTCACAGCCATCCATTGGACAGAGCACTGGGTCTTCAATGAAGGAGTTAGAGAAAGGACCTAAGAGTGGAAGGAGTTTGCAGCCCCACAGGAGGAACAACAATATGAACTAACCAGCATCTCTAGAGCTCCCTGGGACTAAACCACAAACTGAAGAATACACATGATGGGACTGATGGCTCTAGCTGCCTATGGAGTAGTGGATGGCTTAGTTGGTCATCAATGGGAGGAGAGGCCCTTGGTCCTGTGAAAGCTCTAAACCCCAATGTAGGGGAATGCCAGGACAAGGAAGCAGGAGTGAGTGGGTTGATGAGCAGGGGAAGGGGGTGGGAATAGGGGATTTGGGGAGGGGAAACCAGGAATGGGGATAACATTTGAAATGTAAATAAAAAATATTAAAGAAAAAAAAGAAAAAAACAGTAAAACAAAATGAAACAAAACAAAATAGAAGGAAAATGTAGGACATAATACAGACAAAGAAGAGATCCAGAGATATTTAAGGATATATATATATATATATATATATATATATATATATATATATATATATATATATATATTACACCAAATTTTAAAACCTAAAAGATATAGATAATTTTCCCACTTAGTACCATTTACAAAAATTAAATTGAGATTAGATAAACAACTTAAATAGATCTATAACTCCTAATGTAATAGAAGTAGGCATATAAAGTCTTCCAAACAAAAAAGCTCCAGGGCATCTGATTTAGAAGAGAATTCTACTAGACTATTGAAGAAAAGTTAATACCAATGTTCTCACATTATTTCACAAAATAGAAACAGAATATACATTGCCCAACTCATTCTTTGATGCCATAATTACTAAGATCCTCAAACCATATAAAGAAAGAGAACTGCAGACCAATTTCTTTCAGGAATATAGATATAAAAATATTCACTAAAATATTTGGAAACTGAATCAATAACACACCAAAAGTATCATTCACCATGGTTACATAGGCTTTATTTCAGAGATGCACTTATAGTTCAACATAAGAAAAATCAACAAATGTGATCCACTATATAAACAACCTGGAAATAAAACAAACAAACAAACAAACAAACATCATGATTATTTCATGAGATGCTGAAAAAGACAATGGCAAAAATTCTGGAGAGAGTAGGCATACAAAGCACTTACATCAACATAATAAAGGAAGTTTAATTCAAGCCTATAGCCAATATTAACCTAAGTGGAGAGAAATTCAAAGCAATTCCAATGAAATCAGGAACAAGACAAGGGTGTCCACTATCCATACCTATTCAACATAGTACTAGAATTATTTTTTAATTTTTTTCTCCAGTTATTTCTTACTCACTTTACAACCTGATCAAAGGTTTCCTTCTTTCTGTCCTCTGAGTCCCACCCTTAGGCACCAACTCTTCTTCCCTTCTCTAAAGAGGTGAAGCCACCCATAGGTAAGCACCCATTTTGGTACATCAAGTCACAAACGAACTCAGAACGTAGTCTTAAATATATTGTGAATTTTGTTTTCCACAGGTTATCAATTTTTCCTTTTTATATTTCACAAATTTTCTTTTATATCCTATAAGGTTTTATAAAACAAACCATGTGTCTGAATGTGTTTATACATCAACTGTCAAGTCGGAAACATTGTGATTCTTTTTCAAAGGTTCCATTTAGTTTGAAACAGGAAAGTAATCATATATATGTGTGTGTGTGTGTGTGTGTGTGTGTAATTCTGCATTTCTGTATATAAAGCATTACTTGTCTCAAATATATTACAAAATGGAACAAAACATGAGACTGTTTATGTGCCCAAGTGTTTTAGCTGGTACACTTATACATATATGAGCATACGTGTCTTTTTAAATGAAGGAAACTTTGAATTCTGGGCTAGTACATACAAAGTGAAGTTGTAAGTATCCAAAATATGGAAAAATTATGAACCCACCCCATCACATGCATAAATTCAAAATAAAGCTGTCTCTTCCTGCTTTTCTAGAGATAAGTGTTATCAGGTGGTTACATTTGCATGTTGGCTAACAGCTTTCTGAGGGAATAGGATATGCTTGTTCAGTGACTAGGAAGACACCACAGTTCCCCAGTGCTAGTGATGAAAACTTTTCCTCATTAAGAGAACAGAGTTTCATTCCACAGGGAAAAACTGCTAATCACACAATATACCTTCTGCTTTCAACTATAGAAATCAACTCTTCTCCATGTATCAGGGAAGATCATACCAAGGACAGAACAAAAACCCAGTTTTATGAAATGAGTTACAGATATTTTACAGTGCCATGTGTAAATGTGTGTATTTACACATAGCACTGTAAAATGTGTAGATATTTAAATGTACTATGTGTAAATATACTTCCAAAGGTGGTAATGCATCTGCTTTCAGTCGGAGGTCATTATTTGTTTAAAAATAAAATTTCATTTAATTTTAACCAGGAATCACGAGACTCATCTTAATTATATCACATTATAATTGTTTACTCAAACTTAAAAAAAATAAAACATGTAATAAAATTTGTTATTTCCAAATGGAACTGATGATAGGTATTCTTACAGAGGATGAATTACCTAGAACTACTGTTATTTCTCTAAACACTATATGTTTACTTTAATACCTATTTTTAGCAGCATTTAACTATGATATGTGCTATTAATCCTCATTTTAATATAATATTTTGAGAGCATTCTCTTCACCAAATCAACTCCTCCTATGTCTCTCCACTCACCTCCAAAACCATGACCTCTTCTTTAGTTATTAACTTATTTTAATTGCGATTGAATTATAATTTTATTTTAGTTATTGCTTTATTATTGTTAAAGACATACACATGTGTGCACGCACATGCTCCCCTTCACTCTAAGTTTAGTGTTTCGTTTACTCATAAGTACACAGGTCCAAAGCTGACCACTTCAAGTAAGAAAATATTAATAGGGAATTATCTACATAGAAAATATTTCCCTCTCTCTAGCTTTCCTATAAAACCTGAAGCTCTTCATCTAAGTGTAGGACTTTTTGGAATCTCAAATACATATACTTGAATGTCTAGTTAGGGGAGCCATTACCAGGTCCATGGGTATACTACCCCTGCTGTGTCTAGGAGATAACATCTGGCATCAGTGCCCTGTTTCTCTGTCTCATATGATCCTTTTGTTCCTTCTTGTGGGAAATTTCCTGAGTCTTAGGTGTAGAGATTAAATTGCACATGTATCAATTGGAGCTTGGGATCCTATGGACACTTGTACTCTGCATTTTGGCCAGATGTGGATCTTTGTAATAATCTCCATCTGTTGCAAAAGACACTTCTCTGAAGAAATTTGAGCATTATACTTACTATAATAGGATATATATATATATATATATATATATATATATAATACAGTTAGAAATTTAGAAATTATATTATGTATAAAGTGCCAATAATGCCCTCTTCCTTGGAGTCTCTGACATCTCTGGTCATTAATGATTGAGTTCTAATTATGAATTCCTTCCAATTAAGCCAAGAGTTACATGCAATAATACAACAAGTATTAATAAAAGCACCACTATTACACCATTTGGTACACTATTTTTTTCAGACAACTAATTGTTGTGGTTCCCTGACCTCTTTGGTGGGATATGATTACCGATTGTTTCTTTTGCTCAGCAGATGCATAGTATCTTCTGATACTGTGAAATGCAGTCTCCAAGGGGAAGGTATTCGTGCCAGCTCCAGATTGGTTCTGTAATGTTTTGAGTACAAAGTGTGTGGTATCTTAAGCAAGAGGATCTTACCTTCAAGTTCAGGATGCCATCTTTCTTATTGCTGGGCTAAAGCATAAAAAGCAGCCTGAGGAAAGGAGTAGAGGAAAGGAATGGAGGAAAGGAGATGTTTCCTCCTGTCCTTTTTCATAACACCCCATCACTGAGGAAAGTCAGAGTAGAACCTCAAGGCCAGTACCTGGAGGCGGGAATTGAATCAAAGTCTATGGAGGAGTGCTCCTCAGCTATCTTATAGAACTCAGGACCACCATCCGAGGGGTGTCATTGTCGTAGTGAGTAAGGCCATACCACAGGCATTTCCACAGGCTAATTTCAGCTGAGATGCCCTATTCTCGAATGAGGCCAGCTTGTTTCCAGATGACATAAAACTAGCTGGCACCAAAAAAAAAAAAAAAAAAAAAAAAAAAGAAAGAAAAAAAAAGAAAAAAAAAAAGAGACAGAAACAGCAAGACATTAGGAAGATTTTTGTCTGCTGTAACCAATAACTCCAAGGGATGTTTTGCATACATGGCATTGAGGATTTAAAAAAAAAAAATCTCTGTTTCCCTTTGTATAACACATCCTTGTCCAATGACAAGCTAAAGTCTGACAAGTTCAGCATGGCCTTGGTAGGAGTGGAATGACATGTTTCTCACCCCTGGAATGGGGCCAGCTGGTGATGGCCTCCATGAGTATTGATGGCTGCTGTGGGTTTAAGATTTGTTTGTAAATATTTTTATATTTTTATTTTACTTTTTCTAAAGAATGTCCTCCCTGTTGATGCTAGTGAGTCCATGATAATCAGAGATAACACAAGTCCAGCAGGTGAAGGTGTGGCTAATGTCTTACCAAAATGGTAAACACGGACTGGGACCTTCAGAACAGCCCTTAAAGCTGTGGGAAAGAACTCTAAAACATGAATTCAAATGTATATAATTTCTCATCTTATTGTTTGAGGGGTTTCACAATTCTAAAAGAACAAAAGCAGCTGCACTGAGGGCCAATTTGTCAGAAAATACTAAAGAAGGAGATAAAGAGGTTAAGGGAGTGGTTTTCAAAGGAGAGTCAACCCAACTAACTTTTGTGTTTATGCTTTAAAACAGCAGACAGATTCCTGAATTCAAAGTCAGCCTGTGACAGAAGGAATTTAGGTCCAGGCTCAGGTGTGGTAGAAATGGTAATTTCAGGAACAAGCCCCACCCAGCCAGTTTATCAGCTGTGATTAAAAGAGACTAGTAGATCTCTAAATTCTTTTGTAGTGTTTACGAAATAAAATAAAAATAAAAAAAAAAATTAAAAAATTTGCTGTCTCCTAAGTATCAAGGAGCTGGGTAATGGAATGCTGATGATTCATAGAATAATCAAAAGGGAACCTGGAGTAAATGACTGGATTGATATGTAAAATGAAATCTCTGCAAGAGATTTATTATACAGAGATTTGGGGGGGGGGTGATGTTTTTGTTTGCTTTAATAATATCAGGAGAGAACTGCTTGGAGAACTGCCATGAGCAGAACATACAAGAAAATTTTCTGGAGATCTCGAGTGAAAGCAGAACAGAGACCAAGTAGTCTGGAAAGCTTTCTGGAGCAGATCACAGTCCACCAGCTTAAACGTGGATTGGACTTTGAGTGGTTTGTTTCACGGCTCCCATACACTCCTCCTCTCAGAACCACTTTCTAAGCAGAGGCTGATCCTTGGCAAAAGTCCCCTCATTCCATGCTGTTTCACATAATTTAAATGTTCTAAATTTGAGTTATTTTAAGTAGAAGCTATTAGTACTGGACTATCTTACAGTAAGTAAGACTGAAATGTTTTAATCATCCAAGTAAAATTATCAGTACAAGGTATATGGTAGCTCCTAATGAGATATTGATCAGGGAGACTTCCAAAACAGCACAAGTTACCCTTGGTACCCACCATAACTATATGCAGGATATGATGACATCAATCATAAACTGACCAGGAAAAGTTGTCCTTAAAGGCTAGATTTCATATTGCTGTATGTTGCTATGTAGGGAGCAGGGACAAAAAAGACATCAGTGGTCTTACCCAGTGCTCTACCTGGCATGTTACTATCAACCTAATAGGAAAGATGTTCTCAGTGGCACAATCGTAATGGGGTGATTAACAATGTTCTGATTGGCCTCCTCAAATGGGGAAGGGCTATTTCAAAGCTGGTACCATCTCCATGGCTAGGGAGGCCAAACGCCCACAGTGAGAGAGGTAACATGCCTTAGGGGAGAAAATGCTATTTTTAATTTGCTAAATGGTCATGCAATTAATTTCCCTTCTATGTAAATCTGGACATCATCCCTCCCAACTCAGAGAAGGTTCTTACTGAATTTGTCAGCAGTCCATACAGAGACAAATAGTTCATAAAAATGCAGAGAACACAAGACTGACTCTTCAAACCTAATCTACAGTAACAGTGTATCACCAGGGTTCCGAAACTATGGAGGAAGAGGAGGGAGAAATCATGTCAGAGCTATAAAATGAGGGGAGTTCTATGGAATGTTGTCTTCTGCATGGCACATGGCTATTGTACTCATGAACTTACAACAGCTTTGGAACAGACCTGCAGAAGATCAAGGAAGACAATAGTTTCATGGGTCAAGTATATGAGTCAAGTTCTGCTCCTGGATGAGATCAATTGATATTCCACAGTTGCCATTGATTGAGAGAGTGAAATATTGCTTTTAGAGAATATGGACCATGGTAGGTTTCTCATACTCTATTTGGTGGTCCAACACTTATGCACATATGGGCAACATTAATTAAACTTAATAGGTTATCAAAAAGTAATTGAATTTGGGAAGGTTTCATGATTGAGGGGATATGAAAGCCATTGAAGGAGAAAATAGAGGATGTTTGCAGTCATATTTGCATACACATTATATACATGTGTAATTATTAAAATAAAGAAAACTTTTTAAATGTCTCAATACCCGAGAAACACTAATGTCACTGTGATTATAACCATTACGTTTTCTTAAATTTAGCATAATACTCAATAAACTACATATGATGACATAATTTGTTATATAATAACATTAATAGTAAAGAAAGTAGTTGTACTGACATTAACGTATACTAAGCTAATGTATGGTGTGGCAGATATTAAATTGATTTTCAAACATATTTTACTTAAGCTGGGCTTATTGAAAAATAGCCCCTTTACAAGCTTTTGTAAAGCATCTGTACTGGTAGGAACATTATAAATCCAGACTGCATTTACTGGGAGCAGAAAAATACTTAGTAACTTGTATTCTGTCATCTACCAGACAATCATACCTTTCATACTCTGATGCCTTAAAAATTGATATTAATTTCTTTATTATAATCCACAAATTTGGAATGCCTTTTCAGCAACATGAATTTCAATTTGAATACAATGTACCCTATTTAAATATTTCTAAGAAATGTAACATAGTTGGTACTCTTAACAGTTGTATATAATATGTTCTTTACATGTTTCCTTAGCAGCATGGATATTCCCAGATTTGAAACACCAAGTTAAAACATGAAGATGAATAGAACAGATGTATGTCTTAGAGAGCTGTTGTTTCTCCTTTTCCACAATTTCAGCTACACGATCCAACTCTGAGGAGCTTCTGTGTTCTTCCACACAATGAGGAAACATATTCAGTTCCTTGGGTATTATATTAGATAATTGATTTAAATTTTGTATTTGACACAATTGTTCAATCCGAATCAAGTGTTTGCCTTGTTCTATGAAGAAACCATTTGTCTATCATTTTGGAATTCAAGCTATCTTTCATACTTTTACTGATATATGATAGTTTACTTATTGTATTCGTTTGCTTATTTGTTGTTCGCACTAATGAGATTTGTAAATGGATAGTTTTGACATTTTTATTGGAACTAGAAGTAAACTGAGATTAAATTACACACCATTGTTTTAGTGATTTTAAAATTAATATCCGAGTAATAAATGATACAAAAACAGTGTTAGTTTAACTGAAATGTATACAAAGACAGAAAATAATTGGGAAAGGAAAAGAAATACCTCTTAGTAGCATATGTAAAAAGAGAAGACTAAAGGAAAAAAAAGAAACCCTTCTTTTAAAAAAGACTTTTTTTGAGAATTTATTACATAAACCACAATTTAATTGTTCACCAAGAGATTATATGTTAGAACATTTTGTTTGCAACTTCAGATTAAAGAGCATATTCTCTTTTTCTAACTTAAAATATATAACTTGACATAATTGAATGTCATCTAATAAAAATGACTGATTTCTCTCTCAAATTTATAGGAAATTCACAGGAGAATAAAGTGGGCTGCTTTTCTTTGACAAACCATGTAACCATAGTGACAGTTATTATAATAAAAGTATATGTTTTCATCTTGTAGTCATTTATTTTGTAAATGAACAAATAATTCAAAACATAAAGAAATATCAAATAGAAATCTATAAGTAGTACATATGTCAGGATAATTTTTGTTGATCTCTTCAGACTGGAAAATGTTTGTCTTGTTATAGCTGATATATAAAACAAAGACAAGATAATGAAAGCATTGGTATGGAATGGATTAAAAAGTGTGAATCTAGCAAAATTGTTTCCTAAACAAAAGCAAAATCATACTTGTATTATATGTTTTATTTTATTATATTGGTTGTATTTTATATGGTGGTAATTTTTGTGGGAGTTCTTTAACTGTTCCAACTTATTTAATGTGCAAATTATATGTATGTATAATTTGTCTAGTGAGAGATTTAGGAAGCAATCAAGATTTAGTAAAAGGCTACCTTATAGAGCATCAGATTTGGGGACAAATGGCAATAAAATTTAAAATAAACTGTTGAATCACTTACATACATTTACATGTAGGAAATATCTGTGAAGAAAGGGCTAAAGAAACCA
Organism: Mus caroli; assembly: GCF_978045245.1. NCBI lineage: Eukaryota > Metazoa > Chordata > Mammalia > Rodentia > Muridae > Mus > Mus caroli. The sequence goes on along the minus strand of NW_028227258.1, from coordinate 84,976,230 downwards.
AATGTATTTATAAATAAAGGATATTTATAAAAGCATTGAGAAGACAAGTAGAAATAAAATGTTTAATGAAGCAAAGGTGGCCCAGGTCCCCATGGGGGAAGGTTTAATTTCACTTAATTTTCTTAATAGAATGATATGTGGTGACGATTTGAGATGAAATCTGAATACTTTTATATATATATATATATATATATATATATGAATAATTTCATATGTGGAAGTGAACTTGAGAGATGTGATCATTGGAGGAACAGGAGAGCAACTGGCATTGTGTTATACATACATAAAGAAAATAGAAAAGAGAACAGATTAACTACAAATTTTGCAGACTGTATTCAAATAAAATCAAGAACTGTAAGACAGTGTATGTAACTCAGTGGTGGAAATCACACGTTGACCATGAAAGGCTCTGTTCAATCACCAGCACTTCCCAAAAATCTACGCATGACAAGTTTAAGTCAGTCATAAAGTGAAAATGGAAGTAGTTAATTATCTGCTTATACGATATAATAATGAAATGAGGTTTTTCTAAACTACTAGTTATAATCACATGTTTTTCTTTAAAAAATAAAACTAAATGTCCATTGCAAAAAAAAAAGAAAGAAAGAAAGAAAGAAAGAAAGAAAAGAAAAGAAAAGAAAAGAAAAGAAAAGAAAAGAAAAGAAAAGAAAAGAAAAGAAAAATCAGAAAAAAGTTTCCCTGATAAGAGATAAAAATTGCACTATCCTATAATGAAGACAAGCATTTAAATGGCAGTTTTTATAATCTGTTAGCTAAAATATCAATAATAGTTTTGACTTCCAAGGCTACTAGTTCTTTGATTTACAGGTTTACAGAGCTGGACTTGAATTCAGTCCTATAGAGTGCTTCTGAAATACAATGAGAAAGGAATTCAGTACAACCAGTAATGCTCATGTTTCTATTGAACCAATGGGCATATTTTGTTAGGCTAATCATTATTGTAGTTCTCATGGTTTACAGCTCTGTAAAACGTTGATGACTATTCTCAGCCGCATTAACTGAGTAGTATCCCAGTGTGAAAGCTAACCATCAGGGAGGAGGCTTCCTGGTGTGTACCAGTTGAGTTCGTAGGGTCTTAATATTGACTTATTGTGAGGGGGTAAAAAGGCCATTAAAATAGAATGTATTATTTTGTGAATCTCTGTCTCCCTGAGCAACAACGCAAAGAAAACTGTTCCACACCTTGCATTAGACTATCTAAGCAAAATTTTAAAGATGAATAGGTCCTGTGTCTCAACAATCGAGTATTTGTCTAGCATGTGAATGTCACTGGGTTTAACTCCCAATATTATAAATAAATACAAAATTAGTAATATTAAATGAGAACCACTCATAATTATAAAAAAAATTAAATTTAAATTTCATGTAAAAATACCATATTTATAAAACACATAGAACGCATTCTATGAAATTTGTGGTAGTGTTTTGGACTCAATGCAATCAAGCTTCAATGGTTTGCTTGCAAAAACCTCCTCTAGAAACTGTTTTAACTCTTCTGAACTCATTTCCGTATCTGATCAGTGAACTGGGCACATGTTGTTGAGAGTAGCACTGTAATGTTGTACACATTAATGGTCTGAAATTTACCTTTATGTGAGTTGATGAAAACAAACCTATGCAAAGATTTCAGAAAAAGCTGTTACTGAAAGTTGTGGGCCTTTTATCTCTAAACGTGTATTAGAGCAGTAGTTCTCCAGCAGCAACATTTTCAGAGATTCTACCCATTATACTATATGAATATTATATAATCATAATAGAAATATAGCTTTAATTGAATTGGTATTCATTACTGAATATAATTAGCCAAAAATTTTAAAGGTCTTGAGGATAGTTGCTAAGGTTTAGAAAAGCATAGCCAGATTCTCATTTACCTACCTACATCTTGAAATGTATACAATAAAAATATTAAACACATTTATTTGTTAAAGTAAAATACAACATTTAACAAATATAATTCTTTGAACTACCAAATGATGTTCTTTGAATATTTAAGAGATGATAAACTCATTTCAGTCATGTGTTTAATATAGCCTTTATTTTCAGTAAATACCAGGTATGTGCCCATAATAACGAAATGATAATGTTATACTTACATCTTAAGGATCCTTAATTCTTCATGAAAAATATAAGTCAACTGAAATGTCATTTAATTTGTATTATTATGTTTATTTTATAAGTAGTATGAAATAGGATTGTAAATTGAATTAAGATAAAAAAGTAAGACCTCTGTTGATTGATCCAAGCAATACATTTCTTTTCTTTTTTTTCTTTTTTTCTTTTTTTTTTTTATTTTTTGGAACACGTAGTTATTTTATTTCAAATCCTGATTAGTCTTATTGAAATCTATATTACATACTAATAGTCAATAAGATGCTGAGGGCTGGTCCAGTCTGCTCCCATTGTATGTTCAGGACATGGATCTAACTATGCTACCTGATAAGTGGCTGAGCTGTGAATGCCAGTGCAGAATGACTTTAAAGTCTACATTTATACACCCAGATGTCTGGTATATTTGTATAGTAAGGAGAATTGACAAAGAAAACACTTATTTGGAAAACTTATTTATTAAAATTTGTGAATAGAAAGTTGAAAACATTTTAATTTTTTTCTGGCAAGTGGTATACAGTGTTTCATATTAAGGTAGAATTACTTTTTTTATTTTTATTAGGTATTTTCCTCATTTACATTTCCAATGCTATCCCAAAAGTTCCCCATACCCTCCCCCACAATCCCCTACCCACCCACTCCCACTTTTTGGCCCTGGCATTCCCCTGTAAATACTTGACTACTGTGTTTATTAATAAATAAAAAAAAATGTCAAAATAAAATACTAGGCCTTATTCTGATACACTGGTTCTGTCAATTCTCTCTCGGCTCTCTGATTTGTTTGAGTTAATTTTATATCCAGCTACTGCACTAAAGCTGCACTAAAGCTTCTTCCTTTCCAATTTGTATCCCTTTGACCTCCTTTTGTTGTCTAATTGCTCTGGATAGGACTTCAAGTACTATATTGAATAGGTAGGGAGAAAGTGGGCAGCCTTGTCTAGGCCCTGAATTTAGTGAGATTCCATCAAGTTTCTCTCCATTCAGCTTGATGTTGGCTACTGGTTTGCTGTATATTACTTTTATTATGTTTAGGTATGGGCCTTGAATTCCTGATCTTCCCAAGACATCAAGAAGGGGTGTTGGATTGTGTCAAATGTTTCTCAGCATCTAATGAGGTGATCATGTGGTTTTTGTCTAAGAGTTTGTTTATAAAGGGGATTACATTGATGAATTTCCATATATTAAACCATCCCTGCATCTCTGGGATGAAGCCTACTTGGTCATGATGGATGATCATTTTGATGCATTCTTGGATTTGGTTTGTGAGGATTTTATTGAGCATTTTTGCATTGATATTCATAAGGGAAATTGGTCTGAAGTTCTCTTTCTTTGTTGTGTCTTTGTGTGGTTTAGGAATCAGAGTAATTGGGGCTTCATAGAATGAATTGGGTAGAGTACCTTCCTTTTTTAGATATTTTGGAATAGTTTGAAGTGAATTGGATTTAGATCATCTTTGAAGGTCTGATAGAACTCTGTACTAAACCCATCTGGTCCTGGCATTTTTTTTTTTTTTTTTTTGGTTGGGAGACAATTAATGACTGCTTCTATTTCTTTAGGGTAAATGGGGCTATTTAGATCGTTAATCTGCTCCGGATTTGAATTAGGTACCTGGTATCTGTCTAGAAAATTGTCCATTTCAGCCAGCTTTTCCAGTTTTGTTGAGTGTAGCCTTTTGTAGTAGGATCTGATGATGTTTTGGAATTCTTCAGGTTCTGTTGTTATGTCTCCTTTTTCATTTCTGATTTTGTTAATTAGGATACTTTCCCTGTGCCCTCTAGTTAGTCTGGCTAAGGGTTTATCTATCTTGTTGATTTCCTCCAAGAATCAGCTCCTGGTTTGGTTGATTCTTTGTATAGTTCTTTTTGTTTCCATTTGGTTGATTTCAGCCCTAAGTTTAATTATTTCCTCCGATCTAGCCCTCTTAGGTGAATTTGCTTCCTTTTGTTGTAGAGCTTTAGGTGTGCTGTCAAGCTGCTAGTGTGTGCTCTCTCTAGTTTCTTTTTGGCAGTACTCAGAGCTATGAGTTTTCCTCTTAGGAATGCTTCCCTTGTGTCCCATAAGTTTGGGTATATTGTGGCTTGATATTCATTAAACTCTAAAAAGTCTTTAATTTCATTATTTATTCCTTCCTTGACCAAGTTATCATTGAGTAGAGTTCTGTTTAATTTCCACATCAATGTTGGCTTTCCATCATTTATGTTGTTATTGAAGATCAGCCTTATTCCGTGGTGATCTGATAGGATGCATGGGATAATTTTAATATTTTTGTATCTTTTGAGTCCTGTTTTGTGGCCAATTATATGGTCAGTTTTACAGAAAGTGCCATCAGGTGCTGAGAACAAGGTATATCCTTTTGTTTTAGGATAAAATGTTCTGTAGATATCTATTAAATCCATTTGTTTCATAACTTCTGTTAGTTTCAATGTGTCTCTGTTTAGTTTCTGTTTCCAGGATCTATCTAATGATGAGAGTGGGGTGTTGAAGTCCCCCACTATTATTGTGTGAAGTTCAATGTGTGCTTTGAAATTTACTAAAGTTTCCTTAATGAATGTGCTGCCCTTGCATTAGGACCATAGTTATTCAGAATTGAGAGTTCATCTTAGAAGATTTTACCTTTGATGACTATGAAGTGCCCTCCTTGTCTCTTTTGATAACTTTGGGTTGGAAGTCGATTTTATTCAATATTAAAATGTCTACTGCAGCTTGTTTCTTTGGACCATTTGCTTGAAAAAATTTTTCCAGCCTTTTATTCTGTTGTAGTGTCTGTGTTTGTCCCTGTGGTGGGTTTCCTGTATGAAGCAAAATGTTGGGTCCAGTTTACATAGCCAGTCTGTTAGTCTATGTCTTTTTATTAGGGAATTGAGTCCATTGATATTAAGAGATATTAAGAAAAAATAATTGTTGCTTCCTGTCATTTTTGTTATTAAAGTTGGGAATCTGTTCTTGTGGCTGTCTTCTTTTAGTTTTGTTAAAGGATTACTTTCTTGTTTTATCTAGGGTGTAGTTTCCATTTTTGTGTTGGTGTTTTTCCTTTATTATCCTTTGAAGGGTTGGATTTTTGGAATAATATTGTGTGAATTTGGTTTTGTCATGGAATACTTTGGTTTCTCCATCTATGGTAATTGAGAGTTTTACTGGGTATAGTAGCCTGGGCTGACATTTGAGTTCTATTATTGTCTGTATAATATCCGTCCAGGATCTTCTGGCTTTCATAGTCTCTGCTGAGAAGTATGGAGTAATTCTAATAGGCCTGCCTTTATATGTTACTTGACTTTTTCCCTTGTTGCTTTTAATATTCTGTCTCTAGTGCATTTGTTGTTTGATTATTCAGATTTCTTTTCTGGTCCAGTCTATTTGGAGTTCTGTAGGCTTCTTGTATGTTCATGGGCATCTCTTTCTTTAGGTTTGGGAAGTTTTCTTCTATAATTTTATTGAAGATATTTACTGGCTCTTTAAGTTGAAAATCTTCCTCTTCACCTATTCCTATTATCTTTAGCTTGGGTCTTCTTATTGTGTCCTGGATTTCCTGGATGTTTTGAGTTAGGATTTTTTGCATTTTGCATTTCCTTTGATTGCTGTGTCCACATTTTCTATGAAATCTTCTGTACTTAAAGTTCTCTCTTCAATGTCTTGTATTCTGTTGCTGAGGCTCGCATCTATGTTTCCTGATTTGTTTCCTAGGATTTCTATCTCCAGAGTTGTCTCCCTTTTGGTTTTATTAATTGTTTCTACTTCCATTTTTAGATCTTGTTTTTTGTTGTTGTTGTTGTTGTTGTTGTTTGTTTTATTGGGTATTTTTTCATTTACATTTCCAATGCTACCCAAAAGTCCCCCATGCCCCCCCTACTCCCCTACCCACCCACTCTTACTTCTTGGCCCTGGCATACCCCTGTACTGAGGCATATAAAGTTTGCAAGAATAATGGGCCTCTCTTTCCACTGATGGCCAAATAGGCCATCTTCTGATACATATGCAGCTAGAGACATGAACTCCGGGGGGTACGTACTAGTTAGTTCATATTGTTGTTCCACCTATAGGGTTTCAGATCCCTTTAGCTCCTTGGGTAATTTCCCTAGTTCCTCCTTTGGGGGCACTCTGATCCATCCAATCACTGACTGTGAGCATCCACTTCTGTGTTTTCTAGGCCCCTGCATAGCCTCACAAGAGACAGCTATATTTGGGTCCTTTCAGCAAAATCTTGCTAGTGTATGCAATGGTGTCAGTGTTTGGAGGCTGATTATGGGATGGATTCCCTAGGTATGGCAGTCTCTAGATGGTCCATCCTTTCGTCTTGGCTCCAAACTTTGTCTCTGTAACTCCTTCCATGGGTGTGTTGTTTCCAATTCTAAGAAGGTGCAAAGTGTCCACACTTTGGTCTTCGTTCATCTTGAGTTTCATGTGTTTTGCAAATTGTATCTTGGTTTTGTTCAATTCTATCACATGTTTGATTGTCTTTTCCTGTAATTCTTCAAGTATTGTGTGTGTGTGTGTGTGTTTCCTCTTTAAGTAATTCTACATGTTTAGCAGTGTTTTCCTGTAATTCTTTAAGGACTTCTACATGTTTAGCAGTGTTCTCCTGTATTTCTTTAAGTGAGTTATTAATGCCCTTCTTAAAATTCTCTACCAGCATCATTAGATATGCTTTTAAATCTGAGCCTTTCAGGTATGTTGGGGTACCCAGGACTTGTTTTGATGGGTGTACTGGGTTCTGATGATGCCCAGTGATCTTGGATTCTGTTTGTAATATTCTTACATTTGCCTTTTGTCATCTGGTAATCTCTGGTCTTAAATGTTCTAGCTGTCTCTGGCTGGAGCTTGTTCCTCCTGTGATTCTGTTAGCCTCTGTCAGCACTCCTGGGAGTCCAACTCTCCCCTGAGTCCCAGTGGTCATAGCATGTTCTGCATGCAATCTCTCCTCTTGCAGGGAAGGTGCTCAGAAGTCTGGAGATAAGATCCACCTCCTTAGTCCTGAGGTCAGAGTCCTCCCTGGAGGCCACTCTCCTCTGCTGGGGAAGTTGCCCACGGGCCTGGGTCTCAGCTCTGCCTCCTGGCTGAAGGGACCCTGTCTAAGAAGCTCTGTTGCTTCTGCAGCCTAAGTGGTCTCCTGTGTAGACTGGTCTCAGTTACCCCAAGATTCTGGGTGTGCTATGGCCTCAAGAGTTTGCTCACAAGATGGTGTGGGGCTTTAGCCACCAGATTGAACCACAGCCACTGGTTGGGCAGGTTTCCTTTGTCCCTCTTCCTGCTGGCACAAGACCCTCCGGGATTCTTTGGAACAGATGTTGAGTTCCACTCACAATTGGTTTCAAGATCCTGGGTGAGCTAGGGTGCCTGCTGCATGGAGAGTCCACTGGGGACCTTGGGATCCTCCAGCGAGTTCGCACCCAAAATGGCACAGGGCTGGCACCGACTGGAACGAACCCCAGCCACTGGTTGGGCAGGTTTCCTTTTGTCCCTGTTCCAGCTGGCACAAGATCCTCCAGGATTCTTTGAAACAGATTTTGCATTCCACTCACCCATGATCCCAAGATCCTGGGTGTACTAGGGCCCACTGAGTTTGCTCCCCATATGGTAGGGATTGGTCACATTTTGTTTTACTATGACTGGATTTTTCTTTGCAGTATCAGGATAGGTTCAGCATATATTCTAACTGTGTGTGCTTCATTAATATATATTATTTATCATCTTTATTATAATTAATTATAGGAATGAAGTTGGAATATGTGATCCCTCGATACTTCTCTTTGACATAAATATGGTATTGAACATAAGAAGCAGGAAATCCAGTAAAATTTGTTCCCACTCTCCTTCATGCATACCTAAATGTAAGAACTTTTTTTCTGTTTGAAAACAACTCCAGAGTCTTGTACAGCGAAATTCACAAATAGATCTGATCCCAATACATTTCTTTTGTATGTTTGCCTTTACTAGGGAGTACAGACTTAGAAACAAAACCATCTTACCCTGATAAATCATTATTTAAATCCTTACTATTTCTTGCTTACAATTCTGTATGAATAAGACTCTAGGCCATTTATTTAAAAGAACTTGTGCCTAGGGTATCATTCATGTCATATGTAGCCTCTGTGATATTATCTTTCTCTTGTTAATCTGCTTTTAAGGACTCCTCACTGAAAGGAGGTAAAAGTAAATGGAAATTTGATATAAAGCTTCATCAAGCTTATATACCATGAATTGTGATTTTATTTATGTGAATGTTGTGATTGAAAATCATTCTAGATGTCTAGGTAAACTTTAATTTTAGCAAATACAAACTAATAATTATGAGTAAGATATTTTTGATAATTCACTAATAAATTCAAGATAGAGATAAATATTATCATTATCAATGTTAATGCATGTTGTGTTTGGTTTCTGTCATATTTTAAACAGTAAAATGTTATGTTAGACTAATAGTAAGGAGATAGTTGTATATTTTTCTCTAAATTAATCATATAACCAGAACAAATTGATATTGGTAAGAATTAAATGGAAAGTCGCGAACTCATTAAATATTGATCTATATAGCTGGGACAATTAAGACAGATCCTTGGTCTAAGTACAGTATTATCAAAGAAAGGAAGCTGTGGACTTAAAAGACCTGAATAAACATTGTACCATGTAAAGTATTATCTGTATCATTATTTTTCCTGCAGGTTAGAAACTAAATAAACCCTTAATTGTATTATCTCAAAATATGAGATTAAACAGGAACAAACTCATACTTATTTTCAATACTAGATATGACGAGACACACAGAAAAACTAAAAACCATATTTAATAAAGCAAATATAGTCTAGTGGGCATATAATTTTTTTACAAATCAGATATAAAGTAGAGGAGATTAGAGTTTAAAACATTAATGATTTTAGAAAACTAATGGAGTCATTCAATGTAACAAGTTAAACAGCCAGCAACTGACCAATACAGATGTGGATGCTTGGAGCCAACCATCAGACTGAGCTCATGGACCCCGGTTGGGGAGCTGACACAAGGACTGGAGGAACTGAGGGGAATTGAAACCCCATAGGAAGAACAACATCAGCTGGCTGGACCACCCAGTTCTCCCAGGGAGTGGACCACCAACCAAGCAGTGTATAGGAGTGTCCATGGCTACAGAGACATATGTAGCAAAGAAAGACCTTGACTGACATCAGTGGGAAAGGAGGCCCTTGGTCCTGAGGAGGTTTGATATCCCAGTGTTGGGGAATGCCAGAGGGGTGGCACAGGAGATAGTCATTGGGTAGGGGAGCACTCTTCTAGAGGCAAAGGGAAGGGAGGGGGGCTTGTGGAGGGGTAACCAGGAAGTGGAATATCATTTGAGATATAAGCAAATTGAATGATTAATAAAAAAATAGAAAACACTAACGATAGCATTAAAACAGAAATTATAAAATTAATTTACATAAACTGTCAAGTATAGAAGTTATAAACAATTTAATATTTTAAAATAGTATTTATCTTTTCAACAGCACATGATACTATTTTGCATAGAGTAATACTAACCATGATGTAGGTATCATATGCTAGGAACTTTATCAGCTTTCTCAAGGAAAACTTGGATGAATCTCTTTCTCTTCTCTCTGTCTCTGTCTTCCTATATCTCTGTCTCTGTCTCTCTGTCACTCTCTGCCTGTGTGTGTGTATGTGTATGCATGTGCATGCACATGTATGTGTGTTATTTAAGGAAAGTTTGAAGTAGTGAATATTTCTTTTTTTTGTTTTTGTTTTTTTTTTTTTTGGTTTTGTTTTTGTTTTTTAAGATTTATTTATTTTTTATGTAAGTACACTGCAGCTGTCTTCAGACATACCAGAAGAGGGCATCAGATCTCATTACAGATGGTTGTAAGCCACCGTGTGGTTGCTGGGATTTGAACTCAGGACCTCTGGAAGAGCAGTCAGTGCCCTTAACCGCTGAGCCATCTCTCCAGCCCCTAAGTGAATATTTCTTAGCAGCATTTCTAATAAGGTTCAGAACACATTGTAAGATATTTACCTAAAAGAATAGAAGACAGTTCAAGTGTCACTTCATGGTAACATCTTTAGAGTGACTGAGACAGTGTTCAGTCTGTATAGAGGAACTATTTTCTAAGACAAATGAATAAGATGAGTCATTTGAAAACAATAGAACTTTTCCCCATTTTCTTTATATTTTATTTATTTCCATTTCAAATTTTATCTCCTTTCCTGGTTTCCCCTTCTGAAACCCCCATCTCATTCCCCCTCTCCCTTCCACTATAAGGTTGCTCCCCTATCCACTCCTGCCTCCTGCCCTGTCATTCCCCTACACTGAGACATTGAGCCTTCACAGGACCAATGGAACATTTAATTGACACTATAATTTACCATGGTTCATTATTATCTGACATAGTAGTGTTCTACTTTTAAATGTAATTTTCAAAAAGATTTTAACAAAAGATAAATCTTAGTTTTGCTCTTAAAGTTTGGGTAACAGCAAGGGATGCTATTTCCAAACTATGTTAGAGAATTACAGGCATTACCCATTGTTAAGAATTGAAGTTGTAATAAGTGGGCCCAAGGTTTGAGTCAAGACTAGCATTACATAAATTTAAAAACTGCCTAGATTATCCTGATGAAACCTGTTTTAAAGAGGTATCTTGATCCAAAGCCTAATGATGATGTGAGAATGACTGGCAATGTCCTCATATTTTACATTAGATATAATCTAATTCTCATCATGTTTCCATGTATTAGAATGTAAAAATTTACAATATAGTGAATCTTTAGAGGATTCATGAAGACAAAAATACATTATAAGTGGCCATGAAAATAGAAATGTCTTAATCATAACAAATATCAACAAATGATCACAGCAAGAATGATCGATTCAGAATGGAGAATAAAAAATTCAATTGAATTTAAAATTTCACAAATATTATATTTAGGAAAAAAGACAGTTATCTTATGGCAAGTGGTTTAGAACAAAATAGAAGACATGAATCTGCAGGAGCCAAAACAAATGTAGATTTTTGGGCAACTGTCAATGTGTTCAAAAATTAATAAAATACTTTAAGAAATGAAAATCATATGCAGATGTTTATAATGTCTGTGATACAGGGTGCAAAAACTCAATAAACATGTTAGAAGTTTGCTATGGCCATTATCAAAGATTTCTATGCAAAATTTATGGAGAGATATATTTTAAGTCTCAAGTTTACATAAAGTGATGGCTTGTTGAGCCATAAATTCATTGATTGTTTTTTTTTCTTTTTGAGAAAGTGGCAAATATTTTTTTTCAGAACAGCGGTAGTGTTTTTATTTGCACACGTGGGATAAGAAGTAACTAATATCTTCAGAACTTTAGCATCATTTAAGGATTTCTAACTGGCATCATTAGTGTTCCAGGGTGTGAGAAATGCCATTGACTTATTATCTTGATTTGAGTTTCTTTTATGAAAAATTCATTGTTTCTGTATTTATATAGTCAAGATTTCTTTACATCATTTTTATTTATTTAATTAATTTGTTTAGTTGTGTTTTTCTTATTGAATTATTTGAACAATGAATATGATCAAAGAGTATTTTATGAATTTTTCAAAGAGGCAATAAAAATGAAAAAGAGGATACTAGTCACACATAAATATATGATTTGAAGACATTTCCAAGTTCATATTGGTAGAGGAAAATGTTTTGGCAGTAGTGATATCATAAAAGCAGTAAACTATCCAATACCACTTAATTACACTTAAATGAATGAAGTAGTGTGTTTTAGACATTGGATAATTTATAAATATGCAACTTGTACATAGGAATTGAAAGTGAATCCATGTTTTTCTGGTACAAGAAATGTAAAGAATAATGGCTGAAATAGGAGGAGCAGCAGGAGGACAACAACAGCAGATACAGTAGAGAAGACTGGGGAAAGACCATGAGGTCCCAGTCTTACACAAAGAACTACAAGAAACTGAGGAATCTGAGAGTGGAGAGATAGTCTTTCTTGGGGAAAAACACAACATCTGGTTTCCAAGTAGAAAATGGTCAACCCTGAAAAAGATGCATATAAGCAATTTAGGTGGGTGAAAACTGAAGGGATGATGTAATTAATTATAAGTTCAAAAGATGAAAAATAATTGAAAGAGAATAATAGAAAGAACCATTTCATAGAGAAATCAAATATTCAGTTGTGATATCTAGGTGATTTAACTGTATTTCAATGATGGATTGCTACTGTGTACATACACATGCCAAAAGTTTTTGAACTTTCAGCTTTTTTTTAAAGCCTTATTTTGTGCCTGCCAATCATACTTCATTAAACTTCTAAAATATTTATTTTGGAATCTGGGAAGAAGGCCTAAAAATGAATGGTTCCAATGTTTATTAGAAGGTTAGGGAGATGATAGAAAAAAAAACAGCAGGTTAAACAGAGATTTTATTTTTTTTCTTTCTTTCTTTCTTTCTTTCTTTTTTTTTTTTTTTTTTTTTTTGGCTCTGATGTAGTATGTGAGTTCCAAGTATGTAGCACTGATAAAGTTTGCCAAGCATGTAGTTGAAATAAGGTAGCAGAATAGTCAGTGAGAGCATCCTCAAATTCATTCCTTACTGAGAAGAATCTAGATGAAGAATTAAAGAAGCACTTAGATGGCCAGTTTCCATAATTTGCAATGATAGAGTGCTTGGCACAGAAGTGGGACACCTATAACAACCATCAGGAATTATGACAGAAATTGTCAGTAATATTGTTACAAACTAAAGTATACTGAGATATGCAGCAAAAAGATACGTGAAAATAACACAGCCATAGAAGTGGTACTTGTGACCTCACTGTAGTTGTAAAGCTATATAACTCATTTTATATGCTTTATTAAATTATAAATGTAGGTATTTTGTGTATGAGCTTTTGAAGAACTCGTAATTTCCTGTGGTGGTTTAATAGCCTCCATTGGCTTATATATTTGAATGCTTGGCCCCTAATTTGTGAAACTGTTTGTGTGTTTTAATTGGAGAAAGTGTGTCACTGGTGTTGGGTTGTGAGGATTCAAAAACTCATACCAGACCCAATCTCTTTCTTTCCTACACTATCCCCAGCTATTAGACCAGGATGTAAGCTCTTAGCTAGTAATATAGTATTATGCCTAACTGCCTATTACCACATTCTCTCTCATATGGCCACAGACACAACCTCTGAAGCTTTAGGAAAGCTAACAGTTGAATGTTTTCTTTTCTAAGTGTCCTAGGCCAAGGTATCTCTTCATAGCAGTAGAATAGTACTAAAATATTCCCCAAATGCTTGTTTTCCTTTTATGTATTTTTTCCATGTAAAGAAGTTCTTATTTCCTTTTTTACATTTATTCTACAATTATTCTAAGGCTATTTTAAAGCAAAAAGATAACTGAAAAAAATATATCCTTTACTAAGCTGAAATATGCTGCCTTCATCTCTAATGAAGAAATATTTGTTGCATGCCTTTTCTGCAACTATTGAGGTAATAATATGAGACTATTTATTTGGTGAATAATAGTTTCTGATTAATACATATTTAACTAGCTCTAAATGACTTTATTAAAGTCACTGTGATCATAAATGAATTACTTGTAATTTTCATGTTATAAAACCCTAGCATATTCTTTTCCCAGTCCTGCCAAGTCTCCCCCTCCACACACTTGTGTCCAACCTCTGCCTCAACAAAAACCCAAAACAAAACAAAACAAAATAAATTAGTCCAGTTTGTGTTGCCCATGTACTAAATGGAGCATGTTCAAACTCCTTAAAGGAAACTGATATCCTCCCCACCTATACCCTGACTGAAAACCATCAATTGCATAGAACTATACTTCAGCATCCTTATCACAATTTTTAAGAGTTCTCTTGAGTAGCTTTCTGTGTAGCCTGTTACTTTTATTGGGAGTAGGGTAGGGTAAAGATTTTCAGAGAAGCCTATGTCCCTCTTTCCCAACTGAAGAAAGTTTTTAATACCATAGCAAAAGTAGCTTCCTTCCACTTAGAATTAGAAGGAGAAACTGGAGATATCACCTAAAATGAACATCCACATGGTTTCCAGAATCAGCACATACCATTGACCTAAACACAGTCTCCATTAGCAATATAGACTGCAGACATTAACAAAGATCCCAGCTACATTAACATGTAACCAGAAATAGTCCTCAGTGTCAACATGGACCTGAATATTACCATGGCCTCAAGTGGCAGTGCAGCCCATTCACATAACGATGGCCTAGACAACAACAAAACCCAGGGATATCAACATGAATTCAGGCTGCAGCACAGATTCAGGATGTCTGTATAGCCTGCAGTGTTAACACAGGCCGCAGACATTAATACAGACCCCCAGATACAAGACCATGGATCCAGACACAGCCCTCAGAAGCAGTACAGACCTGCCTCAGGTGGCAGCAGAGGCCACTCACATCAATATGACCTCAGCAGTAGCATGTCCTCAGGCCATGGCCAAGACCAAGGATATTGTGGTATCTATATCAGTACAGTTTCTGATTGCTGTAGTACCAGGGACATCCACAAGAGCCTTAGGCTTCAAGATGTCCTAAGACAGCAGACTGTCAATAGCAAAGTGGCCTCCAGGGGCAGCACAGACCATAGAGGTCTTTCAAGGTGGTCCAATCCAGAAAATGGCCAGTTCTTCTTGGACATCCTGTTGTTCCTTAGACTGGGCATTCATGTGGCTGGGCAGCATGGGAGGTAGCTGAGTTGAAGTGCAAGCTCCAAACTGCTGTACACCATTGTGTTGGCCCTCCTGAGCAAGGACCCATTCTTCTCTCCACTTCTGGCTTCGCTCATTCTTATCACAGCTGTTGAGTCTCTAGCTCTGCCTCTCTCTACTTCTCTCTCACCACAATGTCCCTCTCTCTTTCTCATTTTTGCATCAGATATTCATTCACTGCAGTGGCATTGTTACCTGTGGTATATCACATATTATATTATTATTCTGATTATTGTTGTTGATGATGATGGTGTTATTTACAAAGACAACTTTGCCTGGAAATATTCATTGCAAAAATTTGTTGGTCTGGTTAAAGGTTTTTGTTTCTGAAGCACCTTAAATACTGGACCATCACCTAGACTTGTCTCAGATATTGCCTTGTTGGTAGAGTCATGATGATTTTGTGACTCTAGTTTTGCAGTGCCAGCTCCTGTACATGTGTCAGAAGCTCAAAAATGGGGTAGTGCTAGGATGGACCAATTGAAATCACATGGACCCAGATCATTGTTGAGTTAGTTAGACAGTAGCAAGGCCTTCGTAGCTTCAGCCAGAGGCTAGTCAGGCCCCTCATTTTGCCAGACTTTTATTGAGAATTTGTCTGGTTTTGTTCATTAAGGAATTTGGCCTCTAGTTTCTTCAATTGCTTGTGTCTGTCTGGACTTGGAATCAGAAAAAGATTGTCTATAAAATCTTGGATGAGTTCCACCGATTTCTGTTCATTCAATGATTTGAAAAGTATTGGAGGTACTTCTTGTGTGAAGTTCTTCTAGAATCATGTGTTGAATACACCCAAAACTAGTTGGTTTATGTCTAAGACATTTTTAAAAATTCATTGTTTCAATTATGTTGCTTGTCTTGGGCCAATTTCTTTTCCTCTTATTTTTTCCAATATATTATTTGCATTCATGTTGTCATATATGCTAATATACAGAGAGACTAAAAGAGACGAGCTGATCCCCTGGACATGGAAATAATGGTTGTTGTAATCACCCTAATATGGTTTCTGGAAGCCAAACTTTGGACCTTTAAACTTCTTCAAGAGCAGCAAGAGTTCTTATTCTCTAAGAAATCACTATAGCTTTGAGTTCTGTTTAAATTGTTTGTTTTATCTTTGTTTAACTCCGATAACCCATAAATATCTAAACCTCTATCCATTTTGGTTTTTTTTTTTTAATCTTTCATTTTTCAGTTTGTTCTAGTGCAATCTTATGTCTATATTTTTCTAAATTTACTTTATTTCTTTTATGATCCTTAATTTTAGAAATTTGAATAATCTCTCTATTTCTTTGACTCATTTAATTAAATTTTATCAATCTTCTTCATGATTTCAAAGAACCAATCTTTCATTAATTTTTTATTATTATTTTCATTTGTATTTAGTTTAATTTTTCCTGGACCATAATCATTTTTTCTTTGTCAACTGATTTGGGAGATTAGTTTGGTTTTGTTTGTCAATGCCTTAATGTGAATTATTAGTATACTGACTTAAAATCTTTTGAAGTTTTGTAATGCAGATATTTACAGCCATTGGAATCCCTCCTAATGATACTTTCATTGCACCTCATAGGCTTTGATATGCTCTGTGTATGTTTTTATTCAGTTTTATGATTAATTTCATTTCCCTCTGATTTTTTCAATGCCCTATTCATAATATTATGTTGTTTATTCTTTAGCAGTTTATAGATATTCCCTCTGAGTATCTACAAAAGACATCTACAAGTACTGGCACAAGTGGATAGAGCAGGAGCCAATGGAGAATTCATGAAACATACAGTCCTGATGGACTATTGGCAACTAAAAGGGCATGATGATTATGTAATTTTCTAGAGCTATCCATTCACTTGCTCATATTTGCCCTTGCTCCAGTGGATAAATTCCATTCTATATTCAGGGAAGAAAGAAGTCCTAATTAAACTAAGTGAGCACAGTAAAAAGAAAGCATGTTAGGGGTGAGAGGAGGGCTCTTCTTCCAGAAAAGCTTCAGTGGAAAACTAGGAACAATGAGGACAGGAAAGGGAATACATTAAAGTGATCCAATCTATCAATCAGATAATGTATGACATTACCAAGTAATGATAAATTCTTTTAAAATTAATTTTTATTAGATAATTTCCTCATTTACATTTCAAATGCTATCCCAAAAGTCCCCTATACCCTCCCCTGGCCCTGTTCCCCTAACCACTCACTCCCATTTCTTGGCCCTGGTGTTCCCATGTACTGGGGCATATAAAGTTTGCTAGACCAAGGGGCCTCTCTTCCGAATGATTGCTGACTAGGCCATCTTCTAGTACATATGCAGCTAGAGACATGAGCCTTGGGGGTACTGGTTAGTTCATATTGTTTCATCTATAGGGTTGCAGACCTCTTCAGCTCCTTGGGTACTTTCTCTAGCTCCTATATTGGGGGTCCTGTGTTCCATCCTATAGATGATTGTGAGCATCCACTTCTGTATTTGCCAGGCACTGGCATATCATCACAGGAGACAGCTATATCAGGGTCCTTTCAGCAAAATCTTGCTGGCATATGCAATAGTGTCAGCATTTGGTGGCTGATTATGGGATGGACCCCCGGGTGGGGCAGTCTCTGGATGGTCCATCCTTTCGTCTTAGCTCCAGACTTTGTCTCTGTAATTCCTTCCATGAGTATTTTGTCCCTATTCTAAGGAGGAATGAAGTATCCACTTGTTGGTTTTCCTTCTTCTTGACTTTCTAGTGTTTTGCAAATTGTATCTTGGGTATTCTAAGTTTCTGGGCTAATATCCACTTATCAGTGAGTGCATATCAAGTGAGTTCTTTTGTGTTTGAGTTACCTCACTCAGGATGCTATTTTCTAGTTCCATCCATTAGCCTAAGCATTTCATGAATTCATTGTTTTTAATAGCTGAGTAGTACTCCATTGTGTAAATGTACCACATTTTCTGTATCCATTCCTCTGTTGAGGGACATCTTTGTTTTATCCAGCTCCTGGCTATTATAAATAAGGCTGCTATGAACATAGTGGAGCACGTGTTCTTATTACCAGTTGGATCATCTTCTGGATATATGCCCAGGAGAGGTATTGCTGGATCTAGCAGTAGTACTATATCCTGTTTTCTGAGGAACTGCCAGACTGATTTCCAGAGTGGTTGTGCCAGCTTGCAATCCCAACAGCAATGGAAGAGTGTTCCTCTTTCTCCACATCCTGGACAGCATTTGCTGTCACCTGAATTTTTGATCCTAGCCATTCTGACTGGTGTAAAAGACAATGTAGAAACTACCAAATATATAAGTAGAATCTTAACATACAAAGGCTACATCAATTGCATGAAATTCCTAAACAAAAAAAGACAAAATTAAACCATGTCTTATTAAAAATGAGTTTCAAGGAAAATGAAATTAATTTCCACTTAAAAATGAGTGAGGCATAAAACACATGGATAAAACAACTGGCAGTAATCTTCTATGCCTTCCATAATTGAGTACTAGATTTAAATTATAAGATGGAAATTTGACAATATGATTTTAAGAAATACAGAATAAAATTTTTTTCTAACTATTCATAGCAAAAGGAAATACTGATCCTTTGCAGTTTTTGTGAAGAATATTCTACAACTCATGTTTCAAATATTCAAGCTGATCAGTGAGCCATTAACTTCAGAACTAAGACAGTGCCACCTTGAAAACTGCAAAGATTCCATAGGATTTCAAACTAAGGAAGTTGACTGCCATATACACATAAAAATCAAAGAAGTTCCTAAGAAGATAACTAGGAAAATAAATGAGTTTGTAGGCTCTCTTAGTTAGGGTTTGTATTCCTGCACAGAACATCATGACAAGAACCAAGGAAGGAAAGGGTTTAGTCACCTTACACTTCCACATTGTTGTTCATCACCAGAGGAAGTCAGGACAGTAACTCACACAGGGCAGGAACTTGGAGGCAGGAGCTAATGCAGAGGCCATGCAAGAATGCTGCTTACTGGATTGTTTCTCCTGACTTGCTCAATTTTGCTTTCTTATAGAAACCAGGACTACCAGCCCAGGAATAGCACCATCCGTAATGGGCTTGGCTGATTGACCATTGATCACTAATTGAGAAAATGCCTTATTGCTGGATCTCATGGAGACATTTCCTCATGGACGTTCCTTTTTCTGGGATAACTCTAGATTGTGTCAAGTTGACAAACAAAACTAGGGAATACAGATGCCTAGTGTTCAATTATAAAGCTAGATGTCATAATACACATTTGTCATACCTGAGCTGGGAAGGTGAAGGCAGAGAGATCCCTGAAGCTCATTGGCTACAGAGTGAGCTCCAGGCTCAGTAAGAAATCTTGTCCATAATTGATAAGATAGGAAACATTGGAAAACACACAGAGTCAGAAACTTTGACCTCCACTAGAAATATATACATATGGATGCACTTAACACATAAACTTACATGCACCACAGAAAAAACAGATAGGAGGGAGGGACAGAGAGAGAGAGAGAGAGAGAGAGAGAGAGAGAGAGAGAGAGAGAGAGAGAGAGAGAGAGACAGAGAGAGAGAGAGACAGAGACAGAGACAGAGACAGAGACAGAGACAGAGACAGAGACAGAGAATGACAGAAAGACAGAGACAGAGAGACAAGACAGAGAGACAGACAGAGCTTTTATGCTGTGCCTGCCCATATAATGAAAGAACATTTGTCCATCACCACTGAGACTATGTTAAAAATTAAATCCAAGCTAGACAAGATTGCTTGTAAAATTTTAAAAATTTACAAAACAGGAAAATACTGAACTTATTGATGTAAAAGTATCTAATAAATTACAGGATATAAGGGTCTCTAAGTGTCATTTCTGTAATATATAGACAAATAAGAAATGATGTACATAAGTTTCAGAATTAAAACAAAACAGAATAATGTATTTTATCTTAGAATAAAATTTTTCTGAGAAGTGTATCTTCAACAGGTATAGGTTCTGCCTTTAGTTTGATTAGAATTGTCAGGAAAAATAACAATAATCACTGACATTAAAACAGAATAAAGATTACCCACAGAGAAAATTATAAAATATTATAAATATTTGTAATCATGAAATTATATGTTTAGCCTTTCAAAAATAGTACTTCACAAACATAAAAAGATGGTTTTATATTTACTGATTAATTTCCATATAAATAGATATTTCTATATTGTTTATTAGTATATTAAATGGTAATATGCACATAAGTACATCAGCTAATGTGATTTTTCTGTAATGTTTCTATAATGGTGTAGTTTAGTATAAAACTATGTCAATATATGAAATAATTTAAGCCTATAGATTTTCATGAAGTCAGCCATCAAATTATTTTATCTATTTTAATTGTATATTCATTTCATTTAATCATACATATCAAAAGAAAGTTGAATCAGCCTGTAACTGATAGAGATCATTCCACTGGTTGAAAGGATGATGTCTGGTTAAGACATCAGTTCCTTCCTTGGCTGTGTGTAGTCTCATGGGTTGTATCATCAGATATCCTTTTAAAATTGGTATGGGTATCATTTGGACATGAGTAGCTTTGGAAAAATGTTCAGGCAAGTGCAATGCAGATTTCCATTAAATATTTTTTTTTCATTTTACTTCATGTTATATCCTGTTTTATTTTCTGAGGTAAAAAATATGTTTCTATACTTTTTTAAAATAATCACTAAATCTTCCCATATATAACTAATAATTTTGTCAATTTCTTGAGGTATAAATGCTTAAGATCGGACAGAATAACTGCACTTTGCTCAGAGAACATGCCTGGTCTCTGAGTCATCACATACTGCATAACATACTTCATATCCACTGACTTTGTCCATGAAAGCTCTGTTTTATATGCAATACTTCTGATAAGTGTGTAGTATGATTTAGAATCAAATTTTAAAAGCCTTATTTTTGTTTGAATGAAAATAAGGTTTATTTTTCTCTAGTTGAGATATTGGAATATGACAGATGTGAAGGTTAGTGTTAATTATAGGCTTGATATGATCTGGCATTTCTAATGAAACAGAATCCAAGCATGCTTTTGGGAGACTGTTTAGCCTCTGTACATGACTGTGAGAGATCATGCTGATTAGCTTAATTTAAGAAGGCTGTCCCATACTAAAAGTAGGTGGCCTCTTTATTTGGGCTGAGGTCCTATACTGCATAAAAAAGACAAATCAAGCTTAGTACCAATGTTCATGCTTCTTTGTTCCTGATTATTCATGTGCTCTAATGAGCTATTCCAAGATAGTGTGGCCTTAACTTCTTTTCTGTGCTTAGATTAATGTTTTTTTACTGGATACTTTATTTATTTACATTTCAAATGTTATCCCCTTTCCCCTCTGGGAACCTCCATTCCACTCCCACTCAGTCTGCTTCTATGAGGGTGCTCCCTCACCCAACCACCTACCAACTCCCGCCTCCCCACCCTGCCATTCACCTACACTGGGGCATCAAGCCTTCTCAGGACAAAGGCCTATCCTCCCACTGATGCCCGACAAGACCATTCTCTGCTACATATGCAGCTGGAACCATGGGTCCCCTCTATGTGAAATCTTTGGTTGGTGGTTTAGTCCTTGGGAGCTCTGGGGGTGGGGGGGGGTGTCTGGTTGGTTGATATTGTTGTTCTTCCTATGGGATTGAAAACCCCTTCAGCTCCTTTGGTCCTTTCTTTAACTCCTCCATTGGGGACCGTGTTCAGTCCAATGGATGGTTACAGCATCTCCCTCTGTATTTATCAGGCTTTGGCAGAACATCTCAGGATCTTATTATATCAGGTTCCTGTTAGCAAGCATATCCACAATAGCATCTGAGTTTGGTGTCTGTATATGGGATCCCAGGTGGGGCAGTCTCTGGATGGCTTTTCCTACTCCACACTTTGTCTGCATATTTCCTCCTGTGAGAATATTTTCCCCCTTCTAAGAAGGACTGAAGCATCCACACTTTGGTCTTCCTTCTTCTTGAGCTTCATGTGGTCTGTTAATTGTATCTTGGGTATTCAGAGCTTTGGGGGCTAATATCCACTTATCTGTGAGTGCATATCATATGTGTTCTTTTGTGTTTGTGTTACCTCACTCAGGATGATACTTTCTAGTTCCATCCATTTTATTTGTCTAAGAATTTCATGAAGTCATTGTTTTTAACAGCTGAATAGTACTTCATTGTATAAATGTACCACATTTTCTGTATCCAATTCTTTATTGAAGGACATTTGGGTTCTTTCCAGCTTCTGGCTATTATAAATAAGGCTGCTATGAACATAGCACAGCATGTGTCCTTGTTATATGTTGGAACATTTTTTGGGTATATACCCAGCAGTGTTATAGCTGGGTCCTCAGTATTGTGTCCAATTTTCTGAGGAACCTACAGACAGATTTCCAGAGTGGTTGTACCAGCTTGCTTAGTAAGTCAAAACAAAACCTTTGTTCCTTATATTGCTCTTTTAATATTATTTTTATCGTATCAGTAAAAAATAAACTAAAGCAATTAGGTAGAATTTAGCACTTTATAAAATTATTAAGTGATTTCCAAACTGAATTTCAATGTCTATTAGTTTTTCAAGACAGGGTTTCTCTGTATATCCCTGGCTGTCCTAGAACTCACTTTGTAGACCAGGCTGGCCTCGAACTCAGAAACCCGCCTGCCTCTGCCTCCCGGGTGCTGGGATTAAAGGAGTGCGCCACCACGCCTGGCAATGTTTAAGTTTTCACCAGTGATGTGTGACTTCCTTCTTTTCCTTTTAACATTTCATGAAGCAAACCTTTTACTTTTTGCCATTTTGTAGAATTTATAGTGTTTTTGTTTAACTATTCTAACGAATACTTAATTCAGTCTTATTAATGGACATTCTCCTGTGTATGGATGGAGTATTTTATACCATTTTGGAATAAAAGAATTGATAAGTGAATTTATCAATCTAAGTGATTCCACAGATGCTAGGCTCATTCTCAGTTCCAGATCAATAATTAGAGGTTGAAGTCTGTGGATTTCAGTAGAACCAGAGTTTGTTCCTGGATTTAATACATAATATCTGGGTTGCCAGATTCATAAAATATAGCTAACTAATTTATAAACCACTTAGCAGTCTTTGGAAGAATTAAATAAATATTTTGTTTATTGTAAAAAAGTCTATAATTGGAGACATATGTTGCTATGAATGAGAAATGGTTCTTATCAAATAATGCTTGTGAAAATTGTGTCTTCTGCTGCTGTTGGTATTTTCACAAGTTATAGGGAGGTGCATCCTTAATGAAGGAAGTGGATGCCTGGGGACAAAGTTAGAATATACACATGGCACATCTGGTCCTCTGCTTCATGCTTGCAGTTGGAAGGCAATCTCTCATCTTCCAGTGTCTGCATTATGACTGATGACTGCTTATATAATCATTTGTTATAATGGACTCATATCTATGGAACTGGAAGCCAAAATAAAGTTTTATTTATATAAGTTGTGCTTTTGGCCACAATATCCTATCACAATTACAGAAAAGTAACTGATTTATATATGATTAAAATATTTAGGTAAATTAACTGTTAAGTTTAGTATTTTAGTATGGAAATTTAAGGTTCTCATAAGATAATATGACTATAGATTACTATAAAACTTTAGAGAAAATGGCAATGATGTTAAAGGCACTTCAGAATATGAATATGCTGACTAATCAGAACATGTTAAATTGGATGTAAGATTTAAATTAAATTAAAATTGTTGGTTTCTTCCTAAACAGCACAAGACTCAGAAACATTAGAAATGGTGGTGTTTTATTCCTTTTTATATTTGATGCAGTGGTGTAATAATTAATATAGAATAGGTAATGGCAGCAGGTTTCTTTGCCTGCCTCAGTGGTGTATGTTCCCAAAGGAAACACACACTTTATATTTTAATATGCCTTAAACCTCACCATAGCTAGGCCACTGCCTAGCCTCCATTGCCTCCAGTCAATATTCCCAAGTTACTACTTATTAAATTCTGTTTTCTCTTGCGTGCCCTGGATCCAGTTGGGCAGCCCTTTGGGCCAAGCTCTCCCGCCTTCTTCACATGGTGGCTAGGCCTCTCTGTCCTGCACTCTTCTCAGTCAGGGTGTCTCTGCTCCTGTCCACATTT
Organism: Mus caroli; assembly: GCF_978045245.1. Lineage (NCBI taxonomy): Eukaryota > Metazoa > Chordata > Mammalia > Rodentia > Muridae > Mus > Mus caroli. Next base: position 84,952,325 of record NW_028227258.1, on the reverse strand, counting down.
TTCCACCATGGTGGATCTCCTCCCTCTCCCCCTTCTCTGGGTCCCAAGCCAGAGAAACTTAAAATCCTGCCTCTGTCTGCCCTGCCTCCCTCTTGGTAGTTGGTACCTTTCTTTAACAGAAGTTATGTGCAGCCACTCTAGTAAAATACAGTTTTTTGGGGGGAAGATAAGTAGCATTCTTAGTACAAGCAGCCACAATGCAGTATGTGGGGGGAAAAAGTAGCATTTTCATCAAATGTAAACAACAAAATTGCAGAAATCTATTTGCCTTACTAGAATGATCAGTGCTTCAGAACAAAGAGAGATGCCATCTCTAGTAATAACTTCCACTGGGTGTTGAAAACAACATTCCAGCATTCCTTTTAGGATAACTTCCTACTCAAAATGTAATCATCAAATATCCTGAAAAATCTGTAAGACTTCTTTGTATTATATTTCTTTTTGGCTAGTGTAAAATATGAGTGTCATACATGATTGAGAAAGTTACTGGAGTCATAGTAAGTGCACACATTAGGAATCTTAGAGTGTTTAGAAACTAAGATTATTAAATTCATATTTTATAATTAAGTTTTGGTTGCTAATGTCAGTCTTTTACTATGAATTGAAGATAAGTGAATGACTCTTTTAGTTTTACAATTACTCTTTTATAACTATTAGCATTTTTGGAAAAACACAACATCCTGTCGCTAAGTCATATTTAAACCGAACTTGAAAGAAAGATGAGATTTCAAGACCTGTAAGTCATATAAAGTACTCAGAAATTGCTGGTTGTTTGTGAGCCTACAGACTGCCTGGGGCTGAGAATAAAGAAAAACAAACCCGGGTATGCCCTGTAGTTAAAACATTCCTGGGAACATCTTGACCATAAGATAAAGGGGAATGTGAGGACATAACAGGGCTATCTGAACTGATTCAACAACTCACAGAACTCTGACACCCTGCATGTACATGTAATTTTTATGTTGATGTTTGAATAAGCCAATACTGTGTCGCTATGCTGAATTCTACACCCCTAAACCCCTTACCCCATAAAAACCCCTAGCTTTCGAGCCTCATGGCCGACATCCGTTATCTCCTGTGTGAGATGCATGTCGGTCTGGAGCTCCATCATTAAACTACCTCATGTAATTACATCAGGGCGGTCTATTCATGATTCTTTGGGTGCACACAGGATTGGGAATTGAGTGAGGGTTTCCGCCCTAGGTTCTATCAAACTTACCTCTGTGTCTTAACATTTAATAGCATAAAATATCTGAAGACAGTTTTTATTTCTATTATTTAAAAATGAACTCTTATTTTGCTAAACTTATTTCTGACCTCAGTACTATTAAACCCTAAATTGTTAAATTTTTTTGTGACGAATGAATTTTACTTTTTCTCCATAAGATTCTAATACTGTTATATTTTAAAGCCCATAAATATTTGTAAGACCATTTGGAGAATCATTTCAGATTCTATGTCATTGCTGTTCCTTCAGATGCATTTTTAGGCAAGCTTATTATACATGTAGATAGGAGGAAAATAACCCCTTTTTTCTTTTTTTGTTTGGAAGCCTTTATTAAATGTCATTGTGAATGGGTAAATTTTTCTAACTTCAGCAGTTACATGAATATCAGTATTTTCTTAGAAACTATTTTACTTTCAACCCTTTTATTTGCATAGACATTCTAGACTCATACTGAATGAGAGAAAACAAACCTGGATTTTTTTTGTCTGTCTTTGACTACTAGGAAGTTAATCTTGCTGAGGAAAGCATTACTTATGTTCGCAGGGAGATGAGAGGTTACCTTGGTATTCTGCATTTCTTTTCTATTCAATCAGATTTTCTTTCCAGCATCGTGATATATTAAAATAATACGTAACTTTTAGAAAAGGAAGAAATGTAAGAGGTATCTAAGTGGGGCTCCTTTGAGTGGAAATGTGAACTTGATCTCTAAAAGTTATTTTAATATCTGAAATTCAATAATAAATTCAGTCTTTCCCTGCTTGTAGTGTGTAAAATTTAAGTTCATTGGACCATCTGAGTTCAAAGAAAAATATATAAAAATTACAAAAATCATTTTCTACACACACGTTTTTTTCTCAATTAGCCATATTAATTACTCATGTTTTAATTATATAGTCACTTTATATTTTACATCAACCAACTTGAGCAAACTGGAATTCTACTAAGATCATATTTAATGAGATAATCTCAAAGCATTAAAACATGTGCAGGGTGTGATAGCAACTGCAACTCTAATTAAGCAATCACCATTTCTTTCACCCAGATCATCAGGACGCTTCTGAAGCCTTTTGAAATGTGTCACTAATTTCACCAAGCTGGGAAGGCTTTTCCTTGTACGGGAGTCAACAGTTAAAATAAATGTTTTCAGATATAGATTTCACAGCAGAGAATAAATGCAATAACCTGCAGTAACTTAATTTAAATGTTTTTTAGAAATCAAATGTTCACTGTTATGGCGTTGCTTTATTTTAAGAACTTTATAGGTTTTGTTCATTTAATGTTAATCTAGTGTCAGGTATCAAATGAAATTTTCACTAAATGTACCTTAAAGGCAGGTGGAAATTTGTGGAACCAAATTCCAATGTAGTTGAAATTGAGGGTGATCACTTGCCACTAGGATAAGGCTTCCTAGTCCATGGAGGCTAGCTACATCACCGCTGAAAAGGAAGCAAGCAGAAGCAGAGCTGTCCTCAGCTGCTTTCCAGCTCAGCCCCTGCCTTACTTCTGAGTGCTGGAACACTATTAATTTGAAACTGGATGTGTTGAGGCATTTAATACAGGGCTCAGCAGAGCATGCAAATGTTGTTTCACGTTAATTGAAACAAGAAGTTGAGAGATTCTTTTGCTATATTCGAAATTGGCTGTGATCCCTATAACTGTTTTAATCTAGAAAAACAGAAGCAGTCCAGATTTAACTAGTCAGCTACATAGTAGGCAGCCTTGCAAACTGTCACCCACTGCTTTCTTAATCTAACTTTGATAAAATATGGAGAACAAGGTCTGCCCTACAATGTTCTATGCCTTGCTTACTACACTGGAAAAGACAATTTACAAAGACATCACAGCAAATACTTGCAAAATGAAACAAACTTTTCTTTCTTATTCATTAAAGAGAAGCATTTTGGGAAAATTCTTCCAATAACATTGCAAGTACTTAGTTTTAATTAAATCATAGGAGAACATGAGCACTTATTTTAAATTGTTAATATAGATTAGAAAATTATGTGTGGTTTTTACTTGCACTTTTCTAAAGCAGGGAGATGTACTTATACTATGACATTGCTAATTAAAACTAAAGCTAATTTTATGTTATAGAGAGATGCTCTGCTTTTCTAAACTGTTCAGGAACAGTAGAACATTACACCGAGTCCACTTGTCCTACACCATGGGCCCAGTTCACTTGAAGATGATGAACTCCTAACATCCTTGTCCTTATGTATAATCATATTATTTATTTATATGTTTTTAACTCTACCTGATATTTTATATACAAGGAAATATGTATGATTTAATTTTTTCCATTTATAATTTATACATGTTAAAAGAAGAAAAAGAAACATTCAAATATGCTGGTAAAATTTAAAAAGCTATATTCTTCAGTGAACAAGTTCCTGAAATTTTATACATGTATATAGCTAGGTTCTACTTTACAGTAATTGAAATTTAAAACTTAGCCAAAATAAATAAAGTTTCTGTCACTTAAGTTATATTTGACTATTAATAAAATTTATATTTAGGAATATTTATTTTTTTCCAAGTGATCTAACAAGCAGCTCAAAGAGCCAGCTGCAAATACTTACACCCAACCCATGGACAGAAGCAGGGGACACTTGTGGTTGAACTAGGGAAAGGCTGAATGAAGCTGAGGAGGAGGAGGATGTCTGCATAGGAAGACCAGCAGTCTCAACTAACCTGGAGCCCCGCGATCTCTCAGACATTGAGCCATCAACCAGGCAGCATAGACTAGCTTATATGAGGCCCCTGACACATATACAGCAGAGGACTGCCTGGTCTGGCCTCGTGAGAAAAGAAGCATATCACCTTTAAGAGACTTAAGGCCACAGGGAGGGGGAAAGTCTGGGAGGGTGGAAGGTGGGGACATCCTCTTAGAGATGGAGGAGGAGGAGTGGGATGAGGGGATAATGACTGGACTGTAAAAAAAAGATTAAAGAATAATAACAATAAAATATTTCATAAAAAGAATATTTGTTTTTATTTTCCATTTAAAATCTACCTGGTATTATTCATCTTTATCTTTTAAATATATCTAATTAAATATTTAATAACAAATCTTGAATCTACAGAATGACTTCCCTTGTTTATAACCTGCTTTCTTCTTTATATCTTGCTGTATTTAATTTCTGAATCTTATATCTAAGTTTATTAGAAAGATAATTCAATGCCATAGTTTATGATTAAACAGACCTTTGTTGACAGAACACGAATTTTGAAGTGTAACTATGGGACTAGAGTGGATAACTCAGCTGTGGAGAGTGTTGATATATCCCACAATCCATGTTGGATAACTCATAAGTGCTTGTACTTTTAGCTTCAGCCTACCTAATGCCTTCTTTTGTCAAGTTCATGGCTATATTTCTCCATTGTTTTTAGTTTTATTTTTTTTTTCATTTTTTATTAGGTATTTTCTTTATTTACATTAAATGTTATCCTCTTTCCTGGTTTCCCCTATAAAACCCCCCTATTTTATCCCCCATACCCCTGCTTACCAACCCACCCTTCCAATATCTTTTTGTTTTGTTTTGTTTTTGAGACAGAGTTTCACTGTGCAGCCCTGGCTGTCCTGGATCTCACTCTGTAGACCAGGCTGGCCTCAAATTCAGAAATCTGCCTGCCTCTGCCTCTGCCTCCCAAGTCCTGGGATTAAAGGCATGTGCCACCACTGCCCTGCCCATTATCTTTATTAACTCATATTCAGAGTTTAGTAATGCTCTTTTCCCTAAAAATAATCTGGGTTTAGGTTGCTTATTGCTTAAATGCTTCCTTTTGCATGTATGATAAAAGAAAATTTCAGGAGATAATATATCTTTATTCTAGGTTATACTCAGTTACTTAACTGAATATTTTTATTCTAGTTTGGTTTTTCTGATGATGTCTCTCAATAAACGGCATCCTTCCTTAACCATATAAAAATGCTGTTGAGAAAATGTGATCAGGGATTGAAATATTTCTAGATTCTAACCAGTCACACCAACCTCTGCAGCTTTCAAATGATCTAATGATTCTATACTAACTATAGCTCCCAGTGTGTGTAGTAATGCTTTCTCATGATAACAATTTGATATCTACTTGAGCGATATCTTCCTTGTGAGAACTACTATTCTAAGCACTTGACATGATCAAATTCCAGGTATTTGGGTTAAAGTCAATCTCCAAATATACACCTTGGCTAAAGATATCCCATTGTACTTCAGTAAGTCTTGTAAAAATTCTGATTTACTTTGGCTCATGGTTTTAGGAGTTTGTTTGACTTTCAAATTACTCATACCTACTTTATTAACATTGGGGACTTTCACAGATTGAAATAAGAAGAGAACACATGGTTGAATTTTTATTGGTTGTTTTATTTATTCACATTTTAAAAGTTATCCCCCTTCTGCTCACATGGTTGCATTTTGAAAGCAAAGTATGTAATAGAGTTATTTCAATGACTTTTGTTAATCCCCATCCACAACCATCAATTATGATTACAGACAATTGTTTAGTATAGCTTTTTTGAGTGACATGTAACTAAATTATGAAATCAATAACATCTATGTTTAAACACCTAGATGTTGGCTTGTTTTTCATCTTCTCTGAATTTCACTTTTATATGTATGATATATCTTTCAGATATTTGTATAGTAAAGTACTTTTAAAAGTAGTTTTTACTTGTGAGTTGCAACTGTCTTCTACAAGGTTCAATGATGAATAATATCACCCTTTCTAGTTTAGTTCTGAACTCTGGCTGGCTGGTTCAACTCAGCTGTTCTTCAAGTTTGACTGATTCAGATTGGCTTCTCTTGGGTTCTCTTAGCTTCTGTCTAGCCTCAAACTAATTGCAATATTTTCTAATCTATTTTATTTTCTGGCTTCAACTTCCTGTGCAAACCTGCACTGAAAGAACTGTACAAACTGAGAGTTCACCAAAGAACTCAACTGCATGGTATGAATTGCACTCTTGCAGTCCTCTTTCAAGTTACCTGGCTTTCTTGTACTGGTCTTATGAGTGTTGGGCATGTTGTATCTCTAACTCATTCTGTCAGATCTTTTTCTCTGATTCATTATGTCGTCTGCCACTCAATTAGATATCACATTCAAACATGGCTGCTTCCTTCTACCAAACAACTTTATCTTGATTGTGTGGAATTAAACGTGTGTCTATATTCTATCCCAAGGAATTAAATGTGGATGAGAGGATATATCTATATTCAAGAAAAATGACACAGACCTAACAGGTCTTTGGATGACATCCCCTGCCTGATCAGCCGTGTTGTTGGACTAAAATCCCTCTACAACAACAATGCAAATTATATTCAAAATCAGATTGCCTAAAGGGGCACTTTTTTGACCACATAACTTGATGACATTCTATTTTGTAAATATATTTTTTTCAAATGACAATAGGTTACAAAAGTGATAGCAAAGAAGAAAATAACAATGACAGAAGAAATTAAATATCTTAAACTGAAATAAAAAAAAACTTTTCAAAATGTCATCTATGCTACATTTAAGAATAAACAAAGGAAAATGTACTTCATAAGGTTTGAGCATTAGCACAATGTTGATATGAGTTCAGATTTGTTAAATGAATGTTTCATACTCACGAGCTCAATTCTCTTTACTGTCTTTATTGCTGACTATTTTAAAAACACTCTCATGCAAATAGGCAACTTATAAGGTGGTGATGAGGCATTTAGACTGTCAGTGTTTTATAAGTGTCCATATAATTGATAGCAATTATGAGTACAGAAAACTTTAGTAAAAATAATAATAAAATGATGAGAACATGATAAGTTTAGTACTTAATAGGTATAGACCTTTCCTGGGTAAGTATCAAAAACAATGTAAGAATCGGAGAGATAACACCCCCATATTGCTACTCCATACCTTGAATTTGTAATGAAATATGCCTGACGCTCTTCTCAGCACAATTAGATTCAACACTGTTGTACATAATTTGCACTCTAAATAATTTTAAATTATAAGTAACCCTGTAGCCACTACTCCCTATATTTCTCAGTAAAATTGACATCCTCATATTTTGTTTTTTGTTTTGTTATGTTTTGTTTTTACATACCTCAGATCTTTAAAAATTTTCCAAATCAATATGTAATGGATGTACACCAGAAAAAAAAAATAAACTATAGTAAGGTGTATACAACCTATAATATGTGTGTTGTATTTGGGCACTGTAAAGTCCGTTTTGCATTCTTAGACACAGGAATTTGAAGAGAATGCTAAACAATAACATACATTTTTTTTCCACATTGCAACACTCTGATTTCCCTTTGTAGCATTCATTTATAAGGATTGTGATGAAATTTAAGAGTAGGGACAGCCAAACATCAATGATCTAACAACAACACACTATGAATTCAGTGATCTGAGAATGAAAACATAAGGAATTCAGGGTATAATTTTATGTATATACCTGAATGAATCAAGAGCAGCAAACAAGAGTTATACATGTGCAGCCATATTTATTGTGAGTATTGATAATATTAAAGTTACTAAATAAGCTTAGTCTTGTGAGTAGATAAAGAAATTATGGCAAAAATGGATGATTGGATAATATTTGAATAATTTTCAGGAAAATGAATGGGGTAGTATATCGTTGAGTAAAATAAGATAGATTGAAAAAGAGAAATTTTTGAGTCATTTCTCATACAGAAAATCTGGGAAAAAACATAAAAATAGAAAGTATAAGTGCTGTTAGGTAAGAAACTGTGGACTAAGAGAGGGACACGGTAAGTGAGCAAGGACAGTAAGACCAAACATAACACACACACACACACACACACACACACACACACACACACACAATTATTTAAACTGCGAAATAACATCCACTTTTGTGTAATTAATATATTTTAATAGAATATCTTGAATGAACAATACTGAGGGCTTCATGACACAGGAAGTCTCAGATCCTATAAAGACTAATGCAAGGCAAAATTTGAGTTAAATAGGAATAAGCACATATAAATTTGTTGAATAATCTTTAGTAACTACAAACAAATGAATTTATGGAATTTAAGCCACATGTAAAATAAAATCAGCATTTTTAAATTTACTTTGATTTTTTTCTTGTCCACTAGAGCATGTCCTTTGATGTCATCGTTGTTCAACTAATGTTTGGGTGGATATGTTAGCACGTCTTGATGGGTGTGCTGTCTAATGTTACTGATAGACACAATCTCATAGCTCATTCTCTGGTCTTCTGCCTCTTAAAGCTTTCTGCTCTCTCTAGGGCAACTTTCCATGAGCCTTAGGTGTAGCAATAATATATAGATGGAAACTATTAGAAGTGGGCTCTACCACTGTGTTTTGATTGGATTTGGTTTTCCGTGGTGGTCTCTGTCCATTACAAAAAGTTTTCCAGTTGAGGGATGAAGACAACACTTGTCTGTGGATAATGGACAACTGTGTTTAGTTTGTTGTTATATATTAGGCTGACTTAGTAAGCTAGATATTATAGGTCCTCTTCCAAGAACTATAACATCACTAACATCAAATTATTAACTAAGTTTTCAGTTCCTGTTGCCTTCCTATTGAACAGATTTTAAGTCTATTTAGAGAGTCTCAACCTTCATAAATAATAATAAGTAACTGAAAAAAAGCTGGGAGGCAGGAATATGATTTTCCCCAGGGAAAATTGTTCACCCAGTGCCAAATAGACAATGCTAGAAAACATAGATACTAGCAACATTATACAGGATGATCAAGTTATATTTAGTAACATATGCATATTATATATAATGTTTTAGGTACAATATATTATATATTCATATAATATAAATTCATATTCATATAATATATAATTACATAAATTATTATAAGTATATAATCAATATAAATGCATGCAAAGTTAAAAAGAGAGGTCAAATGTTATGGAATGTAGGAAAAGCTATATTGGAGGGTTCAAAGGTAAAAAAAGAAAGGAGAGAAGTGTAATTATATCATAATTTCAAAAACACATTCACTTGGAAAAATTATGCAAGCATAACTTGATCGTCTAAATGTTTGTCAGATGACAATGTTCTAAGACAATTCAATTAACCAAAATTTAAAAGTAAAAATTTCTTGCTGTTTCAGAGGATGTATTCACTAGTAGAAACATAAAACTTCAAAACACAATGTATAGCGAATGAACCCATGCCTCTCCTCCCTCTCAGCCTCAGTCACTTTCATCATCCACTGTGACAATTGAATGAGGAGAGAAGAAAAAAGGAGCTTTACTTCAGCATCCTGCCACCACATTTCAGTTGTTTTAGCACCGGACCTGTATTGAAGAACATGCTAGAGGAAGTTCTGAAATAGAGACTGTAAGTAGACATATTATACATAGAACTCACATGCTACCTTATTTTTGTTTTGTTTTGTGGGGAAATAGACAGCAAAAAAGTAGTGCTGAAAGTAATTCACAGGCGATGGATCAGCCTAGAGCTTGATTCTAGTGCTGAGCTTAGATGAACACACACACACACACACACACACACACACACACACACACACGGAATTTTCAGGTCATGTCTGGGAAAGGTGCTATGTCTCAACCAATCATCATAAAAGATGACACACTGTACCCTGTAAGAATGCCCACCAGTGAGGAACTGCAGTAGAGAATATGTCAGCAAGCACATCAATATGTCAGCTATACTGTAGGTCCTGTGCAGGGGCCTGTAGATCCTGTGGCCACAGCAGGATGGGTGGGGTTTAAGGCAAGTTCCAACATCATACATTTGCTCTCCTTGGTTGCCCTACGACAGACCTACTCAAAGCCTATGCAATTACTCACCAGGTGCTTTAAGTCCATTTGAAGGACTCACCATCCTGCCATACTGAAGGGGTTCATGTACACAGCAATCAAAGCATGGCTCTACCTTCTGTGCCATGACAGTTATAAGCACTGTCAAAGGAGCATAAGGATATTGAATTTACCACATTATTCCAAACAAAAGTTGGTTTTTTTTGTTGTTGTTGTTTTGTTTTTTGGCAGGGCTGGATTCTGCAGCAAATAAAGAACGACAGTACACTCGTGTTACTGAAGCCATCCATCCTGTAACAGCTTGCCTGCTTCTGTAATTCTCTTTATATTGGGGCTAACTGTGATTGAAAAGAGTGTGTAAGAAGACAATTTGACAAAGGCAGGCTGCTAAGAACTGTGCTGTGAATTCCCAAGCTTGGGATAAAATACAGCTCTCCCAAAACTTCTTCCTTTAATAGGCTATCAGTTCAAGCTTATCCAAAATAGCAAGGCAAAGGCCTTCAAGGTGGCATGGAAATGCAACAACTGAGATACTTTATGAAGCTTGTTGGAACTCCAGGGAAAATTCAATTTCAGAAATGAGGGTGACTGCCAGATGTCCCCACTAGCCACACCTCTGTTGAGCTCATAACCCAGTTATGATTGTTGCTGAGTAACAGCCCAGAACCCAGCATCAAATAGCATTTGAAACCAAGGAGTCATTAGCTTGGAGTGAGACTCTGGCTTCAGCTTCCTATCTGTACCAGTAGCAGGTGGATCTGTTTGCAGATAAATTGCATCACATATCGTAGCATTTTAATCCTTTCTCCAGCAGCTGTAGTCTATGTTACAACTCAAAATTCCTGTGACTGAAACTTAAATGCAGTAAACCTCTACCTGTGTAAGTGATTTATCTGAAGGACCTTCTTCCCCTGATGCTCAATATTGAATTACAGATAGCTTTTTGTCTTTCATATAGGAGAACACTTGTTTACTTTCTTCCTTAAACTTAAGAATCATTAATATTAAAAAAAAGAAAGGGGCTATAAAATGGGATAAAGTGAGGGGCAACAGGTGAAAAGTCCATGTCTCTATATATAGTTCATGCACATACATATACAGATGTACCCACATGTATGCAAAATCATCCCTGCAGTTTTAGAGTTGTGAACAGTATTCTGAAGAATAATTTGTCAAGTCTAAATATACTACTCAAACTTGAGCACCTCCTTGAATCAGCACGTGTGTGTGTGCGATCACACACATGTATGTTACCCTGCCCACCTGTATATTTGCTTTATGTTAGATTAGTTTTATTCTAGTGACATTGTTTCCAGAAAAGTATTTGTTTTGGGCTAATGATGAAGTGCGGATAGAACACAGGACCTGCAGGGTAAACATCAGAGAAAGATACAACTGGGATAAAAAAAAAAAAAAAAAGAAAATTCTGTGACTATCAGTCATGCAGACAAAGCCCCAAGCTCCTAGCATTCTGGTTAGACTCCACCCTCACAGTTACCGACAATATCCAGGTATGCTCCTCCCCACAGCTGCTCTGCAACTGCAAGATAGCCTAGCCCACTATTTTTTTTTTTGTTTTTTTTTGTTTTTTACTTTTTTTATTAGGTATTTTCCTCGTTTACATTTCCAATGCTATCCCAAAAGTCCCTCATACCCTCCCCCCACCCTCCTACCCACCCACTCCCACTTTTTGGCCCTGGCGTTCCCCTGTACTGGGGCATATAAAGTTTGCAAATCCAATGGGCCTCTCTTTCCAGTGATGGCCGACTAGGCCATCTTTTGATACATATGCAGCTAGAGTCAAGAGCTCCAGGGTACTGGTTAGTTCAGATGGCTCAGCCGTTAAAGGCCAGGCTCACAACCAAAAACATAAAGTCTATTTTGTATGACATGAGTGCAGCTGTACTCTATCTTTCCTTTTTATTTTGAGTAAGATATGTTTTTTCATCCCTTCATTGTAGTTTCTGTGTACCCTTTAGTCTCTTATGGGAAAGATACCATTCAGTCACTTACACACACACACACACACACACACACACACACACACACACACGCATGCACCAAATATGGTCGAGTAGAAAAGGGCAATTGACACCAAGCCTTACAATCGAAGTTGATTCCTGGAACCCATATTGTGGATAGAGAGAACTGATTTCTGTTAAGTTGACCTCTGACCTTCACACACATGCAGTGGAGTTTGTACCCTCCCCATAAATAATAAATGCTGATGTCTGCATATGTTCACCTATTCCCTGTCTTCTAGCCCACTATAAAAGGGAATATTTGGCCCCTTCTTTCTCTCTTACGCTCTTACCTCTCATTCTCGTCTTTAGCTCTCTTTCTCCCCCTCCCTTCCCCCCTCTCCACAAGTGGCCATGGCCAGCCTCTTTCTTTTTACCTTCTGTCTTTCTCTCTGCCTTTCTACAATAAAACTCTAAAACCGTAGACTGTATCTGCTCAACAAGCCCCCCCTTACTTGAACGATGGAATAGGCTTTCCTCTAAAGAGCCAAGTCTAACCTCCTGCTGGAAGGCCTTCCTATGTTCCAGCCTGGGACTGGACCAAGGGCTCTTGCCTGTGTGGGAACCACTCAGCGCCCTCTCTCCCACTGCCCTCTCCTCCTTTCAGAGGCCCTAGGGCTGGCCGGGTTGCCCCTGAGGCCACCACTTTGTTCTCAGCTCTTTGATGGTGTCCAGCGAGGTCTGGGATGTCCGAGACTGAGAACATGTCATCTCTGGCTTCCATGAGGCCCAGAGACCTCAGACTGCTCCCTGTCTACCCCCCTCAGACTGGTCCATGGCTTCAAACATCCAGACACCCACCTGGGTCTGCATGGAGAGCACACGGAAGTCGAAGTCCACACACCCAGAACAATAGAACTCTGGAGAAACGCGGGTTCTCTCCTACCTGATTTATTCCACCATGCCTGCTGTCCCACACGTACTGAATCTCAAAAACTCCTTTAGAGTATTCCGAGGTTTAACTATTTCTCTGAGCTTTAGAATGTTTTACTTCCCTTTAGAACAATGATTCTTAACCTTACTAATACAGTTACCCCTCTAATACAGTTCCTCTTATTGTTGTGATAACACAATCATAACTATAATTTTGCTACTGTAGCAGTGGATGGCCTTGTCTGACATCATTGGGAGGAGAGGCCCCTGGTCATGTGAGGTTTGATGCCCCAGGGTAAGGATGCTGGAGCAGTGGGATGGGAAAGGATGGGTGGGTGGGGGAACACCCTCATAGAGGCAAAGGGGTGGGAGGAGAGGGCAGATGTGGGATGGGGGGCTTGTGGAAGGGGAAGCATAAAGTGGGATATCATTTGAGATTAAAACAATGATTAATAGTGGTGGTGGGGTGGGGGTAGGGACATCCTCGTGGAGATGAGAGGGGAGGAGGTAGGGAATGTGGAACACTCAGAGGGAGGACTGGAAGGGGTCCAAAATCTGGAGTGTAAATAAACAGATTAAATAAAATTCTAAAAACTAAAAGTAAATAAATAAATATAATAGAAAAATGCTACTGTTACGGATCATAATGTAAATACATGTATATTTCAGTGGTCTTAGATGACTCTTGTGAAGTAGTCCTTAGGTAACCCCAAACAGGCTGTGACCCACAGGTTGAGAACCTCTGCTTTAGAAGCTACCCAACCTTGAAAAGCTTCTCTGCATAATGACATGTTTCAACTTAAAAGGAAAGACCTCTTTTTATTAGGATGCAGGCATTTTAATTCTATGGTCTGTTATGTAAAAAAGGTGTTTAAGTAGTTAAGTATAGATAATATTTCTGTTCCATAGAAAAACACAAAACTTTTATGAGTAAAATGGATTTTTTTTCAGAATATTAAAATGCATAGCACCATAAGTCAGGGTTCTAACCACATAGTTCCTTGTCAATTAATGAATAGTTCATATTTTCAATGAGACCAAACTGTTGTTAATAAATAGGAGTTGTACAAACTCTAGTAGTTAATGATTTAAAAATTTCTAGTCTAAATATATGAAATAGACAAAATTGATGAAATAAAGTATTTATATAAAACTTGACAAAATGAACCATTTGAAGCAAATGTATTTTATAACATGCTTGGAATTCTGAGCTGATTCTCTAGCTAGAGTGTATTAAACTGGAACTCACAGAAATGTACTCCCCTCACAAAGCTTTCTTCCCAATCATTCCTTATATTCTTAGATACCGATTGATATTTTAACTATGGCAGCAATGTGATTGACACAGAAACTTGACCTTTCAATAAGTTCCTTTTCAATTTCTTAAAAACAGTTTTAATATACCCTTTGCAAAATATGAAGTGTCACTCTGTGCAAGCATATGAATATGTAAATTTCATTAACATTTAAGCATTTCCCAGAAAGCTTAAAAACTGACCTAAAAATCTTACTAAGAGCTTTCCGCAGAGAGCCATAAAAATTTTAGCCCATATTCTACTGATTAATTACAAGTAAACAATGAATCTTACTCTTACTACCACATCCTTTGTGCGTTACTCTCACATGTAGAAATGAGCAGATGTCGGGAGTCTTCTTTCCTAACATGGGAAATCAAGAAACTTAGGGGAAAATGTTCCCATTTAAACATTTCAATATTCTCAAAAATGGAGTCATGGAATATTCTATATACCTAGTAATAAGCTTCTAATGCATTCTAAAGACATTATGTTTGTTATTATGAAATGATTTTTATAGAAGATATCAAATATATTTGCTATCAGAAATTTAATAATTGAAACCTCAGATCTCCAAACAGAATTCTCTTATTCGTATGATATTTATTTACCTGTATGTTCCCGCCTGTGACAATGTATGAATTTATGCATATCTATATACACAAGGAGGACTAAAGAGAATATCAGAGCAGTAATAGCTGGAGTTATAGATATTTTATGGGTGTTTCATTCAGAATCCCATTCATCATAATTGCACAGTGAGTGCTCTTAACCAGCAAGTTCTACCAATCCCTTCACTTGGAATTCTATGTTTATGATTGATTGCTTCCTAAAGGTAACAACGAAGATCAAACATGCAAAACAATTTCTTTTTTACTGGTTATCTTATTTACATTTCAAATATCCTCCTTTCAGGTTTCCCCTCTGTAAACCCATTATTCCATCCCTTCTCCCACTTTCCCCTATGAGGGTGCTCCCTACCTACCTGTCCACTCCCGCCTAACTGCCCCTGCTTGTATAATACATATATCTGCCTATATTGGACTGTTTTCATTCTTTTTGTCTTAGCTTTTATCATCTGCAACTAAACAGAATAAGGTACTTGTCATTAAATTTTATGATAAATGAAATGAATAAGAAAATTGAGAAGGGCCAGGTGTGGTGGCGCACGCCTTAAATCCCAGCACTCAGGAGGCAGAGTCAGGCAGATTTCTGCGTTCGAGGCCAGTCTGGTCTACAAAGTGAGTTCCAGGACATCCAGGGCTATATAGAGAAACCCTGTCTCGAAAAAAAACAAAAACAAAAAACAAACAAACAAACAATAACTACAAAACAACAACAAAATGAAAATTGAGAAGGACTTTCAAAGGAAATTATAACTTTAACAACACAAGAAATATCTGCCAGTGAAAGGAATAAAAACAGAAAGAGAAGGGAAAAGAATTAGACATGAAAACAGTACCTTAAAAGCACCTGCTTAGATTTTTGTCAATTTGACATATACTAGAGACATAATAATCCAGACAGACTAGACTAAGGATGCGCCTTTTATGTGGACATTGTCTTTGTTTTTTTTTTTTTTTTTTTTTTGGTTTTTCGAGACAGGGTTTCTCTGTGTAGCCCTGGCTGTCCTGGCACTCACTTTGTAGACCAGGCTGGCCTCGAACTCAGAAATCCGCCTGCCTCTGCCTCCCGAGTGCTGGGATTAAAGGCGTGCGCCACCACGCCCGGCTTTGTTTTTTTGTTTTTTTTTTTTTTTTTTTTTTGGTTGTGGACATTGTCTTGATTATAATTGATGTGAAATGTCTTAACTCACTGTTGGTGGTGTCATGTGTAGGCAAGCATGTCTGTAATGTGTAAGAAACAAGTCCAAGCAAACCTGGAAAGTAAGCCATTTTGGATCATTCGTCCCTGACTTTTATTCCAATTCCTTATTTGCAGTTCACAGAGAGACCGAATCAAGGTCATTCTGTGTTTAATTCGAGATATGTGAGCCAATTTTATAATAAAGACAAAATTTATAATATATGTCATTTGTGTGATTAAACTTTAAGTTTGGAACTGGGAATTCTAAAAACAATGTCATTGGTATAATCATGTCATGCCTATTTAAGCAAAAACAGGTAGAATACCATTTACAGAGATAAATTCTAATCTGTGGGTTATCAACAGAAGGGGTTGTCATTTATATAGTAAAATGTGATGTTATATATTTGCACATTAGGATGACCTCTGGAGGAGGGAGGCCTGAACCAGTCATGATGCATTATAATTTCTCCTTTCATAAAAGTACAGCATCTTAAATTGTCCTTCAAGATGCTCAGTCAAGAACTATTAGAATCAGAATTTCTTACAAGCAAAAATTCAAATGGTCTGCCTTTCTTAATTTTTTTCATAAATTTAAGATGCCTGCAACAAGGTTATAGAAACTAATAGAATTACTTGCAACTGTGTGCAAAAATATTAATTATGTTTCCATATAGCAAAGCTACATCAGAAATCACATGCTTGAAGAAGGTATTCATAAAAACATAATTCCAGCACTGGTATTAGTAGATTTTTTAATTTCAGGAATATTAGAATTATTTCAAAATGCAACAATAAATTTTATAATAAATTGGACTCTTTTGTTATCACTAATTAATACTAATATTACACTATGGAAAACTACATGATATTTTGTGATATGTGGTTTATATTATGACACATTAAAATAGAAGATTAAGAAATATTAATAAATATCCTCAAAGTGTTTTGGGTGGCTAAGGCAAAATATCTTGCTACAAAATATCAAAAATACATTTTAGCATGAATACTTATCTATATGTAAGAAATGTTTCAAAATTTAACAACTAATATAATCTTCATTTTTCAAATGTTTCCATTTGTGCAGTAGCAACAGTTAAAATCTGAAAATGGCAGAATTGAAAATTAGAAAAAATTCTTGGATTTCAAAGGAAATGCTTATCATTTAATGACTAAACAATTTAAAAACACACTTAAAAATAATAAAACAAGTAGCTCCAATTAACAAATATCTCTTCAAGCCACCTGAGAGAAACTATTAATAAGATATGGTTTCGCAATTATAAAATATGTTTTATAAATAAACTCTACCTATGAAGGAAAAGAGTAGTTCAGAGACACTAACCATAACTTGTCCATGTATGAGCTACTAAAAATGCAAAGGATTATGGCCAGTGGAAACACACAGGCAACAATAGGTTCCAGTGGAAAAATTTATCTATCATGTATTAGCTATTTTGTTTCTCTATCTATTTATCTACCTATCTCTATCATATATATAGATATGTAGACATAGATATAAATTAATATAGATATAAATGTATATTTCTATATACTGGTAAATCCATAATCTCTTGTCTATCAACTATCATTTATTTATATACATTGCCTCTCTCACTATAAAACTGTCTATCTGTCTGTCTGTCTAGATATCTATCGATCAACATATCTAGCCTTTTTTTTTATTTTTACATAATTGCCATTTATCTTTTTTTCTATTTGTATTTCTAACCCTGAGGTTCTAACATAAAAAAATAATTTTTAACAACCTTTTATTTTTTTATCAAGCCATTATTACCTACAATGTTAAATAACAAATTTAGATTATCTTAGTTACATGAAGAGGATTTTCATTTAAACTCAATGTGCTTAATTCAAAGTGCAACATAAAACAAATCATATTTGTATATAATAAATGTAAGACACTTATAATAAAGGGGAAATTTTCTAATTAAGAAAATATAAAATTAAAAATATAAGATTTATATAAATGAATTAGAGTCAGTTTTTATTTCTTCATTCAAAAGGAACCCTATGAAAAATAATCATTAGCACTTGAGAAGTTAACAAGGAATGAAAAACAGTCTATGCAGAATAGGGCACACTTCAAATGATCTCATATCACACTGCTAATTAAGTAAATAAAATTGAGCTAATTTCAATCCACCAGACTTACATCAGTCATAAGGATCTCTAGTCTTCTTTTCTCACAATTTATAGGGAATATTCAGCTATGCAATATATGTGTGTTGAGAAAATTCAGTGGAAAGTAATAGAAAATATGTAAGACCATTACAAGGCACACCTAAAATCATATTCCTCCATTTGTAGACAAATATAGGTAAATTTTTAATTTTGTGATTATGATAATGCACATAAAGTATTTGTAGGAACATATTTGGGAACAAATAAGAATTCTTTTTGGAAGGCCTTGTAAAACGTATTGTGTTTTACGTGGATCAGTATTGGAATAGCAAAAAGTTGTGTCTTTCTGGACCCACATGAAAAAAATCACACGTGATTCCAGAAAGCCTACACCACATTCCAGGATCATATCTCTTATTTTATATGTAATCTCTCTCCTTTCTCTCTTTCTTTCTTCCTTTCTTTATCTCACCCTTCAATCTTCTACCTGTTCCTTGCTCCCTTATTTTTTTCCTTCTTTCTTGAATGCACATACGTAAATAAATTAATATAAAAAGATATATTCATAGGACAGACATTCAAGTGGAATGTACTGGAGAAAAGTAGTAAGTGTATTGGAGTAGAAAAAGGAGCATAAAGCTCTAAAGTATATGAATGCACTGCCTATAAAATATGTGTGGTGTGAGTGTATGTGTATTTATAAACATTAGTCTTTAAAATACACATAAAGGTACTAAAAACAAAAGGCAAAAGTTGTATCAGAAATAAATGTTGACCTCCTAGCAGCAGAAGACTGAGGAAGTTGCCTCCTGTGGTCAGGGGTGATTTCCAGTGGGGGTGGGGGAGGACCCCAACCCACTTACAAAACCTTTAACACAAAATGACATCAGCCAACAAGATACACAGAGATATAGATGAAGCAGAGATTGAGAAGGTGCCAGTCAAGTCTGGTCCAACTTGAGACCCTTCCCATGGTTGCTAGCTAACTCCTGAAACTTTTTATGATGTTCCACTAATTTGTTGACAGGAGCCTAGTCTGTTTTCTGAAAGAGTTCATCCAGCAACTGATGGGGAAAGTTATAGAAACTCACAGTCACGCATGAGGCAGACCTCAGAGAGTCTTGTGGAAGAGTGGAGGTTAGAATTGAGGGAGCTGGATGGATCAAAGACACCACAAACAGACCTACAGAGTCAACTAACCTGGACCCATGGGGGCTCACTGAACCACCAATCAAAGAGCATGCAGCATCTGAACCTAGGCCACCTACACATTTATGGCAAATGTACAGCTGGATCTTCATGTTGATCTATTGGAGTAGGGGCTGTCTCTGCTTCTGCTGCCAGCCTTTCAATACCCTTCCCCTTGCTTGACTGCCTTATCTGGCCTTGGTGGGAGAGAATGCAATTAGTCTGAATGCTATTTGATGTGCCAGGGTGGGTTCGTACCCAGAATGCCTTCCCCTTCTCTGAGGAGAAAAGGAAGATGTATTTGTGGAGGAGGTTGTGAGCATGGGATTGGGAAGAAAGGAAGAAGTGGGTGGCTGCAGTGGGGGATGTAAAATGAATTAATGAATAATAAAACATGGAAAGAAATAAATGTTAACACTAGAAAGGCTGGTACTATTCATTGTCTGGTTAAACTGGAAGATAGCATAAGTGGTATCATCTGATTTTACATTTAAAGGACAGAAGATTTAAATACTGTTAAAAAACTTAAAATAGATGGAATGTATAAATATGACTGTCAACAATTTACTAACTGATTCTAGGAGTTTTTAGTATCATCCAATCAAACCTCTGTAGAGTCTTCCATTTGGAGGAAGAGATAATTGGCAATGCATAGTCAATTAAAAGTTGCTTGATATTTTGACTTCTTCTTTTCTGATTTGTATCCCCTTGATCTCCTTTTGTTGTCTAACATAAGTGACCCTAAAAATTCCACCAGAGAACTTCTAAGCCTGATAAATAGCTTCGGTGAAGTAGCTGGATATAAAATTAACTCAAGCAAGTCAATGGCCTTTCTGTACACAAAGGATAAACAGGCAGAGAAGGAAATTAGGGAAACAACACCCTTCTCAATAGTCACAAACAATATAAAATACCTTGGCGTGACTCTTAACTAAGGAAGTGAAAGATCTGTATGACAAGAACTTCAAGTCCCTGAAGAAAGAAATTAAAGAAGATCTCAGAAGATGGAAAGACCTTCCATGCTCATGGATTGGCAGGATCAACATTGTAAAAATGGCTATCTTACCAAGAGCAATCAACAGATTCAATGCAATCCCCATCAAAATTCCAACTCAATTCTTCAACGAATTAGAAAGAACAATCTGCAAATTCATCTGGAACAAAAAAAAAAAAAAAACCTAGGATAGCAAAAACTCTTCTCAAGGATAAAAGAACCTCTGGTGGAATCACCATGCCTGACCTAAAGCTGTACTACAGAGCAATTGTGATAAAAACTGCATGGTACTGGTAGAAACGACAGACAAGTAGACCAATGGAACAGAATTGAAGACCCTGAGACAACCCACATACCTATGGTCACTTGATCTTTGACAAGGGAGCAAAAACCATCCAGTGGGAAAAAAGACAGCATTTTCAACAAATGGTGCTGGCACAACTGGCGGTTATCATGTAGAAGAATGCGAATTGATCCATTCCTATCTCCTTGTACTAAGGTCAAATCTAAGTGGATTAAGGAACTCCACATAAAACCAGAGACACTGAAACTTATAGAGGAGAAATTAGGGGAAAGCCTCAAAGATATGGGTACAGGGGAAAAATTCCTGAATAGAACAGCAAAGGCTTGTGCTGTAAGATCGAGAATGGATAAATGGGACCTCATAAAGTTGCAAAGCTTCTGCAAGGCAAAAGACACCGTCAATAAGACAAAAAGACCACCAACAGATTGGGAAAGGATCTTTACCTATCCTAAATCAGATAGGGGACTAATATCCAATATATATAAAGAACTCAAGAAGGTGGAATCCAGAAAATCAAATAACCCCGTTAAAAATGGGGCTCAGAACTGAACAAAGAATTCTCACCTGAGGAATACCGAATGGCAGAGAAGCACCTGAAAAAATGTTCAACATCCTTAATCATCAGGGAAATGCAACTCAAAACAACCCTGAGATTCCACGTCACACCAGGCAGAATGGCTAAGATCAAAAATTCAGTTGACAGCAGATGCTGGCGAGGATGTGGAGAAAGAGGAACACTCCTTCATTGTTGGTGGGATTGCAAGCTGGTACAACCACTCTGAAAATCAGTTTGGCGGTTCCTCAGAAAATTGGACATAATACTACCAGAGGATCCAGCAATACCTGCAACCCCATAGGTGGAACATTATTATGAACTAACCAGTACCCAGAGCTCTTGACTCTAGCTGCATTTGTATCAAAAGATGGCCTAGTAGGCCATTACTGGAAAGAGAGGCCCATTGGACTTGCCAACTTTATATGCCCCAGTACAGGGGAATGCCAGGGCCAAGGGGTGGGGGTGGGTGGGTGGGGGACTGGGGGGGGAGTGTATTGGGGACTTTTTGGATAGCATTGGAAAGGTAATTGAGGAAAATACCTAATTAAAAAAAAAACAAAAAAATAACCCAAAAAAACAAAAAAAAAGTTGCTTGATGACTGCATTTTTTTAATATGGAAAATAGACTCTTCTCTCATACATTACATATCAATCATATTTTCCACTTCGTCCACTAACACCCAGCTTTTTTAATCTATTTTTCCCCAGATCTTCTCCTGCTCTGTTTCCATTTAGAAAAGAGCAGATCTCAAAGGACTAGTACCAAATAGAATACAATAAGATGAGG
Source organism: Mus caroli (assembly GCF_978045245.1). Taxonomy (NCBI): domain Eukaryota; kingdom Metazoa; phylum Chordata; class Mammalia; order Rodentia; family Muridae; genus Mus; species Mus caroli. The sequence goes on along the minus strand of NW_028227258.1, from coordinate 84,930,361 downwards.
CACAGGTCCTAGTATAAAAGCTGGTGAGATGGCTCCATCATTTAAGGTTAGGCTAATGAGCAAAAAGTGATTTTTTTACACAGATATTAGAATAGGATATTATTGTAAAGAACAGAGTATGTTTGTTTAGATATCAAGTAGTTGTCAGATTCACTCTTCAACCATTGTAGAAGAGGATGCGAGCACAGAGAAGAAGCTCCTGTAACATTCAGCCACAGTCCAGGGACAGGAAAAGCAGTGGACCATGAAAGAAGCAAAGGATATTCCCCAAATGAACTATACTATTTAAGAGGGGAATGTAGATGAGTAGGAAGAAACTGCTTTAAAAGTTTACAAGAAAATACTATGTCAGCTAAACTGTCTGGCTCTATGGATATAATAATCAATAAAATGTACTGCAGAAGCCATGAGAAAATGTAGAAATCAATTAAAATTAGCTAAGGAAATGAATTGAGATTTATTATCCTTTGTGTGTACATGTAGTTTGTAAATACTGTACAGAGAGAATATTAGTAAAATGTAAGCCTGAAAAACTAAAACATAAAATCTTTTAGTATAGATTAAATGTGGCAGAGCATTCAATTCAGCAAACGAAATACTGCTTAGAGAAGTACATTTAAATCTATTAGCATAAGATAGAAGAAATCACGGAAACAATTGCAAACCACAGAGAAATTATAGGCTAATTCCTTTATCACGTCTGCTGTACTGATAACTTTTATCTGTCAACCTGATACAACCAAGAATAACCCAAGAATATGGGTTTATTGAGGAATTTGTCTAGATATGGTTCCTTAATGGAAATATCTGTTGAGGTTAGTCTTCAAAGAAAAAGATGTATCCTATGTAGATGCACTATGCCCTAGTTACATGTTCCTGAACTATATAAAATAGGAAAGTGAGAAGACAGATTGAAAGAAAGGATATGTTTGTTCTCTGTTCTTGACCAGAGTCCTGATGAGACTGTCTGCTTGAGTTTCTGCCTTGACTTCTCCCAGTGATGCACTATGACTTGAAAATTTTAAGTTGAGTGAACCCTTTCTTACCCTAAGTTGTTTGTGCAGGCTATTATATCACAGCAATAGAAATGCAACTGTTTCATCTCATTAAAGAATGAACAGAATTGGGGGAATTGGCATAGAAATTAAAGCATGTGATTTTCCCCCTTAATAATGAGCATATGTTTGTCAAAGACTGGCTGCTTGATAAAGATGTCTCAATTTTAAGTTTCAATTTATGAAAACCAGTACAATGTCTGCACGAAACAGGAGATAAAAAAGAGCCTGCTCTCAGCAGAGCTGCGTTCTCTGTTCTCCCTGTGTTCCAATATAGCTGTCATACTACTCTGATTAGTAATCTAAATCCCTGATATTCATGGAGATTTTATGCTCTCCAGCTTCCATAAGCTCATGTAAGAAAAGAATGTCCCATAAAGTCCTCCTGTCTGAGCTTTTAGAAGCCTTGCTGCTGTATACTAAGCCAACTGAATTTTCTTCTAATATCTTTAACAAACTCTAAGGTCAAGCCTTTCTGAAAGGCTGATAACAGGAATAAAGGCTGGAATAATTAGTAAACAGCCATTGGAATATGGAGTCCAGGTTAAGCAGGACCTGAGATTAGACTATTATGTTTGGTATATGTGGATGCACATTTTTCTTTGGTTTGATGTAAGTAGAGGAGGTATAGGTGAATACAGCAGCTACATGACCATATGAACACAAACGTTTCAAACATGATAGGAATGAATAAACTATATTATAAGAATCTTACTGTACTTTTATACAATATCCGAGGAAGCAGAAAATATCAGTAAGTTTAGAGTTAACATTCTTGGTTTTATTTGTTTGTTTCTTTTCTTTCTTTTTCTCCTTCTTTCTTTCTTTCTTTCTTTCTTCCTTTCTTTCTTTCTTTTCCTTTCTTTCCTTTTCTTTAAAACTTGGTCTTTTATGAAGTTTATACAAATTTAGAACACTTCATCCTTAAAGTGCTGACTGTGGAAATTAGGGAAGTGTATCACCATGTTCAACCCTTCTTTCTCATATTATCCACAAGTGAGAAAGCAGTGCTTCTATGAAAGGAAACATAATGTAACAAACAAAAAGGAAATCACAGTTGGGTAAGCACAAGATAGATTAATTGAGATGCTCAGTGCTAATCATCTCAAAGAAGAAGCAAAATAAGAAATGAGTCGTGAGGAAGTGGACCTTGGGATTCATCCAGAGAGTCCTTGAATTCAAAGAAGTCAGAGTCTTGGTGGTCACATAAACAAGGAAGACTGCATGTGGCAAAGTGCTACAAGGATTCGCTGGCTCCCAGGAGTCCTACACAATGAAAAGGCAGGAGCAAACAGGAGATTCCAGCAGACATCAATGCCATCCACACCGGCAATTATGGCTACAGTAGAATTTCACAGCTCTGGCATGGTTGGAGCTTAGAAATCAAAGTTTTCTAGAATGCAAACTGTACCTAAGCTTCAGGGCTGAAATCATATTTTGTCTGCTAACTGACAGAAACTAGACAATCACTCCATGTTGCCAGTTTGTAAGCATAGTCACTCTTGGAATCCATGCAGCCCCAGGGGACAGAAGTCTCTTCAAATCCCCTTCTACTAGTCCCCACAAATGTTCCAAGAAAAATCTGAAAAATTCAACTAGCCTGTGTCAATAAATGTGACTTTAGTACTCATGCCCACATAAGGTTTTTTACAACAGAAGACAGGTTTCCACAGTGTTTGTGGACTACAAAACTGAAGCGCACTGTCAGCCTCAAAGCTAACAGAAACATCTCTATTAAGACCACCTGCTAGCAAAGAGAGCTGGTCTGTTTCTAGCCACAGAGGTAATGTCTATTATGTCCGTATACTTTACTGTCACATATCAACTCACTTGCATTACAATTAGGGACTGGAGACAAATTCCTAAGTTTGATGATATATTTATTACCACTCTGATTATTCCACACCAACGGGAATTTTCAATGAAACATGAAGAATTGTCTTCTGGAGTCAGGCACAGCTGTTCCAGAAGGTCTAAGCTTGATTGGTGATCAATATTTATCTTATTCTGGAAATAATATTCCCCTCAAAGCTTCTACATTCACTTAAATATTACACTCCTATTTTTTTTATAAATATCTGAAGTTGAAAGGACTCAGAAGCAACTCAGAGCAATGCTGATATTGGTTATAACTGAGTAATTAATGAAAGATTACATTTCTGTGCTCACTCAGAACTAATCCAAAGCACCTCATTCAATAGATACTAAAAAAAAAAAAAGGTATTGTGTAGGAAGCCAACTCTAAGATGGCACTGGTTTCTGGTGTGCCGTTGTCATAAACAACACCACTGCGCAGGCATAAGCCGGAGTCTGGCGCCAACCCCTCCAGAGCGGGTACATGCTAATTAGGTGATGGTGGTTCAACCTATCCCAGGAGGACACGAAGCCTTTCCCTGTGCTGGGGTGCATATAATCGGACCTCCCTGGGTTCCCGGGGTCCCCGAAGCAGCATCGAGGTGTTCCTGCAATAAAGGCTGTTAAGAAGAATCCAACCGTGTTGTGTCTTCCTTGCCACCCTAGGTGGGCACAACACTATTGGAAAAGTTATCTTGAGAGAGAACTATTATATTAGAATCACAGCTGTCCATTTTGAAACACAGTGAAATGGACAAAGATAATTCAAGAAAGTAATTAATGATAAGAAATTTAACCAAAAATTTATAGTTCATAAAGGAGAGCTAAACCAAAATGTTGGAGCCACAGAAATCAATAAAGCAAATAAATACTATGTGAGCTCAACAACAGATTAGAAAGAGTATGAACAACAGATTAGAAGGAGTATGAAAAAGAATTTCTCAATTAAAAAATCATTTGAAGTAACCCAGTCAGATAAAAAAAAAAAAAAAAAAAAAAAAAAAACCTAGAATAAATCAAGAAAGAAAAGAAAGAACACCAAAGGAATTGAAAAGAGTTTCTGAGATTTAAAACATTAAATGAACAAGTAGTAGAGTGATGTAGTTTCATAAGTTAGAAGATAAAGCTTAAGTAATAACAGTTTTCAAAAATATATCTAAGGATATAACTAAAAACAATAAAAGATACTGTCATCATGCAAACATGCATAAGCTCAGATTTTAACTGAATGAATGCATAAGAATTTAGAGAAAAAATTTAAACCTTCTTAAGGAAATCAAAGGATATACAAGTTTGATGACAGAGACAAACAGGAATAAAGTATATTGAAATGGTCAGAAAATATGTAAGCACAAATAATTACATTAAATAGCCCAATTAAAATATTTATACTTGTGGAATATATTTAAACTAGTGACTCCATAATTTGTAATCAGTAATGAAGACACACATTTTGATTGTCAAGTGTCAGAGAAATGTATTCTCTGCAAATAAAACACAGAAGCAAACAGAAAAGTCTTACATATATCAGATTGAACAGAGAACACTAAGATAAAATGAATAAATACAATGAAAATCATTGTAACATGAAAATATATTTGATTTATCTAGAGTAAGTAACAGTTATAAATGTATATTCTCAACAGTGGGTCATCTAATCATATAAAGCAATAAGGATTAACAAATTCACATCGAACTGTTGTGCTATATTTCTACTTCCATAGTTTTATAACATGTCAACATGTTTTTTCACATACAAATAAAAATTCTAACCAACGGTAACAAAAATACCAGCACTAAATCTACAAGTGATTTATGTGATTTTTTTCTTTCTTCTTTTGTTGAATGTACATAGTTTATTTGGCTTATCTCTTTGGTCATTGGTATCTCCATCTGCTATAGTAGAAAATACCATAAACTAGGTATCTGATTGAATTCATTTAATTTTCAGATTTCCTGTGACTTGTAATTCCAAAATAATTATATTAGTAGATTCAAATTAATGAGCAGTATAGAGACTTTTCATCAAATTATTATGTAAACATAAATAAGCTTTACATGACTTCTGATAATTTCTGAAACCTATTCACAAAATATTTCATCTAATACTTAAAGAGTTCATAGCATTACATTCAGGCTGTGAAATGATCATATAAAAAGACACAAAAATAAGGTACAAGAAATTTTTATATCAAATTGTAAGAAGTAGAATTGTTGACATTTGAATAAAATAAAAAATGAGGATATTAAGAAATGGGACAAATATAGCAAATTAAACATGTTTGTGATGGTCAACCTTAAATATTAACTTGGAATTTAGATTGACCATAGAAACCACTGGTTTATCTATCTAGATGTTTCTGATGCCCTTGTTGGGCATTAACGGGAGAAGAGGCCATTGCCCCAGTGTAGGGGAATGCAAGGGTAAGGAGGGGGCTGTAGAGGAGTGAGTGGGGGTATGCCCTCATAGAAGCAGGAGGAGGGGGATGGGAAAGTAGTTTTCTTGAGAGGGGGAATGAGAAAGAGGATAACATTTGAATTGTAAGTAAACAAAATGTCCAATAAAAAATACCCCCCCCAAAAGTTAATTAGTCAAATAAAACCAATCTTCCATGTGGGTAGTACCATGCTGTGGAGAGCTGTGCCGTGAGCAATCACCATTATAAGATGTCGCTGGCTTCGGCTGTGCCTAACAAGTAAACAAGCCTTGTGCGCAAGTGTGAGAGTGAACTCACGCCTAGTCACTGCCCATATCGGGGCATAGTAATGAGGTGATGGGCAAGCAACAAATCAGGAGCTGACACACCACATCAGGTGCTGAAACGCCATGCTGAGGGCTATATAAGCAGCACCACTTTCCCGGGTCTGGGTCTTCCCTCCTTAAGAAGCAATAAAGCTTGCCGCAGAAGAATCCGGTTGTCCGAGTGTGTTCTTGCCAGCGAGAACGATAGCTTGGGACACCATGCTGTGGGGTGAATGATCTGACTGAATAAAAAAGAGAACACTCTCTGAACACCAGTATTAACTTCTCTCTGCACTCTTCCTTGGACAACACAGTTATCATATGCCTCATATTCCTGCCATGTGAATTGCAGCCATAGTGGACTCTTACCTCAAAATGTGATCCAATATAAACCCACCATTCCTTAAGTTATGTTGTTAGTTGTTTCTCACTGTTATAGAACTGAGAAAAACAGCTAATTCAGAAAGGTGGTTACAAAGAAGTAGGGATGTTGTCAAAATAAATCTGAGCATGAGATTGCTGTCTTTGGATATTGTCTTTAGTAGAAATGTGCAAGAGGTTGGAATTTTTTACTAGAACAGTCTTCCAATGGTGTCAGCAGAGCTGAGTGGGTAAGAGTTTGGAAGGCCAGAATGGTGAGAGAAAGGTAGACAGAGAAAGCCCAGCTCATCAGGTCAGGGAGGTTTCAGAAAAAAAAAATGGCTCTATTGTAATGGCCACAAGCTATTCAGGAAACATTTTGCAAACAGAACTTACATGCATTCTACATGGGCACTGGGGACTTAAATGAAGATGAAGTCAATAGTAACGGACTAATTTATGTGGCATAAGATATTTCCAAAAAAATGGAATTCACACTAAGTTATGGTTCACTGTTCTTATTCACAGTAATAGAAAAGATCAAATGTAGCAGAAAACATTAATCTTCCATTGACTGGGAAAGTACTACAAATATAATTTTTTAAAAATATAATCTCTAAGAAAATTACACTATTAATAAAAATACTATGTTCTGCAATGGAACAATGCCAACCATACCCTGAGATGAGGTTCTCAATCATAAGTAGCTCTACCCTGTGAAAAACGCAAATTCATTGAGAAGGAATAAATCTTAACAAAAAAATGAAGCTGACAAGTTCCTGTTGGAAAACAACTGTTTAGATAATTCCTTCCTCACAGTCATTATGTACAGTCATATGTAACTGTGGCCCACAGTGTACAGACTGCATCCCAAGGTACCAATGGAACTTGGCAGAATCACCCATATGTGCTATTGGTTTTGTTTTTCAGGAATGAAAGGTCCATGAATGACGAGGACATAGAGTTTTGAGCCAACACTCTAGAGAGTCATTGTGGTTAGGCAAAGTGTAGCAGGAACAGAGTCATAAAATAGGACTTTGAAATGTCATGAGATACACTGTGAAGGCAAAAACCTATCTAACAATGGAGCCCTTCATATGCTGGAGATGCAAGAGCCATAGGAATGTTATTGGGAAAAGCGCTAGGCACAGAGTGGAGTACCAAGAGAGAGGTTGTGCATGTTATAAATGGATATGTGGAAGGGCAGATCTAGGCAGGACAATTGGAGTTGAGATGATTCCAAACTAAAAACCATAAAAGAAACGTGGATCTCAAGGATTTGGACCTTTCCATTGCTGGGCTTTGCCTTTCTTTGGCCTGGTTTCTTCTCCTTATTTGCCCATTCTTCCCTTTTGCAATGGAAAACTTTATTTGCTACATCATATATTGTAACTGGAATTTTGTTTGTCTTTAATTTTATTTAATATTATTTAATTTATTTCTCTCCATATTTTATTCCACCTTCTGACTGTCCCCTGTCCCATACCTCCTTTCTGCACCCCTGTCTCCAGGAGGATGTTCCCACTCCACTCCCATTCCCCACCTCTCACTCCCCACCCCCTCACCCCATCAGACCTCTAAACTCCCTGGAGCCTCCAGTCTCTTGTCCATTAGGTACATCTTCTCTGACTAAACACAGATCCCGCAGTCCTCTGCTGTGTATGTGTTGGGGGCCTCATATCAGCTGGTGTATGCTGCCTGGGTGGTGTTCCAGTGTCTGAGAGATCTCAGGGGTCCAGGTTAGTTCAGATCGCTGGTCTTCCTATAGGGTTACCCTCCTTCTCAGCTTCTTCCAGCTTTGCCCTAATTAACAGCAGGGGTCCCCTGCTTCTGTCCATTGGTTGGTTAATATCTGGATCTGACCCTTTCATCTGCTTAATTGGCCTAGGAGGGCAGTCATGCTAGGTCCCTGTTTGGGAGCACTCTGTAACCTCAGTAACAGGGTCAGACTTTGAGCCCTCCCTTGAGCTGGATCCCATTTTGGACCTCCTCTTCCTCAGGCTCTTTTCCATTTTTGTGCCTGAAATTCTTTCAGACAGGAACAATTATGGGTCAGACATCTTTATGCCTCACATATTAGAGTTTTCTTTGTGTCTTATTTCCAAACAGAATTAGACTTTGGAATTTTCAGCAGTGTTGCTAATGTTAAAGACAGTAATGCCTTTTTGTTTTGTTTTTTGTTTTGTTTTGTTTTGTTTTGGTTTGGTTTGGTTTGGTTTGTTTAGGTTTGGTTTGGTTTGGTTTGGTTTGTTTAGGTTTGGTTTGGTTTGGTTTGGTTTGGTTTGGTTTGGTTTGGTTTGGTTTGTTTTTTTTGGGGGGCGGGGGGTGGTTTGAGACAGTGTTTCTCTGTGTAGCCCTGGCTGTCTTGGAACTCACTCTGTAGACCAGGCTGGCCTCGAACTCAGAAATTCACCTGCCTCTGCCTCCCAAGCGCTGGGATTAAATGTGTGCTCCACCATGCCTGGCTGACAGCAATGTCTTTTATGGATGGGTAGATAAAATGCACTGTGCGTTGCGAGGAAACATGAGAATTTTAGAGTCCAGAGATGTAATGCTATGGGTTAAAATATGTTTGAGCATAAAGTTGATAAAAAAGTGGTTGTGATGGGTATTCTTAATTAAGGAGTTGTCTAGACTTAGACTTGCTGAGGAAACCCTTTTTTCAGTGTTTCTCTGAAGGTATTTCCAGAAGGGTATAACCCACATGAACAGAGAAAAGGCTTTATCAAACCAGAAAAATCAATGCATGTCACATGTACTCCTGGAACTAATTGAAACCTTTAGTAAGTGTAGTAGTGGTTCTAGCTTCTAGGAGATTATGGGAAAATGGAAGTCTCCTCTTCCTTACTTTTGATGCCCAACCATAAGCTAGCTGCTTTCATTCCTGTGGAATATCCACCATTGGTATTAGAAAATACCATCAGGAGTCTCAAGTCTCTTCAATATCATGAGTAAAAGTATAATTATCTGATAGATTTTGGTACATTGATGTAACTAAGACTGCATTGTTTATTAATGTAAAAACTGTGGAGGAAAATCAATATTCTGAATGAATATCTATGCACAATAGCCATCTGACTTCTAATCAAGGAGGAAAGAGCATGCATTCTGAAAATTCAATCATCTAAGTAAATGCTATTGAGATTGGACCTGGTGGTATATGCCTATACTTCCAAAGTTTTGACGGTATACATAAGATTTGGAGGCCTAGCATACATAGTGAGTTTGAGGCTAGTTTGGGTACTAGAGACTGCCTCAAACAAATAAAAATAAGTAATAGTATAATAATAAATATATAAAATGTATTGTTCATAAAGTTGGAAGAATTACATACAAAAGAACAAACCTGGAATCAATGTATTCACCAAATATAAAAATCTATTAAATAATGTCTTCTATGAGGCTTCATCCAACAGCTGATAGAAACAGATGCAGAGGCCCACAGCCACATATCAGACAGAGCTTGAGGAGTCTTATAGAAGAGTGGGGAATAGGATTGAGCGAGCTGGAGCAGTCAAGCATACCATAAGAAAACCTTACAAAGTCAACTAATTTGTGCCAATGGAGGCTCACAGACACTTAACCACCAACCGAAGAGCATTCTAGGGCTGGACCTAGACCTCCTAAGCATTTTAGCAGATGTAAAGCTTGCTCTTAATGTGGATTTTCTAACAATTGAAATGGGGTCTGTCTCTGACTTTACTGTTGTCCATTGGATATCTTTCCAGTCGTTGGTCTGCCTGATTGGGCCTGTGTAGGAGAGGTTGTGCTTAGTCCTGCTGTGACTTCATGTCCCAGGAAGGAGTACTTAAGAGGGGCTTCCCCTTCTCTGAGGATAAGGGAAGAGGATCATGGTGGGAGGAATTTGTTAGGGTGGGACTTAGAGGACAGGGGCTGCAGTCTAGATATAAAGTGAATAAGTAAATTAATGAAAAAATTTAAAATAGTTGTTGGAATTGTCACTGAGAAAAAAAATTAGTCAAGAATTTCATATCCTTTTTTGCATAAAGGCTTTATAATTATAGGACTATAAAGTATGAACAATAAGTAAAATATTCAAATTGGATATATAAAACCCATAAGCTGCTATTTAAAAAATAAATAAGAGTAGCAGAATGAGAGAAAATACTTGCAAACCATTTATCTCACAAGGATTTAATAACCAGAATATACATGAAATTCAGATTCATTGTCAAAAACCAAGTAATCCAATTTTAAAACACACAAGTAATGTAAACAAACACTTATGAAAGAAATGCTGATGACCCCTGAGTCCATACAACTGTCGCCAACACTAACAGGAAAATGAATATGAAAACGATAATAACATTGTTTTACTCCAATGATGATGACCTCTATCTATAGCACAGAGAAAAGTGTCAGTGTATCTGTTGGAAAAAAGAAATTCTTATTACTGTGAGTGGGCATGTAGATTACCAGAGCCATTATGAAAGACAGTAATAACTGTAAACAGAATTTCTACTTAATCCAGCAGTCCTAATGTCAGAATCACTTCCAGATAAAATGAAATAACCACACTGAAGAGACACCATTTCTTCTCTAAAACAACTAAATATATAGTCAGCCAAGATGGGCATCTCTAGATGGGTTGAGAATTAAAATACAATATACAAAAATTGGAAAAATAATCAGACAAAAACTAGGATGCACTTCTCTTTCCTGACTTGATGGATAACAGCAGAGGCTACACTGTGTGAAAGAAAAAAAAGCATGTGAAAAAGCGTGAAAGTTGCTATTCACTGCAGCAGCTAACAAGATGATCACATGCAAGCATCAGAAAGAAGAGTGAATTGGCGACTTCTGGAAATCAGAAAGTGGAGGGCAATTATGAATGGAAGAAGAGATGAGATGCTACAGGGCACTGCCATTAAAGCTGTGAGAGCCAGGAAGCCAGTGCAGCTGTAGACAGTGCAGCTGTAGACAGGTTTTTCTTAATTAAAGGGATTTTTCTTTTTGCTTTTCTTTTTCTTGTTTCTTTATCAAATTACCTTTTTTTTTTCTTATAGTCCAGTTATTATTCCACTTCTGGTTCACTTTCCAACAGTTCCTCATGCTATTCCTCTGCCCCATCCCCAAGAGGTTGTCCCCATCCCATCTGCCCCACTCCACTCTGACATGCCTCACCACACCCTTGAGCCAGAAGTATCTCCAGGGTTAGGCACTCCTTCTTCCACTAAGGACAGACCAGGCAGTCCTATGCTGTATATGTGTCAGGGGCTTCAGACCACCTAGTGTATGCTGCATGGTTGGTGGCTCAGTGTCTGAGAGATCTTGAGAGTTCAGGTTAGTTGAGAGTGCTGGTTTTCCTACGGGGTCACCCTCCTCATCAACTTCTTTCAACTATTCCCTAAGTCAACCACAGGATCCCCTAACTTTAGTCCATCGGTTGGGTGTAAGTATCTTCATCTGTCTTCATCAGCTGCTTGTTGGGCTTCTTAAAGGACAGCCATGGTAGGCTCCTGTCTGTAAGCACACCATAACATCAGTAATAGTGTCAGGTTTTAGAGCCTCCCCTTGAGCTAGATCCCAATTTGGCCAGTCACTGGACCTCCTTTTCCTCAGTCTCTTCTCCAGTTTTGTCCCTGAAGTTCTTTTAGGCACGAATTATTCTGGGTCAGGATTTTTTACTGTGGGGTGGCAACACCATCCCTCCACTTTTGATACCCTGTCTTTCCAAATGAGGAAGATTCTACAAGTTCTCTCTCCCCATTGTTGGGCATTTCATCTAAGTTCTCTCCCTTTGTTTCCTGAGAGTCTCTTACCTCCCAAGTCTTTTGTACATTCCAGAGGGTTCCTGTAACTGCTATCTCCTGAAGTTGCCTGTTTTCATTCATTCTGTTAGCCCTCAGGGCTTCAGTCCTGTTCCCTCCCCATACCTGACCATGTTCCTCTCTGCCCCTACCTCTCTCACCCATATCCCCCCTTCAGTCTACCAATCCCTGCGTGATTGCTTTCTTCTCCCTCCCAAGCATTTTTGAAGAATCCTCATTTGGGCCCTTCGGCTTGTAAACCTTCTTGACTTCTGTGGATTGTAAGGGATTTTTCCTTATTAAACTATTTGAAGTGAGAAGACCCACAATTACTACAGAGTTTTGGAGGTGGGAAGATCAACCCTTAATCTGTTTCACACCTTGTGATGACTGTCTACATTAAGAAGTTAGAAGAAAGACCACTCTTCCCTTGTTTGCCCCAGCTCTCACTGATATTTTTATTTCTTTATTGGTATCAGAGTCTACTTTTTCAGGACTCTGATGTACAGTGAAGATAACCTGAGATATCCAGCCTCATTGACAAAATAACTATTGGATTATTGGATTTTTCATTGGTAAACAGCCATTGTTCAACTAAGACGTATTTGACCACAGCTTGCAGCTTGTATAGCTCTTGTCTATGTCTATGTCTATGTCTATGTCTATGTCTATGTCTATGTCTATGTCTATGTCTATGTCTATGTCTATGTCTATGTCTATGTCTATGTCTGTCTATGTCTATATCATCTATAGTGGTAGACACACACACACACACTCACACACACACCTATAACTATTAATGAAACATTATGACCAAATACCATGGCCAAATGAATTGGAGAGGACTGAGTTTATTTCACTTACACTTCCATATCAATGTTCATCATTGAAGGAAATAAGGACAGGGACTAAAACAGGTCAGGAACCTGAAGGCAGGAACTAATGCAGAAGCCATGGAGTGATTTTTACTGAATTGTTCCCAATAGTTTGGTTAGCTTGCTTTCCTATATTACCCAGTAACATCAGCTCAGCAATACCACCACCTACAATTGGCTGTAACTAATGACTAATTGAGAAAATGCCCAATAGCCAGATAACATGGAGACACTTTCAACATTGAGGTTTCTGTCTTTCAGATAACTCTAGCTTTTGGCAAGTTGACATAAAACTAGTCATCATAATTGACCCCTCATTAACTTGACACAAAAACACAGCATTGATGAGCCATATTTTTGTTCTTTTTCTTCTCTAAGAACATACATTAATATAATATAGTTTTATATCCAAATTTTAAGTCACACAGTCATTCAAACACTTTAAACTTCAGCCTTTTAAAAGGTGTTAATTTGAATTTCAGTGTAGTTTTGGCTTGCGTTTCATGACAGCTAAGGATGTTGAACATTTATTTTAAAATATTTCTCAGTATTTGAGATTCCTCTAATGATAATTCTCTGTTCAGAACTATATCCCATTTTTAAATGAGTTGTTTGGTTTATTGATATTTGTTTTCTTGAGTTCTTTATATATTTTATATATTAGCCCTCTCTTTGATGTGGAGTTGGTAAACATAGTCTTCCATTGTTTGCCTTCATTATGGTGTCCATTAGCAAAGCTTTTCAGATTCATGAGGTCCCATTTAGTAATTATTGACCTTAGTGCCTATGCTATCTGTGTTATGTTTAGAAAATTTATTTCAAGAATCTACCCTTTTTCTATTCTATCAGGTTCAGTGTGTCTGGTTTTATGTTGAGGTCTTTGATCCATTTGGACTTGTGTTTTGTACATAGTGATAAATATTTGCATTCTACATGCAGATAGCCCAGAATTTTGAAGGTGCTTTTGTTCCCACTGTGCACATACCATCACATCAAGGCTAGAAGAAGCAACACTGTAGGAAAAAAAAGGTCTCACAAGTAGGAAAAGAGTCAGGTACAGTCTCTACCCCCACTTTTAGTATTCCAACATAAACTCAAAGCCATAATGTATATGAAGAGGAACTAAGTAGACTATGGCCAGTCCAGTCTTCCTTACAGGCTGCCTGATCTCTGTAAAACCCCTTGATTCCTAGTGAGATGATTTTATGAGTCCTGTTCCTATGTATTCTTATGGTGTCCCTGACTTCTCTGATTCATCCTGTCCTTTCTTCCTTTCGTCCACAGGACTCCCCCGACTCTTCTTTAATATTTGGCTGTGGGACTCTTCATCAGCTCCTACCAGTACCTGAAAAAACTGTCTGTGGTCTCTTTGATGGTGATTCTGCTAGGCTCAGGTCTCAGAATACTCTGCCGGTAGGACAAATTGCAGGTTTAAGGCTTTGAGTTTTGTTTGGTGTCCAAATCATTTCACTTAAAGTCTTGCCTGGTTATAGAAGATGGCCAATTCAGGCTCCTTATCTCCCATTACTAGATCTGGTGACTCTTTTAGATTTAATAGAGTTTCCATTGCATTAGGTTTCAACATTACCCCCAAAATATACCCCAATTCCAGTCATTTCTCCCAGTATTCTCTCCCTCCACACTACCTGACCCCTCCTGTTCACCCTGGAAATCTATCTGATCCATTCTTCCCAGGGAGATTGCTACCTCCCCACTAAGCCCTCCTTCTAACTTAGTATCTCTGGATCTGTGGACTGTACCATGATTGTCTTTTACTTTACAGCTAATGTCAACTTATAAATGGGAATCATCACAGTCAAGGTGATTTTTTTTCTAGCTCTATTCATTTGCCTATAGATTTTATGATCCCATTATTTTAAAAGTCTGAATAAGTCTCCTATGTAAAGGTACCCATACTTTTGGACACCCGATTTTTGAGAAAAAATAAAGCTAGAAGTATGCAATGGGAAAAAAGAGAGCATCTTCAGCAAATGGTGCTTGTCCAACTGGATATAGGAATGTAGGAGAATGTAAACAGATCCATATCTATTACCTTGCACAAAACTCAAGTTCAAGTGGATCAAGGACCTCAACATAAAACCTGTTACACTTAACCTGATAGACTAGAAAGTGCAGAATAGTCTTGAACTTATTTGAACTGCAGACAGCTTCCTGAACAGAACACCAATAGCACATTCACTAATATCAACAATTAATAATATGTGACCTTATGAGACTGAAAAGCTTGTGAAAAGCAAAGAACACTGTCAATAGTTTAAAGCAGCAGTCCATAGAATAAGAAAAGATTTCCATCAAGTGCACATCTGGCAAAAGGTTAATATATACAGAACTCAAGAAACTAGACATTAACAAACTAAATAAGTCAATTAAAAATGGGCTACATATCTAAAATGAGCAGTCTCAACAGAGGAATCTCAAATAGCCAAGACCTGAAAGAAATGTTCAACTTCCTTATCCATCAAGGAAATGTAAATCAAAATGACTTTGAGATACCTTTTTATACCTGTCCAAATGGAAAGATCAAAATCAAGAGTAACAGCTCAGGCTGGAAATAATGTGGAACAAGGGGAACACTTCTTGACACCTGATTTGTGTCCAGATTTTGGAAATCAATTTGTTTTTCTCTCAGAAAATTGGGAATTACTTTACCTAAAAAACCAGCTATACCACTCTTGGGCATATACCCAAACATCCTCCATCATACCACAAGGGCATTTGACCAACTATGTTCATAGCAGCATGGTACCCAGGAATTTGAAATAACCATGTCCCACAAAAAAATAATGGATAGAGAAACTATGGTATTTGGACTTTTATCAAAAATTTGGTGTCCATATGTATGTGGGTTAATGTCTGGATCTTCCATTGAATTCAACTGATTAATGTGTTTGTTTTTGTTCCCAAAACATATGGTATTTAGTACCATAGTTCTACAGTATGAATTGAAATCAGATATGGCAATACTTCCAGAGTTCTTTTATTGTTCAGTATTATTTTAGCTATGCTGGATTTCTGTTTTTCTATAAGAAGTTTAGTCTTGTTCTTTTAAGGTCAATAAAAAATAGTGTTGGAACTTTGATGGGGATTACATTGAATATGTAGACTGCTTTATTTATTTATTATTTTTTTTAGAATTGTCTGTTTACTGTTAATTCTACCATTCCATGAAAATGAAAGATCTTTCCATCTTCTGACATTTTCTTCAATTTCACATTACACCTGTCAGAATAAGTAAGATAAATAACACAAATGACAGCTCATGCTGGCAAGAATGCAGTGCAAACAGAAAGCACCTCCATTGCTGGTGGGATAGCAAACTGATACAGCCACAATGGAAATCAATATGCTGGTTCCTCAGAAAAGTGAGAATAGATCTATATCTAGATCCAGCTAAATCACCTGCATATAGCCCAAAGATGCCTCCAAATTCAACAAGGACACTTGCTTAACTATGTTCATTTCAGCTTTATTCATAATATCCAAAAACTGCAAATGTCCCTCAGTTGAAGAATAGCTAAAGAATACATGGTAAATTTATATAGTACAGAATTACTCAGCTGCTAGCAAATTGACATCTTTACATTTACAGGCAAATGGATGGAACTTAAAAAAAATCACCCTAAGAAAGGCAACCCAGACTAAGAAAGAAAAATATATTTACTCGCAAGTGGATATTAGATGTTAAGCAAAGAATAATCATACTACATTCCACAGACCTAAAGAGATAAAGAGATAAAGAGAAGTCTGGGGATGATGTATGGATCACCCTAGAAAGGTGAAATAAAATAGACTTTGCAGGTGGACTGGAGTTGAATGGGGGTGGGAACAGGAGGGATCAGGTGAGGGAGAAATGGGGGAACGGTGACTCAGAGCTTGTGGGAGTGGTCAACCAATGACTGGTCTTACTTGTGGCCAACAGCACAAATGGAGACTGTGCCTAGCACTGCTTATATTGCCAAGGACTAGAAACTGCATGAGAAGGGACATCAGGTAGTAGCACACAAGACCGTTCCCCCAATAAAGCATTAATAAATGGATTTGTAATGATATTCTGCCATAGTCATAGACCAGTGACTAACCCAATTGTCATCAGAGAGTGTCTTCCAGCAGCTGATGGGAGCAGATATGGAGACATACAGTCAAACAGGTAGAGCTTTGGAACCCCACAGAAGTGAGGGAAGGATGATTATAGAAGCCAAAGGGATCAAAGTTTCCAGAAAAAAAGCATAGCCCACAGAATCAACAAATAGAGCTCCTCAGGGCTCACAGAGATTGAAGTGGCAGCTAAGGGACTGCACTAGGTCCTCTGCATACATGCTTTGGTTTAGCTTGGGGTTTTTGGTAGACTCCTCACAATGCTAATAGGGGTGTCTCTGACACTTTTGCCCACTAGTAGGTCTGTTTTTCTCCTAGTGGGTTGCCTTATCTTGCCTTGATATGAGAGTTTATGCCTAGTGTTACTGCATCTTGTTATGATGTGTTCAGTTGATGTTATTGAGAGACTGCTGTCTTCAGAAGGGCAATTTCCAAGCATTAGGTCTGCAGTAGAGGGGAGGTGGGAAAAGAGTGGTGGAAGGTGATGCTGTGGTTGGGAGTGTTATGAAGAGCCCTGAGGCTAATTATATTCAATGCTAATTCCGTTCTCCTGTGAGTGGCTACAAACAAGGAATGAGTCAGCACTCAGGTGATTACCTGTAAACCTGCTTAGCACCTTAATTTATAAAATAAACGAGAGCTGAAGATTGGGCAGATAAAGGGAAGTTGGAGAGGAAGGCGGGGGAGGGAAGAAGGAGAAAATGGAAGAGGGAGAGAACACAGAAGAGGAAGAAGAAGAAAAGCAAAGCAGAAGCACATGGCCTGGAGAAACTGCAAGTTCTAAGGGGTCTCATAAATATGGAAGATGGTAGTGTAATGGTAGATCTGTCCAATCTAGGTGCACAGCATGTATTCATATTAATTGAGTTATGTTTTCATTGCTGGGACATATTTGGGTTGGAGATTTACCGCAACAGGGATGTATTCAATGAAAGAATAATAATTAAAAAAAAAAAAACTAAAAGAAAAATAACCAAAAAAATAATCTTTTAAATGCAAAGTATTTAAATTAAAAATTTCTAAAATGTAGGGGTCCTATAAAATAAAAAATAAATTAAAAAATAAATGAATACTTTTTTACTTCAAGAGGGAAATATCAGGACACAGTCACAACCAAATTAAAGCAAAACAAAACTCTAACAGTGTAAGTAACACAATTTCCAGGGTGTGAGAATCACTCAAGGTTCTCTGGTTTCCTTCAAATTGCTTGGGTCTCATCTCTCACTCTACCCTCTGCTACATATATAGGTTGTCTTTAAGCTCTGGCAGACTCCTATCTACCATTGCTGCTATTCTAGAAGGTTGTCCCTTACTGACATCTCTAAAATGATGAGTCTTTGCTAAAACTGGGCTGTGGCTTCAGCAATAACCTTTCCTGGTGCTAAGTTTTGAAGTCTACATGTGAGGCCCTCAATCCTTGAGTTTAAACTGCTATTGAGGATCCATCTTCTCCAGTAGTCTCTTGCAGTTATAAGTCTCAGCTGCTTTTCACAATGTTTTCATGTCTTCAAAGCAAGGGCCATCTGGGCAACTTTCAGACTCACCAATTTCAGCTGCAAACTGGCCACCACTAGAACACAGTTTGTGTGTGCTGACTCTCAGGAAATACTTCTCAAAACTTTTTTCTTATTGGTTTCTTCCTAATCACTGCTAATTTCTTAGCTACAGTTGAACTGCTTCAGTTGTCCCTGTAAAACAAAGACTTTAGTGTTTCTGGTTCTCTTGTTAATCACAGCTAATCAATCTTCAGATCCATCTAACACAAACCACAGATTCACAACTTAGAAAATACTAAGTAAGCCTATGATAGTTTTTGAAGGAACTTCTTAAGTCAGTCTTCAATGTCTGCATTTCTCAAACATCTGTTTTTTTATTTACTTTTGTTGTTGTTGTTGTTGCTGCTGCTGCTGCTGCTATTGATGTAAGTATGTTTTGTGTGTGCAGGTCATCTGGGGCCAGAAAAGAATGCCAAATCAGTGTGAGGTGAAGTTACAAGTGGTTAGAATTACCCAACATAGGTGGGTAAAGGCTTGCTCTGGTAAGAGCAGGAAGCACCATTAACTACAGAGCCACTTCTCCAGGCACTATTGTTTATTTTTTAAGATCATTTCTCATGTAGCTCAAACTGGCTTCTAACTTTCTATGTATCCAAGGATAATGTTTAACTTCAGATTCTTTTCCTTCTGTCATCTGAAATTGTAATCTATAGTACAGAAATAAAAAGAAGAAAGGAGGCTGGATAAAAGATGAATATTTAGTGTCAAGCAGTTTTGCTCCTTGTGAAGATTCTGACTCTCATAAATCCTTTGTATGTCTTCACCTACTGTGTTCTGTGTTGTAAAGAAAGGAGGCTGACAGATCCATACAGAGATCTATGCCTTCTAGTTTCCAGCTGAATTTGATTGATATCAAGTGCTTTTGGATTTAGAATGGTGGGAGTATGTTGCTTCCTGATGTGCCCAATGCTTGGATATATAGGATTGGGTATATATATATATATATATATATATATATATATATATCCACTTTTCTCATTGACACATGCAATTCTCTGTACTTTGTCTGCATTCTCTTGCTGCACCAATGATGATTCCTATGATCCCAGCCCAGGAGTATAGAGAAGTTTCTGGCAACATGAAGGAAGACTGGATTTTACCTTTTAATTTTAGTGGTCATATTAAATGCACTGCAATTCTAAAACGAAAATAAACTTTCTCGTAATGAAATATGGCACAACCCCTACGCTCCTTGTAAGTAAGACAATTGGTGAGTTTAAGTGTTTGGTGCTGAATTGGTATCCCAATCTCTCCTTTGGAAGTCTTGTCTGGTTCCTGGAGATGAGTAGTCCATTCTCCTTATCCATACCTTGTTGCTATGTGGGCTGGGGTCGCCCTCATAGAATCTTAGGAATCCTAAGCTTCTAGCTCATCCAAGAGATGCTCCGTATGGGGTAAATGTTAGAGCAAATTTAAAGGGAAGGACTAACCAATGACTGGCCCAGCTTGAGAGGTAGTCCACCCCTGACACTACTAATGATATTCTATCATACTTGCAGGCAGTATCCTAGCATAACTGTAATCAGAGATACTTTGCCCAACAGCTGATGGAAAAAGATGGAAAAGAGCCACAAGGAAGCATTAAGCGGAGCTCAGTGAATCCTGTGGAAGATATGGGAGGAAGAATTGAAGGAGGAGGTCAAAGACACCACAAGGAAGCCTACAGGATCAATGAACACTGAGACTGAGCTACAAAACAAGAGAGCATGAATCAGAGGGACCTAGGGTCTTTGTACATATGTTACAGTTATGCAGCTGTGTCTTCATGTGGGACTCCTAAATTGGGATCAGTGGCTATCTATGTATGACTACACTGCCTGTCTTTGGATCCATTTTCCCTAACTGAGCTGCCTTGTCTAGCCTCACTATGCAATTCCTCTCACTGCAACTTGATATGCCAAGGCTTGTAATATCCATGGGAGGTTTCCTCTTTTTGGAGAAGGAAAGGAGGGGGTTTGGGGGAGTCAGGAGGTGAAAGAGAAAACTGGGAGAGGAATGATACAAATGCAGATTAAATTCCCCAATAAAAATACAAATAGGTAAATAACAGGAGCACATCCCAGCTATTTCTCAAAGACAATGTTAAGAAGTCAGTAGTTAAACTTGAACAAGGTTTTTCTTTAAATGTTTTAAGAACTTTTAATATTTCTGTTGCAATTTCCAAAGGACCATGGGAGCAAACTATTAAACATGAGTAAAACATGTTTACTCTCAGTACTTTTCTATAATATATCTTTTCTATGCAGAAAAACAAAACCATGATTTAACTTTGATGCTTGCTCTACTACTTCATTTCTCTAATATAGTGTCTATATATCCACATGAAGAAAACAGAGGTTGAATTACTAATATTAAGGAAAAATGACATTAACTCATATGGAGCTTGTACATGAGTCCAGGAGTTCATCCCTGTATCCAAATAATATGTTTAACTAAAATTTTGTGGTTTATTTTAGAACTGTGCAGGCAAGTATGTGACTTACAATTTAAAGGTCTACTTATATTTTAGGACTGTCATAATTAGGGTTAATTTTGCTGTGATGAAGCACCATTACAAGAGCAACTTGAGAAGGAAATAGTTTATTCAACCTATATTTCCATATCATTGGATATCATTGTCTGTCATCAAAGAAACTCAGGCACCTGGAAGAATGAGCTGATGAAGAGGCCATGTTGGAGAGCTGCTCCCTGGCTTGTTCCTCATAGTTTTCTTTTTCTTTTTCTTTTTCTTTTTCTTTTTCTTTTTCTTTTTCTTTTTCTTTTTCTTTTTCTTTTTCTTTCTTTCTTTCTTTTTTTTTTTTTAATACCTAAAAACTACTAACCCAAGAGTGGCCTCATGTAAAATATAGGGGCCCTCCCACACTAATCATCAATTAAGAAAATTCCTTATAGCCTTGTTTACCACCAAATCTTTATGGAGACATTTTTCTCAATCTTCCTCCTTTCAGGTGAAGTAAAACTTGTGTAAAACTGCTCAGCAACTGAGGCAGTTGAAAGAGAATTCCCGAGGCAAAAGTTCTGGAGGGAAGGTGACACTCAAACTATACTTGTTTATCTTACACAAATCTTGCCATTAGAGGAGGATTGATGTATTGATGTGAGGAGAGGGGAGGATGACATTGTTGGCTGTATTCTGATTTTCTCAGGTCAGAGCCTCCCCTCAACAGGAGGACATATGCAATCCCTTTATTATAGATAAGGGCAAAGACATGGGCACACCATGAGATAACCATACAGGTTCTTGTGTCTTAGAATTGTACCTAAATTGGATATTTCTCATTTATTTGGAGACTCAGGCAGCCTGCATAGGCCTAGAGCCTCCATTCTGTTGTATATTAAAGATTTAAAGACAGTGGCACACACACTTGAATTATATAAATATATATAAGATATAAAGATGCTTTGCTGGTGCAGATGGTGAAAGAATATTTTGCTATAGCAAACATGTGAAAAGATGTATGATATACTAGCTCTGCCTCACTAGTCTTCATTGACAACACTGTATTGCTTCACCTTACAGTGTGTTGTTTAGCTTCACTTGTGACTTCATAGAGAAAAACTCATCAAAGAATGTTTAACGAGATTCCTGCAGCTTTTTGCCACTTCCAAAGATTTGAGGCTGTTGGTGAGCTCTGCGGTTTCTTCTGCATTGAACAGCCTTTACTTATTCATGTGTGGTGATTGCCAAGTGAATAGGACTGCACCTGCTGCTTCATGTGTGGTGTCTGTGGACTGGACTGGACTGCAGCTTCTGATTCCTGTTTGGTGTTTGCTTCAAGTCTCCTGAGAGGATTGCTGTCCTGGCTGTATCAGACCACCTGTGGGGCCTTCCTACTGGGGCCCTTCACAGGGGCAGAGAAGCTACTGATCTGTTGCCCTGGCTGCAGTAGATCTGGGAGGTCTTCAGACTGTTAGGTCTTCCCTGGTGCAATCAAGCTATTGACCAACTATGCTGGGTGCAGCTGATCCTCAACTGCTCTGAGTGCAGCAGGCCCTCAACTTCTCAAGTGCTGAGTGCAGTGGGTCCAACTACTCTGAGTGCAATGGACCCTCAACTCTTCTGAGTGTAGAGGGTCCTCAACTGCTCTGACTGCAGCAGCCCCTCTGAGATGTACCAGGATATCCAGTCTTCAGGGGAGCAGAACAACTAGAGGTCTGCCCCAGCAGCAAGGACCAGGCAGCAGGATATGAGTGTTTCTCTTACTCCACATGTTTTTCACCATGAGGTATCACTTGTTTTTTTGATGTTAGCCATTCTGGTATGTCTAATATGAACTGTCAAAATAGTTTTGATTTTTTTCTCTGATAACTAAGGATTCTGAATATTTCTTTGTTTCTCAGCCATTGATTTTTCTCTATTGAGAATTCTGTTCAGATGAGTACCCTATTTTTAATTCTAATATTTGTTCTTTGATATCTAGTTTCTTGAATTCTTTATATATTTTGGATATTAGCCCTCAACTGAATGTGTTCTTTTTATGTATATTTTTACTTGCTTATTTTATTTATTAATATCCCAAATGCTGCCCAGTTTGTGCTGTCCCTTCCCAGAGATCTTCACCCCACCCCCTTCCCTTTTCTATCAGAGAGGTTGCTCCCTCTTTCCCATTCCCACCTCTATGCTATGCTATTCCCTTCCCTGGGGTATAAAGTCACTACAGGATTAGGCACATTCTCTCCCACAGAGGCAGTCCTCTGATATATACATGATAGGGACCTTGGATGTTCTTTGGTTGGTGGCTTATTCTCTGGGAGCTCCCAGGGGTCAAGGTTAGTTGACACTGTTTGTTTTCCTATGAGGTTCCCATCCCCTTCAGCTTCTTCCATCCTTCCTGTCACTCTTCCATAGGGGTCCCAGACTGTAGTTGACCATAAGTATTTGCACCTGTCACAGTCAGCTCACATATAGCCTCTCAGAGGAGAGCCAGGCTAGGCTCCTCTCTGTAAACACAACATAGCATCGATAATAGTGTTAGGGTTTGGTGCCTACCCATGGGATGGATCCCAAGTTGGACCCACTGAAAAGCCTTTCCTTCAGTCTCTATTGTATTTTTGTCCCTTCCTTTCTTTTAGACAGAAACAATTTTGAGTAAAAAAAAAAAAAATGAAAGTGGGTTGGTGACCCCATCCCTCCACTAGGACCCTGGCGATCTACTGGAGAAGGTCTCTTCAGGTTCCATATCCTCACTGTTGAGTTTGGATAAGTTCATTCCCAGAGTCCTGATAGCCCTTCACATCTCAGATTTCTGGGACTTTCTAGAGGTTCCCACCAAACCTCAACCCCCCACCCTGGGAAGCTATATATTTCTATTCATTCTCCTGGGCCTTTGGGCTTCTCTCCATCTCACCTCACCATACCTGACCTTCCCACCTTTTCCCTTATCCCCTTCCCTCCTCTACTCAGTTTCCTCCCTCCCTCTGCCTCCCCCCTCTCTCTGCCTCCCATGATTATTTTGTTCCCCCTCTAAGTGAGATTGATCATCCTTACCTGTACCTTTCTTCTTGTTAAAATTCTTACAGTCTGTGGGTTGTGTCATGGGTATTCTGTACTTTTTGGCTAATATCTACTTATCAGTACATACCATTCATGGCCTTTTGGGTCAGGGCTACTTCACTCAGAATGCTATTGTCTAGTTCCATCAATTTGCTTGAAAAATTCATGATGTCCTTGCAACAATTGATAAATTGACTTCATGAAACAAAAAAGCTTCTGTAAGGCAAAGGGCACTGTCAATAGAACAAAATGGCAACCTATATATAGGGAAAAGATCTTCACTAACCCTATATCTGATAGAGGGTTAATATCCAAAACATATGACAAACCCAAGAAGTTAGACTCCATAAAACAAACAAACAAACAAACACCAAATAAGCTGATATAAAAATTGGGTATATAGTTAAACAGAGAATTTTCAACAGGAAAATCGCAAATGGCCATGAAGCACTTAAAGAAATGCTCAACTTCCTTGGTCATCAGGGAAATGCAAATCAAAATAACCATGAGATTCCAACACATCTCCACTGCTGGTGGGATTCCAAACTGTACAACTGCTCTGGAAATCAATCTTTTGGTTCCTCAGAATTTAGAAGTAATTCTACCTGAAGACTCAGCTATAAAACTCTTGGGCATATACCCAAAAGATGCTCCACCATATGACAAAAACAGGTGCTTTGCTATGTTCATAGCATCTGTATTTGTAATAGTCAGGAACTGGATGCAACCCAGATGTCCCTCAACTGAAGAATGGATACAGAAGATGTGTTTCATTTACACAAGTGAATGTGTTCTTGATCAAAACCTTCCCATTCTCTAGGCTGCTACTTGTTAGGAATGACTGTGTCTTCTACCCAGCAGAAGCCCTTTAGTTTCATGGGGTCCTACTCATTAATTGTTAAATTTAGTGCCTGTGCTTACATTCTGTTCAGAAATACAATATGTTTCCTGTGCTTACATTCTGTTCAGAGATACAATGTTTCCTGTGCTAAAGAATTCAGGACTACCCACCATTTTTTTCTATGAGATTCAGTATTACTGGTTTCATGTTGAGGTCTTCTATCTATTTCGATTAGAGTTTCTGCAGTGTCTTATATATGGATCTATTTGGATTCTTCTCATGCAGTAATCCGATTTGACCAGCATCATTTTTGAAGATCTTGCCCTGTTTTCCAGTGACACTAATATGGCTGGTGTCATAAGTTTGCTCCTTTTCTGGATCCAAGGTCTGCCTTCTAAGGCTGATTGTATAGGCTGCAGGATTAGTATTTAAACCTATTTAAATTTAAATAGTTTTCTATTTAAATCGGAATCATTCTGGTATTCTTGATTGATTATAAGTGCTTTAATTTCAACAAAATCTCTCAATCCTACTTTTTCTATGAAAATATGCTGTCTATAAATAATTCATTTTATTACATATATCTGAACTTGATAATTCCAAAACTGGATTAAAATAATATGTGAATATCATTTGCCATGCACAGATTCATGTGCATATTCTATCTACAACCTTTCCTTTACCTCTCTTCTTTTCCTTCTCATCTTCCTCCTCATAATCCTCTTCTTTCTTCTCCTCTTCATTTTTATTTGTACATTTTAACACATGGAATAAGTCCGTTTTGTTTGTTTGTTTGTTTGCTCTGAGGTTTGTCCCTATGTTCATGTATCAACATTGATTTTGTGTCACAAAATTCTTACATTTAACTGATGACCATGTAATCATTTTGCTAATGTATTAAACTACAATGATTGATTTTAGTGCCTGTTTTCCTACCATCAATCCATGTGAGTGCCTATTAAGTATGCCTTTAGAGTATTACCTTTGAAGTGGTATTACTTTGTAAGAAAATTAACATTAGGTAAATTTAAGGTATTGCTCACTTCTTTCCCTTGGAATATTGTTGTCCTCACCACCATAACCACTTTAGTCCTCACCCTTGTTTGCTTTTTTCTCATTAGAAAACTGGTATATAAAATGATGATGATGATGATGAGTAACCACAATAGGACAAAACAAAGAAGCAGTCAGCAAAAGAACTAAAGGAAAAGTTCAAGAATCACACAGATGCAAAGACACAGAAATTCACATCCATGGAAAGCTCATAGAAACACTAAACTGTTTTCTCATAGTACATAATCAAAATACGTGTAAGCTAAAAGAGAGAAACACACAAACAATAAAGCCCAGACAGTAGATCAAAACACTGGAAAATCCAAATATTCTTAATTTTGTGGAAGAAAGTATCAATTATAATTTGTACAAACCAATTAGTTAGCTGTTTGTGGAAAATAATATAAACAATAGAATTAATAAGAGGAATGATCATGAAAAGATTCTATGGAGTGACTAAAAGCACACAAAAGGAATTTTCTATTTTGTACTTCCATTAATATTCTTTTCCAGAAGGAGGAAACATGTATACAATTAAAGGAATCAGGACCGTAACTCCTTAGGACTCAGGCAAAGAGTTTAAAGAAGGCAACTTGGCTTGTTCCATGATGAGCAGAGACAGCTGTGAGCTTTTATTTCATGCAGATCATTGCTTCATTCTTTCGCATTTCTCATATTCAGTAACAGTGTTTTATGCAAATCTTTATGTTTATATAAATTTGTTCTATGTTTGCAAAAATAAAGAATAAAAATAACAAAAATCCATTTAAAAATACCATTGAGTATGTTTGTGTCAGCTGTATGATCATAAACTGTTGGGCATGAGGACTTTCCTCACTTGTGGTTCATCCACCTAGTGAAACTCCACTAGAGAAAATTCTTATTTTTTCTTTGTGAGCAGCTCTGGATTAGGGGCCAGAGCCTATATTTACTTTGCCTTTCTGTTCTGGAATCCCATCTGACTTATACAAGGGCAAACCCTGTGTATGCTGATACAGTCTATTTTATTCATACACGAGTTAGTCCCATTGTGTCTAGAAGGCCCTGTTTCCTTGGTGTCTTTCTTCAACACTGACTCTTATAATCGTTCTTCATCCTCTTCTGCAGAGATTCCTGATTCCTAAGGATGGATGATGGAGACATACCATTTAGAGTTGATTATTCCAAGATGTCTCACTCTCTGCCCATTTATCAGTTATGAGTCTCTGTATTTGTTCCCTTGTACGAGAAGAGGAAACTTTTCTAAAGAAGGCTAAGCAAGACACTTTTCCATGAGTATATAGAATGTTATTAGTGGAATGTTGCTAATGCTTATTTGTTTTAACTTATTGTGGTTATTATTATTGAATTTACTGCTACAGTCTTTCGCAGAACATATTTTGTTTTCCCTTACTTTCATGACCTATCAAGTTTGTGGCCACATATATAGTATAGTGCCTATTCTTCATGTTTTGTGACCCAAGTATTGGTGTTATACACAATAAGGTTTAACTGTCAAGTTCTGGTGTTAATAATAATAATAATAATAATGCCACAGTTTTAAAGGCTTGAATATCTACAGACCCCCTTTGACCAATGACCCTCCAAATAGTATTCCATTACTTGCACTAAGCTTTTAATTGGCAGACTGATGTCTGGGAAAGACCTAGTACATTTTATTGTATGTAAACACATAGACTTGTAAGAAATCCTCAGAAGAGCACATTGCACATTCTTTCTAGTTAAGTGAACAGTAAAACACTGAGTTAAAGAGCCCACAGTGATGCTATAATGCATGAAAGATTTTTCCCACTTCCTCTCTTTTTGTAACCTAAGACTGCTAGCTTTCAAGAGTTAGAAAAGGGAGACACTGGTTTGTAGGTGATTTGCCTTTCTACAGGTTATACACAAGGGTTTGGTGTACCTAAGTGTAAGTGATGGGATAGCAAGAATACCGAGCTCTGTGTGTGTGTGCTCTGTGCCTTTTTTTCCCCTGTCCTTTACCAATTCAGGCCATTAGAATGTTATTTCTCTAAAGTCAACACATTTGGATGCTTTAAATTTAACCTCCTGTATTTAGCACAACACCATATGACTACAAACAACACCTGCCTTTAATTTGAAAAAGACACATTTTATTCCCTACTGTGTTTTAACACTGGCTTCTCTCATTTCTTTAAATTCTTCTAACATTACATAATGGATTCTAATTCTGAAACACTTCTTTGGGCTAAATTGAGCTACTTCTATCAAGATGTAGCCTC
Organism: Mus caroli; assembly: GCF_978045245.1. Lineage (NCBI taxonomy): Eukaryota > Metazoa > Chordata > Mammalia > Rodentia > Muridae > Mus > Mus caroli. The sequence continues at coordinate 84,902,400 of NW_028227258.1, read as the reverse complement.
CTCTGGGTCACCAACTAATTATCCTTCCTTTGTGCCCAATCCCAAATGAAGCTTCTGAGCCTCTAAAACCTATTAATATCATTTTCAAAGACATATGCATAAATGAAAGGCATTTGAACACTGATAACAGAATGAGAACTTCTATAATGAGAGAGTGCCTCCATGTAATGATAGTATCAGTGTTACTCCTGCTGTTTTAGCACTGTCTCTTCAAAGCAACCTCTGCAAAGAGAAAAATAAAATAAAATAAAAGATAGTGAGAGGCAAATTTAAGATAAATAGAAGTAGAGTTGTTTTTTTTTAAAGAGTGGGACGCACAATACAATCATTTAAATTCTACTGTTTGCCTCACTGTTTCATGCTAATATAACTATCCTAAAAATTCAAAATGTCTGTTGTCTAAGCACTTATATTAGAGGGAATTATATTTTGCTTTTGTTTCCACAGGGTGACATAAACTTTATTACTCTATTGAAAATTAAAATAAATTTCTGTTAAATTAAAATTATTTCCTTTCTATGTATCAATTGTTACATTTTATTATTATCACATTACTTTTACATTATTACAGAATATTAATACATATTTTATTATTGTTACATTATTATTCTACAAAGTAGGATAATAAAGAGGGAGGAAAGCATACAAAATATCAGATTGTAATCTAGAAATTAAGTTTCTGTCCTGATAAAGACTTGAACTTATATTCTCAAATAAAACCCATGATTCCAGTATTTATTTTAATGTAAAATATAAAGATCTTTATGTATCAATATTGAAAATCACTATAGTCATCTTATGGAAAGTCTAGAGATTCAACTACATGATTTTCATTTATGGTGGTATACATATGTTGACATATCTACGTATATGTTTCATTAGTCAAAGTCAACTCTCTTCCTTAAATTCTGTTCATCTGATTTTTTGAGAAAAATTTCTGTCTAGTGTCTAGGTTCTCTTTAAACCATTTAGAACACATTGTTTAGTTTATACTGACTGGATGGAGAGCTGGTCCTGACCTGACTCAGGTTGTACTCTAGAACTAGGATTACAAGTTAGCAACACCACTCCTGTCTTTCATATTAGGATGTAAATCTGAAATCCAGTTCTGTACTTACATGGCATACATTGAAACAAATGAGTAATCCCTCACTACGCACATACTGGTGTTTTAAAATGAGATATATTGATCTCTAAATTCTAATTAGAATTTACCTTTTATGAGGATATGGAGGTGTCCTTGTAAAAATAATAGCATGATTCCAAAATATGCTTAAATAGCAAAATAGTTAATAAACAAAAGTGCCGGATATGTTCACAATTTTCAATTTAGCACCTCTAAATTTTATAGATGATGACTAAGACTGACAAAAGGCAGAACAATAAAACAGTATGTTTTCTGGTATTTTTTAGGAAGCTGAGATGTTTACAATTATATCAGGATAAAATAAGTCAAAATACTAATATGAATAAGTTATTTGCATACCAACTACACAGGACTACCATTTTCTTGGTAGATTTGTCTCCCTAGGCCAGTGTGTGTGTTTGTGTGTGTGTGTGTATGCTATCTATACCATCAATGTCCATTTATGTGGGTGCCTTTCTAAGACTTAGCTTGAGCTTTCCTCTACCCTAAGTACTAGATATAGAACTGGCTTCTATCACACACCAATTAATGTTATATCTAGAATGTATTTTGGTTTGGAAAGCACCTTGATCATGTCTACTTTGAAATATGTTCATGTTTGTAGTAAATAGTGACCTTTGCATCAGTTCCAGAAGAACTAAGACAGATGCAGCCACAGAATTTGAATACCCTGGAAATTGGAAGTCAGCCATTGACAATGGTTTGATCAACATAGATAAGATCATATAAATAGACAGTGTACCACATTTTTTTTTTATCCATTCTTCAGTTGAGAAACATCTAGGTTGTTTCTACTCTGGCTATTACAAATATAGCTGCTATGAACACAGTTGAGCATGTGTTTTTGTGGGAGCAAAGTTAGAGCATTTGGGTATATGCACAGGAGTAGTATAGCTGACTCCTGTGGTAGTTTTCTGAAAAACTGCAAAATTGATTTTCAAAGTGGTTGTATGTCACTTCTGTCTCTGACAAGCAGAAAAGAGCAACTACACAGCATTCTTCTCAAAGCAGTTTATTCAGGAACCTTTCAACATGCAAGCAGGAATCTTTCTTTAGCCCCCAATCGCAATCCCTTATATAACCCCTCAACCACGCCCCATCAGCCCAGTCTGTGTAATCTCAGTTCATTGGCCTTCGTCAAATGGCGTGATCGAGCATCATGGTGTGCCTGCACAGCTCTCACGATGGACCGATGGACGTGGCTTATTTTCGGGTGTATGAGGAAGTCAGGTGCAAGTCATAAGACTTGGCTGCAGTCCCAGGCGCCATGTTGGGACTAACGCCACACCTGCTCCCCACAGTTGTACAAGTTTGTACTCCCACAATCAATGGAGAAGTGTTCCCCTTGCTTTACATTCTGGTCAGCATGTGCTATCTCTTGAGTTTTTGATCTTATTCATTTTGATGGGTTTAAGATGGAATCTCAGAGTTGTTTTGATTTCCATTTACCTGATTACTAAAGACTTTTCTTTAAGTGTTTCTTATCTATTCAAGATTCCTTTGTTGAGAAATTTCTCTTTTTCTCTGTACTCCATTTTTTAAAATTGGGCTATATGGTTTGTTGGTGTCTAACTTCTTGAGTTCTTTATAAACTTTGAATATTAGCCCTTTGTCAGATACAGGGTTGGTGAAGATCTTTTCCCTTTTTGTACTTTTGCCAGGGTCCTTTGCCTGATAAAAGTTTTGCAGTTTCATGAGTTCCCATTTACCAGTTGTTTGTTTAAGAGCCTGAGCCATTTGTGTTCTCTTCAGGAAATTGTCTCATATTCTAATGAGTTCAAGGTTATTTCCTCCTTTCTTTTTGATGAGATTCACTGTATCTAGTCTTATGTTGAGATCATGGATCCACTTGGACTTGAGTTTTATGATAAATATAGATCTATTTGCATTCTTCTACATGTAGACATTTAGCTAGTTAGGCACCATTTGTTGAAGATGCTTTCTTTTTTCCATTGTATGCTTTTGGCTTCTTTATAAAAAAATTAAGTATCCACAATTGTGTGGATATTTTTTTCTGGGCTTTCCATTCAATTCCATTGATCATCATGTCTGTTTTTGTAGCAATACCACAGAAGTTTTATCACTATTGCTCTGTAGTAGAGCGTGAGGTCAGAGATAGTGATTCCTTCCGATGTTTTTTCATTGTTCAAGATTGTTTTGGCTATCCTGGGATTTTTGTTTTTTCATATGAAGTAGAAAATTAATTTTAGAAGGTCTATAAAAAAGTATGCTGGAATTTTGGTGTGGATTGCATTGAATCTGAAGATTGTTTTTGGTAAGATGGCTATTTTCACTAAGCTCGTCCTAAACCTACACTATGAAATATTATTAAGCTATTAAAATTAAAGAGATCCTGAATTTTGCAGGCAAATGAATGGAACTTGAGAGTATTATTCTGAGTGAGGTAATTCAGTCCCCAAAATACATGAATGCTATGTACTTACTTATAAAAGGATATTATCCATAAAATACAGGACACCCATGCTATACTCCATAGACTCAGAGAAGCTAAGCAAGAAGGAAGGCATAAGCAAGGATACTTGAATCTCACATAGAAGTATGAATAAAATAGTGATGAGGCACACAAAAGGAGGGAACTGGATGGGAAAGGGAACAGGGAGCAGAGGGAAAGGGAGTGTAGGAGAGTTCAGGATCAGGTATAGGGAGGGACAGATGAGATTGCATGATGGCCATGAGAAAGAATGGAAATCTGCAAGTGACTAGAGTAGGGAGGGAGAGGGGATCTCCAGGACATAACAGAGTCCTAGGATAAGGGAAACACCCAAGAATCATTTGGGATGACCTTAGCAGTGAGTCACAGCATTGGAGACATGGAACTTGAAAAGCTACCCCCTGTAGTCAGGCAGAAACCCCAATGTGTGGAGAGCTGTGCCTCCAGCAATCACTGTGGAGAGCCGTGTGTGCTGCGAGCAATCACCATTATAAGATGGTGCTGGCCTCTGCTGTGCCTAACTAGTAAACAAGCCTTGTGCACAAGTGCGAGAGTGAACTCACTCCTAGTCACTGCCCATTCTGGGGTGTAATAGTGGGGTGATGGGCGAGCAATGAATCAGGAACTGTCACGCCACATCAGGTGCTGAAATATCATGGCTGAGCGCTATATAAGGGACTCCATTTTCTGGGGTCGGGGTCTTCCTGAGAAGTAAGCAATAAAGCTTTGCCACAGAAGATTCAGGTTGTCCTGAGTGTGTTCTTGCCGGCGGGGACAAAAACTCGGGATACATGGCTCCGAAGACCCGGGGACTTTATATCATCACACCAGCGCAAGGGAGATCCCTCGTTCGCAGGGTGGAACCAGAACTGCGGGACATTACAGCTCTGCAAGGTAAATATAGTCTTGAAATTTCTCCAGAGTTAGACGCCCTTTTGATTCGATTGCACTTTCCCTTTCAGTTTCGTTTTTCTTCCACCACTGGAACTGCTGACTGGTTCCCAGTCACAGTCAGGCCTGGACAGCGACCAATTTCAGTCTTGGACAGCACCTAGACAGTGCCTGGACAGCTACTAGTTTCAGTCTCAGTCAGGACTGGACAGCGGCAGTATGGGAATTTCTCACTCTGTAGTAGTGGCATTAAGGTCGGTCCTGAAGCAGTGTGGCCTAAAAATCACCACTAAGAGTATAGAGGCATTTGTCAGGGAGGTAGACCGTGTGGCACCATGGTATGCTTGCTCAGGTTCATTAACTGTCGCTTCTTGGGACAAACTGAAAGGAGATCTAGTTAGGGAACAGCAGAACTGCAAACTTAAAGCAGGTATCATGCCATTATGGAAATTGGTGAAATCGTGCTTAACAGATGAGGATTGTCAGCAAATGGTAGAAGCAGTGCAGAAGATTTTGGACAAAATTCAAGACAGTCTATCAGAAGCAGAGTGGGGAGAGAGATTGAAAGTTGGAATGAAACAAGGTGCACCGAAGAATATAGGCCTTTCCACGGGTCTTGAGCCCGAGGAAAAGAGATATAAAAGAAAGAATGCCTTGGGAGAGATTAGAAAAAGGGATGGAAAGGGAGAGAAGAAGAGAGAAAGAACTGGAGAGGCACATAAGGAAAGGAGCCTCTACCCGCCATTAGATGAGTTCAAGGCACTAGCTGTCAGTAGCTCAGAATTGGATAAGGAACTTAGCTCCTCTGAGGAGACAGACATAGAGGAAGAAAGATACCAGCTAGATGAAAGACTAGCTAATCAGTCACAGAATAACATAAAGAAAGCAAAAGTAGCTAGAGAAAAATGTCAAATCACTATGCGATCTTCAGATCTGCAACCTCTGGGTCCTAGTACACCTCCGCCCTACATGCAGAGGTATCAATCAGACTCATTCATTTCAAAAGAGGAACAGAGAAAAATGCAGCAAGCATTCCCAGTCTTTGAAGGTGCAGAGGGCAGAGGCGTTCACGCCCCAGTGGAGTATATACAGATTAAAGAACTTGCAGAGTCAGTCCATAACTATGGAGTCAATGCCAACTTTACTGTAGCCCAAGTCGAAAGGCTTGCAACTCTGGCAATGACCCCCGGCGATTGGATGACCATAGTAAAAGCTGCATCTCCTAACATGGGAATGTATTTAGAATGGAAAGCTTTGTGGCAAGACTCCTGCCAAGCACAGGCAAGGGCCAATGCCAATGTTGAAGGGGACCAAGGAACATGGACTTTTGAGTTGCTTACAGGTCAGGGACAACACTCTAATAACCAGACAAATTACCATTGGGGAGCTTACGCTCAGATCTCAGCTGCTGCAGTTAAGGCATAGAAGGCACTCTCTAAGAAGGGAGAGGCAAGTGGGCATTTGACCAAGATTACCCAGGGCGCCTAGGAGTCATTCTCAGATTTTGTGGCTAGAATGACAGAAGTGGCAGGGAGAATTTTTGGGGACCCAGAGACAGCTATGCCTTTAATTGAACAGTTGATCTATGAAGAGGCTACCCAGGAATGCAGGGTGGCTATTACACCTAGAAAGAGCAAGGGATTGCAGGACTGGTTGAAGGTTTGCCGTGAGCTTAGAGGGCCACTCACTAATGCAGGTTTAGCAGCTGCCATTCTACAAGGGCAAAAATGCCCTGACATGGCTGAGTTCAAACTCTGCTATAATTGTGGCAAACCGGGACACTTAAAAAAGGACTGTAGAGCCCTTGTCAAAAGGAGAGCGCCAAGACTGTGTGCTAAGTGTGGAAAAGGATATCATTGGGCTAGATATTGTCGTTCAGTCAGGGACATTCGAGGCAGGCCCCTGCAGCCAGGATTCCCTCAAGCAGTAGATAATGAGACCATTCCAAAAAACCAGTACAGGGACCCCAGGTCTCAGGGCCCGAAAACATTTGGGACCTCAACAGGCAAAAGGTGGACCCCACAGTCCGCAGGGCAACAGAAGGATCAGCTGGGTTGGACCTCCGTAACACCACCCGATTCATGCTAATGCCCCAAATGGGGGTGCAGCCTATTCCTACTGACTATAAAGGGCCTCTGCCATCCAGGAGTGTCGGCCTAATGTTGGGCCTGGCCTCCCTTACCTTACAAGGTCTTATTGTTCACCCTGGAGTCGTAGATCAAGACTATGAAGGGGAACTTCAAGTTCTCTGTTCCTGTCCTCAGGGTGTCTTTTCTATTTCACAAGGGGATAGAATAGCTCAGTTAATAATTTTGCCAAGCCTACATGGCTGTTTTCCTTCCTCTGGTGTCCCTCGAGCTACCAGAGGGATTGGTTCTACTGGAAATTATTCTGCTTACTTAGTGATGACTCTTGACTCCAGGCCATTCTTAGAATTAGTTATAGAAGGAAAACAATTTAAAGGGATTTTAGACACAGGAGCAGATAAAAGTATCCTTTCTTCCCAGTGGTGGCCAAAAACTTGGCCCATTACTCAGTCATCACGTTCTTTGCAAGGTTTAGGTTATCAGTCCTGTCCCACTATTAGTTCCTGTTCTTTGAGCTGGACAGCTCCTGGAGGTCAAACAGGACGATTCACTCCCTATGTTTTACCACTCCCAGTAAATCTCTGGGGGAGAGACATCTTACAGGCACTAGGACTGAACTTGACTAATGAATACTCGCCACAAGCTGTTCAGATGATGAAGAAAATGGGCTATAAAGAAGGAAGAGGATTAGGGAAAGGAGAGCAGGGTAGACTTGAACCTATCCCTCAAAAAGGTAATGATGGGAGACAAGGTTTGGGTTTTTTCTAGGGGCCGTTGAGGGTTCCATGCCCATACTATGGCTTACAAAGGAAGTTGTATGGGTTCCTCAATGGCCTCTCTCCTCTGAAAAATTAGAAGCAGCTACAAAACTAATTTCTGAACAGCTATGCTTGGGTCATTTAGAGCCCTCTACCTCACCCTGAAATACTCCTATTTTCATAATTAAGAAAAAATCTGGCAAATGGCACTAATTACATGATCTTAGAGCTATTAATGCACAAATGCGTCTATTTGGACCAGTTCAGCGAGGGCTATCATTGCTTTCTGCCTTACCCAAAAATTGGGAAATTATAATTATAGATATTAAAGATTGCTTTTTCTCTATACCTTTATGCCCTCAAGATAGGCAAAGATTTGCATTTACCATCCCAGCCATTAATCATTTAGAGCCAGATCAAAGATACCAATGAAAGGTCCTACCTCAGGGGATGGCGAATAGTCCCACCATGTGTCAACTGTATGTGCAATTGGCACTTAAGTCAGTTAGAGAGCATTTTCCGTCATTAGAGGTGATAATTTATATGAAAGACATTCTGATTTGCCATAAAAATTCACAATTATTACAAGATGCATACCCTATATTAATAAAAAAGTTAGGGCAATGGGGATTGCAGGTGGCCACTGAAAAGGTGCAAGTTGCTCGAATGGGAGACTTCCTAGGGTCACTCATTTATCCTGACAAAATTGTTCCTCAAAAATTAGAGATTCACAAAGATCAACTACATACCTTGAATGATTTCCAAAAATTGCTATTAGATATTAATTGGCTAAGACCATTTTTGAAAATTCCATCAGCAGAATTAAAGCCCTTATTTGACATATTAGAGGGAGATACCCACATCTCCTCCCACAGAGCACTTACCCCAGCTGCATGTCAAGCTTTATAAACAATAGAAAAGGCCTTACAAGATGCTCAATTACAAAGCATTGATGAGTCAAAGTCATTTGAATTGTGCATATTAAAAACTGCATTTACCAACAGCAGTCTTATGGCAAAAAGGACCCTTATTGAGGGTCCATCCTAATGCTTCCCTGCAAAAATCATTGAGTGGTATCCTAATGCAGTTGCTCAACTTGCACGTAGGGGGATAAAAGCAGCCATTACTCATTTTGGGAGAGAACCTCATATGCTAATCGTGCCTTATACTTCTGCTCAAGTTCAAACCCTGGCAGCAACAACTAATGATTGGGCAGTCTTGGTTGCCTCTTATTCAGGACAAATTGATAATCATTATCCAAAACATCCAATTTTACAGTTCGCCTTAAGCCAAGCCATAGTGTTTCCAGTAATAACAGCCAAACACCCACTTCTGGATAGGGTAGTAGTGTATACAGATGGGTCCATATCTGGCATAGGTGCATATGTAGTAAATGGCCAAGTAACATCTAAACAATATAATGAGACATCACCCCAGGTTGTAGAGTGTTTGGTAGTTCTAGAAGTCCTTGAAACTTTTCCGGGACCACTCAATATTGTATCTGATTCCTTATATGTGGTCAATGCAGTTAATATGCTTGAAGTTGCTGGCTTAATTAGACCCTCTAGCAAGCTTGCTCACATTTTTCAGCAAATTCAGTCAGCCTTGTTACATAGAAGACATCTTGTGTATATTACTCATGTTAGGGCTCATTCTGGCCTTCCTGGCCCCCTGTCTCATGGAAATGACTTGGCAGACAAAGCCACTAGAATCGTGGCTGCTGCTCTGTCCTCGCAGGCAGAGGCTGCAAGGGAATTTCATAAATGCTTCCACATGACGGCTGAAACATTACGCTGCCGTTTCACTTTAACCAGGAAAGAAGCTCGTGACATTGTCAAAACTGTTGTCAATTTCTACCTACTCCTCATGTATGGGTAAATCCCCAAGGCATCAGACCATTACAGGTCTGGCAAATGGATGTCACTCAGATTTCCTCCTTTGGAAGAAATCAATATTTACATGTTTCCATTGACACATGCTCTGGTGTTATGTTTGCTACACCTTAACAGGTGAGAAAGCCTCTCATGTTATACAGCACTGTTTAGAAGCGTGGAGTGCTTGGGGCAAGCCCACAATTCTTAAAACTGATAATGGGCCAGCATATACCTCTACTAAATTTCAGCAATTTTGTCATCAAATGGATCTCACTCACTTGACTGGCCTTCCTTATATTCCTCAAGGACAAGGCATTGTGGAACGTGCCCACCGTACACTCAAGTCTTATCTTATAAAACAAAAAGGGGGAGTTGATGAGACTCTGCCCTCAGTGCCAAGAGTAGCTGTATCTATGGCACTCTTTACACTTAATTTTTTGAATCTTGACAAGAAAGGTTGCTCTGCAGCTGATCGACATAGCTCAGACCCTGATAGACCAAAAGAAATGGTCAAATGGAAGGATGTCTTAACTGGTCTGTGGAAAGGCCCAGATCCTATTTTGATAAGATCCAGGGGAGCTGTTTGTGTTTTTCCACAGAGTGAAGACAACCCATTTTGGCTGCTGGAATGACTCACCCGCAAGATATTCATCAAGGATGGTGCAGAAGATGCCGACCTCCCAAGGACTGCTCCTGATCCTGACAATGCTGAACTTGTCTCAGGTTCCTAGTATGAGGGGCGAACAGAGATGGGCCATTCTCTCGACTTCCCCTAAACCAATGCCAGTTCGCCATGATGCTATAGTTTTTCCAAAATTCTTTACTACTAATAAAACTTTAGATTTGCCATATCTACCCTATGATCCCACCCAAGCACCATTAGGAGAAAATCGCTCTTTATTAGAACAGGGTTCTTTATGTTTTCAAATTAATGGACCAGGAAAATGTATCAACCTCACAGCCCGAGCTTTGGGGAAGTTTAATGAGCACTGAGGAGGTTGGGTAAGTACAACCCAAGATACTTCCAACGCAGATATGACCTTTACAAATCGGACCTTTTGGCAGGAGGCAATTTGGGTTAATGGTACATTTCTACCACCTAACTTTTCAGACAAAGAACGTCCCCACCAACCAAAAATAGCCCCTCAGTGTAGCTTGGAAGATGAAGGGCTGATCCTGCCTTGGTCTGATTGTCAATCCTCCATCACTCGTTGGGCAGATCAGAGTAAAACCTTTTCCTTTTCTCCAAACATGATAGATGACCCAGAGAAGGAATTTGTTATGAAAAAGGGACTTTTCATACAGGACTTTAGAATGCATCCCTTTCACAAGTGGGTGCTTTGTGGAGTCAATGGCAGTTGTACAGAACTCAATCCTTTGATCTTTATCCAGGGAGGAGCAGTTGGAAAGGCTTCTTTTACTGGCATCTCAAGATTTGCTCAGTATTGGGGAATACATGCTGCCTCCCAGGACTCTTATGGATATACTAATACCAATGTAGAGATCACTGGGTTCAATAAAACTTTGGTAAACCAGATTAATTATCCATCTACCCCAGTCTGTGTTTACCCCCCTTTCTTGTTTATTCTTTCAAATGATTCATTTGAAGTCTGTTCCAATGATTCTTGTTGGATTTCTCAATGTTGGGATGTAACAAAGAACACCCGTGCCATGGTGGTATGGATCCCACGTTGGATCCCTGTTCTGGTGGAAACACCCTCCACTTTATCCCTGTTTCGACAAAAGAGAGACTTTGGCATTACTGCTGCTGTGATCCTAGCAATTTCAGCCAGTGCAGCTGCTGCTACAGCTGCAGGGTACGCTATGGCTAGTACGGTTCAATCAGGCACAAAATTAAATCAGCTTTCAGCAGATCTGGCTGATGCCATCACTGTCCAAACTTCTGCTAGTACCAAGTTAAAGGGAGGGCTGATGATTTTGAATCAGCGCCTTGACCTGGCAGAGGAACAGATAGGAATTCTATACCAGATGGCCCAGTTGGGTTGTGAAAGAGAACTGGAAGCTTTGTGTATTACCAGTGTCCAATATGAAAATTTTACTTATGCAGCTAATCTGTCTAGATAGCTTTCCTTGTATCTTGCAGGAAATTGGTCTCAGGGATTCGATGAGACTCTTGAGGCCCTGAGGGTGGCAGTTTTAAAGATCAACTCAACTCGAGTGGACCTGTCATTGACAGAGAGCCTCTCCTCCTGGATTTCATCTGCATTTTCTTATTTTAAGGAATGGGTGGTGGTGGGTTTATTTGGTGTTGCCACCTGCTGTGGACTTGTGTTCATGATCTGGTTGGTTTGCAAGCTCAGAACCCAACAAACATGTGACAAGGTTGTGATAGCTCAAGCACTTGCTGCCATTGAGCAAGGGGCCTCCCCCAAAATCTGGCTATCTATGCTCAAAAATTAGTTGACATTGGTGGCTGGCCTCTTTTGTAGAGTTCGCCCTAGGTCATTTAGTAGTTACTGTCACATAGCACTGCAGTATCCAGGGACGGGCAACTTTCCTCATGCACAGATCATCCAAAGACACGGGGCCCAGGTGGCGATAGGGTTGCCCTATGACAGGAAAGGCTGTGACATTGGAGGAACGACCTAAGACAGGAGCCACAGTAGATGGGCATAATTACACAGATCTAGTCCAGCCTCAACTTAATAAAATAAAAAGGGGCTAAAATTTTGAAGATGAGTGGGTGGCCCCAATCTCTCAACCAGGGGCCTTGCCTAAACTTTGGATATGGAATCAACAGGTTCTCCCTACTTTTGTGGGAATTTCAGCTAATTTCTTCCCCTTCGGGTCCAGGAAAACTCTGGCTTTCCTGGTATCTAGGACTTTCTGTTGGCTACCTCTAGTTCCCCATCCTCCATTGCTATATAGCTCTGTTTAAGTTCTTGACCCTCTATATATCATCAAGTCTCCTCCTATACCTGATTCTTCTGCCCTTGTATCCTGTCCGCTTCTTTCTTCCTCCAAAGTGCCTTCTACCTTCTACCTCCTGTATTTTTTTCCTGCTTCTAAGAACTGAAGCATCCTCACTTTGGTCTCCATTCTTCTTAAACTTCATATGGTCTGTGAGTTGTATCATGGGTAATCTGAAATTTATGGCTAATATCCACATATCATGTTTGTTCTTTTGAGATTGTGTGACCTCACTCAGGATGATATTTTCTAGTTCTATCCATTTGCCTGCAAATTTCATGAAGTTGTTGTTTTTAGCACCCGAGTAGTACTCCATTGTGTAAATGTGCCACATTTTCTATATCCATTCCTGATGAAGAACATCTGGGTTCTTTCCAGCTTCTGGCAATTATAAATTAGGCTGCTAAGAACATAGTGGAGCATGTGTCTTTGTTATGTGTTGGAGCATCGTTTGGGAATATGCCCAGGAGTGGTATACCTGGGTCCTCAGGTAGTACTATGTCTCATTTTCTGAGGAACCACCAAATTGATTTCCAGAGTGGTTGTACCAGCTTGCAATCCCACCAACAATGGAGGAGTGTTCCCCTTTCTCCACATCCTCACCAGCAACTCCTGTCAACTGAGTTTTTGATATTAGCTGTTCTGACTGATGTGAGGTGGAATCTTAGGATTGTTTCGATTTGCATTTCTCTGGTGATTAAGCATGTTGAGTATATCTTTATGTGCTTCTTGGCCATTTGAAATTCTTCAGTTGAGAATTCTTTGTGTAGCCCCATGTCCCACATTTTAATAGAGTTATTTGATTCTCTGGAGTCTAACTTCTTCAGTTTTTTGTATATATTGGATATTGGCACTTTATCAGATATAGGATTGGTTAAGAACTTTTCCCAATGTTAGTTGCCATTTTGTCCTTTTGACAGTGTTTTATGCCTTACAGAAACTTCGCAATTTTATGAGATCCCATTTGTTGATTGTTGATCTTGGAGCATAAGCAATTGGGGTTCTGTTCAGGAAATGTTCCCTTGTGCCCATGTGTTTGAGGCTTTTTCCCACTTTCTCTTCTGTTAGATTCAGTGTATCTGGTTATATGTGTAGGTCCTTGATCCACTTGGACTTGAGCTTTGTACAAGGAGATAAGAATGGATCAATTTTTACTCTTCTACATACTGACCACCAGTTGAACCAGTACCATCTGTTAAAAATGCTGTCTTTTTTCCACTTTATGGTTTTAGTTCCTTTGTCAAAGTTCAAGTGACTATAGGTTTGTGGGTTAAATTCTGGGTCTTCAATTTTATTCCATTGAACTCCTGACTACCTCTTTACCAATACCATGCACTTTTTTTTTTTTATCATGATTGCCCTTTAATACAGCTTGAGGTCAGGAATGATGATTCCTCCAAAAGTTCTTTTATTGTTGAGAATAGTTTTAGCTATCCTATCCTGGGTTTTTGTTTGTTTGTTTGTTTGTTTGTTTTGTTTTGTTTTGTTTTCCAAATGAATTTGAGAATTTCTCTTTCTATCTCTGAAAAAATTGAGTTGGAATTTTGAGTTGGGGATTGCATTGAATCTGTAAATCTGTACATGACTTTTGGTAAGATTGCTTTTTTTTTTTTTTTTTTTTGCTATATTATTCCTGCCAATCCATGAGCATGGGAGATCTTTCCATCTTCTGAGATCTTCTTTGATGTCTTTCTTCAGAGATGTGAAGTTCTTGTCATACAGATATTTCACTTGCTTGGTTAGAGTCATACCAACATATTTTGTATTATTTGTGACTATTGTGAAGGGTGTTGTTTCCCTAATTTCTTTCTCAGCCTCTTTATACTTTACATAGAGGAAGGCTACTGATTTCTTTGAGTTAATTTTATATTCAGCCATTTTGCTCAAGTTGTTTATCAGTTATCGGAGTTCTCTGGTCCAATTTGTGGTGTCACTTAAGTATACTGTCATATTACCAGCAAATATCGATATTTTGACTTCTTCCTTTCCAATTTGTATCCCTTTGACCTCTATTTCTTGTCTAATTCCTCTGGCTAGGACAATGAGTACTATATTGAATAGATAGGGAGTGAGTGGGCAGCCTTGTCTAGCCCCTGAATTTAGTGAGATTTCTTCAAGTTTCTCTCTATTTAGTTTGATGTTGGTTTCTGGTTTTCTGTATATTGGTTTTACTAAGTTTAGGTATGGGCCTCGTATTCCTGATCTTTCCAATCTTTTAACATGAAGGGGTATTAAATTTTGTCAAATGTTTTCTCTGCATCTAACGAGATGATCATGTGGGGTTTTTTTGTTTTGTTTTTTTCCCTGAGCTTTCAATCAATCAGTCAGTCAATCAATATACAATATATATTATATATGCACACATATATATATACACATATATATGATATATGTGCATATATCATATATGTGCATATAAAATATGTATACACATATATAATACACATTATATATAATGCATATTATAGTGTTCATATTAGTATATGTTATAATAGATAAACTTTGTCTCAGATAGATAGAAAGATAGATCGATAGATAGATAGATAGATAGATAGATAGATAGATAGATAGATAGATAGATAGATAGATATAGAGACAGCAAATACCCTTTCCTGTTTCTGGAAAGATGACTCAGCAGTTAAGAGAACTTGTTTCTCTTGCCTACTACCAGGGTTGATACACAGAACCTCATGGCAGCTCACAACTATTCATAATTCCTATTCATGTGGTCCCATGTTCCCTGCTGGACTCTACAGACACTGCAAACAAATGTTAAACACATAAAAATACTTTCATGTTTATAAAAGTAGATAAATATTTTTAAATTGAAAGTATTCTAAGATCAAATGCAAATGTTCTAAATGCACCATAAGTAATATAATGTAAACCAATCAATATCACTTTGGAGTAATTTCAGTCAACAGAAGAGAATTTTAGGTAATACGTGTTGAAATATCTTTTAAAAGTTTAAACAAACCTAATTTGCCCAAAAAATTTAAAAAAAAATTCTCTGTAATGATTCACTTTCTAATTTCTAAAGTATAAAATGCATTTATTGTGTATTGATGAGGATTGTTAAACTACATTTCTCTACAAGAAAATGAAAGTTGCACTAACTTGTCTTTTCAAATATCAAAATTAAAATATTTAGTTAGACTTCACTGAATAGGTTTACTAAAGCATGGTCAAATAAGTATGTATTTTAAGAAATACCAATTAAGTATAACATTTTCTTTTTATTGAATATTTAGCATAGCTTATGGAAACCTCATGGCTTCTCAGTGAAACTGACTCATTCTGCTGATGTCTCATCACTGAACAAAGTATGGGTTCCAGCACACAATCACTTAATTTTCATCTTTTACTTTTTGCATGCATACTTTTAAAGGTAGTGGTATTTTGCTTTATCTAATTATGAGACATATTTACAAATATAGCATCACTCACTTTAAAATGAAGTTAAATTTATATCCACATACAGAATAAAATTCAGTAATTGACTTTCAGAGCTATCTTGATATCAGGGTAGTAAACAATGAATAAACATGGCATATATATATATATATATATATATATATATATATATACATATATACATACACAAGCATTACATAATAACATGTATATTCATATATAATACACATAATAAATAACATATATAAAATAATTATATATATATATATATATATATGTTTATGTATGTATATGTGTGTGTATGTATGTGTTGTCTCTCTGGGTATCCCTGTAGGGACATATGCAGATATATACATGCAGTATCATACATATTTCATTATCTTAAAATAATATAGACAATTTAGATTGATACAGTTCTCATCTTAAACTCAGATTCCTTAAAATAAAAAAATAGTCATAGATTCCTTGAACGTACCACTACTATGATGTATGTAGAGATTAGTTAAAACTCTATTTTCAAAAATATTTCCTGGGCCGGTATTTAAAATAAAATCCATCCACCACCAAATATCCCCTAACATGGTTCATTGGTTCTAGGTTATACACTAAATATGCACACACAAAACCACATCTATTAAAATTAACAAAAATCCAATTTAAATATAGGTATTGTAAAATATATTCAAGTGCTTTAAAATAATCATAACTACAAAACTAAAAAAATACAGATTGCTTTGAATTTTTCATAAGTTATATGTAGAAATGAAATATTTTAGCTTACATTGCTTTTAAAATATAAATAAATGTTTTATCTTAAGTATTTAGAAGTTATTAAAATATTTTTCTTGTTTTTAAATTTGCAAAAAAAAATGTTTAGCTAAAGCCAAACAGTATAGATTCATACTAAATTTTTAATATTTTATTTTTCTGTTTCATAATAAGTATGTAGTTGTATTTTCTCATGGCTAGCAATCAACTATGAAAATATAATTAATTTCAACTTTATATCATCTAATCAGTTTTATTCTGTTTTTCTTAGCCTTAATTCTTTATTTGTCCGGGGTCCTGTAGGATCCTTAATTCTTTGACAAGTGTCACAAAATTTACCCACTAGCTAGATAATGTCTGTCTTTCCTGCTGTATATTTTGGAGAATTTTGAAAGTTTATTATCCTGTGTCACTGGTTGCAATGGTTGGTACTTCTGAGGCTGCTTTAGCTGTGTTTTCTTGAAGAATCAATATTGAGACCCTATTCTGCAAGGTGATAGATTTATTTCCAGGATAAATATCTCTGTTGGGCTGGCATGGTGGCTCAGCGGGTAAAGTGCTGGCCACAAAGCCTGATAAACTGGGCTCAATATCCGGGACATGCATGGTGAAAGGAGAGAAGCTGTTCTCTGACCTATAGTTATAAACCGCTCCTGTGATCCCCACCTTTTAGAATTTAAAGAAGACAGATGCTCCAGTTGTTCAGTTGGTTGGATCATTGTGCTTGTCGAACAATTTAAAGTGAGATATGCTTTTAAAAGGAAAGTTCAGAGATCCAGGAGTCCAGGTTAGTTGTGACTGCTTTTCTCCATTCATATGGGGTCACCCTCCTCTTCAGCTTCATCTAGTTTTTCCCTAATTCAACCACAGGATCACAAGCTTCTGTCCATTGGTTGCGTGTAAGTATCTGTACCTGACACTTTCAGCTGCTTGTTGGGCCTTTCAGAGGGCAATCATGATAGACTTCGTTTTTTAGAGCACTTCATAGCCTCAGTAACAGTGCCAGGCTTGGGGCCTCCCCTTGAGCTAGATCCAAATTTGGACCTGTCTCTGGACCTCCTTTTCTTCAGGGTCTTCTCCACTTTTGTCCCTGCAGTTCTTTCAGACAGGAAAAATTATGGGTCAGAAGTTTTGACTATGGGATGGCAACCCCTCCCTTACTTGATGCCCTGTTTTTCTGCTAGAAGTGGGTTCTATAAGTTCCCTGTCCCCACTGTAGGACACTTCATCTAAGGTTCCTCTCTTTGAGTCCTGAGAGTCTCTCACCTCCCAGGTCTCTGGTACATTCTAGAGGGTACCCCTACCTCCTTCCTCCCAAGGTTGCATGTTTCCATTTTTTCTGCTGGCCCTCGGGGCTTCAGTCCTTTTTCCTCACCCAATACCTGATTATGTTCTCCTCTTCCCTTCTCTGTCCCCTTACCCAGGTCCTTCCCTCCCTTCCCACTGCTGTGATTTTTTTTTCCCTCCCAAGGGGTACTGAGGTGTCCTTGCCTGGGCCCTTCAGCTGGTTAGCCTCCAGGCAGCATACAGCAGCTGATATGAGGCCCACAACACATATACAGCTGAGGACTGCTGGGTCGTGACTCGGTCAGAGATGCACCTAACCCTGGAGAAATTTGGGGTCCCAGGGAATGGGGAGATCTTATGGGATGGTGGGGGAGTGGGGACATCCTCTTGGAGACAGGGGTGGGGAGGAGGAGGAGGAGGTGTGAGATGTGAAACAGTGGGAGGGTGATAAAGTCTGAGCTATGAAAAAAAGATTAATAATAATAATTATAATGATAAAAGGAAAATATAGTTGCTACCCTGCAATTAAATGAAGGTAAGATGTAGGTTATACAAAATTTTGAACAATAATTTTATGGGGCTTTAGTTTAATAAATTAGTAAGTTCATCTGCAGATAACAAAACAGTTTCAGGGCAGACATGGTAACATGAGAACTAATGGAAATAAAGTAAATAAAATAAATTAAAAGTGATTTGCAAGCCGGGCGTGGTGGCGCATGCCTTTAATCCCAGCACTCGGGAGGCAGAGGCAGGCGGATTTCTGAGTTCGAGGCCAGCCTGGTCTACAAAGTGAGTGCCAGGACAGCCAGGGCTACACAGAGAAACCCTGTCTCGAAAAAACCAAAAAAAAAAAAAAAAAAAAAAAGGGATTTGCAACCTGGATGTCATCTTCTTGTGAGTGTCTATTTCACACTTAATGATTTAATTGCTATCAGAACCTGAGTTTACCATTCTCTAGGGAGAATTCTAAACACTAATACAACTGGATTCTTTTCCCCATCCTTCCCCAGCACTGGCAATGTGGACTCATTCTATAAAAGCTGACACTTCTGACCTCGGCTTTTCATAGTATTTCCTTGCCTTTAATCTGAGAAGGTCACCCTTTGGTCTTCCTGAAAGCCATAGGCAGCCCAGTCCAGTCTGGGCTCCTGGAGCTCTTACTTCTCCATCAGTTGCAGTCTGTCCTTAATCACATTAAGAATATCCTCATTATGCTCTGACTAACACAACTAGAAATGCACCTGATGTGTTTTCTCTGGAGTTATAATGTAGCACATTTTAAAATTTAGACAAATTTCAGTACTATGATTTGCAATAGTCCTATAATTTATCCTTATGGAAAAAACAATAAATTTGATTTTATAAATATTCTATTGTACTTATACTCTTAACCTTTAAATGATAGAATATTAACTATCAAAACATATAATATTAGGATATATTATTATTTGCTAAGAAAAAAAAGTTTTCAGATACCTATTTTAACAGAACAGGACAAGGACACTGACATGAACTCAGTGTTAGCAAAGCTGTGGTGTTACACCCTTGCAATTCTCACCATAGCAGTTTTATCTATTATTATACATCTTAATTTTAGAAAATGGCTTTTCTAGTTCCAGATATCCAAACTTATATAACAGCTTCTTTTCATGTAAGTATTCAATTTTATTGTATAAAAATACACTTTCTTTTAAACTTCCAAACTAACATACCATCACACATTCTTAAGCATAATTTATTAGTGACAAATAATATATGATTATCCTGATGAACATCAAGTAGTCTTGGAAGAAGGACTTACTTTCCTGAGCCCAATACTCCTCAAAAGTGAGTATACAGGTTTTTAAAACAAGAATTAAAGGACAGAATGCTTGTTGAATGTGCAATGTGAGGAACCCTATTTGTGGTCTCTTGCTGGTATTCTGGGAAAGTGTCATTGCTGAGCTACGCCTTTGTTGGTTAAGGTCCCAGGTATGCACAAAGGAACTAATTGCCAACTGATTATTGTCAGATGATAAATTTCTGTGGGCCTGGAGCTGAATCTTACCAACAATCCCATGGAATTCAATAAAATTGTTGCTTGAACTCACCACACATTTACTTGAGACTGTACAGTAGCAGATAATTGGAAATTAAGTCCAGGAGCAAAGCTGATTTTCTTCACTGTTTGTTACTTAATAAGTCTTTACACTAAATACTATTCATCCCTAAAGAAAAAGCTCAGAGTGACTGCAAATCCATGCCACCTGCTACATAGCCTATTATTCAAAGGCTGAGGGCTGTGGAATTAGGAAATATCTTGCCCAAATTCTCATGGATCCTTCTAAATTATTATGGATAGTGTCTCTCTAAACAAAAAACAACAAAGCAAAACCAACAAAACAAAACCAACAAACTTTGATTTCTAATATTCCTAGCATTTGTGACTCATCACACTCTGGAGCTTGTCAGGTTAAATTTTTGTTTTGATTATGATTGATAATCTGACTGGTTTCCTTCATTTTGAGCTCTTTTGGGTAAGTCAAGAATGAAACCAGTAGGAATCTGGCAGCACCTTGAAGCCCTGAGCACCAACCTGTAAATAAGTGTGTCCTGACCTGTGACATACCTGTATAAGTTTGACATCTGCAAATAGAGAGGGTATGTCTTCAGGACCATCAGAATAGGAGGCTTTCGGCTACAGTGAGATACAACTCTTGATGATTTCTTCCACTGTCTTCAGAAATTAGTGTGAAATGGCAAGGGCAAGGAAGTTTTGCCCCAGTCACCAGTTTCTTCATTGCTGAGTAGGGTGATGGCATAGAAAACCCATGAAAAATCACTTTGGAGAGACTTCTCCAGGGCTATTTAAAGAATTGCTTTTTGGAACACAAGACATTTAATTCCCTAATACTTTGGGATTGCCCTTGTATTCCTATTTTTTTTTCTGTGTTTCGTTGACAGTTCTGCTTTTGTGTCCATTTAAATAAACTGATAACCTGATTATTTTGGTGACTTTCTATGTTTCTATTGACTTACTATTATTTTAGAAATGCAAAAGCCTGGTGTAGAGTTTCTTCCCAAATATTGGTAAGCTCAGACCTTCTGAAATGAGGCACTATAAACTTAAAATAATACAATAATACACACACTATCTCTCTCACCTATTCCTGCCACTGCCTCCTGCAAATAACAACCATAGCAAGGGGAGGATACAGGTTCAATGTAAGCTAGGTAGATAACCAGCAAAGATATTCCTCTTCAAGGACTCTAGAAGACAGACATTTTGGAAAAAAAATAATATATATATATATATGGTAGCTTGTACTGAGTATTGATGGTTTTTGTTTGGTATTGTTATTAGAGTTGATTTGCATTCTATACTTATTGCCAGTTAAATATTCTTTCACAATATTTTATATTATTTTACATTGCCTTTCTGTCCTTTAGGCATTTTCATCAGTGGAGACTATAGTAATATTCATTTTCAACCAAAATGAATTTGTTAGCATTATCTGGAAGAGTATGTGCCAGACACAGTGGAAAATACTCTTAGAAGTCACACATACTAAATATATTAGAATGGTACTTTCATTTCAAGGTAAGTTGTCAAAATGAATCCATTTTTAGAAAAAAAAACTTTATGTATAGTTCTGTTTAATTATTTTTTTTCTGCTTTTTGTGAGCAAATCATTTTTTCTTGCCCATTTTTCTTTGTAGTTTTCTAAACTACAAGAGTAGTTAGCTGACATCACTTTTTAAATATGTCTACCTTTTGATTAAGTTACTTATAAGCTTGGATTTCCTTGTATATACAAACCAAAAATTAACCCCCCAAATTATATGGTAAGGGATAATTAGTTACTAGCACACAATATGTTTTCATATATAATCATGTCTTTAATATTACTGATTTATATGGTGTCAGCACTTTCATTTGTATCACAAACCATGAAATAAGGCATTGAAAACTCTACCTGCATACATCAATTTCCAACTAGGGCCAAATTTTATTAAAACAAAGTGTTTCTGAGTTCAGTTTGATAAAGTATAAGTGGCTCATATTAATTTGAGAAACTATTATTTCTCCTGTGTGTTGAACACATCTCAAAATATATTCTAAAGACCAAAAGAAACCCACTTTAAATGTAAGCCAGTAGTTATGAGTATTTAGACATTCAATAGTGGAAAAATTATTTTTTCTTGATCTTTATGTTAGTTGAAAACAACATTGTTGCAGTGTGAGAAAAATAATATGTAAAGCACACATATTTACTTGGAAGAATAGGGTCATTTATAACTGGTACCTTCTTTCTAATGGAATTTCTGTCAGTGAGAACACTTGTCATCATGGTTTTAATTACTCTGTTGGGCAGCCAGTAAGAGTTGCAACTTCCAGTATACTTTAGAAATTTAATCTACTCCTTGATTTTGAAGTGACAGTCTGAGCATAGCAGATCCAATATGTCCTGTTAATAATACAACCAAGAGGATGGTATTCATTCACTTCGCAAAAGGTTGAGGTTACCATTAAGAGAATGAACAGAGGACTGATGCCTGGTGACTCTGCCAGTTGCTTCATGCAGATAATTGCAAATGTGAGGTCTTTTTCCAGTGTTTCTGGTCACCTGTTGAATGAGAATAAGAATTGGAGATGGATTTGATCTTAGACATTTTTTTCTCTCTAATGAGAAGTTGAAAAACCAAGAAATATTTAAATCTATGTTGCTTGAGGTTGTTTTTAGGATGTAATCTTATTTACATCTTAATACCTCTGCACAGATTCTACAAATCAGAGGTCAATTGTATCTCTTCTGTAGTTGTTTGTGTCAAAATATTATGACTCAAATAACCATTGAAGTATGGAAGTTGCTGTTCTTATTTCATTGTCAAAATGTTGTGTAGGAGTGTGTACATGAATGCATGTCTGTTTATCACCAGTGTTCAGTGCATTTGGAAGACAGAACAGGGCACCATATTCCATGGGATTGGAGTTACAGATGTTTGGAAGCCACCATGTGGGTTTTGTGAATTGAAGGTTGTGTGGAAGATTAGCCAGTTTCCTTAGCCATCTCTTCAACCTAAAATACCCAAGATACAATTTCCAAAACACAAGAAATTCAAGAATGAAGACCAATGCATGGATACTTCATTCCTCTCTTGAATAGGGAATAAAATATCCGTGGATGGAGTTGAAGAAACAAAGTTTGGAGCTAAGACGAAAGGATGGACCATCCAGAGGCTGCCCCACCTGGAGGTCCATTCCATAATCAGCCACCAAAACCAGACACTACTGCATATGCCAGCAAGATTTTGCTGAAAGGACCCTGATATAGCTGTCTCCTGTGAGGCTTTTCCAGTGCCTGGCAAATACAGAAGTGGATGCTCACAGTCATCTAGTGGATGGAAC
Source organism: Mus caroli (assembly GCF_978045245.1). NCBI lineage: Eukaryota > Metazoa > Chordata > Mammalia > Rodentia > Muridae > Mus > Mus caroli. The sequence goes on along the minus strand of NW_028227258.1, from coordinate 84,879,402 downwards.
ACAGGGCCCCTAATGGAGGAGCTAGAGAAAGTACCCAAGGAGCTGAAGGGGTCTGCAACCCTATAGGTGGAACAACAATATGAACTAATCAGTACCCCCAGAGCTCGTGTCTCTAGCTGCATATGTAGTAGAAGATGGCCTAGTAGGGCATCATTGAGAAGAAAGGCCCCTTGGTCTAGCAAACTTTATATGCCCCAGTACAGGGGAACGCCAGGGCCAAGAAGTGGGAGTGAGTGTGTAGGGAGCAGGGCGGGGGGAGGTTATAGGGGACTTTTGGGATAGCATTTGAAATATAAATGAAGAAAATATCTAATTTTTAAAAAGTGATTTGTGTGACAGAAAGTATATTCTTGATAAAGTGCAGAGGAGTTATGGTAAATCTCCTCTCAAATATGCCCCAGCAATGAAAACACAGCACAGTTAATATGATTACATGCTGCGTGCCTAGATTGGGCAGATCTACAGCTACACTGCCATCTTCCACAGCTTATGAGACCCCTTAGAACTTCCCTTTATCTGCCCAATCGTCAGCTTTCCTTTATTTTCCAAATTAAGGTGGGAAGCAGGTTTATAGGAAATCTGCTGAGTGCTGAGTGCCAACTCATTCCTTGTTCACAACCACTCACAGGAGAATGGAATTAACATCAAATATAATTAGCCTCAGGGCTATCCATAACACAAAGCATAATGATATCAGTTTTATCACCAGTTCCGCATTAAAACTTCCAGTGATGGGGAAGTAGTGTTCGGTGGTTCTTTTATGTTCACTAGTTAGCCAATCTAATCAAATGAGTAAATTGTAGGCCAATGTTAAACCTATATGAAAGGAAGTAGTTAGTATACTTCATGATTATAGCTGGAGTTGTCCCCTGGTCTCCACATTCTTATGAAAGCATGTATTTATGTACACCACAACACACAAGTCACCTTGAATTCATATTTGTGTGTGTACACACGCACACACCCACACAAAATCGCACACACGCACATGCATGTGTGCATGTTGTCAATTGAAGATTGCACATGTGTTAGGGAGAAGGGCTTATGTCTACTTTTCATCTATTATACAAAGCTTTATTTTATTTTATTTATTTTCGAGACAGGATTTCTTTGTATAGCCCCAGCTGTCCTGGAGCTCACTTTGTAGACCAGGCTGGCCTTGAACTCAGAAATCTGCCTGCCTCTGCCTCCCAAGTGCTGGGATTAAAGGCATGCGCCACCACTGCCCTGCAAAGCTTTATATTTTATCCCTTAAATTACAAATGGAAAAGCTGAGCTCTGATTAAGTTCATCATGTCATATTAAATATATTTATTAAAAATGAATGACAGAATTGCATGTAATTTAGTTATGACACAACAAGTAAATGACACAGATAATTAATGCAATATATGGGAGATGAAAATTTATTTTTTAATTTACCCTGTGTTCTTAAGTTAAAATTAAAAAAAAATCATGGCTTATCTAGCACTTAATAACTTTATTTTACAGTATAAAACATGTCATAAAATGAAGGGATTGTGGAGTTAACCCATATTACTCTAACATGACACAGAATTGATAAAGACTGTAAAAATTCTTTCATGGCTTGTGCTTTTTTAGTTCTTTTCCAAAACAAGTGTCTTCGTATTAAAAGCTGAGTATCAATAATCTTCATCCTTGCCCTCATGGTAATTTCAGACTAAATGAAAAAAATTACACCAGTATGAACAATATCTCATGGTGGTTATTTGAAATAGTTTCTAAGACAATCTTATAGCTTAAGTCACATAGTAGCCAATAATGACTTGGAGGTCCTCTTGATTCTCTTTCTACCTACTCCCAATTGTCAGAATTATACTATTGTTCTACCACACACCATTGGTATCCTGAATAAACTAGAGCACATTTATTAGCTTCCAAATGTATTCTATCTCACATCAAATGAAATACATTAGTTTAGTTGACTTAGTTGATGATACTTATCAAATCACTCAGATGTCAGTCTCTGCCTAGGTCTCTATATGACCATTAGAAAACTCACATGTTGCAATGAAATGTTCAGTGTGGTAGTATCAAGGGAAGATGTCTTTACAATATAGTTGAATCATAAAGAACATCTCCCTTGTGAGTGGGAAAAGCTAATGTCAAGTAAACCTCTAGCTCTGCATCCTTCCACAGTTGAGAACTCATTAATAGGCATCATGCTGAAAATAAAATCCATGTCACACCAAATAAACCAGCAAATTAATTTTGAAAATCTTGGTCTACAAATTTTGGAGGAATACACTTCTGTTTTATTTTTATATACTACCTAGTGTTAAATATTTGTGTAGCAACATGAACTAAAACAATAAAAATAAAAATAAAATAATGATAATTTTAATATTCCCATTTTTTCTCGTAATGCTATGTTATTAAGTGAAATATAAGGAAGGTTGAGTTGTAAGCTAATCTTATCTTGCCCCCAAATTGAGTTTTCCCATTTATCTTCAGGGTTTTTTGTTTTTGTTTTTGTTTTTTGTTTTTTTAATCTCTTCAGATTTAAGAAGTAAATGTTTCATAAAAAGTAAAGTTTATTTGTGGGGAATTGCAGGCTGGTCTCCAGACAAGCTGAAGTCTGAATCCCAATGATCATAATTCACCTTCATGACACGGTAGGTGTTCCCTCATGCTCCTGGAACTCTGGCCCGTGCCTAAGTTACCACCTCCCACAGCCCCCACAAGAGAATCATGGTCAGTAGTCATGTAAGCATAGCCCAAGATTCTGACTTTCAGGCTAAACTCTTCCCCAGTTATCTAGCAACAGTGAAGACCACAAAAAGGGGTGTTCAGCCCACACCTTGCTCTCTTACTCTTACTCCTTTGTTCCTTTACCTCTCATTTCTCTCTCCTCTTCCCTTCCTCTTTGTCTTCTTTCCTCCCCCTCTCCCCCTTTCTCTCTCTTTCTCTCTAGCCTCTCTCTCTCTCTCTCTGTCTCTCTCTCTCTCTCTTTTCTCTTTCTCCCTGTCTTTTTATAATAAAGCTCTTAAACCACAGAGAGTCTCTGTTCCATCAAGATCTGCTGCACACTCTGGTCAGTATTGGGAATCTCTTCCTTCATCCCTCTCTCCTATAACTCCGGGCGACAGGGTATGGCCCTGGGGCCCCCAGGTCAGAGGCTTCCTCTTCTCCACCCCCTGCCAAGTGGGCCAGAGACAATGCCCACCTGCAGGGCTGAGTGGAAAGTATCCAGCAGTCCTCCAACACCTGAGTCCTACTGCCCAGAGCACAGGAACTCTGGCTGGACATTGGGCCCCTATTCCCTTTCCCCTCTTCCCCAGGGCCTTTTTTGTTGTTGTTGTTGTTGTTCCCAACATTCATTATTGTTCCCTTTGTTCTTTTGTTATCTTTCATCAAGCTCAGGAACATTTTGGAAGATCTTGAAATTATTATTCAGAATGAAAACTACTAAATATTTTTACTAGAAAAATATATACTATTAATTAATAACTAGAAACTAGAAATGTTACTCCATTTTAGAATACTTAATGTGATACAGCTAATAACCAAAATAAATAAATAAATAAATAAATAAATAAAATACAGCACAACATTGTTAGTCTTTGAAGAAGTGGAATGACTAACAAAGGTATTTCATGGTTCATATTATTTGAGGCATGGAAAATTAAGTACACAGTTTTATTACAGGATTCACTTCTCAATGCCTTTCAAATAGTGATGTAAGATGGTGAAATTTATGTGGAAAATTATTTTATCAAAAACACCACTGATTATGGTGTAAAGAAAGCACAATTGTAACAGTTCTGCTAAACTACAAATAGACTTATGTTCTGACTAAGATAAACCTGGCCAGGCTGTAGAAAGATAAAAGACCAACTCAAAAAAAACTATAAAAAACAATGAACCTTAGAGACAGCATTTGGAGACACAGATCTTCATTGAGAATGAATTCAGATTCTGCCAAGAAACGTAAATCAATAAAAATGTGCTCACCTCTCACAGTATTGTTCAAAGATGTCAGCCAATATATTTGAATGGATCGAGAAAAATTCCCTATTAAGTGATTCACTAGTGAAGAAAAATTACTTCCCTACCTTTCTGAATTATCCTGAATCTGAATATGAGAGATAGGTCTATTAAAAATGTACATGCTATCTTTTTTCCCCTTCTTAAGTCATATAATTCAATGGGCCTTCAAAAAAGGTTCATGCTGTTACACTATAACAATCCTTATCCAAAATGTATATTGAAACTTAAAAACATCAATATCTACCAAGTACAGTATATTGAGGAAAGAGAAAAATAATTATTACCTAAAATAAAACTAAAACCAGAAACCTCTTTGGAGTAGGTTTCAAACAGTTGAAAATGAAACACTAAGAAAGATCAATGTAGCACACAGCAGGAGGGCTTTGCAAGCTAGAGGGCAGCCAGGAACATCCCTGCAAGGGAAGAAAAGGTACATCATGCTTCAGAGACACCATTGCAAAATCTCTGAAGGACCACAGTAATGAACTTGACTCTGGACTCTTAGAATGTAATGCGTTGCTTCTCTCTATAAAACGATATTATCAAAAGCATTTTATTTTTTAATTGACACACCAGGAAAATAGTATCAGAGGCTGCTCTCTACAGAGTAAGATTTTGATTTTTAATTTGATTTTTATATTCAGTTGACCTTGGATGTTGTGCTCCCACAGATCTTAGGTTGAATACTCCACATCTGAGTTACTCAGTCTCCGTGGAATTAACACGTTCTTCTTGGAATGCAGGGAAGACATAGTTCTTTGCATTATAAAAGAACTTTGGTCTTCGTCTATGACAGTAGTTTTTTTTCTCTCACTTATTTTTAAAATTTCTCTGGGTAGAAAATAGTAATACATACAGGACTTGTTAAGTCTTAGATACAGTGAGGAAATGTTTAAAGAAATTAAAATTAATCCCTGATTTAGGCTGGAATAGAGTTCCTTTTAAGGTAAAAATTAATATATTTACTGATCGCTTATCTGTTTGTGTATGTTTATATAGAGTCAGAAAAGTGAGATGAAATAGAATATTTAAATACTAAAAGTGAATAGAATCATACAGATTTTAATATGCTAGCATTTTTAGTCCTTAATAATTAAAATTGCTGCAAAGTGAATATAACTGAACATGAAACTATTTAATACAAGAAGCACTTACCTATTTTTTCAATTGTGTCCTATAAGAAAAAAAAAGGAATAATTTCATAAACAATGGTTAAGCTATTTGGTACAGCTGTTCCTAGACCTGCATACACAGTTTGTAGAGGGAGAAAAAAACACAAGTAAATTAAACACTGGAGTCAAAGTGTATGCTGGGAAAAACAGTCATGTTAAAGAGAAGCATACTGCTTTGCACTGGCATAAAAGGAAATGTGAGAATGCAAGCTTTGTTTTACCATTACTTTATTTATTTATTAAATTTACATCAGGATTGCTGGTCCCCTTGTCCTTCCCTCACAGTCCATCCACCTACTTCCAGAGAGGGTAGAAGCCCACTCTGGATATTCCACTCACCCTCACACATCATAGTTCTACAGGGCTAGGCACATCCTCTCCCACTGAGGCTAGACAGGGCAGCCCAATTAGGGGAACGGATTCCACAACAGACAGTCCACACTCCAGTAGTTGGTGGACACACATGAAAACTGTGCTATACATCTGCTATATATGTGCTCCAGGCCTAGCCCCACCTACATACATCCAGCCTATGTATGCTCTTTGGTTGTTGGTTCAGTCTCTGAGAGGCCCTAAGGGCTCAGGTTAGTTTACTCTGTTGGTCTTCCCTTGATCCTATCCACTTTATGGCCCTCAATCCTTCCCCCAACTCTTCTGTTCCAGTTCCTGATCTCTGAGTCTCTGCATCTGCTGTAGTCAGCTGCTTCTCAGAGGACATGTGAGGCTCCTGTCACACATGTCATTTTGTGTCTGGGTTAAATCACTCAGGGTATTTTATTCTAGTTCCTATTTGCCTGGGAATGTCATGATGCCCTTGTTTTTAATGGTTAAGCAGTATTTCAGTGTGTAAATGAACCACATTTTCTGTATTCATTCTTTGGTTGAAGGACATCTGTTTGTTTGTTTGTTTTGTTTTGTTTGGTAGTATTTTTCTTTTGTTACTGACTATTATGAATAATGGTGCTATGTACACAGTGGAGCATGTTACCTTGGGATAGGGTATAGCATATTTTGAGTATATGCCCACGGGAGATATAGCTGGGCCTTCAAATAGAAATATTTCCAATTTTCTGAGAAACTGCCATATTGATTTCCAAATTGGTTTGTCTTAGTCAGGGTTTGTATTCCTGCACAAACATCATGACCAAGAAGCAAGTTGGGGAGAAAAGGGTTTATTCAGCTTACATTTCCAAATTGCTGTTCATTACTAAAGTAAGTCAGGACTGGAACTCAGGCAGGTCAGGAGCAGGGGCTGATGCAGAGGCCATGGAGGGATGTTCTTTACTGGCTTGCTTCCACTGGCTTGCTCAGCCTGCTCTCTTATAGAACCAAGATTACCAGCCCAGAGATTGTCCCACCCACGAGGGGCCCTTCCCCCTTGATCACTAATTGAGAAAATGCCTTACAGCTGGATCTCATGGAGGCATTTCCTCAACTGAAGCTCCCTTCTCTGTGATAACTCCAGCTGTGTCAAGTTGACACAAAACTAGCCAGTACAATTGACCCCTTGTCAACTTGACACACAAACACATCATTAGTAAGACTCAACCCTTAATTTCTTATTCATCCCCAAGTTCTAAACAACTTTAAAAGTTCCGCAGTCTTTACATATTAAAAGTTAATCCCTTTAAAATGTCCAATATCTTTTAAAATCCATAGTCTTTTTACAATTAAAAGTCTCTTAACTGTGGGATCCACTAAAATATTTTTTTCCTTCAAGAGGGAAAAATATCAGGGCACAGTCACAATCAAAAGCAAAAATTAAACTCCAACTCTCCAATGTCTGGGATCCAACTCATGATCTTCTGGGCTCCTCCAAGGGCTTGGGTCACTTCTCCAGCCCTGTCCTTTGTAGCACACCGCTTGTCTTCTAGGCTCCAACTGCCTGTACTCCACAGCTGCTGCTGTTCTTGGTGTTCATCTCATGGTACTGGCATCTCCAAAACAACGCATGACCCCTTCAGTCCTGGGCCATCAACATCACCTGAGGCTGCACCTTCACCAATGGCCTTCCATGGCCTCTCACAGTGCCAAGCCTCAGCTGCTCTGCATGACTCCTTCATGCCTTCAAAACCAGTACCACCTGAGTGTCTCTTACACATTACGAAGTCCCACTGCAGCACAAGGCACAACCTTGGCTATCTCTGGAACACAGCCTCTATGCTCTCAGAAAATACTTCCCAGAAGATGTCACCTCCATGATGCTGGTCTCTTCTTAATCACCACTAATTTCTTGGCTCCAGCTAACCAGCATCAATAGTCCCAGTAATCCAAAGGATTTACTTTAGTAGTTCTGGTATCCTGTTCATCACAGCTGATTCTTCAGCTCCAGCTAACCAGAACCACAGAATCTTCACGATCAAAATATCAATGGCCCTGAAAAGAGTCTTTAATCTTCCCTCTGAAATTTCACAAACCAGGCCTCCATCTTCTACACTGTTCTCAACATTATCTTCCAAGCTCCTACACAACATCCCACAGAGCTTATAACACCAAATGGATCTTCTGGCCCAAAGTTCCAAAGTCCTCCCCCAAAAATGGTCATGTTGTCACAGGAATACCCCACTATGCTAGTACCAATTTGTCTTAATCAGGGTTTCTATTCCTGCACAAACATCATGACTAAGAAGTAAGTTGGGGAGGAAAGGGTTTATTCAGCTTACATTTCCAAATCGCTGTTCATTACTAAAGTAAGTCAGGACTGGAACTCAGGCAGGTCAGGAGCAGGAGCTGATGCAAAGGCCATGGAGGGATGTTCTTTACTCGCTTGCTTCCCTTGGCTTGCTCAGCCTGTTATAGAACCAAGGTCACCAGCCCAGAGATGGTTCCACCCACGAGGGGCCTTTCCCCCTTGATCACTAATTGAGAAAATGCCTTACAGTTGGATCTCATGGAGGCATTTCCTCAACTGAAGCTCCTTTCTCTGTGATAACTCCAGCTGTGTCAAGTTGATACAAAACTAGCCAGTACATGGTTGTACATGTTTGTGCTCCTATCAGCAATGGAGGAGTGTTCCCATTGCTCTGCATCCTTACCAGCATGTGCTGTGGCTTGAGGTTTTTGTTTTTGTTTTGTTTTAATTTTTTATTTTATTTTATTTTAATTAGGTATTTTCTTCATTTACATTTCTGATGCTATTCCAAAAGTCCCCCATACCCTCCTACCCACCCACTCCCAGTTCTGGGCCTTGGTGTTCCCCTGTACTGAGGCATATAAAGTGTGCTCACTTCCTTCTCAACCAGAAGGAAAATGAAGAATTTAAAACAAAATATTTTTAAATACTGAGTTGTAAGTGAAATCTTACCATGAAAGTTGCAGACTGGTAGAAATGTGTCAGTGATCATTGTAATCAACTGAGGCAGCTGAAAGAGAATTCCTGAGGCCAAAGTTCTGGAGGGAAGATGACAAACTCAAAGTATTCTCGTTTTTCTTACATAAATCTTGCCATTAGAGGAAGATTGATGTATTGCTGTGAGGAGAGGGGAGGATGACATTGTTGGTTGTATTCTGATTCTATCAGGTCAGAGACTCCCCTCAACAGGAGGACACATGCCAATCCCTTTATTATAGATAAGAGCAAAGACATGGGCACACCATGAGATAATCACATATGTTCTTGTGCCTCAGAATTGTACCTAAAATGGAAATTCCTAATTTCTTTGGAGACTCAGGTTATAAAGATGCTTTGCTGGTGAAGATGGTGAAAGAATGTTTTGTTAAAGCAAACATGTGAAAGTGCATTTTACTGAACCAGACACAGGTAAAAGGAGGTTTTGCTATAGCAAACATGGGAAAAGATGCATGATGTATTTGCTCTGCCTCACTAGTCTTCATTGACAACACTGTATTGCTTCACCTTACAGTGTGTTGTTTAGCTTCACTTGTGACTTCATAGAGAAAAACTCATCAAAGAATGTTTTATGAGATTCCTGCAGCTTTTTGCCACTTACAAAGACTTGAGGATGTTGGTGAGCTGTGTGGTTTCTTCTGGATTGAACAGCCTTTACTTATTCATGTGTGGTGTTTGCCAAGTGAATAGGACTGTACCTTCTGCTTCATGTGTGGTGTCTGCAGAATGGACTGGACTGCAGCTTCTGATTCCTGTTTGGTGTTTGCTAGTATACTAGACTGAGAACAATGAAGATTGACATTGCCCAAAAAGAACTATTTCTAAACAGGTCCATTTTCCCCATATTCTAATAACCTTTCTTTTTCACTACCTCTGCTGAGTGGTGGGCTAGAGAGGAGATTAAAGTAGGCTGTGAAAAATATATGCCTACAGTACTGCAGACCCATGGTAAATAATGAAATTAGAGGCTTTATTAAGTATGTCAAAAAATTTGAGAAAAGAGTAATGAGCTAGGAAATAGGCATGTGCTCAAAATTCTAGACTGTAATAATCCTTATATAGGTCATTACTTATAACCCCTAATAGACCATTAACTTAGTAGCTGCCTCTTTCAAATTTGTGCATTACAGGCCTTTGGCCTACATGTTCTATTTGTTGTTGAGGTAAGAAATTGTTGGCATTCCTCTGAAAACTGACTCCTCTCATTTTTTAAAATTTTTTGAAATTTTTGTATTTATTCTCCTCTCATATATTATATCTTGTCCTCAGTTTCCCCTCCCTACTGTCCTCCAAGCCCCCATTATCCTCCTCAGACTCTTAGAAAAGGGAAAGTCTCCCTTGATGTGCTGGTTTGAATATGTTTGGCTCAGTGAGTGATAGGTATGATTTTGAAGTAGGTGTAGCCTTGTGGGAGGAAGGGTGTCACTTTAGGGGTGGGCTTTGAGATGCTCCTGATAACTACATGTAAGCCAGCTTTCTCCTTTTGCCTTCAAAACAAAATGTAGCAGTCTCAGAAACTCCAGTACCATGCCTAACTGGAGGATGGTATGCTTCTGTTCATGATAGTGGAATAAACCTTAGAACCAGTAAGTCAACCCTAATTAAATGTCCTTTTTAAAAGTTGGCTTGGTCATGGTGTCTCTTGACAGTGATGAGAACCCTAACTAAGACAGAAGTTGGTATCAGGGACTGCAATATTGCTGTGATGGGCCTGACCATGCTATTGCTTTGAAAATAGTGGATTTTGAAATTTGGACTTAGAAAGCAGTGGAATGCTCTAAGTAGAACTACATTGGCCCTCCTACTAGGAATATGGAAGACATTGAGACTGAAGGAAATCTGTGCTGTGGAAGGCTGGATCTGGAATAAAAGGAGAAACTTTTTATTATATGACTTATGTCTTAGTTAGGGTTTTACTGCTGTGAACAGACACCATGACTAAGGAAACTCTTAATAAAAACCAACATTTAATTAGGGCTGGATTATAGTTTCAGAGGTTTAGTCCATTATCATCAAGGAGCATGATGTCTGGGTAGGTATGGTGAAGGAGGAGCTAAGAGTTCTACATCTTTGTCTGAAGGCTCCTAGCAGAATTCTGGCTTCCAGGCAGCTAGGATGGGGTCTTCAAGCCCACACCCAAAGAGCCACACAAACTCCAACAAGGCCACACCTTCTAAGAGTGCCACTCCCTGGGTCTAGCATATACAAACCATCACATAGACTTGTTCAAACATATGAGTCTATGGAGACCATACCTAAATATAGTATAATGCAAAAATACATATATTCCATCTTCCAAAGTTCCCTTAGTCTATAGTAGTCTCAACAATGTTGAAAGTCAAATGTTCAAAGTCTCTTCTGGAATTCATTCAGTCACTTAACTGTGAAGACAGAAAACCAGCTGGGCAAACTCTGAACTCTGCATCTCCATGTCTCATGTCAAAGTGGTCTTCAGATCTCCAACTCCTCTTTGTTGACTGTAGCAAACTTCTTTCTCCTGGTCTGGTTCCACTCCTTCTTAGCTTTCCTCAGCAGATGGCCAACGACTCTGGCATCTCAAACATCTCCAGGTCTGCAAGGCAACTTCAATGTTAAAGCTTCTTGTTCTAGTGTCTGGAATTCACATGTTATCTTCTGGGCTCCTCCAAAGAGCTTGTGTTATTTGTCCAGGTCTTCCCTCTGTAGCACTCTAAGCTCAGGCTGATCCACTGTCACTTCTGTCTCTGACCAGCAGAAAAGAGCAACGACACAGCGTTCTTCTCAAAGCAGTTTATTCAGAAACCTTTCAACATTTAAGCAGGAATCTCTCCTTGCCCCCAATCGCAATCCCTTATATAACCCCTCAACCACGCCCCTTCAGCCCAGTCCTCGTAATCTCAGTTCATTGGCCTTTGTCAAATGGCCTGATCTTGCGTCATGGTGTGCCTGTGCAGCTCTCAGGATGGATGTGGCTTATTTTAGGGTGTATGAGGAATTCAGGTGCAAGTCATAAGACTTGGCTGCTGTCCCGGGCACCATCTTGGGATTACTTCCACACCTGCTCCCCACAATCCATTCCACTGCTGCTGCTGTTCTTGGTGACCAGCCCATGGTACTGGCATCTCCAATGCACTAGGGTCTTCAACTCCAACTAGGCTTCACTAGTAGCTTCTTACAGGCTCTGTTCATGCTACAAATCCTCAAATCCCTTGTATGACCCCTTCAGTGTTGGGCCATCAAATACTACTTAGGCTGTACCTCCATCAAAACACCTTCCATAGCCTCTCACAGTACCAAGCCTTAGCTTCTTTTCATGACCTGTTCATGCCTTCAAAACCAGTAATACCTGAGTGACTCTTACACATTACCAAGTACAGCTTCAGCACAAGGTACAACCTTGGCTATCTCTGGAATATTTTCTTTGTATTATCAGAAAACACTTCCCAGAAGATTTCACCTCAGTGATAATGTCTCTCTCTCTCTCTTTTAATTAATTAATTAATTAATTTTACACTCCATATTTTATCTACCCTGACCACCCTCCTACTGTTTCACATCCCATACCTCTCCCACCCTCCACTCCACCTGACCTCTAAACTCCCTGGGGTCTCCAGTCTCTCCAGGGTTAGATTCATCATCTCAATGAACACAGACTGGGCATTCCTCTACTCTGTGTGTGTTGGGGGCCTCATATCAGCTGGTATATGCTGTCTATTTGTTGGTTCAGTGTTTGAGTGATTCTGGGGACTAGATTAATTGAGGTGGCTGGTCCTCCTATAGGATCACCCTCCTCCTCAGCTTCTTTCAGTCATTCCCTAATTCAAAGTCAGCTGCTTTTGTCCATTTGTTGGGTGCAAGTTTCTGCATCTGACTCTTTCAGCTGCTTGTTGTTCAGTCATGCTAGGTCCCTTTTTGTGAGTGTTCCATAGCCTCAGTAATACTGCCAGGCCTGGGCCACCCCTTGAGCTAGATTCCACTTTGAGCCTGTCTCTGGACCTCCTTTTCCTCAGGTTCTTCTCCATTTTGTCCCTGCAGTTATTTCAGACAGGAACAATTATGGGTCAGAATTTTTGACTGTGGGATGGCAACCCCCTCCCTCACTTGATGCCCTGTCTTTCTGCTGTAAGTGGACTTTTATGAGTTCCATCTCCTACTTTCAGGCATTTGATTTAAGGTCCCTCCTTTTGGGTCCTGGGAGTTTCTCACCTCCCAGGACTCCTGTGTATTCTGGAGGGTCCCCCACCCCAACCTACCTCCTGAGGATGCCTGTTTCCATTTTTTTCTGCTGGTCCTCAGGGCTTCAGTCCTTTCAGTCACCCAATACCAGACCATGTTCCCTTCTCCCCACTAATCCCCTCATCTACTTTTCCTCCACACTCCCTCCATACCTCCCCACTGTGATTGCTGTCTTCTCTCTCCCAAGTGTGACTGAGGTGACCTCACTTGGGCAATTCAGCTTGTTGATATTTTGTGGACTGAATCTTGGATATTGTATACAGTATTTTTTTTCTTTTTTTGCTAATACCCACTTATTAGTGAGTACATACCATGCATGTCCTTTTGGGTCTGAGTTACCTCACTCAGGATGGTATTTTGTAGTTACATCCATTTGCCTGCAAAAGTCAGAATCTCCTCTTTTTTAATGGCTGAGTAGTATTCCATTGTGTCCATATTTTTTGTATCCTTTCTTTTGTCATGGGACAATTAGGTTGTTTCTAGCTTTTGGCTATTACAAATAAGGCTGCTATGACATAGTAGAACATGTGCCCCTGTGTTATGATGGGACATCATTTGGGTATATGCCCAAGAGTGGTATAATTGGGTCTTCAGGTAGTTCTATTTCCAATTTTGTGAGGAACCTCCAGATTGATTTCCAGAGTGGTTGAACCTGTTTGCAATCCCCACCAGCAATGAAGGAGTGTTGCTCTTCTCTACATCCTCTCCAACATCTGTTGTCACCTGAGGGTCTGATCTTAGCAATTCTAATTGATGTAAGGGGGAATCTCAGAGTCGTTTTGATTTGCATTTCTCTGATCACTAAGGACTTTGAACATTTCTCAGCCATTTGAGATTCCTCAGTTGTAAATTCTCAGTTTAGCTCTATGCCCCATTTTTTTTGATTGGGTTGTTTGGTGTTTTTGGTGATTAACTTCTTGAGTTCTTTATATGTTTTGGATATTAGCCCTCTATCGATGTGGGCTTAGTGAAGATTTTTTCCCAATCTGTAGGTTGCTGATTTGTCTTATTGACTATGTCCTTTGCCTTACAGAAGCTTTCCAGTTTCATGAGGTCCCATTTATCAACTCTTGATCTTAGTGCATGAGCCACTGGAGTTCTGTTTAGAAAATTTCCCCCTGTGCCAATAAATTCAAGTCTATTTCACACTTCCTCTTCTATTAGATTCAGTGTATCTGATTTTATGTTGAGGTTCTTGATCCACTTGGACTTGAACTTTGCACAATATGACAAATATGGGTCTATTTTCATTCTTCTACGTGCAGATAGCCAGTTATATCAGCAACATTTATTGAACATGCTTTTCGTTTCTATTGTATATTTTTGGAATCTTTATCAAAATCAAGTGACCATAAGAGTTTGGTTTTATTTCTCAGTCTTCAGTTCTATTCATTGATCAGTGTATCTGTCTCTGTATCAGTAACATGCAGTTTTTATTACTATTATTCTGTAGTGAAGCTTAAGGTCAGGGATGGTGGTTCCCTCAGCTGTTTTTTATTGTTAATAATTGTTTTCACTATTCTGTTTTTATTTTTTTCCTTTCCAGATGAATTTGAAAACTGTGCTTTCTGTGTCTTTGAAGAATTGGGTTAGAATTTGAGTGGGGATTGCACTGAATTTATATATTGCGTTTGGTAGGATGACCAATTTTACTATGTTAATTCTGCCAATCCATGAGCAGGGGAGAACTCTCAATTTTCTGAGATCTTTGATTTCTTTGTTGAGAGACTTGAAGCTACAGGACTTTCACTTGTTTGATTGGAGTTACCCCAAGATATTTTATATTATTAGTGGCTATTGTGAAGGGAATTGTTTCCCTAATTTCTCTCTTGGCCTGTTTATCACTTATGTTAAGGAAGGTTACTAATTTTTTGAGTTAATTTTATATCTGGCTACTTTGTTGAAGTTGTTTAACATTTGGAGAAGTTCTCTGGTAGAATTTTTGTAGTCACTTATGTATACTGTCATATCAGTAAATGGTGATATTTTATTTCTTCTTTACCAATTTGTATCCCCTTGATCTCTTTTTGTTGGCTTATTGTTCTAGCTAACACTTCAAGTACTATATTCAATAGATATGTGGAGAGTGGGCATCTTTGTCTTGTCCCTGATTTCAGTAGGATTGCTTCATGTATGTCTCCATTTAATTTGATATTGACTGTTGATGTGAAGTAAATTGCTTTATTATGTTTAGGTATGGGCCTTGAATTCCTGATCTCTCCAATACTTTTAACATGAAGAGCTGTTGTATTATGTCAAATGTTTTTTCTGCATCTGAGATATTCATGTGATTTTTACCTTTGAATTTGTTTATATAGTGGATTACGTTCATGGATTTTAACATATTAAACCAACCTTGCATCCATAGGATGAAGCCTACTTGACTGTGGTGAATGATGGTTTTGATATGTTCTTGAATTCAGTTTGCACAAATTTAACTGAGTATTGTTGCATCAATATTCATAAGTGAGATTGGTCTGAAGTTCTCTTTTTTGGTTAGGTCCTTTTGTAGTTTAGGTATCAGAGTAATTGAGGTTTCATAAAAGGAGATAGGTAGTGTTACTTCTCTTTCTATTTTATGAAATAGTTTAAGGAAAATTGGTATTTTATCTTCTTTGAATGTCTGGTAGAATTCTGCATTGCATCCATCTGGTCCTTGGGCTTTCTTTGGTTTGAAGGTTTTTAATCACTTCTATTTCCTTGAGTGAAATGGGCCTTTTAGATAGTTTACCTGCTCTTGATTTAACTTTTGTATGTGATATCTGTCTAGAAAACCATTCATTTCATCTAGATTTTCCAGCTCTGTTCAGTATAGGCTTTTATAGTAGGATATGATGATATTTGAATTTCCCCCATATCTGTTGTTATGTCTCCCTTTTCATTTCTGATTTTGTTATTTTGGATACTGCCTCTCTGCCCTTTAGTTAGTTTGGCTAGAGGTTTATCTATCTTGTTGATTTTTTTTCAAAGAACCAGCTTTTGGTTTTGCTAATTCTTTGTATTGTTTTCTTTGTTTCTATTTGATTGATTCAGCCCTGAGTTTGACTGTGTCCTGCCTTCTACTCCTCTTAGGTAAGTTTGCTTCCTTTTGTTTTAGAGCTCTCAGGTGTGCTGTTAGGTTGTTAGTGTCAGAACTCTCCCTTTTCTTTACCAGGACACTTGTACTTTGTACATTCTTCTTTGCACTGCTTTCAATGTGTCCTATAAGTTTGGGTATGATTTGTCAATATTTTCATTGAATTCTAGGAATTTTCTAATTTCTTTTTTTAATGTCTTCCCTGACCAAGTTATTATTGAATACAGCATTGTTCAGTTTCCACATGTGTGTGGCCTTTCTGTAGTTTTTGCTATTTTGAAGACCAGCTTTAGGCCATGATCTGATAGGATGAATGGTATTATTTAAATCTTCTTGTATAGGTTGTGGATTGTTTTGTGACCAATTATATGGTTGATTTTGGAGACTGTGCCATGAGGTGCTGTGAAGAAGGTATATTCTTTTGTTTTAGGCTGAAATATTTTGTAGATATCTGTTATCTATCTTATATTTGGTTCATAACCTCTCTTAGTTTTACTGTGTCTCTCTTTAATTTATGTTTCAATGAACTGTCCATTGGTGAGAATGGGGTGTTGAAATTTCCCACTATTATTGTTTGGGGTTCAATGTATGTTTTGAGTTTTAGTAAAGTTTCTTTTATGAATTTAGGTGCTCTTGCTTTTGGGCCATAAATGTTTAGAATTGAGAATTTCTCTTTGGTGGATTTTCCCCTTGATAAATATGAGGTATCCTTCATCACACTTGATAACTTTTGGTTGAATATCTATTTTATTGGATATTAGGATGGCAACTCCTGCTTGTTTCCTTTGACCACTTGCTTGGAAGACATTTTCCATCCTCTTACTCTGATATAATATATGTCATTGTAATTGCCCTGTGTTCTTCTATGTATCAAAATGCTGGATCTTATTTGCATATCCAGTCTATTTTCTTATATCTTCTCATAGGTGAGTTGAGTCCATTCATATTGAAAGATATTAAAGAGAGATGATTGTTGATTCCTGCTGTTTGGTTTTGTATGTGGCTTTATGTGCTTGTGGTTCTCTGATTTTGGCTTTGTCATGAGATGCTTAATATTTTGTCCTTTCTTTGGTGAAGACATACCTTCCTTGGGTTGGAGTTTTCCTTCCAGGATCCTTTGTATGGTTGGATTGGTAGATAGATATTGTTTGAATTTGGTTTTGTTCTGGAATATTTTGTTTTCTCCATCTATGTTGACTGAAAGTTTTTCTGGGTATGGTAGCCTGGTCCTACATTTGTGTTCTCTTGGAGTCTGCATGACCTCTGGCCAGGCTTTTCTGGCTTTCATAGTCTCTGTTGAGAAATCTGGTGTAATTGGGATAGGTCTAACTTTATATGTTTCTTGGCCCTTTTCCCTTGCTACTTTTAATATTTCTTCTTTATTCTGTGCATTTAGTGTTTTGATAATTTTGTGAGGAGAGATTTTTTTTTCTGGTCCCATTTCTTTGGTATTCTATAGGCTTCTTTTACATTTATGGACATCTCTTTCTTTAGGGTGGGGAAATTTTCTTCTTTTATGATTTTGTTGAAGATATTTTCAGGCCCTTTAAGCTTAAAATCTTAGTTTTTCTCTATTCTGATTATCCTTAGATTTGGTCTTTTCTTTGTATCCTGAATTTCTTGGATCATTTTGGTTTTGAGAATGTTATGTTTTGAATTTTCTTTGACAGTTGTGTCAATCTCTTCTATGGATCTTCTACACTTGAGATTCTCTCTTCTATCTCTTATATTCTGTTGGTAATACTTACATCTGTAATTCCTGACCTCTTTCCTTGGTTTTCCATTTCCAGACTTGCCTTCATTTGTGTTTTCTTTTTTGTTTTGATGGTCTCCTCTTAATCACCTCTAATTTCTTAGCTCCAGATAACCAGAATCAATTGTCTCAGTAGTCCCTTCTACTTTTCACTCTAAACCAGAGGCACATGGCTGAAGTTTCTGAGTTCTGCTGCTTGCTGGGGCTGGAACATAGCCCTCTTATTCTATTGCATTGCCACTAGCTTTCTCTTTTCCTACTCCTTTACTTCCTAAGCTTGGCTGTGTTTTAACTTGCTCTGTAGACTGGCTTTGAACTCATAGATCTGCATGCCTGTCTCCTAAGCACTGGGATTAAAGACGTGGTCCACCAAGCCTGGATTTAAGTTTTTCTTCACCTAGAACTTGCTCTGTAGTCTAACTTTAAACTTAGAGATCTGCTTGTCTTTGCCTCCTAGTATTAAAGCTTTGTATTACCATCTCTGGATCTAAACATAGCTGGATGGGATTTTGCCCCAAGGTCACTACTCACTTAATTCAATTTAATATCCTTGAACAGAGGATTCAGCTCCATTTCACTTCCTAGTGCCTCTTTAATATTTGAACCATGTATATTATATTTTCCCTTTCTCAGCTTGCTATGCTTCTTCAAAATGCTGTTTGTTAGACTTAACCAGAGAACAAAGTTGTTGCTGGGCTTTATTGAGACTCCTTTTCTCAGTGCAATTAATATAAATTTCTTTATTTTAGCCTTAGTAGACTATTCAGACAAGGGCAAAAAGCAGCCACATTCTTCACCAAAATATCACAAAAGCAGTCTCCATACCATATACTGAAATTCTTCTCCTCTGAAACCTCTCGGCCAGGTCTGCACAGTTCAAATAACTCACAGTAACAAAGTCTTCTTTATTCCTACTAGTATATCTCATTAAGCTCCACTTAAAACATTCCATGACTGTCCAAATCCAAAGTCTCCAAATCTGCATTTTTCCAAACAAAAGCATGGTCAGGCCTATTACAACAATACCCCAGTCTCTGGAACCAACTTTTGTCTTAGTGTTTTACTGCTGTGAATAGATACCATTACCAAGGAAATGCTTTAAAAGAACAACATTCAATTGGGACTGTCTTACAGGTTCAGAGTTTCAGTCTATTATCATTAAGGCAGGAGCATGGCAGTGTCTGGCTAAGCATGGTGCAGGTAGAGATGAAAGTTCTACATCTTTATCTGAAGAGTGCTAGCAGAATACTCACTTTCATGCAGCTAGGATGAAGTTCTTAAAGCCACACCCACAGTACTACACTTACTCAAACAAGGCTGCACCTACTCCAACAGGGTCACACCATCTAATAGTGCCACTCCTTGGACTGAGCATGTATAAACCATCACACCTAGAGATTGTTTTAGTGAAGAATGTTGCTATTTTTGCCCTTGTCTAAAGAACCTTCTAGAAGCTAAGGTGAAGAGACTCAGATTAATTGCATTGACTCAGTAAGTTTCAAAAATGCTCAGCATAGACTTTGTCCTCTTGTTTAATCTCATGAAGAGTCGTTTGATCACACATAGCAAACCAAAACAGAACAACTACCGAATGTATGTTGCAAGTATTAAAGGGGAACTGCAATGGAGCTAATCATGTGTTCAAGTATATTAAATGCAATTAAGGGAGTAGTGACTTCATAGCAAGGTCCAGCATTTGCTATGTGCCTACTGTTTATGTGTTTGCAATTGAACAAGGGATAGTTATAGTATGTTAGGCATTACTGTGAACTGCTTATTGATTTGATTTGGACTAGTAATCTTAAATGAATTAAAATCCAGAATTGGGGGACACATATATGGTCAAAACCTTGAGGCTGGAAGACAGTCTTTTCCTCTGGATCATGAAGAATAGTGGCCATAAAAAGCTTAAGTCCAGGAATGGTGGTACCTGACTTTAATTCCAGCATTCGGGAGACAGAGCCATGTAGATATCAGTTCCAGATCAACCTACAGAGCAAGTCCAGGACAGCCAAACATAGGCAGTGAAGGAGTTGAAAAACAAAAAGCTGATGACAATGTAATAGAACACAGGATGAATGTCCCAACTCCAGCAAGCAGCAGAACTTGGCAGCTTCAGACACTTGGCTCTGGCTTTAGAATTAAGAATAGAAGGGACTACTCGGAAAAAATTAATGCTGGTTAGCTGGAGCTAAGACATTAGTGGAGATTAAAAAGAGACCTGTCAGGATCAATGGTGTAAAATCTAGGGGAAGTGTCTTCTGAGAGCACAAAGAATGTTTGGAGAAGTGTTTTCTAATATCACAAAGAACCTGTGTCCCAGAAATAAGCCAAGTTTGTACCTCATGCTGTACCTGGACTTGGTAATGTGTTAAGATACACAGATGGTACCTGGTTTGAAGGCATGAAGGGGTCAAAATGAAGAGCTGAAGCTTGGCACTGAGTAGAGTCAGGGAAGGCCATTGGTCAAGATGCAGCCTCAGTTGCATTTGGATTGCCCAGGACTGAAAAGATGATGCAAAGAAGATGAGGATTGTAACCATGAGAGAGACTATCAGAGGCTATTGTTGTAGCCTAGTTACAGGGTAAGACTCCAGCAAATGGGAGATGCCAGTAGGATAGGATTATCACCAAGAACAGCAGCAGCAGGGGCGTGAAGTCAACCAGACACTGAAGTGCTACAGATGGTAGAGCTGGAGATGTGATTCAAGCCCTTTGGAGGAGTCCAGAAAATCTCAGATAATGAAACCTGACACTGTGAAGTTGAAGTTGTGTTGCATACCTCAAGATGTTAGAGATGCCAGAGTCATGTGATGCCTATGGAAAAAAAAAGCTGCTAATAATAGAATCAGATCAAGAGAAACAAGTGTGTTGCAGTCATCAAAACAAAAAAAGAGTTAGAGGTATAAGTGCTTTGACACCAGACATGAAGATACAGAGTTTGCAGTTTCCCCAGCTAGTTTTTGGACTTGCTTTTGTGCAGAATTTCTCCACTATATTGTTTCTGAATGGTAATGTATCTGATTTTTGTTTTAGAGTGGATTACAGTTAAGTTATTGGATGAAGGGTCTCAGAAGGGTCTTTGGACTTTGGACTTTTTTTTATTAGATATTTTCTTCATTTATATTTCAAATGCTACCCCAAAAGTTCCCTATACCCTCTCCCTGCCCTACTCCTCTACTCACTCACTCCCACTTCTTGGCCCTGGCTTTCCCCTCAACTGGGGCATATAAAGTTTGCTAAACCAAGGGGCCTCTCTTCCCTGTGATGGTTGACTAGGCCATCTTCTGCTCCATATACAGTTAGAGACACGAGCTCTGGTGGTACTGATTAGTTCACATTGTTGTTCAACCTATAGGGTTGCAGACCCCTTCAGCTCCTTGGGTACTTTCTCTAGCTCCTATATTTTGGGCCCTGTGTTCCATCCTATAGATGACTGTGAGCATCCACTTCTGTATTTGCCAGGCACTGGCAAAGCCTTACAAGGACAGCTTTATCAGGGTCCTTTCAGCAAAATCTTGCTGGCAATGTAATAGTGTCTGAGTTTGGTGGCTAATTATGGGATGGACACCTGGGGTGGGGCAGTCTCTGGATGGTCCATCATTTCATCTTAGATCTAAACATGTCTTTGCAACTCCTTCCATGGATATTTTATTCCCTATTCTAGGGAGGAATGAAGAATCCATGAGTTGGTCTTCCTTCTTGATATTCTTGTGTTTTAGAAGTTGTATCTTGGCTATTCTAGGTTTCTGGGCTAATATCCACTTATCAGTGAGTGCATATCAAGTGACTTCTTTTGTGATTGGGTTACCTCACTGAGGATTCATTGTTTTTAATAGCTGAGAAGTACTCCATTGTGTAAATGTACCACATTTTCTATATCCATCCTTCTGTTGAGGAATATCTGGGTTCTTTCCAGCTTCTGGCTATTATAAATAGGACTGCTATGCATCTACTATTGGAACATAGTAGAGTATGTGACTTTATTACCAGTTGGAACATCTTCTGGGTATATGCCCAGGAGACATATTGCTGAATCTACCGATAGTACTATGTCCAGTTTTCTGAGGAACAACCAGACTGATTTCAGAGTGGTTGTACAAGCTTGCAATACCAGCAGCAATGAAGAAGTGTTCCTCTTTCTTCACATCCTCACCAGCATCTGCTGTCACCTGAGTTTTTGATCCTAGCCATTCTGACAGGTATGAGGTGGAATCTCAGGGTTGTTTTGATTTGCATTTCCCTTATGATTAAGGATGTTGAACATATTTTCAAGTGCTTCTCAGCCCTTCAGTGTTTCTCAGTTGAGAATTCTTCCTATAGCTCTGTATCCCTTTTTAATGGGGTTACATTATTTGAACTTCTGGAGTTCAGCTTCTTGAGCTCTTGGTATATATTGGATATTAGTCCCCTATCAGATTTAGGATTGGTAAAAATTCTTTCCCATTAGTCCCCTATCAGATTTAGGATTGGTAAAAATTCTTTCCCAATCTGATGGTGGCATTTCTGTCTTATTGATAGTATCTTTTGTTCTATAGAAGTTTTGCAATTTTATGAGATCTCATTTGTCCATTCTTGATCTTACAGCACAGACCATTGCTGTTCTGTTTAGGAATTTTTTTCCCTGTGCCTTTATCTTCGAGGTTTTCCCCACTTTCTCCTCTATAATTTTCACTGTCTCTGGTTTTATGTGGAGTTCCTTGATCCACTTAGACTTGAGCCTTGTAAAAGGAGATAAGAATGGATCAATTCTCATTCTTCTACATGATAACCACCAGTTGTGCCAGCACTATTTGTTGAAAATGCTGTCTTTATTCCACTGAATGGTTTTAGCTCCCTTGTCAAATTCAGGTGACCATAGGTGTGCAGGTTCAATTCTGGGTCTTCAATTCTATTCCATTGATCTACCTGGCTGTCCCTGTACCAGTACCATGCAGTTTTTATCACAATTGCTCTGTAGTACAGCTTGAGATCAGGCATGGTGATTCTCCCAGAGGTTCTTTTATTATTGAGAAAAGTTTTAGCTGTCCTAGATTTTTTGTTATTTCAGAAGAATTTGCAAATTGCCCTTTCTAACTCAGTGAAGAACGGGTTGGTGTTTTGATAAGGATTGCATTGAATCTGTAAATTGCTTTAGGCAGGATAGCCATTTTTACTATATTAATCCTGCCAATCCATGAGCATGGGAGATCTTTCCATATTCTGAGATCTTCTTCAATTTCTTTCTTCAGAGACTTGAAGTTATTATCATACAGATCTTTCACTTCCTTAGTTAGAGTCATGCCAAGGTATTTTATATTATTTGTGACTATTAAGAAGGGTGTTGTTTCCCCAATTTCATTCTCAGCCTGTTTATCCTTTGTGTAGAAAAAGGCCACTGATTTGTTTGAGTTAATTTTATATCCAGCTACTGCACTGAAGCCATTTATTAGGTTTAGGAATTTTCTGGTGAAATTCTTAGGGTCACTTATATATACTATCATATCATCTGCAACTAGTGATATTTTGACTTCTTCTTTTCCAATTTGTATCCCCTTTATCTCCTTTTGTTGTCGAATTGCTCTGGCTAGGACTTCAAGTACTATATTGAATAGGTAGGGAGAAAGTGGGAAGCCTTGTCTAGTCCCAGATTTTAGTGGGATTGCTTCCAACTTCTCTCCATTTACTTTGATGTTGGCTACTGGTTTGCTGTATATTGCCTTTATTATGTTTAGGTATGGGCCTTGAATGCCTGATATTTCCATGACTTTTATCATGACTTTTTTTCCATGACTTTTAACTTTGGTACCTGGTATCCATCTAGGAAGTTGGCCATTTCATCCAGGTTTTCCACTTTTGTTGAATATAGCCTTTTGTAGTAGGATCAGATGATGTTTTGGATTTCCTCAGGATCTGTTGTTATGGCTCCCTTTTAATTTCTGATTTTGTTAATTAGGATACTGTCCCTGTGCCCTCTAGTCAGTCTAGCTAAGGGTTTATCTATATTGTTGATTTTCTCAAAGAAACAGCTCCTGCTTTGGTTGATTCTTTGTATAGTTCTTTTTGTTTTTACTTGGTTGATTTCTGCCCTAAGTTTGATTATTTCCTGCTGTCTACTCCTCTTGGGTGATCTTGCTTCCTTTTGTTCTAGAGCTTCTAGGTGTGCTGTCAGACTGTTAATGTATGCTCTCTCTAGTTTCTTTTTGGAGGCACTCAGGGCTATGAGTTTTCCTCCTAGGACTGCCTTCATTATGTCCCATATGTTTGGGTATGTTGTGGCTTCATTTTCATTAAACTCTAAAAAGTCTTTAATTTCTTTCTTTATTTCATCCTTGACCCAGATATCATTGAGTAGAGTGTTGTTTGGTTTCCACGTAAATGTTGGCTTTCTATTATTTATGCTGAAGATCAGCTTTAGTCTGTGGTGATCTGATAGGATGCATGGGATAATTTCAATATTTTTGTATCTGTTGAGGCCTGTTTTGTGACCAATTACATGTTCAATTTTGGAGAAGGTACCATGAGGTGCTGAGAAGAAGGTATATCCTTTTGTTTTAGGATAAAATGTTCTGTAGATATCTGTTAAATCAATTTGTTTCATAACTTCTGTTAGTGTCCATGTGTCTCTGTTTGGTTTCTGTTTCTAGGATCTGTCCATTCGTGAGAGTGGGGTGATGAAGTCTCACACTATTATTGTGTGATGCAATGTGTACTTTGAGCTTTACTAAAGTCTCTTTAATGAATGTGACTGCCCTTGCATTTGGAGTACAGATATTTAGAATTGAGAGTTCATCTTGGTAGATTTTACCTTTGAGTAGTATGAAATGCCCCTACTTGCTTTTTTTGATAACTTTGGGTTGGAAGTCGATTTTATTCGATATTAGAATGACTACTCCAGCTTGTTTCTTTGGACCATTTGCTTACAAAATTGTTTTCCAGCCTTTTACTCTGAGGTAGTGTCTGTCTTTATCCCCGAGGTGGGTTTCTTGTAAGCAGCAAAATGTTGGGACCTGTTTGTGTAGTTAGTCTGTTTGTCTGTATTTTTATTGGGGAATTGAGTCCATTGATATTAAGAAAAATCAAAAATAAAGTAATTGTTGCTTAAGGTTATTTTGGTTGTTAAAGTTGGGAATCTGTTCTTGTGTCTGTCTTCTCTTAGTTTCATTAAAGGATTACTTTCTTGCTTTTTCTAGGGTGTAGTTTCCATCTTTGTGTTGGTGTTTTCCCTTTATTATCCTTTGAAGGGCTGGATTCGTGGAAAGATATTGTGTGAATTTGGTTTTGTCATGGAATACTTTGGTTTCTCCATCTAAGGTAATTGAGTTTTTGCTGGGTATAGTAGCCTGGGCTGGCATTTGTGTTCTCTCAGTATCTGTATAACATCTGTTCAGGATCTTCTAGCTTTCACAATCTCTTGTGAGAAATCCGGAGTAATTCTAATAGGCCTGCCTTTATATGTTAATTGTCCTTTTTCCCTTACTACTTTTAATATTATGTCTTTATTCAGTGCATTTGTTGTTCTGGTTCTTATGTGTGGGGATGAATTTCTTTTCTGGTCCAGTCTATTTGGAGTTCTGTAGGCTTCTCGTATGTTCATGGGCATCTGTTTCTTTAGGTTTGGGAAGTTTTCTTCTATAATTTTGTTGAAGATATTTGCTGGCCCTTTAAGTTGAATATCTTCATTCTCATCTACTCCTATTATCCTTAGGTTTGGTCTTCTCATTGTGACCTGGATTTCCTGGATGTTGTGAGATAAGATCATTTTGCATTTTCATTGATAATTGTGTCCACGTTCCCTATGGAATCTTCTGCACCTGAGATTCTCTCTTCCATCTCTTGTATTCTATGTTTCCTGATTTCTATCCTAGGATTTCTATCTCACTTTGGGTTGTCTCACTTTGGGTTTTCTTCATTGTTTCTACTTCCATTTTTAGATCTTGGATGGTTTTGTTCAATTCCATCGCCTGTTTGGTTGGGTTTTCCTGTAATTCTGTAAGGAATTTTTGTGTATCTTCTACCCTGTTTAGTCTTTGCCTCTAGTTCTTTAAGGACTTTTACCTGTTTAGCAGTGTTCTCCTGTAATTCCTTGAGGGATTTTTGTGTTTTCTCTTTAAGGGCATCTACTTGTTTAGCAGTATTCTCCTGTAATTCCTTGAGGGATTTTTGTGATTCCTCTTTAAGGGCTTCTACCTATTTAGTACGGTTCTTCTGTATTTCTTTAAGTGAGTTATTAATGCCCTTCTTTAAACCTTCTATGACCATCATGAGATATGATTTTAAATCCATGTCTTGCTTTTTGGGTGTGCTAGGGTATCCAGGACTTATTGTGGTGGAGCGTACTGGGTTCTAATGATGCCCAGTGTTCTTGGTTTCTGTTAATAAGATTCTTACATTTGCCTTTTCCCATCTGGAAATCTCTGGTATTAATGATCAATCTGTCTGTGGTTGGAGCTTGATCCTCCTGTGATTCTGTTAGCCTCTGTCAGCACTCTTGGGAGTCCAACTCTAACCTGAGTTCCAGTGGTCAGAGAACTCTCTGCAGGCAAGCTCTCCTCTTGCAGGGCAGGTGTCCAGCAGTCTGGAGCTCTGGTCCACCTCCTGAGTTCTGGGGTCAGAACCCTCCCTGTAGGCAAACTCTCTTCTGGCCAGGAATGTGCCCAGGGGTCTGGGTCTCAGCTCTGTCTCCTGGGTGAGGATGAAGGCTTGAGGGGACCCTAACCAAGAAGCTCTGTTGCTTCTGTAGTCCAAGTGCTCTCAGGTGATCAGGTAGTCCTGGGTGTGCTAGGGGTCCTGTGGTGTGGAGAGTTCTCTGGTGCCCTAGATGCCCTCGGCTGGGTTCATGCAGAAGATGGCAGAGCTGGCCCGGACCTGAATGGATCCCAGCTTCTGGTCAAGTGGGTTTTCTTTTTCCCTGTTCCTGCTAGCACAAGACCCTCTGCCATTCTTTGGAGCTGATGTTGGTTCCACTCACCTGTGTTCCCGAGGTGATCCCCAGGTTCTGAGGTGTGGAGAGTACTCTGGAGCCCTTAGTGGCCTCCGCTGGTCTCAGAAGGAAGATGGTGGGGGTGGCCCTGATTGGAATGGATCAGACTTTGGATTTTTAAACATTGTTGAGACTGTGAGAAACTATGGGGACTTTTGAAGTTGAAATAACTAAATTTTGCATTATGCTATGGTTATGTAAGGCCTTGGTAGACTCATACGTTTGAACAAGCCTATGTGTATCAGGGAGTGTAATGTGGTAGTTTGAATACATGTGACCAAGTGAGTGGCAATATTAAAAGGTGTGGTCTTGTTGAAGCAGGTGTTTCTTGTTGAAGGAAGTATGTCATTGTGCAGTGGGCTATAAGAGGACCCTTCTATCTGCCTGGTAGCAAGTCTTCTCCTGTTTACCTTCAGAATGAGATGTATAAATCTCAGCTTTTCAAACACTATGACTGCCTGGATGATGCCATGTTTCTGGCCATGATGATAATAAACTGAACCTCAGAACCAGTAAGCCAGCCTCAATTAAATGTCCTTTACAAGATTTGACTTGGTTATGGTGTCTCTTTACAGCAATGAAAATCTAAACTAACACATATGGATATTAATAAAACATGGAATATCAAGATGTAGTAAGACTCCTCTTGTATTGTCTGGATGAGGAAACCCAATAGAAGGAAAAGGGTCCTAAAAGCAACAAAAGAGTCAGATTTAGACCCTGTTTCTGATGTTACGAATCCCATAAAAATACCAAACTACACAGCTGTAACAAATATGCAGAGGGCCTCTGTCAGACTCAGGCAGGCTTGCTGGTAGTCAGTTCAGTCAGTATGAACCCCTATGAGGCCATGTTAATTGATTTTATGGGTTTTCTTGTGTTGCCTTTGAGCTCTCTGACTCCTACAATTCTCCCTCAAGCTGGACAAGTCAGTGTTGGGTTACTCCCCCAATTTCTGTATTACCTTTGCCCCAAAACATCTTGTAGGTAAGACAAATGAAAGGTTTTGTTTCTGAGTTAGTATCCCAATCTCTCCACTGAAAATCTTGCCTGGTTAAAATAGATGACCTGTTCTTGTTTTATATTGCTAATTCCTAGAAGTCTTAGCCTGGATAACCCTTATATTTTTCTGCTGGTTTCCATTGGACTAAGTTTCTACCTCATCCCCCAAATGCCCCCAAATTTCAGTTGTCTCTAACAATACTCTTTCCTTCCATATTCCTCTTAACTGATCTTTCCTGTTACAATCCTAATCTCTCCCCAGTCCTTGAACAATATCTATTCTTTGTCCCTTTTCCAGAGAAATTTGTGATCCCTTCCTTGATTCTTTCCTGTTACTTAGATTTTCTGGGGCTGTGTATTGCAAACTGGTTATTGTTTACTTTACAGATAATATCATTGGTTCATCTTGACATAGCTCTATCCGATTCTACTCTTTGTCTTCTTTTCAAGACTATGACCTAGTTGTTCTTAAGCAAAATGAAAAGCAACATATACACTCAGTGAGATTAGGGATTTAAGGAAGTGGATTCAGAATTATTTAAATTTGGGAAAGATTATGAAGCAGAAAAGGAAAAATATTGAAAAAAAATCTGAACACTCTAGAAAACCCTGCTCACGGAATGGGGGCCTAATGAAAGGCATTTAGTTAGATGATCATGGCCTGTCTCCTTCCACAGAGATGCTTCAGTGTGACAACAGTCACACCTGAGAGGTAAATGCAGGCAGATACTGTAAGTTTGAAATCCTTTATTTCATGATCTCCAACTGTGGAAAGGGGAGATTCATTGTGACAGTGCAGAGCTGACTGGGTGTTGTACTGAGATACTCAGGATAGCCGAAACACAGAGGTCAGATGGCATTATATAAAGACTGACATAATTAGTGTATGAAAAATACAAATTGGATGTTTTAAGCAGGGACGTTATTAACTATGTACATTGTTCCCTAGAACAAGCAGTGAATTCAGCAAACATTAAACCTCATGGAAAGCTATTTTAATGGCTGCCTTTGGGCCATTGCAGGGATAAAATACTATGTCACTAGAAGCCATGATAGATTTCAGCAGTTTCTCACAGTAGAAATTTAGATACAATCATTATCTGAAGAGGTATGTCATCCTCAGATTGATAACTGAAAGGGCTGCAAGATATAGGATATCTATGTGCAAGAGTGCAAGGTCAAGACAGGAAACAGAAACAAGGAAAACCAAGGAATCTCAATCATCTTGCCTCTTCAACTATATCAAAATTTAAACAGTTCAATCCTTTAGCAAACTGAACAAGAAACCTCAAAATAGGCAGGAACACACATTGTGAAAAGAAACAGTAAGCATCACAAGTAGACACTGGCTGGGTAGGTATGAGTCTTCCAGCTTGATAGTCCAAAGTAACTTTTATTTTTTGAGACACATTCTTTTATAGCTCAAGCTGGCCTATTCACTATGTATTTGAGAATAACCTTGAACTCCTGATCCTCCTGCATATATCTCCTACAGGTTCTGCTGACAAGTATGTACCACTGTACCTCCCTTAATAATTAATACCTCAAAGATTTTAGAAGAAAAATGGGAAACAGAGAAACACAGGTAAGTGATACGAGTTTAAGACTCTAAGAAAACTTAGCTAGTGAAATAAATGGAGGATTTGATAAATTTATCAGTAACTTGCCATGGCTGGAGATAAAATTTGTTCTCTTGAAGATAAGTTAAGACAGAGCCGCTGAGGCAGCACCCTTTTCGGGCCACAGACTTCTGGCCACCCTCCCAGCCGGGGAAGACAGGAGTCCGCCCAGCACAGGAGCCCTCTGCCTCAGGAGCAGGGAGCACCATCTTGGTGCCGGGACTCCACCAAACTTAGGAACTTAGTCTGCACAGGTGAGAGTGTGCACCACAGAAGCTGACAGCTTCTGTGACCTGCCAAAGCAACACAGCATCTGGGAAAGTTCTTGTTTTGGGCCTTCTTCTTCGGCCAGGAGGAGGTCCAAACACCAGATATCTGTGCACCTTCCCTGTAAGAGGAGAGCTTGCCAGCAGAGAGTGCTCTAACCACTGAAACTCAGAGGAGAGAGCCTGTCTCCCAGGTCTGCTGATAGATGGTAATCAGAATCACCAGAAGAACAATCTCTAAACAAAGACAACTATAACAACTAACTCCAGAGATTACCAGATGGTGAAAGGTAAACGTAAGAATCTTACTAACAGAAACCAAGACCACTCACCATCATCAGAACCCAGCACTCCCACTTCGCCCAGTGCAGGGCACCCCAACACACCCGAAAAGCTAGACCTGGATTTAAAAGCATATCTCATGATGATGGTAGAGGACATCAAGAAGGACTTTAATAACTCACTTAAAGAATTACAGGAGAACATTGCTAAAGAGTTACAAGTCCTTAAAGAAAAACAGAATAACACAATCAAACAGGTAGAAGTCCTTAAAGAAAAACAGGAAAAGACAACCAAACAGGTAGAAGTCCTTAAAGAAAAACAGGAAAACACGTCCAAACAGGTGATGGAAATGAACAAAAAAATACAAGACCTAAAAAGGGAAGTAGACACAATAAAGAAAACCCCAAATGAGGCAACACTGGAGATAGAAACCCTAGAAAAGAAATCTGGAACCATAGATGCGAGCATCAGCAACAGAATACAAGAGATGGAAGAGAGAATCTCAGGTGCAGAAGATTCCATAGAGAACATCGGCACAACAATCAAAGAAAATGGAAAATGCAAAAAGATGATAACTCAAAACATCCAGGAAATCCAGGACACAATGAGTAGACCAAACCTACTGATAATAGGAGTAGATGAGAATGAAGATTTTCAACTCAAAGGACCAGCAAACATCTTCAACAAAATTATAGAAGAAAACTTCCCAAATCTAAAGAAAGAGATGCCCATGAACATACAAGAAGCCTACAGAACTCCAAATGGACTGGACCAGAAAAGAAATACCTCCTGACACATAATAATCAGAACAAAAAATGCACTAAATAAAGATATAAAACTAAAAGCAGTAAGAGAAAAAGGCCAAGTAACATATAAAGGCAAGTCTATCAGAATTACACCAGATTTTTCACCAGAGACTATGAAAGCTAGAAGATCCTGGACAGATGTTATACAGACACTAAAAGAACACAAATTCCAGCCCAGGCTACTATACCCAGCCAAACTCTCAATTAACATAGATGGAGAAACCAAATTATTCCACCACAAAATAAAATTCACAAATTATCTTTCCAGGAATCCAGCCCTTCAAAGGATAATAACAGAAAAAAAAACAATACAAGGACAGGAACCACGCCCTAGAAAAAACAAGAAGGTAATCCCTCAACAAACCTAAAAGAAGACAGCCACAAGAACAGAATGCCAACTTAAATAAACAACAAAAATAACAGGAAGGAACAATTACTTTTCCTTAATATCGCTTAATATAAATGGACTCAACTCCCCAATAAAAAGACATAGACTAACAAACTGGCCACACAAAAAAGACCCAACATTTTGCTGCTTACTGGAAACTCATCTCAGAGAAAAAGATAGACACTACCTCAAAATGAAAGGCTGGAAAACAATTTTCCAAGCAAATGGTATGAAGAAACAAGCTGGAGTAGCCATTCTAATATCTGATAAGATTGACTTCCAACCCAAAGTCATCAAAAAAGACAGGGAGGGGCACTTCATACTCATTAAAGGTAAAATCCTCCAAGAGGAACTATCAATTCTGAATATCTATGCTCCAAATACAAAGGCAGCCACATTCATTAAAGAAATTTTAGTAAAGATCAAAGCACACATGGCACCTCACACAATAATAGTGGGAGACTTCAACACACCACTTTCACCAATGGACAGATCATGGAAACAGAAACTAAATAGGGACACAGTGAAACTAACAGAAGTTATGAATCAAATGGATCTGGCAGATATCTACAGAATATTCTATCCTAAAACAAAATGATATACCTTCTTCTCAGCACCTCATGATACCTTCACCAAAATTGACCTCATAATTGGTCACAAAACAGGCCTCAACAGATACAAAAATATTGAAATTGTCCCATGCATCCTATCAGATCAACATGGACTAAGGCTGATCTTCAATAACAAAATAAATAATAGACAGCCAACATTCACGTGGAAACTGAACAACACTCTTCTCAATGATACCTTGGTCAAGGAAAGAATAAAGAAAGAAATTAAGGACTTTTTAGAGTTCAATGAAAATGAAACCACAACATACCCAAACTTATGGGATGCAATAAAAGCATTTCTAAGAGGAAAACTCATAGCTCTGAGTGCCTCCAAAAAGAAACTAGAGAGAACACACATTAGCAGCTTGACAACACTCCTAAAAGCTCTAGAACAAAAGGAAGCAAATTCACCCAAGAGGAGTAGACAGCAGGAAATAATCAAACTCAGGGGCGAAATCAACCAAGTGGAAACAAGAAGAACTATTCAAAAATCAACCAATCAAGGAGCTGGTTCTTTGAGAAAATCAACAAGATAGATAAACCCTTAGCCAGACTCACTAGAGGGCACAGGGAAAGCATTCTAATTAACAAAATCAAAAATGAAAAAGGAGACATAACAACAGATCCTGAAGACATCCAAAACACCATCAGATCCTTCTACCAAAGGCTATACTCAACAAAACTGGAGAACCTGGATGAAATGGAGAAGTTCCTAGACAGATACCAGGTACCAAAGTTGAATCAAGATCAGGTTAATGATCTAAACAGCCCTATATCCCCCAAAGAAATAGAAGCAGTCATTAATAGTCTCCCAAACAAAAAAAGCCCAGGACCAGATGGGTTTAGTGCAGAGTTCTATCAGACCTCCAAAGAAGATCTAATCCAAATTCTTCACAAACTATTCCACAAAATAGAAACAGAAGTTACTCTACCCAACTCATTCTATGAAGCCACAATTACTCTGATACCTAACCCACAAAAAGACCCAACAAAGGTAGAAAACTTCAGACCAATATCCCTTATGAATATTGATGCAAAAATCCTCAATAAAGTTCTTGCTAACTGAATCCAAGAACACATCAAAACAATCATCCATCCTGACCAAGTAGGTTTCATCCCAGGGATGCAGGGGTGGTTCAATATACGGAAATCCATCAACGTAATCCAGTATATAAACAAACTCAAAGACAAAAACCACATGGTCATCTCGTTAGATGCGGAAAAAGCATTTGACAAGATCCAACACCCATTCATGATAAAAGTCTTGGAAAGATCAGGAATTCAAGGCCCATACCTAAACATGATAAAAGCAATCTACAGCAAACCAGTAGCCAACATCAAAGTAAATGGTCAGAAGCTTGAAGCAATCCCTCTAAAATCAGGAACTAGACAAGGCTGTCCACTTTCTCCATACCTATTCAACATTGTACTTGAAGTTCTAGCCAGAGCAATTCGACAACAAAAGGAGATCAAAGGGATACAAATTGGAAAAGATGAAGTCAAAATATCACTTTTTGCAGATGATATGATAGTATATATAAGTGACCCTAAAAATTCCACCAGAGAACTCCTAAGCCTGATAAACAGCTTCGGTGAAGTAGCTGGATATAAAATTAACTCAAACAAATCAATGGCCTTTCTCTACACAAAGAATAAACAGGCTGAGAAAGAAATTAGGGAAACAACACCCTTCTCAATAGTCACAAATAATATAAAATATCTTGGCGTGACTCTAACTAAGGAAGTGAAAGATCTGTATAATAAAAACTTCAAGTCTCTGAAGAAAGAAATTATAGAAAATCTCAGAAGATGGAAAGATCTCCCATGCTCATGGTTTGGCAGGATCAACATTGTAAAGATGGCTATCTTGCCAAAAGCAATCTACAGATTCAATGCAATCCCCATCAAAATTCCAACTCAATTCTTCAACGAATTAGAACGTGCAATCTGCAAATTCATCTGGAATAACAAAAAACCTAGGATAGCAAAAACTCTTCTCAAGGATAAAAAAACCTCTGGTGGAATCACCATGCCTGACCTAAAATTTTACTACAGAGCAATTGTGATAAAAACTGCATGGTACTGGTATAGTGACAGACAAGTAGACCAATGGAATAGAATTGAAGACCCAGAAATGAAGCCACACACCTATGGTCACTTGATCTTCGACAAGGGAGCTAAATCCATCCAGTGGAAGAAAGACAGCATTTTCAACAAATGGTGCTGGCACAACTGGTTGTTATCATGGAGAAGATTTCGAATTGATCCATTCCTCTCTCCTTGTACTAAGGTCAAATCTAAGTGGATCAAGGAACTTCATATAAAACCAGAGACACTGAAACTTATAGAGGATAAAGTGGGGAAAAGCCTTGAAGATATGGGCACAGGGGAAAAATTCTTGAATAGAAGAGCAATGGCTTGTGCTGTAAGATTGATAATTGACAAGTGCGACCTCATGAAACTGCAAAGCTTCTGCAAGGCAAAGGCCACCATCAATAAGACAAAAAAAACACAAACAGGTTGAGAAAGGATCTTTACCTATCCTAAATCAGATAAGGGACTAATATCCAATATATATAAAGAACTCAAGAAGTTGGACTCCAGAAAATCAAATAACCCCATTAAAAATGGGGCTCAGAACTGAACAAAGAATTCTCACCTGAGGAATACCGAATGGCAGAGAAGCAACTGAAAAAATGTTCAACATCCTTAATCATCAGGGAATTGCAAATCAAAACAATCCTGAGATTCCACCTCACACCAGTCAGAATGGCTAAGATCAAAAATTCAGGTGACAGCAGATGCTGGCGAGGATGTGGAGAAAGAGGAACATTTCTCCATTGTTGGTGGGATTGCAAGCTTGTACAACCACTCTGGAAATCAGTCTGGCGGTTCCTCAGAAAATTGGACATAGTACTACCAGAGGATCCAGCAATACCTCTCCTGGGCATATATCCAGAAGATGTCCCAACCGGTAAGAAGGACACATGTTCCACTATGTTCATAGCAGCCTTATTTATAATAGCCAGAAGCTGGAAAGAACCCAGATGCCCCTCAACAGAGGAATGGATACAGAAAATATGGTACATTTACACAATGGATTACTACTCAGCTATTAAAAAGAATGAATTTATGAAATTCCTAGGCAAATGGATGGACCTGGAGGGCATCATCTTGAGTGAGGTAACACAATCACAAAGGAACTCACACAATATGTATTCACTGATAAGTGGATATGAGCCCAAAACTTAGGATACCCAAGATATAAGATACAATTTGCTAAACGCATGAATCTCAAGAAGAATGAAAACCAATGTGTGTACACTGTGCCCCTTCTTAGAATTGGGAACAAAACACCCATGGAAGGAGTTACAGAGATAAAGTTTGGAGCTGTGATGAAAGGATGGACCATCTAGAGACTGCCATATCCAGGGATCCATCCCATAATCAGCTTCCAAAACTGACATCATTGCATACACTAGCAAGATTTTTCTGAAAGGATATAGCTCTCTCTTGTGAAACTATGCTGGGGCCAAACACAGAAGTGGATACTCACTGTCAGCTATTGGATGGATCACAGGGCTCCCAATGGAGAAGCTAGAGAAAGTACCCAATGAGCTAAAGGTATCTGCAACCCTATATTTGGAACAACATGATGAACTAACCAGTACCCTGGAGTTCTTGTCTCTAGCTGCATATGTATCGAAAGATGGCCTAGTCGGCCATCACTGGAAAGAGAGGCCCATTGGACTTGCAAACTTTATATGCACCAATACAGGGGAATGCCAGGGCCAAAAGAATGGGAATGGGTGGGTAGGGAAGTGGGGGGTGGTATGGGGGACTTTTGGGATAGCATTGGAATTGTAATTGAGGAAAATATGTAATAAAATAAATAAATAAATAAAAAAGAAAAATTAATATGTACTTACTTTGAAAACACTTATTAATTATTTTGTCCTATTTTTTAAAGCAACAATAAATTGCAACCCTATAGGAAGAAACAATATCAACCAGCCAGACACTCCAGAGATCTAAACTACCAACCAGTGTACACTCGGAATGACTCATGGCTCCAGCCACTTATGTAGCAGAGGCTGGCCTTGTAGGGCATCATCGGGAGGAGAGGCCCTTGGTCCAATGAAGGCTCAATGCCTCAGTGTAGGACAATGACAGGGTGGGAAGGTGGGAGTGGGTGGGTGGGTGGATAGAGAAGCACCATCATAGAAGCAGGGGGAGGGGAATGGGATAGGCGGCTTCTGGAGGGGAAACTGGGAAAGAGGATAACATTTAAAATGTAACTAAATAAAATGTACAATAAAAAAGAGAAAAAATATAGAAAAAAAAGATAAGTTAACAAAAATTTTCCTCATCTGAAAAGGAGAAACAAAAATCAAAAAGGATAAAGCCACCAAAAGGACAATGGTAAAAAATTTATGATATATGCATGATTAGAACAACAGAAAGAGAAAAACAGATACAGAAAAAAAACAATTGAAGTTATAATGGCACAAACTTTAAAAATATAACAGTAAATAAAGCATAGCAAAGTAAACAAACAAAAAAACATATTCATAACACCTGTTACAGTCCAATATTGTAGAACACTTAGGACACAAATATCTGTGCAAATGAAATAGTTTTTTAGTGAAATAGTAATGGATGGGTACATTAGAGCAGGCCATACAGTTTCTACTGAAAGTGCCAAAATAATGTAATATTAAAAAAGTAGTGTTTGAAGGTATCCTTGAAAATACTTACTTTTATATGTATATTTTATACATATGTGAATATTATGATTTATGACATGTCTATAGACACTGAAAATAAAATCGTTATAGATGGATGTTTTCCAAAAATAGTTGTTCCTGAAATACAAATTGAGAATTTTAAGAAGACTAAATAGGATAGAGTTAGAAAACTAACAAACAAAATGCAAGGAAGGAAGGGAGGAAGGAAGGAAAGAAAAACGCATAGTAGAGAAGAGTGAAAGAAAATGAAAGAAATCCTGCCTATGAAATTATAGTCAAACCTCAAAAAGTAAGCACAATGAGGACACTTGAACAATGAACACCTGATTTTTTTTTTATTAAAAATCCGGAAATAAAAACATAAAAGAGAGCATCTTCAATAAATGGTGCTAGTCTAATGTGAGCAATAAAGACAGAAGAATGTGAACATATTCAAACTAATAATTAGGCATAAGTTTAAATCTAAATGAAAGAGAGAACTTCAACATAAGGCCCACTACCCTGCATCAAATGAATAAGAATGTGGGGAATAACCTTGAACTCAGTGGAATAAGAAAAGACAGACTCAACAAAACACCCTTGGCACATGCTCTAAGATAAAAAGTTAATAAATGGAACCTCAAGAAACTGAGACTCTTCTTCATGGCAAAGGACACCATTATTCAGACAAACCTGGACCTTACAAAATGGGAAAAGATTTCTACCAACTCTTCATCGGTCAGAGGACATACATCTAAAATATATAGAGAACTCAAGAAGCTAGGAAACAGTTCAAGAAGTAAAAAGAAAAATTTAAAAATACAAATCAATAAAACAACCCAATTGAAAAATGTGATGTTGAACTAAATAAAGAATTCACAAAAGAGGAAATTCAAATGACTGAGAAAAATTTAGACAAATGTTCAAAGTCCTTATCTACCTAGGAAATATCAAAACTAACTCATATCCATTTGTTGTTGTTGGGACTGGGAAGGTTAGAACCATTCTAGAAATTAGTGTAGTGAGTCCTCATTTATCTAGGAATAGATCTATGGTCTTCAAAGCTTATCTATACCACATGGGCTTACACCCAAAGGATGCTATGTATTATCAGTACACAATTGCTCAACAATGTGAATTTTCACTTAATTTGTAATAACCAGAAATTTGAAAAATGCTAGAAGCCCATCAGTGGGTGAATGAATCAGTGTGGTATATTTCCATAGTGCAATATTATTCAGGTGTTAAAATATTATGAAATCTTTAGATCAATGAAGGGAGCTAGAGATGACAATTTTAAATAATTTAATCTATAATGGAAAAGATAAAGTATGGTATATATTTTTTTATACGTGGATGATAGATTTTAAATCTTTGATACACATGCTTTAATTTATGTATGCACAGAGGTTACCTATGGAGTAAGGGATTAATGGGGAAGGGATGATCTTTCAAGGAATATAAAATAGCCTATTTAATTATAAAGAAAATGGGAGGAGACTGAAAGAGGATTACATGGAGAGGAGATAGGGAAAGGAGTAACAAAGGGGGTATGCTGAGGGATAGCTAACACTATTGGCTATTTGAGGGGTCATATGGAATCTACTACTGCAGAAGTTTCTTCAGATATATACATGAAGTAAAGAAATCTAAAATGAGTAACCAAATCTAAAATGAATAACCAATAGTGAGGGAGGTAACAATGCTCTAACAAGATATTCCTTGCCACCCAGTGAAACCTCCAGTGGCAGGAATGGGTTACGTTTAATTGAGACATTGTCTAATGGGGTTCTAAGGAAACTCAATGCAGGCTATTGCCAAGACTCTCTACAACCTGAGAGCAATGTCCTCTTTCTGAAGGCAACTCATACATAACTCAGTGAATATAGACAAGTCATGATGGTATGTACCTAGAGCCTTCACCATGACTGACCAGTGTTTGCATGGTACTGGAAAACACTCTGCATGTTACCTCAAGAAAATATTAAACACCAAGCTCACTACACAACTTGTTATGTACTATGGTAACCCACCTGCAAGATACAGTGGTCCATAAGTGGCACAAATGTAGCAGATGCCACAAACCACTATATGATTTGGTTTAAGACTCATTCCATGTGATGGAATGCATTCATGATACTGCCAGAGTGGCCAGAAACCTTAGACTAAATAGGCAATGTTCTTAGGGGAAAACTAGATGTTATCTTTTTTTTTCTAATGGAATGTAGCAATAAAATGACTCCAAATGTCTTTCTGTTATACCCATAGATCAGTGCATTGCTCAACCATCATGAGAAAAACTTCCCCTTGAAGTAGATGGGACCAAATACAAACCCACAACTGGGCAACTGCAGAATGAAAAATCTTGAAGCAGTCAGCCCTAGGTGGAATATCTTTATCAACTCTCCCTCTGCAACTCAGAAACCTATGAATAAAGATTATAAGAGATAAAAGAATATGGTAAGACCAATGCTACAGTGTCTTCTATACACAACAGTACTGACACACACAAGAACTCAGAGACTGTTGTACCATGAATAGGGCTTATACAGATTCAAGCCAGATAGAGTTCCAATGCTGAATGGAAACATAAGACACAAGGCACCATCCATAAACCAGAAGCAATCTCCAGCTGACAACTGCTCACAAAATTAAGTTCAGTCTTCTCCAATGGATTGACACTCGGTATACAATACATAATTAAGGGTGAGCCCCAAGCACAACTGTAGATGTCCAAGAAAAATGACGGTATTTTTGTAGACCTTGTTTGGGAACTTTATTTTTTCCTTTTTTTATTGGTAATTTTATTTATTTATATTTCAAACGTTACCCTGCTTCCAGTTTCCCCTTCACAAAACCCTTAACCTCTGCCACTTCACCCTGCCTCTATGAGTGTGCTCTCCCCTCACTCCTGCCTCAGTGCCCTAGTATTCCCCTACATTATGTCATCAAGTTTCCACAAAACAAGGGGCTCTCCTCCCAGTGATGTCTGGTAAGGCAATCCTCTGCTCCATAACCACCTGGAGCCATGGTCCCACCATGTGTACTCTTGGTTAGTGGTTTAGTCCCTGGGAGCTCTGGGAGTTCTGGTTGGTTGATATTATTGTTTCTCCTAAGGGATTTCAAACTCCTTCAGCTCTATCAGTCTTTTCCCTAAATTCTCCATTTGTGTCCCTGAGCTTAGTCTGATGTTTGGCTGCGTGCATCCACATCTGTATCAGTCAGGCTCTGGCAGAACCTCTCAGAGGACAACTATACCAGGCTCAAGTCAGCAAGTGCTTCTTGCCATTAGCAATAGTGTCTGGGTTTGCTGGCTGTAGATGGGATGGATCCCTAGGTGGGGCAGATTCTGGGTGGCCTTTCCTTCAATATCTGTTCCACTCTTTGTGCCTGCATTTCTTTTTACAGGAGGAATTCTGGATTAATATTTTTGAGGTGGGTGGGTGGCCCTATTCCTCAACTGGGGGGCTGTGTCTAAGACCCAACAGGAAGGGCATTAGCCAAAATACTCAACAAAGGGGAGATAGATTCTGTTTTGGAACTTTTCATGTTACTGATCTTGTGCTTATGTGTTCTCAATTTTGTGTTTTTATGAAATGGTGTGTGTGTGTGTGTGTGTGTGTGTGTGTGTGTAGTGTTCTTCATGGTTTTTTTTTTTTTGTTGTTGTTCCTTGGTTTTTGTTTGTATATATTTGCCTGTTTGTTTTCTAAAGATAGAAAGAAGGACTACAGTTAGATGTGTAAGGAAGTGGGCAAAACCTTGGAGCAGATAATAGTAGGGAAACATTGTAAGAATATAATGCCTGAAAATATATTTTAGTAATAAGCATTTTTAAGGTATAAAGAAAAGATATTTGAGGAATATATACTTTTATATAATGGATACATTTTTAAGCACTTGGCCCTTGTCTGGTGGAGCTGTTTTGTAAGATAGAAGAAACTTTAATAGAGTTCTGCCTGTCAGAAGTAAGTCACTGTGGCTGGTTTATGGCTTAGTCACTAGCCTTGCCTGGCCTACCCTTGCCCTGCCTCATCTCTACCTGCCTTGGGTCTCCTCATCTCTCTTTCTCTCCCCATCTCTTGCCCATTTTCTATCTAACACTAAGGCTAGAGTGCTGAGTGTCATTACTGACTCTCCTGCCATAAACTATGAATTAAAAAGAAATCATTCTTTCTTTGGATGGCTTTACCCACTATTTTGTTCCACTTATGAAAAATGGTGACTAAAATGCTATTTCTTTTTGTAAGCTAAATTACAGAATCTGTAAATCTTGTACTTAATGAAAATAGACTTAAGGAGGGCCCATAACTCACTGTACTTACTGATATGTTCAAGATAAATCTTGGTAGTTATCTGCAAAAAATAATTTAAGGTTCCATTGTACTTAGATCTTCCTATTACTAACTTGTATTGTGTCAAGTGTACTCAGATAAGGCAGCAATGGTATATAATCCAAGAACTCTTGTGCCCAGTAATCTAAAGTATTCTTCAAAGTTGACAGTAGCCCAAGAGCTCTAGGGCCCTCCCCTTAGGCATTCCTCTGGGCCTCAGAATGTAAGTGTATTTCACATGAATGTCTCCATGACTCTGCTTGTTCTTTCAGGCTTCTTTTCTCTTCTTGCTATGATTTCCTTTTCTTTCCTTAAGAAATGTCTTCCATAAATTATGGGTGTTCTTATATTTGTCATTTGCCCAGTACCCTGAGCAATGTCTCAATAGAACAACAAAATTGTTTTCTTTCTGGTTTCTATACTTAAATTCTGCAAATTTTAGGTTATTTTCCTTTATCAACCCCACGAAAGGAAAATTCACTTTACTGTATCAACCTAGGTATCTATTCATAGATATAATACAACAAAAATTTAAAGTATTTGTTAGGTAAAATTCTCTACAGAAATTCTGTCAAAGGTTGAAGAATACTATGTATATATTATGCACTATTATAATATTAGTGAAATTTAAAATTTAATAAAATCATTAGTAAAGAGATCATTTTATGAATATTGACTAGAAAGAGTAAAATAGAAATCTACTTTTAAATTCTTCTATATTAATTTTGGAAACTGAAATGATTATTTCATTGTTGTAATTCATCTGTATAATTAGAAAAAAACCCTGCATATTTTATTGATTCTCCCAAATGCAAACACAAATTATAGATAAATAAATAAGTATTTTGAAAATAATAATGTCTTAAGTATTTGTTTTCTTTAGCCATTATCTAGCAAACATATATGTGGGCAATTTTTTAAAATATTTTTTTACTATGTATTTTCCTCAATTACACTTCCAATGCTATCCCAAAAGTCCTCCATACCCTCCCCCGACTCCCCTACCCACCCATTCCCACTTTTTGGCCCTGGCATTCCCCTGTACTGGGACATATAAAGTTTGCATGTCCAATGGGCCTCTCCAGTGATGACCGACTAGGCCATCTTTTGATACATATGCAGCTAGAGTCAAGAGCTCTGGGGTACTGGTTAGTTCATAATGTTGTTCCACCTACAGGGTTGCAGATCTCTTTAGTTCCTTGGATACTTTCTCTAGCTCCTCCATTGGGGGCCCTGTGATTCATCCAATAGCTGACTGTGAGCATCCACTTATGTGTTTGCTAGGCCCCGGCCTAGTCTCATAAGAGACAGCTATATCAGGGCCCTTTCAGCAAACGCTTGCTAGTGTATGCAATGGTGTCATCATTTGGAGGCTAATTATGGGATGGATCCCTGGATATGGCAGTCTCTAGATGGTCCATCCTTTTGTCTCAGCTCTGTTTTGTCATAAACAATGATTTTAAATTATATTTACTTTGAAATTCAAAAGACATATATAGTTTATGAATTATAATTTTTATTTTTCAAATTCAAGTGGTTATTAATATATAAAATCTCTTTTTATGAAGCCTTGCTTTTGATATTCTACATTTACAGAAAACTAAATCCTTTTAATTTGGAAAACAAGTATTCAACTTAAAATTTTGGCAAGCAAATGACGTTTTTATGTGTCTAATAAAGCTAAAATACCTCAGGTAAGTTATCAAGATGGTAAAGTTGTTAAATAAGAACTGAAAACTAAGTTTCTTGTTGATCTGTGGGGAAAATTGCCTTTTAGGGACAAGATAAAACATTGATGCCATTAAAAGAAAAATATATGTATGCACTGGGATTAGAGAGGTTAGCAAGCTAAAGGTTTCTAGGAAAAATGCTGAACAATCAAAGCTGTCACTACATGCTTTTACTTTTCCTAAAAACAAAACAAAACAAATAATAAGAGTTCATCTATTTTTCTGTGAATTGGTTCTGTAATTAAATACCCTTGTGTTTTATATACTAAGTAGGTATTATGTTAATTTTATGCCGTTTAAATTGTAGTGACTGTGTAGAGGGACATCCATCTTACACACTTTCTAAATTCTTTCAATTGTGTAATAATGAATAGTTAGAAAATTTATCATTATTTTTAGAGTGTGCTTATGTATTTAGAGTATTTGGTTTGAAATCAGAACTTTTTTTGTGAAGGAATCTGTCCATCTCTCAACTACATCCCGGTCTCTGAGGAATGGAAAATAATTCAAATCAGCCGAAAAGTCCTTTCTGCTACTGAAATTCATAAAAAAAAAAAAAAAATCAAAGATCACATTAAATCCAATAATAACTCAGTGTTTAAAGTTCCACAATTAGGGAAAATGTGTCTTTAATAAGCAATGAGCACTATGCAAAAGCAATGAGCACTATGCAAAGTAATTTTTATATTATTTTTTCCTAGAAGACCTTTGATTTATGTCTTGTATGTCAATGTTGCAGAATGATTCATATCATAATAGGTAAAGCTGGGGCTCGAGGTTAAATGATAGATAAAAGAGCTTGGTTCTTACTTATTGTGTAATGTATTTTTCATGAAAAATTATATGGTTTTTGAGAAGGAATTAAGTTCAAAATAAAATTGTCTTGCTCTTTTGAGAAAATGGAGAATTACAAAAGTCCTTCAGTTATATATATATCAAAATCCAAAAATTTGCCTTCCTTAGCATTTTATGATCTAGATGATGATTCCAGAACAAGGCTGTATGAATATTTAATTTTATAGTTGCTGGGTAGGTCTAATACAGGTCTATTTATAGCCTTGAAACAATAAAAGGCAAGCTCACTACCATATTCTTTGAATACTTTCAAATGTTAGAGGACCATTCTCTGACCCAGGCTTCAAACTCAACATCGATCAGCTCTGTTGAAGTAGTTCACAGAAAATGTGTCCATTGCTAAGGAGAGTAGCAGAAAATCAGTAGTGTCTATGAGAAGAAAACATCCAAGCTCACCATTAGGACAGACAGTAGAAGGGCTTTCCAAATAAATCTATTGAACTGTCCAGTATGCCACCTATAAAATTAAACTTTGATAAATTTGTCAACAACATGTACATTTTTAGTAAACCAATTTAGTTTTTGTCTGGGGAGAACGAATCTGTGTGATCAGTCACAGCTGCTGTTTTTGCAAAGCTTAGAATTTCTTTTTTATTTTATGTTGGAAAAAATGTAAAGATGAAGATTCCTCATGTTATCACAACTGCATTCAGAATTTCATTACCTTTGCTCTGAATCTTGTCCTCCTCCTTTATATAGTGAGAGCAGTGTCTAACTGCCTAGTGCCAGCCTCCACACTTGAGCGAGCACAGTGTGCGTGTTTCTACTGCAAATAGTTACAACTGTGAAACTTGCCTCTTATAAAGTGAATGTCATACTGATCTTTCAAATTAATCTCTACCTTCTATCAGCTGGAGAGTTTGGTTCAACAAACTACAGCATTGACTTTTAGAATTCTGTAAGATGTAAACCAGCCACCTGACCTCCCAAGAGGCCTCTCAAAGCTACCATTTCTCCAGTTTGGGATATTCTCGCACTGCATTCTCCCCAACCATGATTTGAAGCTAGATCCAAAGGGCATCTGCTTATAAACTGAATGTACAAATCAGATATTATAAAATTGTTTAAAATATTTTAGTAGACTCATAATTTATTATTTTGAAGATTAAAACAAATTTATGTGAAATTTTGATGCAAAAATAAACACTTGTTCTTTTTAAAAAAACAAGTAAACATTATGGATGGATGGATATTTTATAACATATGATCTGTATAGATATAGGACTGACAATGTAGTTGACATTTTGATTTTATGCTGAATATTGAAAATTTCATGACACATAAACTTGTAATAGAAAGTGGCAGATGTGTATTTCAGCTCATTATTGTAATTGTTAGAGGTTCTATAACAATTCCCACGTAAATTCTTGAACAACTTTTGTCAAACTGAAATTAACTCAATGTTCAATATTTAAACAAAATATTTTAGGACAGTACAATCCAATGATTGACTAACATGTACTTGCTGTTAAATGATAGTGCATTATATGAGAAGTCAAAACTCTGTGTTTCCTATAATTAAAGCATGTATTTATAAAGGAAAAGAATATATATATATATATATATAAACAAAAGCTGCAGTATGTGACATATAACAGCCTTGGCCCCATGGAGTGGTGCTTCAGGAAGCATATATTGGTACTACAGGATCTGTGGAGAATGAATCACATTTCTCTGTGTTCATAAGCAAGACTAATATGAACTCAAGTGATTCAACCCCAGTGGGCACTGTCAG
The DNA here is from genome assembly GCF_978045245.1 of Mus caroli. NCBI lineage: Eukaryota > Metazoa > Chordata > Mammalia > Rodentia > Muridae > Mus > Mus caroli. The sequence continues at coordinate 84,834,511 of NW_028227258.1, read as the reverse complement.
AAATTTTCAGACTGATTATATATTTGTATATTAAAAAAACAACACTGTTGTCACCCAATATTAGCCCCAGTATTCATTTATGTATCATCTAATTTTTTAATTAGGCATTTTCTTCATTTACATTTCCAATGCTATCCCAAAAGTCCCCCCTACCCACCCACTCCCAATTCTTGGCCCCGGTGTTCCCCTGTACTGGGGCATATAAAGTTTGCATGACCAATGGGCCTTTCTTTCCACTGATGGCCTAGTAAGCCATCTTCTGATACATATGCAGCTAGAGACATGAGCTCCAGGGGGTACTGGTTAGTTCATATTGTTGTTCCACCTATAGGGTTGCAGATCCCTTTAGCTCTTTGGGTACTTTCTCTAGCTCCTCCATTGGGGGCCCTGTGATCCATCCAATAGATGACTGTGAGCATCCACTTCTGTGTTTGCTAGGCCCTGGTATAGTCTCACAAGAGACAGCTATATCAGGGTCCTTTCAGCAAAATCTTGCTAGTGTGAATAAAATATATTGCACTTAGTAGGTAGGCACGGTGGCAAGATGGGAGTGGTTGGGGGAGCACCCTCATAGAGGGAGTGGTTGGGGAGGGGATTGAGGGTTTTCTGAAGGGGAACCCTGAAAAGAGGAAAACAATTGAAATGTAAATAAAGAAAATATTAAATAAATAAATAGGAAAAAAAAAGAAATGTAACGGGATTCTACCAGCTCTAAGAAAAGTTTATCCTTATGACTAGATGCATAAGCTTTTAGTTGAGTTAGGGCCTCTATTTACACTGACCTCATGTTACCAATGAGAAGAATCAGAACTTAACTTTAAGCACCATGCAGCTGACCTTAAACTTGAAAAGTTGGAGGAATTTCAAATAAAAATAAAAAACACCAGACAGCAAAGACTGGACAGAGGACATCATCAAAAGACACACCAGCAACTTTAATCCAGATACCCATGTCTCATTACAAAAACACATGCAACATTAGAATTCAAGAATATCTATCTCTTCCAAAAGTTAGTAGTCTATAAGGAAAGCATAATGATATATAAAATGTTTGATTTCAGTATTTTATATATAAGTACATGCAAGAAACTCAGTGAAGGTTATTAAACACCCAAATAAAGACAACAAAACCACAAACAAATAGTTCAATGAAATCAAGAAGTCAACTTAAAATATGAAATAGAATTAAGTAAATTAATCAAATTCAAGTTGAAGAAAAGTTCAATAATTCAAATCAAATGTTTAGAAGGGTCTTTCTCAAACAGGATCAAGAAGAAAAGGGAGTATCAGAGAGTGGAGACCAGGTAGAGGAGGTGAATCACTTAGCTCACTTTGGATCACAAAGAAAAGGTCCTAACTAATAGCTCATGAACAGAACATGCAGAACTCTGAGGCACTACAGAAAGACCAAACCGTTGAAGGAGAGGAAACCCAGGTTGAAGGACAAAAAAATATTTTTCAACAAAATAAGAGAAAAAAAATCTCGGAGTTAAAAAAGAAAAAACAAAAACTAAAAGCAAAACGTGATGCTTATGAAGCTGAAAGAGGTATATACAGAAAACTAAATACAAGGAGACAAACACAAAATCAAACAAAACACAAACTTCCTATTTCATATTATAGTTAAACTCTAAGAATATTGAAACCTGCAAGACACAAAGACCTAGTTACATATAAGCCAAATGCATCGGAATTGTAGATGATTTTTCAAATGATACTAAAATACCAAAAGGCTGGCTATACCATTTTGAAGAACCACAGATGCCAAACCAGAATATTCTTCCCTGTAAAACCATGTATCTAATTGCAGCAGAAAGAAAATAATGATATAAACATTTGATAGATTAATGACCATATAAGGTGCGTTACAGATGCTATTGGAAGGGATACTTCCAACTGAAGAGAAGCATCCGTGTATCCTTGCGGTGACAATGAAAACAAACAAACAAACAAACAAACAAACAGTGTTAGTTTATCAATGAAAACAAACGGAGACTAAGAAACAAAACAGGATGAAGTCAACAAAATGACAGGAATCAATCTCATATCATGGTAATAACTGTTTTTCTGAGAAAATGAAAACATTAAAAAAAGAAGGTTTCTAATCTAATAAGTACCAAATTCAACTTCAAACCAAACATAACAAAAATTTAAAGAAGCGTATTTAATATGATTCAAGAAAAAGCCCACAAAGAGGACATAACAATCTTAAATGTTTGTGTAACAAACTCAGGGTCAACCAATTCCATAACATAAATGTTACTAAGATCTAATACAGCAATTAGACCTAGCAACTTAATTATGGCCAATTTTAATACCCCACTTTCAAGAAGGCTAGAATACTGAGGCAAAAAGTGAATAGGAAAGAATGGAGTTAAATTACGTCATTGTTTCAACAAACCACACATCAAATTATCTTATAAAAAAAAAAGAAAGTTCCTTTTATTGTGAATTTTAAGAAAATACTATAAATTGTTTTTCATCATTATTATTTTAATTTTTATAATCTATTATACATGTGGAATATAGATGAAATATAATCCTTTATATTTAGTGTACTTACACTAGTACATTAAGACTTCTTAACCATTTATATGAATCACTTTATTTACACTCCAAATGTTGGCCACCAACCCAGTACCCCTCTTGAACAGTTCTTCCCTTACCCTCCCTTCTCTTTGCCTCTGAGAGGCTGCCCTCCACACCCCGCAGATATCTATGACATTGGGGCATCAAGTCTCCATAGGCTCATCCTATCACACTGAGGTCAGACAAGGCCACTTTAAAGTGGAGATTTCTGCTTTCTTTAGAAACTCAGGTGATAGTGATGTTTTGCTGGGGCAGACATGTGAAAGAATGTTTTGCTGAAGGTAACACGGGTGAAAGTAGGTTTTGCTATAGCAAACACATGATGTTTAGAAAGAATATAAATGTGACCCCACAGACAATGGGAAACGGAGCATTGTTTTGTTTGCTCTGCCTCCCTAGTCTTTGCTGATGACTCTCATGTATTGGTTCACCATACATTGCACTGCTGAGCTTTGCTTGTGGTGACTTCATAGAGAGAAACTCACCACAGAACTTCTCATGAGATTTCTGCTGTTCTTGCTGCTTCAACACACTCTGGCTGATTTGCAAGTCTCACAGTTTCTTTTTGATTAAACGGCTCTTACTGATTCATTTGTGGTGTCTGCCAAGTGGACTGGACTGTCCTTGCTCCTTCATATTTAGTGTTTGCTGGTGGACTAGACTGAGAAGAACGAAGATTAAAATCACCACAAAGACTATCACAAACATGTTCACTTCCCCCATATCCTAATAACCTTTCTTTTTACTGCCTCTGCTGGGTGATAAGCTAGAAGACAGGTTTAACCCTTATTAAAGTAGGGTGTGAAAAAATAGATGCCTACCCAGCCCTCTGCTACATATGTGCCTGGAGCCTCCAACCAGCCTGTGTGCATTCATTGTTTGATGGCTTAATCTCTGGGAACTCCCAGTGGTCCAGGTTAGCTGACACTATTTTCCTATGAGGTTGCCATCCACTTCATTTATTTCAGTCCTTCCCCTTACTCTTTTTTTTTTCTTTTATTGGACATTTTCTTTATTTATATTTCAAATGGTATCCCCTTTCCAGGTCTCCCTTCCAGAACCATCTACCCCTTCTCCCCTCCCCCTGCCACTATGAGGGTGATCCCCCACCCATCCATCCACTCCTGCCTTCCCCCTTACTCTTACATAGGATTCCTTGACCTCAGTTCAATGCTTGGCTGTATCTGACCAAGACTTTTAAAATTACGTATTAATTCCTATTTATTGGAAGCTATCCCACATTTGTGTGCTTCAGGCTTGATTTGCACTACTTCTGACCACAGAACTTAGATTATTCATTTAAATCAACCTTTAAGAGACAATTTTAGATGAATATAAATGTGTGTTCCCTTTTGGGTTCCAGACTTGTTTTTCTCAATCTCTTCTAAAAAAACAAAAACAAAACAAAACAACAACAATAACAAAACAACTTATTGACATATAGCATGGTCGTTTTATTTATGTTATATACTATTTATTTTCTGCTTCTTCTAGGATGTAAATTTGCTGTTGCTGATAAAGCCCAAATGACATATATAGATATTATATAACACAAGAAACACACAAAAAAGAAAAAGTTAATTAAGAGGAAAAAGGGCCACTTTTCTCCATATGCTGTATTTCTTATATTTTGGTTAAGAATCTGAATATTCATACCATTAAAAATGAATGTTGTTTTCTCTAAGTACTTTCTCCATTTGCAGGTCAAGGCAAAACTACACGTACACGTTTTATGTTCATCAGTGTGAAATTACACTTTAAATAGCTGATCTCTCTCTTCTCTCCCCCTCCCCAACTCTTCCTTTCTCTCTCTCCAATAGATAACTCGCCTTCAACATTCTCATCAACAGTAATGACTATGCATGTGTTCATAATATCTTTAATCTGACAGGCAAAATATTTTGAGTCATTCATTCTTTCACTTTTGGAGTTTTATTTATTCTGCCAGCAAGCATTCTACAACATGATGCTACAGTGTGCCCTTTAAGAAACAGGACTGTTTCCACTTTAACCTTCCTACAGGAAATTAAAAATGTGCCACACAGTTTATTAATCAAGCAGAACAGTATTAGAATATTAGCAGTGATGATAATGATTAAACGGCTATTTTACTTAGGTGATATAAAAGTTAGATTCCAATAAAAACTGAATGAATTACACATGAAGTTCAAGACAGAACTATGACATAAAGACAGAAATGGACATAAGGAGTAGAAAAGATTGATGGAGTAAAGGAGAAGAAAATGCACACCCTGCTCAAACCCATTGGGTAGTTTAAACCCTTTCTTCAGAACCACTTTAGCAAATAAGTAATGTTTTACTGATTTAAAATCAACTACTTTGTTAAAATATGTTTTCAACCTAAGCCAATGTCTGATTTATTATATCTATTGAAAGCAGAGACAAGTCGACATTGTGGCACAAAGTGATTTAATGTTCAACTATCTTGAAAATTTCATAAAGATATATTTAGATATGAGCAGAATTTATAAGAAGCATCCAGAGCCAATTCAACATAATATTCTATGTCTAATAAATCTTCCACATGCTTTTACAAATCTAATGAATTCCATTTATTTCTAATTATCTTAGTACAAAATAATAAATAATTGATTACCATGGAAATATGAATCTTGCCAATATGCCATATGTATTAGAGAATGGATCCTTTTTCACACACAGAAGGCAGTTACATGGCTAAAACACCAATGAGAAGATGAGTCAATGAGCTAAAACAGGAACCACTGATGTGTTCCAAATTTGTTTAAAATTTCTAGAATTTTTATGCTTGTGCTTCAAAGACTACATTTGTGTATTTAACAGAAGTCAAACCAAGTAAATGTCTAGTAGTTGAGATTTGAAAAATAATTAAAGAATAATTTTAAAACAAGGTCTTAAAATAATTTAAGATAGTATAGTTTAAGAATGATGGTAGGCCACATATATTATGAAGATCTTAATAATTTGCACAAATATATTGTTGTGACAAAACATATCAATATAACCATACTTTTTATAGGAAAATATTTAAAGTTCCAAGTTCTTGCTTAGGATGAAGAATACTATTCCCAGTATATCATCCTGAGTGAGGTAACCCATTCACAAAAGAACACATATGATGTACACTCACTGATAAGTGGATATTAGCCCTGAAGCTCAGGATACCCAAGATAAAATTCTATCCATTTTAGAAGGGGAGAACAAAACAGCCATGGAAGGAGTTACAGAGACAAAGTGTGGAGTAGAGATTGAAGAAATGATCATCTAGAGACTGACTCACCTGGGGATCCTTCCCATTTACAATCACCAAACCCAGACACTGTTGTGGATGCCAACAAGTGGTTGCTGACAGGAGCCTGATATAGCTGTCTCCTGGGAGACTCTGCCAGTTCCTGAAAAATACGAAGTGGAAGCTCATAGCCATCCATTGAACTGAGCACAGGGTCCCCAGTGAAGGAGCTAGAGAAAGAACCCAAGGATTTGAAGGTGTTTGCACCTATGGGGATAGGAGGAACAACAGTATGAACTAACCAGTACCCCCAGCTCCCAGGGACTAAACCACCAACCAAAGAATACACATGGAGGGACTTATGGCTCCAGTTATAGCAGAGGATGGCTTAGTCAGTCATCAATGGGAGGACAGGCCCTGGTACTGTGAAGGTTCTATGCTCCAGTGTAGGGGAATGTCTGGGTCAGGAAGCAGGAGTGGGTGGGTTGGTGGGCAGGGGGCATAGGCGGAGGAGGTTTTTGGGGGGAAACCAGAAAAGAGGATAAAATTTCAAATGTAAATAAAGAAAATATCTATTAAAAAAAGAAAAAAGAAAAAAGGAAACGGGCAAAGAAGAAATAAAAAATTTAGATTGTACTTTAGAAGTCTGTACTACAAAAAATTTAAAAATATATCAATAGATTATATTTACCGGTATGAAGTCAAGAGCAGATAAACAATCTAAAGAGATTTATAACCCACAGGAATTAGAAGAAGTCATTAATAGTCTCCCAACCAATAAAAGCTCAGGGTAGATAGTTTTAGAGCAGAATTCTACTACTTTTAAGGACGAACTAAAGCCAGTACTTCTAAATCTTTCCACAAAATAGAAACATAAGGAACATTAACAAAATCATTCTATCAGGCCAAATCACTCGGATAATCAAACCAAGGATTCAACAAAGAAAGAGAATTACAGATCAAGTTCCTTCATGAACATTGACACAATACTCAGTAAAGTAAAAACCAAATCCAAGAACACATCAAAAAGATTATCACCCACAGGGGAATGCCAGGGCCTAGAAGTGGGAGTGGGTGGGTAGGGGAGTGGGTAGGGGGTCGAGGGTATGGGGGAATTTTGGGATAGCATTTGAAATGTAAATGAAGAAAATTCCTAATTTAAAAAAATTAAAAAAAAAAAGATTATCACCAAGATAAAGTAGACTTTCCTCAAAGGATAGAGGAAGGGAAGTAAATGTTATCCACCACATAAATAGACTGAATGAAAAGAAACACATAATCTTCTCATTAGGTACAGAAAAGCCTTTGATAAATTCCAATACCCCTTCATAATAAAAGTTCTGGAGCAGTAAAGGACACAAAGACTGCCTAAATAAAATAAATTGGATTGGCAGCTAGTCTAAAGTAAATATCAAATTTTAAATGTAGAGAAACTTAAAGCAATTCAACTAAAGTCAAGAAAAACAATTTTTCTACTTCCTCAGTATCTATTTAATACAGTGACTGAAGTTTTAACTACAGCAATAATCAAATTTTAGAAGATCATGATCATTTAATGCCAAAAAGGAAGATATCAAAGAATTGTTGTTTGTAGGTGATATGATAATATTAAAAAGTATTCAATAAATTCCACCACAAAATTCTTATAGCTGATAAATTCTTCCAGAAGTGGTTGAACCCAAGAGTTAAAAAAAAAAAAGTCAGTAACCCTCCTATATAAAAATAACAAAGTAACTGACAACAAAATAAAGGAAAGAACACCCTTCATAATGACCTCAGATAGTACAAAATGTTTTGGGATAACAGAAACCAAAAAAGGGAAAGGCTTGTATGATAAAACAAACAAACAAACAAACAAAAACCCAAACAAACAAAAGCCCAAACAAAAACTAAAACAAAAAACTTCAAGTCTTAAATGATTTGACGTCAGGTGATGGAAAGATCTTTAATTCTCAAAGATCAGAAGGACTAACAGTAAAAATGACCATTCTACCAAAAGTATACAATTCTCATAAAAATTCCAATACAGATTTTTACAGACCTGAAAAGGATATTTCTCAGCATCATATGGAAAAACAAAAAGCCTAGGATAGCTTAAACAGCCATCCCAGATTTGAAACTGTATTGCAGAGCTGTAGTAATAAAATCTACATGGAATTGGCATAAAAACACCCAAGTTGATCCACGTAACCAAATTGCTGACCCAGACATTTATTTACACATCTTTGGACACTTGATTTTTTTTTTTTTATGAGAAAGCCAGAAATACACACTGGATAAACAAGTGTCTTCATCACATTGTGGTGTGTTAAACTGCACTTCTCTATATAAAAGAAGGCAAATAGATTCTGATTTTTGCCCTGGATGAAACTCATGTCCAAGTATGTCAAAAAACTCACATAAAACCATATACACTGAACCTGATAGAAAAGAATGTGGGGAATAACCTTTAGTAACACAGGGAAAAAAAAACAAGCTCAGGCATTAATGAGTGGAAGCTCATGAAAGCTCTGAAAGGCAAAAAGATACCATCACTTGTACAATGTGGCAGCCTATAGGATGGTAGAAAAATTTTACCAACTCCACATCCAATAAAGAACTGTTATCCAAAATATTTAAAGAACTAAAAGTCTAGATACCAACAAACCACATAAGCCAATTAAAAGTGCGGTATAGGTCTGAAGAGGGAATTCTCAATTCGTGGTTGAGGAGCATTTGAAGAAACTTACAACATCTTTATCCCTTAGGGAAATGCAAATCAAAACTACTTTGAGATTTGATCTTAAACCTGTAAGAATGGCTAGGTCAATAACACAAATGACAGCTTATGCTGGTAAGGATGAGGAGCAAGGAAGACACTCCTCCATTGCTGGTGGGAGGGAAAACTTGTACTGCCGCTGTGGAAATCAATATGTCTGTTTATCTAAAAACTCGGACCTATCTACCTGAAGACAAAGGCATACTACTCTTGACCATTTATCCAAAGGACTCTCCATCCCATTACAAGAACAGTTGTTCAGTTATGTTCATTGTAGCTTTATTCATAGTAGTCAGAAACTGGGACTAACCCAGTTATTTTAACTAGGGTAAAAATAATGTGGTATATTTACATAATAGAATATTACTTAGCCATTAAAAAATTCCTCCTAAAAGTTTCAGGCAAAATAATGGAACAAGAATAAAAAAAATCATCTTGATATAGGCAGGGAGGAAGAGAGAGAGAGAGAGAGAGAGAGAGAGAGAGAGAAGAAAAACACGATTTCTAATAAAAATTCTGCTATTAAATGCAGAAACCCCACAGCTAGACTTTATGGAAAGAAAGAGTGAAGATTCAGCTGAAGAGCACGACTCACTGAGTAAACTAAGCAAGGCTCACATGGTCGCACAGAGACTGAAGCAGCAAGCATGGGTCCTGCATGGGTCTCTGTATAAATATTATGACTGTTAGCTTGTTGTTTTGGTGAGACTCATTAAAGCAGGAGCAGGTGTGTCTCGTTCTCTTTTCCCTGTTCTTTGGATTTTTTTTTCCTCTGATTGGGTTGACTTGTTCAGCGTACATAGAAAGGGTTTTGCCTTGTCTTGTTGTGTCTTGTTTTGTCGTATTTGGTTTTTGTCTCCTGAAGATCTTTTTTTTTTTTTTTTCCTGAGTGAGTCTGGTGCAGAGAGGACATTATAGTAGTGGGGAACTAGGAAGTATAAAGGGAGGGGAGACTAACGTGGTGTATTGTATAAAAGAAGAATAAACTGTCAAGAAAAATAGTAAGTAAATAAATAACCTTTACATTTTAGATTTAAGAATCTTAACTTTTTTATGTTTCAAAATAAACTTAGTAACAATTTTATTGCTATTTCTAAATATAATTTTTAAAATAAGTAAAATTGAAGATTATGCCAGCTAAGAAACATTGGTCTTTGAATTCATGCAGAAGAGGTCACTAGGGCATAATAATCGAAATGATCTTTTTAAGGAGATTTCATAGTGTCAGGTATCAAGACAGTTTAATAAAACTCTCAGTCCTGAAATTCACATGGAAAATATTGCTGCTTCTCTCCCTTTTGACTACTAATTCACTCACTTTGTAGTTGCAAGTCTCTCACAATATTTTCTCACTCAGAGAATTTAAAATCTACCCAGGGATCCATCCCATAACCAGCCTCCAAACCCAGACAGTATTGAATATGTCAGTAAGACATTTGCTGACAGGACCCTAATATAGCTGTCTCTTCTGAGGCTATGCCAGTGCCTGGCAAATACAGAAGTGGATGCTCACGGTCATCTATTGAATGTAACACAAGGCCTCCAATGGAAGAACTAGAGAAAGTACCCAAGGAGCTGAAGAGGTCTGTAACCCTATAGGAGAAACAAAAATATGAACTAACCAGTAACCCCCAGAGCTAGAGTCTCTAGCTACATATGTAGCAGAAGATGGCCTAGTCGGCCATCATTGGGAGGAGAAGCCCTTGGTCTTGCAAACTTTATATGCCCCAGTACAGGGGAATGCCAGGGCCAGAAAGCGGGAGTGGGTGGGTTGGGGAGCGGGTAGGGGTAGGGAGGGAGGGTATAGGGAACTTTCAGGATAGCATTTGAAATGTAAATGAAAAATATCTAATAAAAATTGTTTATAAAAATTCCATAAATAATGTAAAACTTCTCAAATGTTTTGATCACATATGAATAGAAGGAGACTGTTTAATTGTAGTAGCTTCATGCCATATCATTACTGCTGTTACTGCTGGTTTTGTATGCCAGTGGTCTTACAACTTCAATGACAAAGAAAAAAATTTGCTCATGTAAGATTAAGACTACAATTCTCCCCAGTATTTAAGCTTCTCCAGTGTCACAATGAATGTAAAAATGACAACCCACATAGTTTGACCTGTTTTACTTCCCAATGTATTTTGGTCCCATTATTTGGGCCAACAGCTAACCCAAGACATGGGGGCAATTTTACTAATAAAGGCACTAGTATTGATAGTCAAAAAAGATTTCAGTTTGTAAACTAGAATGCGATAGAGTTATGATAACAATCTCAGCACCTTAAAACTAAAAACTGCTAACAAAACGTGCGTATTTATCATATACAGGATTTCACATTCTATAGATTCTTAGTTATTTATAATTAAAAGAAGGGCTTCTTATTCTATTGTGGGTGTTTGTGTGTAATGTCGCATGTGTGCACGTGTGTAAGAGTTCACCTAGCTGAGCCTTTGTGAAGGCCTGAGGTGGATGCTGAGGTGCCTTACTCAATGTCTCCCCCATCTCCTACGCTGATACTGGGTTTCTCATTGAGTTTCGACATTGCTGTTTTCTGTTAACCTAGATGCCCAGTGCGCTGTCATTAATCCCCACCCTGAGATTGTAGACATTTTCCTCCACCTCTGACTTTAATAGGAGTGCTGGCCACCCAAACTCAAGTCCATATCCTTGTACTGAAAGCACATTATCCACTAAACGATTGTACTGCCTTGGTATATTCAAACACAAGTATCAGTAGAATTGTTTGCTATGTTTCTAGGTGTGTTTCTATTTATGTTGCTATAAATGACATAAACTTTGTTTTAATAGTTTTTATTTCAATTGATTCCCAATCACTGTGTACTCTAATTAAATTCATTCTGTGACATGAAACAGTAGGTGAAATCAATACATCCGAGTTGGATTTAAATTTATTTATTTATTATTAGATATTTTCATTTAAATTTCAAATGTTATCCCCAAAGCCCTTTATACTCTCCCCGGCCCTGCTCCCCAACCCACCCACTCCTGCTTTCTGGCCCTGGCATTTCCCTGTAGTGGGGCATAGGATCTTAGCTAGACTAAGGGACTCTCCTCCCATTGATGGCTGACTAGGCCATCCTCTGCTATATAAGCAACTAGAGACTCTGGGGGATTAAATTTATTTTTATTTTTATATAAAATTTCACTTTTAAAACACTTAGTGTGACAAAATTAATGCAGATTATATTTTTATTCATTGTATAATAAAAGCAGAAATATGAGATAGTTGATTATAAATTATTTTCAAAATTCAGATTTCTATATCTAGACATGTGATTGTAAAATATGTATATAATTTATTTTTCCATGTTTTTTCCAAAGAAGTAAAAATTTCTAATTTATACCAAAGAGAAGTAAATGCCTTTTAACTCATAAAACAGCACTCTTGGTTATATAGACTTTTATGGTTTGATTCTATTACCACTTGGATCTTCAAGGCTGAAATGTCTTATGTTCAAGTTCTAGGCCTATGGAGACTAAAATGTGAGAAATAGTCTTTCACAGGGTTTTTAAAATGATAAAAATAAAAAGATAAAAGCGAGTAGTGTCAGCTCTGTGGAGAAAGTGTTTTCTTGTACAGAATTTATAGAGTACATCGCCAACGTGAGAGATGGGATAGCCCAGTTTAAACCATGCTTGGCTGTATCAGGAGTGATTCAATTTTAGGAGGGTCGAGACTGTGAACTACAGAAGCCTTGCACCCCTTTCCTTCACAAAACACTACTTACATTTGTGAGAAATTTCAATAGATAACACTACTTTTAAAATCTCTATCCCGCTTCTTGTCATATCTTTTATTCTACTTCTCAGGATAAATGCAAAAGGAAAAAAAATAGCCCTGCCATAAAATTTTTCGGGAGAAAAAATTTTAAAGAGATATGACTTGTATTTTTCCAGTCACTAACACAGACACACAGATAAACACCAATCATCACAGCACGTCTTACTGTCTTGTCAAGCTGGCTAACTGAACACTGCATACTCATTCTGAAATTCTCAGACAACCCTACTTTTAAAACTCAAGCACAGGGACAAATATGCAAGGTATCTTCTAAAATCACTTATGATTATTTACACAGGAAGTAAACCAGTGAGCTTAGTAGTATCTCAGAGCATTGGCACAAAAGAAAAATTCAGAGAAACAGTTATTATGAAAGAGTGGTCCTCTTCTGATGAAGCAGAATGCTGTCCTGGATGACCAGGCATTAGGTCAATTCTGTCTCAGTACATTCTTGTCTTAAAGCTTGGAGATCAGTTGTCTTTGGTGCTGGACAAACATTCAAAGGTGAGTGCAGTGGGCCCCTTTTATCTAGATTTTCTTCTGCTTGGAGAGTGCAAGCTCACAGGCTAATAGAAAGATGCTTGCAAAGAAGACCCTGGCTGTAAACCTCATCCTTTCACCACAGCCATACATAGTAAATTATTATTGCCGTTGTTAATCCAGAATATAAATGTTTTTCACTATCATTTGATTTCTTTGCTCCAGTGGTTAATGTGTCAGCAGTAATCTCTCTAGATAATAGTTTCTTAGGATTTAATGCCTCAAAAGATCCTAAAATACTACAGTTCAATTACTCCTAAAAGTTTATGATTTTACTGGGACCCATGCATTCTATTCTTTTTTCAAGTAGGTTACTTCGGTTGGGTTACTGCATCAGTTTACGTGTTCTAGAAGGAACATATAACAAATGGAGGAATGTATGCACATTTCTCTAACCTATCCCACCTCAAATACATTCAAGATAAACACAAGCCTTCTGGGCCTGTGAGTGTGTATAGCACTGATGTTAAATAAGGCTCCAAGAGCATCAGGGAAAGTCTGTCTCTACTAGTCTATATATTGTGTACAATTTATTTTACAACAATTTCTAATACCTGTTATTGAATGAAAATTTAATTCTTATTTTGATTGTGAATAGTAGAGAACAGATATTTATACTAGTAAAATATTAGAATTAAAGCTGTATATTTTTATTGGAATTATCATTAAGAACTCGTCTCCATATACATATATATGTTAAAAAGTGATAGATAAGGAGATATTCCAAATATACAATAAATATATAGTTTATACTTGTAAGATTATATATATTAATTTACACTTAAACCTCTGTATTCTTATGTATCTGAATATTTGATATTTTTTAATATATCTATACATAAATGCTATCTTCTTTCCTACTGGAACAATATCCAGAAAAATGAGAAACATAATAGTCAGAAGTAAGCTTACATTTGTACTATACTTTTAAGTTACTTTGTATATTTTATGAGTATCTTAGAAACAGTTTACCACTAAGAAATCCCAACCTGGAGGCAAATAAACAAAATAAAACAAAACAGAACAGAACAAAAGGCATTGGAATACTTAGTGGCCAAATTTTTTGTAAATATAATTGTTCTAAATAGAGATTGGTATGACCTGCCTCTGGAATCCCTAGGTGATAGAATGTTTAATTACTTCCTTCTTTTGTTAATGTGAAAAATGCCTGAGAAACAGCATTTCAGGGAAGGAAGTGCTTCTTTTGCTCGAGATTTGAGAAGGTGCAGCCTTTCAGGGTGGAAACGCATGGCAGAAGGACGATTGTGCTGGAACTGGTCCTGAATCAAAACTCAAGATAAGAAGTAAAGAGAATAAGTGGCAGTAGTCTGTTTAATTGATCCTCTTTGAATGCTGCTATCCACATTAGTATTTTCCTTTCAGGTACACCTTCCTGAAAATATTGGCAGATATCCCCAGAGGCAAATTTCAGTGGTGGTTCTTAATGCAGTCAGGCTGACAATGAAGATTAACCACCACAACTATCTCGTTTCATAAATACTAACCATCTTCCAAGAATGATAAGGACATGTTAAGAAAGAAAGTCATAGACGTTTTGTGAGATGCTGCATGCCTGTACAGACTGAAATAGAACGAGAAAAAATCATTAAAATGAACAAAAAAATCATTAAAAATGGCCATATTGATGTCATACAACTCAGCACAAGACAAAGGAAGTCAGTTATATAATTCTTCATCTCAAACAAGTATGATTTAGAGAGCTTTAAGAATGTTATTTTTTGTTGAACAGGCATGTTGAATCACTAGATTTATAATGATTGGTTACAAAGCATACATCCTGATAATGAAGGGAAGCTATAATGGAACCAATCAGCCAGAGTCCAAGAGAATATGAGAAAATAAGATTGAAAGGGGAATCTAAATAATTTGAACCACACATCATATAAATTCTAACTCAAAACATCTGTCATATTCTATTGATTTTTTTAACCAAATAATAATTTTACATTTGCTTCTTCTTGTAGAAATTGAAACTCAAAACTATCAAGTATTCTATGATGATCCAGCTTGTTTCTTTTTTATTTATTTCTAATATGTCTGTTAATTCTTTTAGAATTCCCTGTGATATATTTTAATTACTTCAAAGTTATGTACTTTTAAAAAACAAAGAAAAATATGTTGAACCCAATGTGCATAACTTATATACTTTTGGATATGTGGCCATCCATATCCTTTACTCTAGGACTTTGTTTTGCTGGATCTTATGTATATAATACACATCCTATCAAAATAAGTGTGGATTTCTACATTCAACTGCTATGCTGTGTTTGGAAAATATTGTTTCCTTGTGCACATTAACTAGATCTGGCTCTTGTATTCCTTCTACAACTTCTTCCTTTATGACTGTCAAGCCTTAGGTAGAAAAGTTTTGTTATAAATATCCTTTCTTTTTTTTTTTCATTCAACCATTTATTTATTTATTTTAATTTTTAATATTTTTTATTACATATTTTCCTCAATTACATTTCCAATGCTATCCCAAAAGTCCCCCATAGCGCCCCCCACTTCCCTACCCACCCATTCCCATTCTTTTGGCCCTGGCATTCCCCTATATTGGGGCATATAAAGTTTGCAAGTCCAATGGGCCTCTCTTTCCAGTGATGGCCGACTAGGCCATCTTTCCATACATATGCAGCTAGAGACAAGAGCTCTGGGGTACTGGTTAGTTCATCATGTTGTTCCAACTATAGGGTTGCAGATCCCTTTAGCTCCTTGGGTACTTTCTCTAGCTTCTCCATTGGGAGCCCTGTGATACATCCAATGGCTGACTGTGAGCATCCACTCCTGTGTTTGCTAGGCCCTTGCATAGTCTCACAAGAGACAGCTATCTTTGGGTCCTTTCAGCAAAATCTTGCTAGTGTATGCAATGGTGTCAGCGTTTAGAAGCTGATTATGGGATGGATCCCTGGATATGGCAGTCTCTAGATGGTCCATCCTTTCATCACAGCTCCAAGCTTTGTCTCTGTAACTCCTTACATGGGTGTTTTGTTCCCAATTCTAAGAAGGGGCACAGTGTCCATATTTTGGTCTTCATTCTTCTTGAGTTTCATGCGTTTAGCACATTGTATCTTATATCTTGGATATCCTAAGTTTTGGGCTAATATCCACTTATCAGTGAATACATATTGTGTGAGTTCCTTTGTGATTGTGTTACCTCACTCAAGAAGATGCCCTCCAGGTCCATCCATTTGGCTAGGAATTTCATAAATTCATTCTTTTTAATAGCTGAGTAGTACTCCATTGTGTAAATGTACCATAATTTCTGTATCCATTCCTCTGTTGAGGGACATCTGGGTTCTTTCCAGCTTCTGGCTATTATAAATAGGGCTGCTATAAACATAGTGGAGCATGTGTCCTTTTTACCGGTTGGGACATCTTCTGGATATATGCCCAGGAGAGGTATTGCTGGATCCTCCAGTAGTACTATGTCCAATTTTCTGAGGAACCGCCAGACTGATTTCCAGAGTGGTTGTACAAGCTTGCAATACCACCAACAATGGAGGAGTGTTCCTCTTTCTCAACATCCTTGCCAGCATCTGCTGTCACCTGAATTTTTGATCTTAGCCATTCTGACTGGTATGAGGTGGAATCTCAGGGTTGTTTTGATTTGCATTTCCCTGATGATTAAGGATGTTGAAAATTTTTTCAGGTGCTTCTCTGCCATTCGGTATTCTTCAGGTGAGAATTCTTTGTTCAGTTCTGAGCCCCATTTTTTAATGGGGTTATTTGACTTTCTGGAGTCCACCTTCTTGAGTTCCTTATATATATTGGATATTAGACCCTTATCTCATTTAGGATAGGTAAAGATCCTTTCCCAATCTGTTGGTGGTTTTTTTGTCTTGTTGATGGTGTCTTTTGCCTTGCAGAAGCTTTGCAGTTTCATGAGGTCCCACTTGTCAATTCTCGATCTTACAGCACAAGCCATTGCTGTTCTATTCAAGAATTTTTCCCCTGTGCCCATATCTTCAAGGCTTTTCCCCACTTTCTCCTCTATAAGTTTCAGTGTCTCTGGTTTTATGTGAAGTTCCTTGATCCACTTAGACTTGACCTTAGTACAAGGAGATAGGAATGGATCGATTCGCATTCTTCTACATGATAACAAGCAGTTGTGCCAGCACCATTTGTTGAAAATGCTGTCTTTCTTCCACTGGATGGTTTTAACTCCCTTGTCGAAGACAAAGTGACCATAGGTGTGTGGGTTCATTTCTGGGTCTTCAATTCTATTCCATTGGTCTATTTGTCTGTCACTATACCAGTACCACGCAGTTTTTATCACAATTGCTCTGTAGTAAAGCTTTAGGTCTGGCATGGTGATTCCACCAGAGGTTCTTTTATCCTTGAGAAGAGTTTTTGCTATCCTAGGTTTTTTGTTATTCCAGATGAATTTGCAGATTGCACTTTCTAATTCGTTGAAGAATTGATTTGGAATTTTGATGGGGATTGCATTGAATCTGTAGATTGCTTTTGGCAAGATAGCCATTTTTACAATGTTGATCCTGCCGATCCATGAGCAGGGAGATCTTTCCATCTTCTGAGATCTTCTAGAATTTCTTTCTTCAGAGACTTGAAGTTTTTATTATACAGATCTTTCACTTCCTTAGTTAGAGTCACGCCAAGATATTTTATATTATTTGTGACTATTGAGAAGGGTGTTGTTTCCCTAATTTCTTTCTCAGCCTGTTTATTCTTTGTGTAGAGAAAGGCCATTGATTTGTTTGAGTTAATTTTATATCCAGCTACTTCACCGAAGCTGTTTATCAGGTTTAGGAGTTCTCTGGTGGAATTTTTAGGGTCACTTATATATACTATCATATCATCTGTAAAAAGTGATATTTTGACTTCATCTTTTCCAATTTGTATCCCTTTGATCTCCTTTTGTTGTCGAATTGCTCTGGCTAGGACTTCAAGTACTATGTTGAATAGGTATGGAGAAAGTGGACAGCCTTGTCTAGTCCCTGATTTTAGAGGGATTGCTTCAAGCTTCTCACCATTTACTTTGATGCTGGCTACTGGTTTGCTGTAGATTGCTTTTATCATGTTTAGGTATGGGCCTTGAATTCCTGATCTTTCCAAGACTTTTATCATGAAAGGGTGTCGGATCTTGTCAAATGCTTTTTCTGCATCTAAGGAGATGACCATGTGGTTTTTGTCTTTGAATTTGTTTATATACTGGATTACGTTGATGGATTTCCATATATTGAACCATCCCTGCATCCCTGGGATAAAACCTACTTGGTCAGGATGGATGATTGTTTTGATGTGTTCTTGGATTCGGTTAGCAAGAACTTTATTGAGGATTTTTGCATCAATATTCATAAGGGATATTGGTCTGAAGTTTTCTATCTTTGTTGGGTCTTTTTGTGGTTTAGGTATCAGAGTAATTGTGGCTTCATAGAATGAGTTGGGTAGAGTACCTTCTGTTTCTATTTTGTGGAATAGTTTGTGAAGAACTGGGATTAGATCTTCTTTGAAGGTCTGATAGAACTCTGCACTAAACCCATCTGGTCCTGGGCTTTTTTTGGTTGGGAGACGATTAATGACTGCTTCTATTTCTTTGGGGGATATAGGGCTGTTTAGATCATTAACCTGATCTTGGTTCAACTTTGGTACCTGGTATCTGTCTAGGAACTTCTCCATTTCATCCAGGTTCTCCAGTTTTGTTGAGTATAGTCTTTGGTAGAAGTATCTGATGGTGTTTTGGATGTCTTCAGGATCTGTTGTTATGTCTCCTTTTTCATTTCTGATTTTGTTAATTAGAATGCTTTCCCTGTGCCCTCTAGTGAGTCTGGCTAAGGGTTTATCTATCTTGTTGATTTTCTCAAAGAACCAGCTCCTTGATTGGTTGATTCTTTGAATAGTTCTTCTTGTTTCCACTTGATTGATTTCGCCCCTAAGTTTGATTATTTCCTGCCTTCTACTCCTCTTGGGTGAATTTGCTTCCTTTTGTTCTAGTGCTTTTAGGTGTATTGTCAAGCTGCTAATGTGTGCTCTTTCTAGTTTCTTTTTGGAGGCACTCAGAGCTATGAGTTTTCCTCTTAGAAATGCTTTCATTGCGTCCCATAAGTTAGGGTATGTTGTGGCTTCATTTTCATTGAACTCTAAAAAGTCCTTATTTTCTTTCTTTATTCCTTCCTTGACCAAGGTATCATTGAGAAGAGTGTTGTTCAGTTTCCACGTGAATGTTGGCTTTCTATTATTTATTTTGTTATTGAAGATCAGCCTTAGTCCATGGTGATCTGATAGGATGCATGGGACAATTTCAATATTTTTGTATCTGTTGAGTCCTGTTTTGTGCCCAATTACGTGGTCAGTTTTGGAGAAGGTACCATGAGGTGCTGAGAAGAAGGTATATCCTTTTGTTTTAGGGTAAAATGTTCTGTAGATATCTGCCAGATTTATTTGATCCATAACTTCTGTTAGTTTCACTGTGTCCCTGTTTAGTTTCTGTTTCCATGATCTGTCCATTGTTGAAAGTGGTGTGTTGAAGTCTCCCACTATTATTGTATGAGGTGCAATGTGTGCTTTGAGATTTACTAAAGTTTCTTTAATGAATGAGGCTGCCTTTGTATTTGGAGCATAGATATTCAGTATTGATAGTTCCTCTTGGAGGATTTTACCTTTGATGGGTATGAAGTGCCCCTCCCTGTTTTTTTGATGACTTTGGGTTGGAAGTCAATCTTATCAGATATTAGAATGGCTACTCCAGCTTGTTTCTTCATACCATTTGCTTGGAAAATTGTTTTCCAGCCTTTCATTCTGAGGTAGTGTCTATCTTTTTCTCTGAGATGAGTTTCCTGTAAGCAGCAAAATGTTGGGTCTTGTTTGTGTAGCCAGTTTGTTAGTCTATGTCTTTTTATGGGGGAGTTGAGTCCTTTGATATTAAGAGATATTAAGGAAAAGTAATTGTTGTTTCCTGTTATTTTTTTTTATTTTTAATATTTTTATTACATATTTTCCTCAATTACATTTCCAATGCTATCCCAAAAGTCCCCCATAGCGCCCCCCACTTCCCTACCCACCCATTCCCATTCTTTTGGCCCTGGCATTCCCCTATATTGGGGCATATAAAGTTTGCAAGTCCAATGGGCCTCTCTTTCCAGTGATGGCCGACTAGGCCATCTTTCGATACATATGCAGCTAGAGACAAGAGCTCCGAGGTTCTGGTTAGTACATCATGTTGTTCCTGTTTTTTTTTTGTTGTTAAAGTTGGCATTCTGTTCTTGTGGCTGTCTTCTTTTAGGTTTGTCGAGGGATTACCTTCTTGTTGTTTCTACAGCGTGGTTCCCGTCCTTGTATTGGTTTTTTCCTGTTATTATCCTTTGAAGGGCTGGATTCGTGGAGAGATAATGTGTGAATTTGGTTTTGTCGTGGAATACTTTGGTTTCTCCATCTATATTAATTGAGAGTTTGGCTGGGTATAGTAGCCTGGGCTGGAATTTGTGTTCTTTTAGTGTCTGTATAACATCTGTCCAGGATCTTCTGGCTTTCACAGTCTCTGGTGAAAAATCTGGTGTAATTCTGATAGGCTTGCCTTTATATGTTACTTGGCCTTTTTCTCTTACTGCTTTTAGTATTCTATCTTTATTTAGTGCATTTGTTGTTCTGATTATTATGTGTCGGGAGGTATTTCTTTTCTGGTCCAGCCTATTTGGAGTTCTGTAGGCTTCTTGTATGTTCATGGGCATCTCTTTCTTTAGATTTGGGAAGTTTTCTTCTATAATTTTGTTGAAGATGTTTGCTGGTCCTTTGAGTTGAAAATCTTCATTCTCATCCACTCCTATTATCCCTAGGTTTGGTCTTCTCATTGTGTCCTCTATTTCCTGGATGTTTTGAGTTAGGATCTTTTTGCATTTTCCATTTTCCTTGATTGTTGTGCCGATGTTCTCTATGCAATCTTCTGCACCTGAGATTCTCTCTTCCATCTCTTGTATTCTGTTGCTGATGCTCGTATCTATGGTTCCAGATTTCTTTCCTAGGATTTCTATCTCCAGTGTTGCCTCATTTTGGGTTTTCTTTATTGTGTCTACTTCCCTTTTTAGGTCTAGTATGGTTTTGTTCATTTCCATCATCTGATTGGATGTGTTTTCCTGTTTCTCTTTAACGACTTCTACCAGTTTGGTTGTGTTTTCCTGTTTTTCTTTAAGGACTTGTAACTCTTTAGCCATGTTCTCCTGTAGTTCTTTAAAGTCCTTCTTGATGTCCTCTATCATCATCATGAGATATGCTTTTAAATCCAGGTCTAGCTTTTCAGGTGTGTTGGGGTGCCCTGGACTGGGCGAAGTGGGAGTGCTGGGTCCTGATGATGGTGAGTGGTCTTGGTTTCTGTTAGTAAGATTCTTATGTTTACCTCTCGCCATCTGGTAATCTCTGGAGTTGTTATAGTTGTCTCTGTTCAGAGGTTGTTCTTCTGGTGATTCTAAGTATCGTCTGTCAGCAGACCTGGGAGACAGGTTCTCTCCTCTGAGTTTCAGTGGTTAGAGCACTCCCTGCTGACAAGCTTTCCTCTTAAAGGGAAGGTGTACAGATATCTGGCATTTGGACCTCCTCCTGGCTGAAGAAGAAGGCCGAAAACAGGACCTTTCCCAGATGCTGTGTTGCTTTGGCAGGTCAATGAAGCTGTCAGCTTCTGTGGTGCACACTCTCAGCTGTGCAGACTACGTTCCTAAGTTCAGTGGAGTCCTGGATCCAAGATGTGCTCCCTGCTCCTGAGGCAGAGGGCTCCTGTGCAGGGCAGACTACAATCTTCCAGCTGGGAAGGTGCTGGATGTCTGCGGCCCCAAAAGGGTGCTGCCTCAGTGGCTCTGTGAATCCCGCCTGTCCCAGAAACTGTCTGCCTCTGTGGTCCTCACTCTCACCTGTGCAGACTAAGTTCGGTGGAGTCCCGGAGCCAAGATGGTGCCCCCTGCGGGGCGGACCTCTGTTCTCCAGCTGGGAGGGTGCCAGATGTCTGTGGTCCCAAAAGGGTGCTGCCTCAGTGGCTCTGTGCCTCCCGCCTGTCCCAGAAGCTGTCTGCCTCTGTGGTCCTCACTCTCACCTGTGCAGACTAAGTTCGGTGGAGTCCCGGAGCCAAGATGGTGCCCCCTGCGGGGCGGACCTCTGTTCTCCAGCTGGGAGGGTGCCAGATGTCTGTGGCCCCAAAAGGGTGCTGCCTCAGTGGCTCTGTGCCTCCCGCCTGTCCCAGAAGCTGTCTGCCTCTGTGGTCCTCACTCTCACCTGTGCAGACTAAGTTCGGTCGAGTCCCGGAGCCAAGATGGTGCTCCCTGCAGGGCGGATCACTGTCCTCCGGCTTGGAGAGTGCAGGATGTCTGTAGCCCCAAAAGGGTGCTGCCTCAGCGACTCTGTGGCTCCCCACTGTCCCAGAAGCTGTCTGCCTCAGTGGTCCTCACTCTCACCTCTCATAAATATCCTTTCAATGTCTGAGCAATCTCTAGTTTCTTATTTTCTGTATCTTTCTAAATTTTGGGTTTCTATATTTATCCCCATATCTAACCAAATATCTCTGAGTAGGGCCAAGAGACTTCACTAATCTAAGAGTATATTGATATATTTAATGTTAAGTACATTTGGCAAAGCAGTGGTTGTAGGTTTTCTGTGGACCTTATGGCCTGTATAACCACAGTTTGTTGACCTTGATAACTATGTCAGGTATTCCACCTTATGAAATGTGCCTCAAATACAATCCTAAAGGGAGTGGCTGCTCTCAGGGCAGACATGTCACTGTTGTACCAATGGGCATATTTGGCTAGGTTTCTCAATATGGAAGCTCAGAGTTCATATCTAGGTAAGACTAACAATTAGTTTTCTTCTCTAGTGAGGGCCCACAAACTCTCCCAGGACTCAGAAGGTTAAGATATAGGCATGCTTCCAGTTTAGTACAAGTTTGAGGTCTCTATGGTCAATCGTATCATACGTTCAGCTTTCAGCAAGAGGATCATATTATCAATTTCTGGAGATTAACAAAAACAATATGTGTATCATGTGGGGTCAAGGAGACCCTATTCACCAACAATTCCAATAGGCACAATGTGTTTTTCACAATGAGCTTTTGGCTAGAAAGTGTTCTTTATTAGGAACATTTTCATCAAGTTATTGAGTAACTCCATTTGAACTTGCCCTATATGAGTGAATGTGTATTCTAAAACATTTCTATGATAGTAAGTTTTCTTGTGATTTTTTCAAATACTTTATTTTATGTTTTGATGAAAAATATGAAACAAGATAACAAATTTGTTTCTCCGGGCTGTGGATGTCCATGAGCCCATATTATTGCAGATTTCTGAAGGTAACATGTTGAAATATAAATATGGCATTTTCTTCCTGGCTAAGGAAGAAATATCCTCTTTCCAAGGCTATTCACCGGCCCAGAAAATGTCTCAGCAGCAATTTGTACCTTTTAATTAAAATGTTGCAAAACAGTCCTGTATACTCATGAAATTTATTATTTAAGTGTTAAAAGCTTATACAACCAAGAAGATGACAAGATTAGAAATACATCAGAGCAGAGGGTAAACGCATGGCAATCTCATGAGATCTTCAGAGAAATTCAAGCTTGAGTACTTTATGCTGCATTGAACATATACCAACTGTTTCTTTGGGTCTTGAGTTATGTGTTTAAAATCCCAATTCCACAGAGCAGTCATTTCAGAGATAGTGTTCCTTTATAGGGTTCATTTTGCTGTGATAAGTTAAAATAACCAGAAAAAAATCATATTGTGAAAATGTGGCAGACTCAGTAATATATTGTTAAAATATATGTGACTCAATACTCCTCTTCATCTCTCCCCTCTGTTCTCAATTTCTCTCTCTTTCTCTCTCTCAATCTAACCGAATGCGAACTTTTTAAGAACTGAAGGATATAAGGATTCAAGGAGGGAAGACTGAAAAAGTTGCCATGACTGAGGATAATTCTATCATTTAGAATAATATTTTTTCTAGTGTTTTCCAATGTAAATGAAGTGCAGGATCCTTTAATGAGAGTATTCCTCATGTTACTCATTTGAGTGCTCATGAACATTTTTAAGAATATCATTTTGTCATTCTCCTCAGAAAATCACATGCATGAACATTTTCTAACCAGAAGACTAATATACACAGGCACAAAACTACAATGTGTAAATTATATATAATTTGTAAATGTTTATGAGTCCCCCTTTTAACTAAGAGTTAAGGATCCATGGATCTTATCAAAATAAACTATTTCTAGCCCAAAAAGTAAGTTAATCAGGGGAAGATTCTCAGTTCTTGGAATGCTTGATTTGTTATATGTAAATACCATATAACAAAATGTAAAATATTTTGCATTTAAATTTATTTCAAAATTAAAGAAAAATAATGGCCTTCTGGTTTCCATCTGCACCTGGAACTGATCCTGTGCCACAGGAATCCATACCCAAATACCAATGGGGGAGAGCTGGTTTCCCAGCAGTGTCGACACACCTGTGAGCACAGGTAAGACCTAGATGTCTGCTAAAATTCTTGACCCAAGAGGGACCTGCCCAGAGCCATCAAGACAAAGGAAGACTAAATAATAGGTATAGAAGAGCGTGAAGATTCCCAACTTAAAGGGACAGTTAATATCTTCAACAAAATTATAGAAGAAAACTTCCTTAATCTAAAGAAAGAGATGCTCATAAACATACAAGAGGCCTACAGAGCTCCAAATAGATTGGACCAAAAAAGAAATCCCTCCTGTTACATAATACACAAAACAACAAATGCACAAAACACAGAAAGAATATTAAAAGCAGTAAGGGGAAAATGTCAAGTAACATTTAAAGACAGACCTATCAGAAGTACACCAGACCTCTCACCAGTGTTTATGAAAGCTAGAAGATCCTGGGCAGATGTCATATAGACCCTAGATGAACACAAATGCCAGCCGAGGCTACTATATCCAGCAAAAAACTCAATTAGCATAGATGGAGAAACCAAGATAATCCATGACAAAATCAAATTTACACAGTGTCTTTCTACAAATCCAGCCCTACAGAGGTAATAGATGAAAAACGCCAACACAAGGAGGGAACCTACACCCTAGAAAAAGCAACAAAGTAATCTTTTAATAAATCCAAAAGAAAAGAGCCACACAAACATAAAAATAACATAAAAATAACAGGAAGTAACAATCACTATTCCTTAATAACTCTTAACATCAATGGAATAATTTCCTCCCTGGAAAGACATAGACTAACAGACTGGATACATAAACAGGACCCAACATTTTGTTGCATAAAGGAAACACACCGCAGTGTTAAAGACAGACACTACCTCAGAGAAAAGGGCTGGAAAAGAATTTTCCAAGCAAATGGTCCCAAGAAACAAGCTGAAGTAGACATTTTAATATTGAATAAAAGCAACTTTCAATAAAAGTGATCAAAAAGGATAAGGAAGGACACTTCATAATGGTCAAAGAAAAAAATCTACCAAGAGGAACTCTCAATTCTGAACATCTATGCTCCAAATGCAAGGATACCCACATTCACAAAAGAAACTTTACTAAAGCTCAAAGCACATATTGCACCTCACAAAATAGTGGGAGACTTCAACACCCACTCTCGTCAATGGACATGTTATGAAAACACAAATTAAACAGAGACATATTGGAACTAACAGAAATTATGGACCAAATGGATTTAACAGATATCTATAGAACATTTAATCCTAAAACAAAAGAATATATCTTCTTCTCAGCACCTCATGGTACCTCCTCCAAAACGGACCATATAATCAGTCACAAAACAGGCCTCAACAGATAAAAGAAGATTGAAATAATCCCATGCATCCTATCAGATCACCCTAGACTAAGGCTGATCCTCAAAGCAAAAAAAAAAAAAAAAAAAAAAAAAAACACAGCAGAAAACCCACATACACATGGAAGCTGAACAATACCCTACTCAATTATAATTTGATTAAGGAAGAAATACAGAACTTAAAGACTTATTAGAATTTAATGAAAATGAATGCACAACATATCCAAACTTTTGTCACACAATGAAAAGTGGTAAGAGGAAAATTCATCTCTGAGTGCCTCCAAAAGAAACTGGAGAGACCATACATTACCATCTTAACAGCACACCTGAAAGCTCTCAAACAAAAAGAAGCAAACACACCCAAGAGGAATAGACTGCAAGAAATAATCAAACTCAAAGCTGAAAACAACCAGGTAGAGACAAAAGGAACTATACAAAGAATCAACAAAACCAGGAACTGGCTCTTTGAGAAAATCAATTGGATAAACCCTTATCCAGAGTAACCAGAGAGATCAGAGACAGCATTCAAATTAACAAAATCTGAAATGAAAAGGGAGACATAACAATGGAAACTGAGGAAATCACCAGATCTTACTACAAAAGCCTATATTCAACAAAACTGGAAAATCTGGATGAAATGGACAATTTTCTAGACAGATTCTGAATACCAAAGTTAAATCAAGATTAGAGAATCCATGTAAACAGTCCTACATCCCCTAAAGATAAAAAGAAGTCATTAAAAGTCAGGATCAGATGGATTTTGTGCAGAATTTTATCAGACCTTCAAAGAAGACCTAAGACAAATACTCAAAACTGTTCCACAAAATAGAAACAGAAGGAACACTACCCAGTTCATTCTATTAAGTCACAGTTAAGCTGAGTATTCTCCCTAGGAGATGGAACAGCTTCTGTCTTATCAGTAACTTGTTACCATTTTCTTCCATAGATGACTTCATAAGAGATTATTTTCTACTTCTATCATATTTAATGTTCCAAATAGATTTTAAAAACTGGTTGAGTGCATATTACTTTTAGTTTCAGAAGATATAATATATATTTAATGGGCATTTAACTATTATAAATTATTTTATGATTGAAAAAATGTCAATACTGAGTTGTATATTTTAGAATAAATTTGATTAGAATAATGAAAAATTAAAAATTAAAAATTAAAACTAAAACAATAATATTCATTGGAAAACATATACTTGCCTCTAGCTAGAACTGACAATCTTAAAAATTGTTGCAATGCAATTTTGATTTCTATTATTTATCTCTTATTTTATGTAATTTACTGTTAATATCTTTTGTGATAATATTTTTAATATTTATTTCACATATTTATTTTTTATATTATAATTTATTAGCATGCTTAGTTTACTCTTTCACTTGAAACAATAAAAACTTTAGAAATCAGCCGGGCGTGGTGGCGCACGCCTTTAATCCTAGCACTCGGGAGGCAGAGGCAGGCGGATTTCTGAGTTCGAGGCCAGCCTGGTCTACAAAGTGAGCTCCAGGACAGCCAGGGCTATACAGAGAAACCCTGTCTCGAAAAACCAAAAAAAAAAAAAACAAAACAAACAAAAAAAACAAATTTAGAAATCCACTTATATACTGAAATACATTAAAATGTAAGATGATATTTTTATGGAGACTAAATTTATTAAGGTAAATAGCATAGAATTTTAATAACTTGGAATCATTTATAATTGTGGAACAATTGCTTGGTCAAACATTAGATGTTGTAGTATTTCATAACATAGTATGAGATGCTGAATTCATTAAGATAATGAGTCTTGTGGTTCACATAATAATTAGAGTAAAATATGGTGTTCCCTACCTCTTAAGCTGCTGTTCTACTTTTAAATGAGACTGTACCCACAGGATATGAATCAACAATGAGGAGGTCAGCTCTTCCTATTTATAAGGTTCATTGTGCAATAATAAGTCCTTTTCATATTCTCTTGACATTCAAATAAATGAAAACATGATATTGAGATTTTGATATTTGTTCAGACTCATATTAAACAAATTGCATAGCATTTAGTTTTTTAAAATTAGATCATCATCACCTTTACTTTATTGAACTCTAGTCATAAAGTCTTAATTCCCAGTTCTTCACTGGACTGTACTTCAGAATATAGTACAACTGGTCTCAAATGTAAATCCTTTCTGTCTCTGCTCCTATGTGAAGGGATTATACATTAATACTATCATACTTGACTCTGAGTTTTTAAAAAGTTTCAGTCTTATTGATCTGTGGATAATATGGTAAACCTGTGTAGAAATCTGATGTAGAATTTCACATCTCTACAAATTATGTACCGTGGTGCATCTTGACAGGTATGTCTCTATATGAAAAATGTAAATTTTGTTTTTCAAAATACTCAGTAAAATGAATATAAAGACATGATTCAAAAAAAAACTTTAAATGCTTGATTTCAAGTCACATTCATTTTATAATTTCCATTCATTTTACTAATATTGGCAATTAGTTTATTTCATATGCCATTAGTTTCTGAAATAGAAAAATGAGGGGATTATTCTGTTTTTCCAGTTCTTTTCACCATAGAAATGGAGAGACGAAGCATTATATGTCAACTCTGGGGACTACACCAATGTAATAGAGATAAAGTGTGAGAGTAATTTTATGGTTCAACAAGGCATATGTGTTTCTATAAATTATACACGTAAGACACTTCAGAAGCTAGTGAAGAAGTCAGTTTAAATAAAGCAGAACACCCTAATAGGGGATAACGCTTGAAAAAATCCAAGAAAGTGAGTTATATCCTAATATACATGATTAGACAAACTCTAGGAGATTAATGTTTATGAATTTTGTTGAAAGATACCGGAAGCTACTGAAAGGTGGAAGAGAAGGTTCAGTGCACTCAATCCGTTGTTATATTTTGTATTGTGAAGTATATTAGACACTAAAATGTATAATAAAAATTATTATTATTCTTTGTAGGGTTAGAATAAAGAAATAACAAAATATCAAGCTATATAATCCATGTGAGACCAGAAAGACAGTAAGTAAAATCTCAAGTATGAGTTATGTGACTAGAGAGAGAGTTCAGGTCATACAGAAGCTATGTTTTAGCAACTCCATTCCAATAATTTCATAAATCATGTAAGAAAAGTACATCGTTTTCTCTTTATAGAACCATTTATACATGTTTTATATGTGTGATTATCAATTTTCTTATTCTTATAATTAGATGTCTTAATTTATTGATGAATATCATAAAATACTGTAAAGCTTGTGAACACTATTCTATCTAATCATTATGGAGTTGTCCTCATACTTTAAGTAATTATGGAGCTGGGGAAAACATGGATCTGACCTTATGCAGAGGAATGATAAGTAGATTTTTTTTTTCTGAATGGTAAATGACTATGAGCCTGAAATAAAAAGAAATGAAAACTTGATAGAATGACCCAGGAAACTGATATAAACCTGTTGTTATGCAACCACACTATTGTTATCTGAACATTCAGATGATCAAGAGTGATTTTATCAAGATGTTCAGATCATAAAATTTAATGAGAATTTTGTCATTCTTGAATAAATTGGATTTTACAAATGGTTAGCCATTCTTCTGTGGCCTAGCAAATGTTTGTTTTGATATCTAGTACGTATCAATAATTTTCTTTCATATATTCCTTGCTTCTCTTAGTAGGTAGCAGATTTATATTATCAGTCCAAACTGTTTCCTTATATATCTATATTACATTTGTATCATTCTTCAACATAATGTATTAACACTAATGCATCCTATCCCTGAAAAGCAAAATATGTACAAGTTGTATGAGGGTACATTTAGAAAGAGAAGAGTAAAAGATGGTGGTAGTGTAGTGTTTGCTATTAAATATTATCAATGGTCTGAAAAGAATGATATAAACCCTGTAAAACCCAGATCTAGCTGCTAATAAGCAATTAAAACCCACAGGGTTGCCTTTGTGGTTTACAAAGACACAGCCAGAACTGAAGAGGGAACTAGAATGTATGGCAGGGATAGTGCCCCTTGAATTTTATTTTGAGTGAATACAATAATGACAAATGAAATATAAGACAAAGTAGCCAACATTTTTATTGACTTAGGGGCTGTGCAAATCATTGTATTTATTAAAGTTGTGTTTATAATGTCCTAGAAATAAATAGTTGAAACTCAGATGGGAACTGAAGTAGCGCTCAGTAGGATCTGAGCTGTACCCGCATGAAAAATAAGATACAGATATAGCTCTATACTTATCATCTTAGAATTGGAAATTGGCAGTAAGCACACAAAAACAGGAGAATAACAGGGATTTTCCTGGCCAGCTGGATTAGAATCAAGCTCCATATTCAGAGAGAGAGAGCTCACTTCAAAACAAATAAGGTGGTAATTATTAGAGGAAAACCCTGTTGTGTACCTTCTGTCTTCATAATCATTCAAATACCAAAAGGAAAAAATAAGAAAGAACTAAAGGAAGAAGGAAGGAAGGAGGGAAGGAAGGAAGGAAGGAATTGAGGGAGGGAGGGAGAGAGAGAGAGGGAGGGGTGGAGGAAGGAAGGAAGGGAATGAGAAAGAGAGGGAGACAGGGAAGGAGGGACAAAAGGGAAGAAGAAGAATGTTTCTTGCCTAACTGCATACATTTTGAAAAAAAAATCTTTAGCTTTTTCTTTGTCCTTTAAAACATTTTGATTGACTAAAATTATTATATTTGTGGAATACTGAAAATTGAGCCTTCATTTGTCTTAGGCTTAAAAGCCATGTTTTAGTAAAATCAAATTAGATACATTCCTGTTTATGATTAAATCTCTTTCTCAAGCTTTGAGATATGCCACACCTCTAACCTTAACTACAAATATTTCTACACTGCCTCTTCCAGGAAATGGCAATCATGTCTTTGTTTCAAAAGGTTAATGTGGGCATTTTGTTTTGAGCATGTTGTTATTACCACATTGTTTTTATGACTTCTTGTTTATAAGAACTTGTGACTACCTTGTTAAGGCCACCTTAAAAACACGTACTTATTTCAGGAGGTTATTACTGTATTCAATTTGTATTTGAAAGAAAAAGAACATTTTATTGGACTAAACAGGGGATCTGTAGAGAGAATATCTTGTATATTGAATGGCTGCATCACCTGTCAATTAAAAAACCATATGGCCACTGCACAGGTCAGCTCGTTGACTATGGAGGGTGAGCAAGCAGACTGCAGAAGCAAGGAATCATTGAGTAGAGTGTTGTTCAGTTTCCATAAAATGTTGGCTTTCTATTATGTATGCTGTTATTGAAGATCAGCTGTAGTCCATGGTGATCAGAAAGGATACATGGGATAATTTCAATATTATTTTTATCTGTGGAGGCCTGTTTTGTGACCAATTATACGGTCAATTTTGGAGGAGGTACTATGTGGTGCTGAGAAGAAGTTATATCCTTTTGTTTTAGGATAAAATATTCTGTAGATATCTATTAAATCCATTTGTTTCAAAACTTCTGTTGGTGTCCATGTGTCTCTGTTTAGTTTCTGTTTCCAGGATATGTCCATAGGTGAGAGTGGGATGTTGAAGTCTCCCACTATTATTGTGTGAGGTGCAATGTGTGCTTTGAGCTTTACTAAAGTTTCTTTAATGAATGTGGCTGCCCTTGTATTTAGAGCATAGATATTCAGAATTGAGAGTTCCTCTTGGAGGATTTTCCCTTTGAGGAGTATGAAGTGCCCCTCCTTGTCTTTTTGATAACTTTGGGTTGGAAGTCGATTTTATTAGATATTAGAATGGCTACTCCAGCTTATTTCTTTGGACCATTTGCTTGGAAAATTGTTTTCCAGCCTTTCACTCTGAGGTAGTGTCTGTCTTTTTCCCTGAGTTGGGTTTCCTGTAAGCAACAAAATGCTGGGTCCTGTTTGTGAAGCTAGTCTATTAGTCTATGTCATTTTAATGGGGAATTGAGTCCACTGATATTAAGAGAAATTAAAGAAAAGTAATTGTTGCTTCCTATTATTTTTGTTGTTAAAGTTGGTATTCTGTTCTGTCTTCTTTTAGGTTTTTTGAAGGATTATATTCTTGCTTTTTCTAGGGTGTAGTTTCTGTCCTTGTGTTGGTGTTTTCTCTTTATTATCCTTTGAAGGACTGGATTTGTGGAAAGATATTTTGTAAATTTGGTTTTATCATGGAATACTTTAGTTTCTCCATCTATGGTAATTGAGAGATTTGCTGGGTATAGTAGCCTGTACTGGTATTTGTGTTCTCTTAGGGTCTGCATAACACCTGATCAGGATCTTCTGGCTTTCATAGTCTCTGGTGAAAAATCTGGTGTAAACATAATAGGCCTGTCTTTATATGTTACTGGACCTTTTCCCCTTACTGCTTTTAATATTCTTTCTTTATTTAGTGCATTTGTTGTTCTGATTCTTATATGTCGGGAGGAATTTCTTTTTTTCTGCTCCAGACTATTTGGAGTTCTGTAGGCTTCTGGTATGTTCATGGGCATCTCAAGAGCTCAAGAAGCTGGACTCCAGAAATTCAAATAATCCTATCAAAAATGGGGTGCAAAGCTAAAGAAAGAATTCTCAACTGAGGAATACAAAATGGCTGAGAAGCACCTGAAAAAATGTTCAACATCCTTAATAATCAGAGAAACGCAAATCAAAACAACCTTGAGATTCCATCTCACACCAGTCAGAATGGCTAAGATCAAAAATTCAGGTGACAGCAGATACTGGCAAGGATGTTGAAAAAGAGGAAAACTCCTCCATTGCTGGTGGGATTTGCAAGCTTGTACAACCACTCTTGAAGTCAGTCTGGTGGTTCCTCAGAAAATTGGACATAGTACTACCGGAAGATCCAACAATACCTCTCCTGGTCATATACCCAGAAGATGTTCCAACTCGTAATAAAAACATATGCTCCACTATGTTTATAGCAGCCTTATTTATAATAGCCAGAAGCTTGAAAGAACCCAGATGTCCCTCAACAGAGGAATAGATACAGAAAATGTGGTACATTTATACAATGGTGTACTACTCAGCTATTAAAAACAATGAATTTATGAAATTCTTGGGCAAATGGATATATTTGGATGATAGCATCCTTAAGTGAGGTAACCCAATCACAAAAGAAGTCACTAGATATTTACTCACTGATAAGTGGATATTAGCCCAGAAACTTAGATTACCCAAGATACAATTTTCAAAACAGAAGAAAATCAAGAAGAAGGAAGACCAACATGTGGATACTTTATTCCTTCTTAGAACAGGGAACAAAATACCCATGAAAGGAGTTCCAGAGACAAAGTTTGGAGCTAAGATGACAAGATGGACTATTCAGAGACTACACCACCCAGGAATCCATTCCATAATCAGCCACCAATACCAGAAACTTTTGCATATGCCAGCAAGATATTGCTGAATGGACCCTGATTTAGATGTCTCATATGAAGCTATGCCAGTGCCTGGCAAATTACAGAAGTGGATGCTCACAGTCATCTATAGGATGGAACACAGGTCCCCCAATGGAGGAGCTAGAGAAAGTACCCAAGGAGTTGAAGGGGTCTGCAACCCTATAGGTGGAGCAACAATATAATCTAACTAGTACACCCCCCCACCCCCAGAATGTAACCCTCCATCCCTACCCCACCAGACCTCTCCACTTTCTGGGACCTCAAGTCTTTCAAGGGTTAGGCACATCTTCTCTCACTGAGGCCAGACTAGGCAGTCTGTTGTATATGTGCCAGGGGCCTCATATCATCTAGTGTATGCTTTCTGGTTGGTGGCTCAGTGTCTGAGAGATCTCAGGGTTCCAGGATACTTGAGACTGCTGGTCTTTCTATGGGGTCTCCCTCTTCCTCAGCTTCTTACAGCTTTTCCCTAATTCAACCCCTGAGATGCCCTGCTTCAATGTAACTATCTGCATTCAACTCTTTCAGCTGCGTAATGGGCCTTTATAAGGGTAGCCATACTAGACTCCTATCTGTAAATGTACCCTAGCATCAGTAATAGTGTTAAGGCTTGGAGCCTCCCCTTGATCTGGATCTGAATTTGGGCTACTCTCAGTCTCTTCTCCATTTTTATTCTTGGTAGTTCTTACATTTAAGTTCCAAACCTAAGTTCAGTTCATTTTTGTAGATGATGTGAAATAAGATTTTAATTTCAGGCCAATGAGCAAGAGTAACCAGTTTCTGAACATAAATTATTAAAAGGATTATACTGTTTGCACTATAAAGTCTTAGTACATTTATAAACTCATTTGAGCAGAGGTGCATGCATTTATTTCTCAGCAGCATGGCCTGTTTTTCTGCCATTGTGTGTCTAATGTTATAACAATGTGATCCCATTGTGTTGTCACATGCCACCACATGCTGTGGTGTGAGAATAAAATATAGCACAGAGCTTCATATACACAGCACTTTTGAATATGACCTCAAAACATTGGGGAATGACAGTGTAAAAAAAAAAAGAAAAAAGAATGTAATTCCATTAAGCCCATTTATTATCAAGGTTTCTACTACTGTGCAAAAATAAACAAAACAAAAATAAACAAAACCAAACAGACAACAAAACAAAACACTGATTAACAATAACTTATTGAGGAAAAGTTTAATTGGCTTACATATCCAGGATCACAGGCTCTTGAGGAAATCAAGAGCAGGAAGTCAAAACAGGAACACAAAGGCAGAAACTAAAGCAGAGGAAGAGGGCTGCTTATGAGCATATGCCTCATGGTTTCTTCCTTTGCTTTCTTCAATGACCCCGGACACCCTGACCAGATGTCGAACTGGATGTCCCAATGTATTGACTCATTCCACATCAACAATTAAACATTAATAATCAAGAAACGTACCCTGCAATTTGACCTAAGTCAAACTAGGAGGCATTTTATCAGTTGAGATTTCTTTTTCCAGATAAGTCTAGTTTTTGACAAATTGATAAAACTAACTAGGATAATGATAGGATCATAAAAAATAGGCAAATTAAAAATGAAATAATTAAATAATGATAGTAATAATAATAATAATATAAATATAATACCCCAAACTGATATACAGAGGCTCAATATAACTAAATATAGAGAAAAGTTCATTACTATAACATTAATGCTTTCCCTTATTCAATATTTTACAATTAAATAATCCTTGTCACCTTAATTGCATAGAACTAAACTCTGAATTTAAGAGAGAGGAAAAAGACCATAATTTTGAAATA
Source organism: Mus caroli (assembly GCF_978045245.1). Lineage (NCBI taxonomy): Eukaryota > Metazoa > Chordata > Mammalia > Rodentia > Muridae > Mus > Mus caroli. The sequence continues at coordinate 84,799,631 of NW_028227258.1, read as the reverse complement.
AAAAAAAAAAAAAAAAACTAAGGTGAAAGGACTGAAAGAAGAAAAAGAACGGTAGTAAATAATATAATTATATTTTAATTTTAATGAATAAAATATTTGTTAAAAGATTTTGGTTGTTGTTGCTTAGCATATCTTTTATTTTTCTATAATTTTAGGAAATTTTTACTGAGAGATCCCATGGACAATTAACAGAGGTGGTTTGAAAGTACTGGATTGGTTGCTTTCTGTGGAGCTCTTCTGAGCTGACTTCCCTGAGCTGAGTGCAGACACATAATCCTGGGTGTGGAGGCATTCAATGCTAAATAAGTTAATGCTAAGATAAACAAACAAGAAAACGAAGCTAAAAGAGTAATCACATTTATTTTCACTGGTAATAAACAGCTATAGAAGTGAATAAAGCTGCTTCTGCCTGATTTCTCTCCTTTGTGTGCTAGAAAGGAAATGTAATATGATATAATAGCACCCCCTCTAATAAATAAGAAATAAAATAACAAAAATGTAATATATTAAATAAAATTTAAAAATGTGTTTAAAGGGATGAGAAGAAATATATTACTCCAACTTAGCTTATCAAATGAATAGTTGAAGCCTAGGTAATGAACTAAAAAAAAAAAAAAAAAAAAAAAAAAAAAAAAAAAACCCAAGGGATGCAATACAGAGAAAAGCTCATTCCTAGTGCTGACTCATCACCTAAGTGTAGAGTAAGAACTTATGAATAACAAGTCAACAACTTAAAGCTTGGCTGTGCACATCATACCTGGATAAAGACCATGCTCCTTTGTAAAATGAATGCAGATGATATAATTCTTTGCTATCTATAAAAACAAGGAGGGGGTCAATGATTATCAAGTAGAATTAGTTTATGAATGCAGTCTTGATCACAGGAGAATCATCACTGCCCGTTACATTTTAGGAAGATGATAGAGAGACAGAGAAGTTGGCAAACTTGTAGTGCAAGAAATGGATCAGCAGTCAGTGTGCTCTGTGGGAGGAAGTTCACAAAGCCCTAGTTCCTACTAGCTTATTTGATTCAGTGACCAAAAATGGTTTCCAGTTGGTCCTGACTTGCAAATAGACACAATGTTCTAACTCAGTGACCACTTCATTGTTTTGCTCTCCCTCCTGATGGGAGAGAGTGCTTGCCTTCATTCACTGACTACTGCAGAACTGCAGTGTGCTTTTTTGCTTCATAGGTTGGTTCTTAGTGACACTGAGGGACAGAGCTATTCTGTGATGTATTATCTGACAGTGTCTATCATCTGTTCTTATTAGTATCTCACATATCAGCCAGGACACATATTTCCCAGTTTCTCCTTGTGATAAGAAAATGATATAAACAACTTCAAGTGATGGTTCATAATTTCTGGGCTGTGGTGTCTTAGAGGAGTATAGGAAAGGCTGCTTATACCATGGTGTCCAGAAAGCAGAGACAAGCAGTGATGAGATTAGTGATAGCTCCTAATATCCAAGACACCTCCAAATACTTTCATCGCCAGGGAAATCACTTTAGTCATCCCCATAAACTTAGCAATCAATCTTATAACTTATAAGTCAATAAGGCACATTTTACATTCATTGCATAATGGAATATATTATATAAAACCTAGACATACATAGTTGTCCTTTTTAAGTTTCAAGTCTATGAAGAAGTTTGGTAAATACATGCATATTTAAGGAGAAAAGTATAAATAAAACCCAGTTGCATGAAATATTTAAGAATTATAAGAGAAAATTTTGACACTGTCTGTGTATATGGAAGTGAAAGTCAGGTAAGTAGTTGACCAAATATTTAAAAAGGACTGCATAGGATATAGTCAATGGAAAGTGGAAAATTGTTCTTCAGTTCTTTATAGGAACTAGGAGGATAAGAAAGCACTGTCATAGTTACCTAAACTATGAAAGAAAACTCTGTCAGCTAAACAGAAAAAGTGAACACAGAGCAATGAACAGGGAAGAGTCCCACAATGACTGGACAGGATAACAAGAGCTACTTTATGAATTAACCGGTTACAGGATTTGTACTTTAGCTTTCATATAATGGAAAGTCAAGCAGTAGTTTAAAAAGAAGAGATACTTGGTGTGGGTTCTTACAAAATAATTTACTCTGATGAAGTTAGAATATGGATATTACTGGGTACAGTCTGGAATCAGAGATCTCTTTATCTTGTTGCTGCAGCAACAACTGGCACATTAAAGAAGAAAGGGTTTACTTTTGACTCCCAATTTGAGGGTACAGTGCAGTATGTCAGGGCAGGCACAGAAACAGGAGATGAAGGCAGCAGGTTACATTTTTCTGTGATGAGGACATCTACAGAGATAAGTGTTGGTGCTCATCTCATTTCTATCTTATTTATTTCAGACTGCAGTGCATGTAGTAGTGCTGTCCCCACACAGCATCTGTCTACCTACTTCCATTAACCCGGTCTAGAAACTCTCACAGACCTACCCAGTGATGTATTCTGGTTGATTCTAGACCTTGCCATGTTAAAACTGAAATATACCATCTCAACAGTAAAGCATATACTAGTTAGTATTACAGTGTTTGAATGAGGGCTTTGACCATAGGTCTGGATGACACTAGAGTTTAGAGAAATAAGTGTGTCCACTGGTGCATTATGAAACAGAAGTCAGGGAGGGGAAATAGAGGACAGAAGTTGTTTCAATTTACTAACCAATGACACAAACATGTAGAGTATTAGGTCTGTTGATTGCATATGTTACTCGATTATTACTTTGCTGACCTTAAAGTTCACATGAGAGGTCTTGGTAAATATTTGCAATCACTATTCTGTTAAAACTGAAAAATAAAGGACTATGTAAAGAACAATGTTGAAAGTGCAAACCAAAAAGAAAATTGACATTACAAGTTAATAGGAAGAGGTAAAATGAGAACTAATGTTGGTACCTTCAGATGAGTTTATAGAAAATTATTTGCTTCCAAGGGCACTTACAAAGCTCTATACTTTTATACAATTATTTAGATGTCTGTATGTATGCTTGCTTTAGCCTCTGACCAAAGGGAATTTCATGTTACATGCATTATCCTAATTTCAGTGCCTAGCATAACACTAAAATGTTTCAATACCATAGTATTTGCCAAATAAATCAATGAATTCAAATCTATATGAAAACACTCTTAAAAGCAGAGAGAACTTTAAGTGATATAGGGAGAGGGATACATTAAGATGACCATGAAAGAAGATGAAAAAATGAGAGCAGTCATAAAGGTATCCCACTAAGAAAGGTAATGGAAATACTTTACATAGGGAAGTGATAAAGTCTATAGTTAAAAACAAGATAGATTCCCAGTAAATGAAGACTAAAATCAATTATTTTGATATAGCACCTTTGTGAATCTTATACAATGAAAAGGAGAACATCACAATTCAGAGGACTAGGGAGCAGAGTGAATGGAACAAAAATGAAAACTGTTAACATAAGGAGAAAAAACAAAAACCTATTCTGAACTAAATAAGGAACAATGGTGTGGGGACATTGAGCACATTACCCTAAATGGCATATTTTACTCTGAATGTGATTATAGGAGCTCTTATGATCACAAAACAAGAAAAACAAAGATGGTTATATATCAATGCCTTTATCAAAGCCATTGATCATGGCAACAAGTAAAAAAATTAAAAGTATGCACGGAATACTCTAATATAGTTTGTAGATGCCTTCTGATAACATTATTTCCTATTGGGTTGATGTAATTTAGTGATCTGTTACAAATACTTTCCAGAGGTTTTACTTAAAAGTCAAAAAGGTGTGCCTGCACTGTAAAAGAAAAGTAGCCTAGCAAGCAGATGAAACAAACCTGTAATCTATATTCCTCAGTGGTTTCTGCTTCCGTTCCTATCTCCAGGTTCATGCTTGAGTTCCTGGCCTAACGAATCTCAGTGATAGACTGTGACATGGATGATCAACCAACAAACCCTTTCCACTCCAAGTTGTTTTTCATCAGTGTTTCTATCACAGCATCAGAAAGCAATCTAGGACAGGTTGTGACATACAGTTGGTAACCTCACTATACACCTTGGTGGCAGAATACAGAAAGACCATACTGGAACTCAAATAGGGACTTCATCCCTGACAGCTAGGAATCTGAGTACTAGAAATTGTTATCAACTGTTGGAGAATTAAATTCAATAGCGATTCTGCTTGCCTGTAAACTTTGCATGTTAAAATACCAATTCTCTAAGCAATCAGTGTGTACAATGGTACAATAATGACAGGATTGTTAAGGGGGTAAACAACAATATCTGATTAGATCTGTGACCTGATACATAAGAATTCATGCTTTCTAGTGTGGATATCATCAAATGTTCTTTACTGGATAAGTCATAAGCATTAGGGATGAACTGACTAAATTTGTCTGGCTAATCAGACTTGTTTGGTTGCTTCTTAAACATTTAAATTTAAACCACAGACTAGTGCTGTCATCCTTGATCAAATAAGATTCTCTTTGCATTGATTGTCTATTAATGTAGTGTCTAATGGCTGGTCAGTGGTCCAGAAAACAATGTTTTAGAACATTCAGCATTCAATGGAACACACCATCACAAAAATGGAGGTGGGAAAAATAAAGAGCCAAAACATAGGGAGTAGGGCTGTGAAAACCTCTATTACAGGCCTAATATGACAGTGCAATCAAAGAAATCACACCTATATTTACTTACATCAGGACCATACAATACTGAACTAGTCAACTTTCAGCTATAGATGACATGTAAGCTCAAGGGATTTCTCTCTTGCCAGGGATACTAATGGATGAGGAGGACTCCTGGAGGAAAGTAAATCATTGTTTTTTTGTGTCTAGCCAATGTGAAGTTAATCATGCTTCTATCGATAGTGGCACACTAATGCCCATGTAATTGACCTAGGTTAAACTCAGTGGGTCACAAAGGAAAAAAGAATAAAAAAGACATGGATGTTTAATAATGTTTTGGTGGAGAAAGCAAGAATGTTTGGTGGAAGTAGGGGATGGATATACCCTTGGTGGAGAAATGAGACTTACTAGAATGCATAATACACATGTATAAATGGTCAAAGAATATATTAATTGAAGAAGTGATACATTCCCCAGGTTTTACCTAACAGTCTAAAGGATATGAGGTATGTTTCATAGTGGGCCATGAATGGACACTAGGTGGAAAAATAATGATAGCTTAAGAAAATTCTAGCTAATAATTTTCACATCCTAATTGCCCACAATTAGGAAATTCTAACCAGCCAACCAGATTGCAGGAGCAAACCCCAATAGAGAAGTTAGGGAAGGGATTAAAGGAGCTGAAAGGGATTGCAACCCCAATGGAGACCAACAGTTTCAGGTACGCTGGAGCCCTGTTAGCTCCCAGAGAGTGGGCCAACAAACAAGGAGCATACACAGGCTAGTCTGAGACCCTGGGAAATATGTAGCAGAGAACTGTCTTATCTGGCCTCAGTGGGAGAAGATGCATCCAATCCATAGAGACTTGATATCCCAGGGAAGAGCAATGTGCAGAGGTGGGAAGAGAATACTTTCAGAGGCAAAGGGGACAGGGAAATGGGAGGGGGCAACATTTGGGATATTTATAATAAAATATTAAATATTTATAATAAGACAAAATTATATATACATATATATGCATATCTGGAGACAGGATCTCACTATGTGGCCCTGGCTGGCCTGGATCTCAGTATTTATAAACTAGGATAATATGAAATTCATAGGGCTCTGGTTTTCTGCCTCTTGAGCTTTGGAATTAAAGCCATGTTACTTAGCATTCACTTCTTAATCTTATATTTCAATACTGCTAAATTACCTAATACTTTTCCTAGGAAAAATACTTCCTGAAGTATATTATTAAATATTATCCAAATTAGGAAATAATTGAATTGTTCTTCACAAACTATAAGTATGCAAAATCCATGTATGGGTAATTACACAGAGTTGTTTCTATGTGAGAAGATTTTTTTCTACATTTACATATAACTTATAAGTAGGTTATTTTGGAGATGACCACTAAAATACAAGTAATCTTTTTATCTATAATAATAGCATATATTTCTTGAAGGATTCTCTCCTAACATTATCCTGAATGCTTCCCAGTGAAGATCATGTTCTTCTCAACAGTAAAACCATCACAGTGAATGTATGTAGCCTAGATATTTGAACACAAGTTAACTTTAGAAAAAAATGATACTATATAGAATGTATTGGACTCTTCAAAGCTGAAGAAAAATATTTGAAAAAAATAAGCTGGGGCATGGTGGCACACGCCTTTAATCCCAGCACTCAGGAGGCAGAGGCAGGCAGATTTCTGAGTTTGAGGCTAGCCTGGTCTACAAAGTGAGTTCTAGGACAGTCAGGGCTATGCAGAGAAACCCTGTCTCGAAAAACAACAACAAACAAACAAACAAACAAACAAAGAAGTAAAAATTCCAAATGCTAGTAATAAAAACATGAAGCTAATATTACTAATCATCTTTTATTGATATTTTGATTTGTTACCCTCACAGTTACTGGTTTTTGTGATTTATATGACTTACAATATTTTGAGCAAAGGAGTATAGTTATATATTTGAAGATAAGTATGCATGTAAGAATTTTAGTTATCTGTGATACCAATTTCAGTAGATTAACTCCAAATTTAAAGGATGATATAAATGTACTAATTCAAGCTTTTTATACTAAATGACAATAAATCATAAAAAAATTTAAGTTATTTTATTTTACTGTGTACTTGTGGGACTTTCATACTAAAAAATAGAATGTCAGGTATTTTGTGTTTATGGCCCTTACACACAGAACACTATTACAATAGAACACAAGGAACATCTTTATAAGCAAAAGATAATGAGTGAAAAAATGTGATTATGTTTTAGCAAGTTCAGTGAAGAGCAGATTGAGATATTATTGAGAGATAAAAAAAAGAAAATGAAGAGATAAAATGAATAAGGACAAAAATTGAGGAAAACATCGAAGCCCCAAATGTAAAAATAAGGATGTATCTATCCACAGAGGAAACCTATACTCAAGGCTTGCTAAAGTTTGGCACTGCTAGAATTTTAAAATTGAAGGAGATTCATTTGACCACACACACACACGCGCGCACACACACACACACACACATACACACACACAACATGTCAGAAAAATTCAGTGTTGAAAGAAATAGATGCATACAAATTGAACTAGTTAATTAAAATGTCATAGAATTGCTGCACTCATTTATATAACTTTCTACATATCTTCAGTATTTGTTGTTTGTTGTCTTGGATGGCCATCCTGTCTAGAACAATATGGAATCTCAAAAAAAGTACTTCTATTTCCTTTTATTAATGGTGAGTTTATTTTTTATGTCTTTTAAACTAACATTTTGAGAATCATTCATTATATTTTTATAGTATTCATCCTTCTTCACAATTCTTCTATACATACACGAACCACATTTAAAACCCACCCAACTGCATACACTCATTGTTCTTTTTAATAGTCGAGTTAGCTACTATTTCCCACATTGCCTAGAATTTATGTCCATCTATAAAATAATATGGAAACTACATAGGCTGGCTCCTTAAGGAAGGTGTCACCTCAACTTTAAGTGGCTGTAGTTTCGAACATTTCTTCTGCTAGGAATGTGACTGACCAAATTAGCTCTCCAGGCTGGAATTTTGTCTGGCTTTGGGTTGTGCAGATCTCTATGTATGCTGTGACAATCTACATGCTCATGTGTGTATCTGCTCTGTTGTGTCCAGAGAACAGTTTCCTTGCAATACATTAATGCTTCTTACAGTATTTCTACTCACACTTCAGAGTCCTCAGAGCTTATGGAGTGGTACTGGGATATTAATATCTCATTTAGTATTGTTTCATTGTCTCTTATTCTCTACATGTTAACCAGTTGTGAGTGTCTGGGTAAATTGTCATCTTCTACATAAGGAAGTCTTTCTGAAGTTGGGAGATGCACATGTCTGAGTAGACTGGGAAGTCCCTTAGTAGTTAAATGCTATGTGCAATTCCCAGGACTATAGGAAGTCTGTCCCTAGGGCCCACTACTCATCCAGATGTATGCTCTCCCTGTGATAAGTGCTCAAGATATTAGTTCTACCCATCATCAGATTAACGGCTAGTACAAGGTAGAACACTGGCACAAAAGAATATTATTCAATTGTTAAGAAAACAGAAATTATGGGATTTGCAGGTAATGAAGAGATCTGGAACAATGATCCACAGTGAGGTAACCTAGAAAGGCAAACACCACATGCTTTCCCTCATTTGGGGATAGATGATAGCTTTAAATCTTCAAATAGGTATGTCTCACTTGAAATACCTAGAGATGTCAGACAATTAGTCAGGGCCATGGGAGTTGGACTCTGAAAAAGTGAACATAGAACAGTGAGTTAAAGAAGAAGAGAAAGTTACAAAATGGGAAAGATTACAGTGGAGGTGGGTTAGAGTACAGAGTAGAAGAGAACATACTTTATGTTATAACTACACTAGGTAGTTTCTTCTGGAAATGTCATATGAAAAACTACAGTAGAAGAAGCTGCCTAAAATATAAGCATATTCATATGTAAAAATACTTGAAACTGAGTGACTCTAAAATGAGCAAAAATGCCTGTATTTGTCATCACAGCTTCACAATTTAAAACCCCATAACGAGGAATGGTTTATCTCTATTGGAATCATCAGCCAATAAGGCCACATAGATAGCAAAATATTAAAATCCATTGCTCTTCTTTGTCCTCTAGAACATGATAGTAAGATATTCTTTCTGAAGACATCATACACTTGATTCATAGCTTATGAAAAAAATCAACCAGCTATTGACCTGGAAGCTTCATTGTCATTGTATAGCTCTTATAGCTTTGGAAAGTTCTATGCCTACTAACAGAAGATAAAATTTGTCATCACTCTTATCCAGCTGTGAGCTAAATAAGCTACAGTAATGATCAGCCTCGCAAGATATGCCCAATTGTGTAGTAGAGGCATGATTTTCATCATATTAAAAAACCCTTCTCTCATTTCATTTAAGAAGAATTCACATAACTTGAAATATAACATAAATATTTTTACCACGTGGTGATAATATTGCAGTGTTCTTTCACAATATATAAGAGGCATGCAAATTGAGGAAGTGGTAACTATTCTTTTATTCTCTAGCCACTTGTAGCATAGTAAGCTTTCCTTTGTCAAAAGGACATGTAAGAATAACATTTTACTCTGTAACAGAAACTTTAAAAAAATGTAATGTTAAGATAAAGAACAAATTATTTTAGTGTAGCTATACATTCAAAGAAATCATTTAAAATGACTAAATCAAGCCATTAATTCAATTAATGAGCACTAAACATGGGAACATTTGACAAATATTTTTAAGATTTTTTTTCAAAATGCAATAGACAGACTTTAAAGTATAACCTTTTAGCAAATTATAAATGGTAACATATTTTACTTCTGTTATAAATCATTGTAATTACATCAAACCATGGAAAGCAATAGTGTTCTTTTTATTTGAATACCAGCAATACACTTTAATAAGCATAATTGTGTATAGAAGGCTATTGTTCATACTGTTAACATAGAATCGTCTGCAATTCCACAGCTAAATATGCGTCCCCTAAGTAAGCACAACAGCACTCCCTGTCTTACTATGTTAAAGTTGCTCAGACAGTAACATAAGGCTGGGTGGCATATAACTAGTGCAGGTTTCTTGTGTTCAACTGGAGAAATTCCAGGACACTAGGACATCAGTATATGGTTACAGTTTGCCTCTAGGATAACAGATGGCAACTTCTCATTGGGAGGGAACATCCCATGGTCTCTTTATTGTGACACCAACTTCATTTATAAGAGCTCCATTCGCCTAAATGTCCATCTAAATATGAACCTCTAAATATAACAATAATAAATATAAAAATAACTCTAAGAGTTGTGAGAAATATTTAGCTCATACCAGAATTGACCCATTTGTTTAAAATTACAATAATGAACAGAAGAGCATTATATCATAACTTTGCTTAACCCCAAAAATTATTTGGCAGAGTATAAATGCAATTTAAATCTTCTTTTGAGGGTTTTTAATAGCATGATAATAATTTGAAAATTCAAGCAAAATGCAGTCACATAAAAGTTCATTCAAAACAGGGAAAATAAGTGACTGTGGTATTGCTAAAGAGGAAAGAGAACATCCATAACCTGAGATTGCCACTCTAAAGTTAAGCGCAGACAGTATTCACTTTTTAAAATATATTATGAGCTCTTAAACGACTGTATATTTTTGCTTTGAATTAACCTGCCCCTGACCAAGATTATAACCACATGTTTTTATTCACTGGACAGCACAGGATTGTTATTCAGAATTTACCATCTGCATCTATATTTACTTTACCAGCGAAAACTGTGAAGATTTTTTCTTTGATGTACACTAAACTATCAACTGTTCACTGAAATGACATTTACTAATTCTCCTAAAATTAAACATAAATAATTCAAATTGTATCATTAATTTAAAAAATTTATATTGTTAAAGGTTTATCTTGGGGTAAGTTCTTAATACACACATTCACGCGACGCGCACACACACACACACTACACATGGTCATTGTGCAGTTCTAACCAAAACAACAGATTGATGGCTATTCTGCAAAATACATCCATCCATCCAACGTTCCTCTCAACTTCTAAAATTAAGACAAGTATTGGAAATGCTTAGAATCTAAAGAATTCTAAGAAGACATAATGACTAACAGTAATGGGGACCTCCTTGATGGAACCCTAGAATATGAAAGAATATTACATCCAGGAAGACCTGATGAAAAATGAGCGTGTTCTTCTTTTTAGTACTAATGCATTCATATTAGGTCATGGTCTGTGAAAAATGGAGAGTGAATGTCCTTTTGCTTTGCTAGAGAAACATAGCTTCTGTCTGTTTGTAAAGGTCGACAATTTTCGTTAATTGCTACTCTTCTATTTGTTTCCTTATCAAAATAATTATATGTATGGTAGTGATTACATGACTGATATGAATCCTGAAGTCACCTATCTACAGAGACCACAACCCATCTATCATAGTGTTAACCTTTAAGGGTTTGGCAGGCAAGCCTGCTCTCGGAAGGCATATCATCTCAAATAATATTTTGGATTTTTTTCTAAGTTTGCTTTAGTTCTAAGAATAAAGTCAGAGAGAGCTTCATTCTCTCAGTGTCAGGAGCCATGATATTAGGATGTTTCTTCTGATCAAATCTAATCTTAATTAATTTTGAAGGAATCCATAACATTTGTTAAAATAGGAGCATATCCTCTGTCTTAGTCAGGGTTTCTATTCTTGCACAAAACATCATGACCAAGTAGCAGTTGGGGAGGAAAGGGTTTATTCAGCTTACACTTCCACACTGCTGTTCATCACTAAAGGAAGTCAGGACTGGAACTCAAGCAGGTCAAAAAGCAGGAGCTGTTGCAGAGGCCATGGAGGAATGTTCTTTACTGGCATGCTTCCACTGGCTTGCTCAGCTTGCTTTCTTATAGAACCCAAGACTACCAGCCCAGAGATGATCCCCAAAAGGGGCCTTTTCCCCTTGATCACTAATTGAGAAAATGCCTTACAGCTGGATCTCATGGAGGCATTTCCCCAACTGAAGCTCCTTTCTTTGTGATAACTCTAGCCTGTGTCAAGTTGACACACAAAACCAGTCAGTAGAAGTTGGTACCAGCATAGTGGGGTATTCCTGTGACAACCTGACCATGTTTTGGGGAGGACTGTGGAAGGGTTTTGGAATTTTGGGCTAAAAGATCCATTCAGTGTTAAGAGCACTGTGGGATGTTGTGTAGGAGCTTGGAAGATAATGTTGAGAACAATGCAAAAGTTGGAAGCCTGGCTTGTGAAATTTCACAGGGAAGATTAAAGATTCTTATCAGGGCCATTGCTATTTTGATTGTGGAGATTCTGTGGTTCTGGTTAGCTGGGGCTGAAGATCAGCTGTGATTAACAAGATACCAGAACTACTAAAGCAAAACCTTTGCATTACTGGGACTATTGATGCTGGTTAGCTGGAGCTAAGAAATTAGCAGTGATTAAGAAGAGACCACCAGCATCACTGAGGTGACATCTTCTGGGAAGTGTTTTCTGGGAGCATAGAGGCTGTGTTCCAGAGACAGACAAGGTTGTACCTTGTGCTGCAGTGGGATTTAGTAATGTGTAAGAGTTACCCAGGTGGTACTGGTTTCGAAGTCATGAAGGGGTCATGCAGAGCAGCTGAGGTTCGGCACTGTGAGAGGTTAGGGAAGGCCATTGGTGAAGGTGTAGCCTCAGTTGCAACTGATGGCCCAGGACTGAAGGTATCATGCATAGGAGTTGAGACTTGGCATCATGAAGAGATCCTATGAGAGGCTATTGTTGAAGTCAAGTTACAGTGGAAGACAACAGTGTTTTGGAGATTCCAGTACCATGAGATGACCACCAAGAACAGCAGCAGCAATGGAGTACTGGCAGCTGGAGCCTAGAAGATAAGGTGTGTGCTACAAAGGGCAGGGAAGTGACCCAAATCCTTGGAGGAGCCCAGAAGATCATGAGTTGGATCCCAGACGCTGGATAGTTGGAGATTGATTTTTGCTGTCAATTGTGACTGTGTCCTGATATTTTTCCCTCTTGAAGGAAGAAAGTATTTTAGTGGAGTCCACAGTTACAAGACTTAGAATTTTAAAAGATATTGGACATTTTAAAGGGATTGAACTTTAATATACAAGACTGTGGGACTTTTAAAATTATTTAGATCTTGGGTATGAATAAGAAAGTGAGGGTTGAGGCTTAATAGTGATGTGTTTGTGTGTCAAGTTGACTCAACTTGACACAGGCTAGAGTTATCACAGAGAAAGGAGCTTCAGTTGGGGAAATGACTCCATGAGAACCAGCTGTAAGGCATTTTCTCAATTAGTGGTCAAGGGGAAAAGGCCCCTTGTGGGGACCATCTCTGGGCTGGTAGTCTTGGGTTCTATAAGAAAGCAAGCTGAGCAAGCCAGTGGAAGCAAGCCAGTGAGTGCCAGGACAGCCAGGGCTACACAGAGAAACCCTGTCTCAAAAAAAAAAAAAAAAAGATCATCCCTCCATGGCCTCTGCATCAGCTCATGCTTTTTGACCTGCTTGAGTTCCAGCCCCGACTTCCTTTAGTGATGAACAGCAATGTGGAAGAGTAAGCTGAATAAACCCTTTCCTCCCCAATTCTTGGTCTTGATGTTTTGTGCAGGAATAGAAACCCTGACTAAGACAGACACCTATTTAAAGCAATCCAGTAAATCCTCTTTCCCAGTACAACATATTTTCTGATTAAATCTAAGGTTAACATATCTTTAAAATATATAGGATGATTTAATTCAGCAATTAATTTCTGTAAAGATACCATATATCATAAAAAATTATTAGAATTTCCTTTTTTATTTTTTTCAGAAGCAATTTGTAACTCTAGAATAGGTAAAATTTTGCTAACATTTTTAATAGGTATCTATATTTGAATGTGTCAGTAAGATAGAATGAATGACTAATATCTTTGGAAATATAAACATCAGTGGTTTAACACTTTATGCTTTGATTGTGTTTGGTTATCTAGCAGTAGTTTAGCTCCCCTAAGTTGTTTCTTCCATGAAGAGCACATTCACAATGCTCTCATGAAGGTATCCTTAATATTGGGTTAAGCCCAGTATAAGGACAAAACAAAACATTCATAAACAAACAAACAAACAAAAAATAAACAAGCAAAGAAGCAAGAAAATTTTATGTTCTGAGTAAACTGTGTTATCTCATGCTGCAGCAGAAAAAGTCTGCCAGTCAGTCATTCTTTGAAGTTAGGTAGTGTTTTGTGCTTGAAGATTCTTAGCAAAAAGGATTGATAGGCAACAGGCAAACAGAGATCTCTATGTTCCATCTGCCATCCATTTTCTCCTCCTCTTCTTCCCCCTCCTCCTCCTCTTCCTTCTCTTCCTCCTCCTCTTCCTCCTCCTCTTCCTCCTCCTCCTCCTTGTCCTTCTTTGTCTTCTTTGTCTTCTTTGTTCTTGGTTAGGAGAAGAAGGATAAATTTTATTGCATGAGTCTTGAGCAGGGCTCACAGCCCTCCAATTTGGTACTCCTTTTGATGCAATGGTTTGGAAGCACTGATGTCAGAGAGAAACTTTCCTGTGTGGTCATACAGTTCTACGGGCACAGGTGGAGCAGGAGCAATTCCTCAAAGTCTTTTTTTTTTAAATTGGATATTTTCTTTATTTACATTTCAAGTGTTATTCTCTTTCCTGGTTTCTCCCCTTCCTGGAAACCCCCACCCCATCCTCCCTCCCCATGCTCCTATGAGGGTGTTCTTCCACCCACCCACCCATTCCCAGTTTCTCAAATTATTACACACAAGACTATCTGAAAATTTCAGAGAAACTGACAACTTCATTAAGACCTTTTAACTGGTGTTACTGTTTTCTTCTCTCTCTCTCTCTCTCTCTCTCTCTCTCTCTCTCTCTCTCTCTCTCTCTCTCTTAAATATCTTATTGGTTGTTTGTTTACATTTCAAATGTTATCTCCTCCTTTCTGGTTTCCTCTCTGAAAAATCCCCAATCCCCCTCCCCCTGCCTCCATGAGGGTGTTCCTCCACCCACTCCTGCCCCACTGCCCTAGCATTAAGTTATTATTTAATCTTGTTTTTACATTTCAGTCTTATCCCCCTCCTGGTACACCCTTTGTTCCATATACCATACCTCTTCCCCAGTTCCATCTCCAAAAGGATGTCCCCACCCCCACACCTCCTTCTACCAGACCTCCCCCAATCCTTGTGGCATTAACTCTCTTGAGGATTAGGTGCACCTTATCGAACTGAATCCAGGCTAGGCAGTCCTGTGCTGCATATGTGTTGGGGGTCCTCATATCAGCTGCTGTATGCTGCCTGGTTGGTGACTCAGTTTCTGAGCAGTCTCTGAGGCACACATTAGTTGAGACTGCTGGTCTTCTTATGGGGTGGCCCTCCTCAGCTTCTTCCAGCTTTTCCCTAATACAGGAATCACCAGCTTCTCTCCATTGATTGGGTGTAAATATCTGCATCTGACTCTTTCATTTGCTTGTTGGGCCTTTCAAGGGCAGTCATGATAGGCCCCTGTTTGTTAGCGCTCCATAGCATCAGTAATAGTGTAAGGCCTTGTGGCCTCCCTTTGAGATTGATTGAAATTTGGGCCTGTCACTAGACCTCCTTTTCTCAGGCTCTTCTCCATTTTTCACCCTGCAGTTCTTTCAGACAGTAACAATTCTGGGTCAGAGTTTTTGACTGTGGGATGGCAATCCCACCCCTCACTTGATGCCCTGTCCATTGTACAAAAGTAGGGTCACAGAACTGAATGTGGCAGGACATACAGGCACAGGGCATGAGGGCAGTGATCCTACCCATGCTGATATCAAGACAAGCTTTCTGGTGTATGGACACATCTCGACACCACTCTTGTGCCAGGCTCGTTCCCTCTGGTCCCAGGGCTTCCCAGCCTCACACTATCTGAAGCATACTTTTCAGACTTTAACTTTGAACAGACTGTTTTTTTTTTTCAAGATTTCATTTCAAAGGAGGGAAGATTTTGTAATTACAAGTGCTGTAAATGAAAGCCCCAAGAGCAGAGAACTCTCTGTGGTTCAATCACAGAGTTGGTGTCTGTAGTTAGAGGAAAATCACTGGCCTACAGGCAGGAAGCAGCAAGCTTAAAGATCAGTCAGAGGGAACACAAAACTGTCTTATGGCTGAAAAGGAAGGCACCTGGCTAGTGCATTCTAGTTCTTACTTTTAAAAAAGGAAGCAAAAAAAAAAAAAAAAACCGCACTCCCTGTTCCAATGTGATCACTGAGCCATCTGGGGTATGATATAGATGTCCAATCTGTTCCAGTA
Organism: Mus caroli; assembly: GCF_978045245.1. Classification (NCBI taxonomy): domain Eukaryota; kingdom Metazoa; phylum Chordata; class Mammalia; order Rodentia; family Muridae; genus Mus; species Mus caroli. The sequence goes on along the minus strand of NW_028227258.1, from coordinate 84,783,749 downwards.
GATAGTCCTACACATGTCCCTGAACAGGTAATACTAAGTAGACTCAATGGGCTTAAAAAGAAAGCAAGTGAAGTGCAGAGGGAAAAATGGAGGAAATCTGGGAGATCATTTAGAGGGGAAAGATTGGGATGGGTTTAATCAAACTCTTTTTATGCACACATGTATGAATTCCTCAAACAATAAAATGAACTTTAAAATTTTACTTGAAAGTGTGCTCATGCATATGTTTGAAATGAGTTAAAATAAATTTCTAAATGTTTCATTTTCTATGTGAAATAAAAGAAAAAATTCATGAATCTGATATATTTCACACAGTGGGCACAGTAATTGGTGTAGAATCAGATGACATAAAATTTGCAGGATTCATGATCGATTTCTAAAATAAATAGAAACAAACTATCTCTACGTATATGTATATCTTAGAAGAGTTTCAACATAGTGTTTATTACAATTTATGGTTCAAATTATATTTTATATTTGAAAGGTACAAAGTTAAAAAACCGATAACAAGTTCTATAAAAAGAAAAGAGTGGTTAGTTCTATGAAAATATGGGAATGATTCTTTTTATAAAATAGTAAGATGACTGGAACATAATAGGCAAGAAAAATTTACACATTTCCTAGTCTATCTCATAAATATTAGTGGCACGAATGATTTATGGAGCTTTCAACACTTGAGTGACAGCACTGGGGTACTGGATAAGTCAGAAGAGAGGTTGTTGTATAAGCATGAGGACTTTAGTTGGATTCCTAAAAATAAATCTTTAAGAAAGAAAGAAAAGAAAGAAAGAAAGAAAGAAAGAAAGAAAGAAAGAAAGAAAGAAAGAAAGAAAGAAAGAAAGAGAAAGGAAAAAAAATCTAGTAATGTTGACTGGCATCTACAAACTCAGCCCTAAAAAGGTGGACCCTTGGAGGTCATTAGTCAGGCACTGAAGAATAGATGAGCTCCAGGTTCAGTGAGAAGTCCTGTCTTGACATAAATGATTGCAAAAGACACAAAATGTTGTCCTCTGTCCCACATTAACACACATAAATAAATGCAACTATACCTTCATATATGGTACATATATCTACATATATCACACACAAAATATTTATGACTTGGTTCTCATTTTAGATGTAGTATTGTTCTGTGATCAAAATTGTATTGAATTTCTTCTCTCAAAAGTAAATTTGATAGTGTATTGGCTATCATAGTTGCACTGTGTTTACCCATTACTGTTATATAGCCTTGTCAGTAATATCTCTGGTAGAACTATGGAATTAGATAATTTACCCCTCAAGCAATGCTATTCTAGCTCATGTTGCTCCAAATAAACTTCTCCTTGGTGTTATGGTCTACTCATCTACCTCAACATCTCAGGGATTTAATTCATGAATGTTTACTTTCTTTATACTTGGTATTATTTTTATTCTACTATTATAGCTCAACTTCAACACTGCATGAGTAAAAAAGGCTATTCAATTGGAGGCAGCTTCTCAATGCATCCCCATGGTATTCTCTAAATGGCAGCACTGATGAATTGGTTATAGCAGAACAAGTTGAATGACAGACAATGTCTGGCTCCTTGGAATGAGGTAATAGATAACAGGTGAAAAAAATCCCAAAAGGGAATATTTGTGTTAAGATAATTTTGTGAGTCTTGATTGTGCTGGCAGGTGTACCAGCATAAAATTATCTCATGTTTGAAACTGTTCATTTAAAATAGGTGCAGTTCATTATACATAAAACACACTTCAAAACATCAATAAAATAGAATATGAACAGCTTAACCTTTATTTGATATGTTTAAACAACTGGGATTTTCAATTTTTAAATCATAGCAATAATTCATAAATATTATCTTAAAATGTTTAAAACATAAAATTTATAATATTTTTGTTTTGACATTAATGCACTTAATATCTGTTAAAATATTACAAGCAAATAGGAAAAGAACAAATCATGATTTAAACAGTAAGTAATTTCTGAATTCAAATCTATAACAGAAAAATGCAGAAGGCATACATGAATAAATGTTTAACTAGATGAACCCTTCTAATATTTGTTGCAATCTGCAAGCTCTTTTACTTCAACTATACTGTTTTCTTTTTTCTACTTTTCACTCTTTATCCTTTTAAACTTATATTGTTTATAATTTTTGTACACAAAATGCAGAAAACATCTAAATATGTACTTAGTAGACATATAGTAAAAGCAACTTGACAACACACCGAAATCAACAGTGAAAAAAACCAAAAACCAAAAAAAAAAACCTCACCCCTTGGTATTGCAAACTTTAGATGCCCCAATACAGGGGAATGCCAGTGCCAAGAAGTGGGAGTGGGTGGGTAGGGGAGCAGGGCGGGGGAAGGGTATAGGGAACTTTCAGGATAGCATTTGAAATTTGAAATGTATATAAAGAAAATATCTAATAAAAAATGTGAAAAAAAATCTCACACAATGGAAACAAAGTGAAATGTAATTTATACTCCAAAGGGTAATAAGGAGAAATGGTGAAGTGTCTTCTGACTGTGACCTGGGCCCATTTTACAATAGACATTGTGTATGTGTGTTTGGATGAGAATATGTTGCATGCATTTATAAAAGAAATATGAATCACATGGAACCCACAGAGAAACAAATCAATACAACAGATGGTATTTAAGAGGAACTTCACCTCCTTATATTTAAAGTAATAAAAATATAAGTGACTGTAAGTCCACGTTGTCCTTCAAGTTCCTAATCCTAACTGTACACACTATCCCAAACCTCACAGCAACCTTGTGACTCAGCCTCCCAAGAGCAGATTCCAGTGGTCTGCTCTGGTTACAGTTTACATCTCAATCTCCTGGTGCTACCACCCAGTACTAAATTTACCCTTTGTTCAAAATTGACAGCAGCTGTGAGCAGAAACTAGATTTTAATTCTTTATTCTAACCACAAGTGAGAACTCCAAGTTTTAATATTTGTTTAAAATCTATAATAATAACATAATGTGAGTTCTGAGGTACATTTTTTCATTGTGAAAAATAGATTTTATTTTGTGCATAAAGTGTTTTACTAAATTCTTTTGAATAAGATCAATTGTAACATTAAGGAAACTAGAAACAAACCAAAGTTAATGAAAAATACAAATATTTTGTGCATTTAAAGATGGAAACACATCTTCATTCATTTCTTTTATATCTTGGGTTTACTATCTCTAGTCATTTATAGTTTTGAAAAGACATAATGTCTTCATTAAAACTATGAGTACTTACCAAGTTGTTAGTAAGAAATTCCCTCAGATCCCCAAACATTTTTAATTATTGCCAGTGTTCTTGATAATCCACTAGAAATTGTATTGTGTCAATTGATGAAGACCCTCCACTTTGATCACAGGACATAGGGACATATATCAAAAACTGGTGTATCCTGGAAGCTTCCTCCTTGCTGGCTAGCTTTAATAGAACTCCAAGGTGTTTTGAAGATAGATACTGGGGGGAAAAATTAGTTGATAGTTATACTAAATTGCAACCCTGTGAGCTACAATAATGACTGGTGTGGTGAAATATGAAACAATATCTTGGTGCAAGAGCAACATGACTGTTATGGGGTAACCAACATCCTTCTAAGTGGGACTTAAGGCATTCTCCAAAGAAAAGAACTCCCCACGCCTGGTACTGTAACACTGGCCCCAAATATGTGCCTAGAGAAATCATAGATGCTACTACCATTATTTTGCTAAGGAGACACAACAAAGTACCTTTTGAGTAAGTATTCTTATACCTTTAGACTAATTCAATTTTCACCCCTTATTTAAAAGGGGTTTTTTTACATATATATAAAGCAGACTTCAGTTATTAGATAATTGATCAAAGGGCAGAGAATAAACCACATTGGGTATCTTCTATCTTGCCTAATAGTAATTGATATAATGTTTAAATACTATCATTATATTTGTAGCAGTTGTGCTGGTTAGTTTTACATCAATTTGATAAAAACTGGAGTCATATAGAAAGAGAAGACCTCAATTGACAAAATACTTTCACTAGATTGGCCTGTTAGCAAGCCTGTGGTGCATTTTCTTAATTGCTGACTGAGGTGGGATGGTCCAGTTCACCATTGGTTGGTGTCACCCTTAGCCTGATAATCCTGGGTGACCAAAACATGATAAAAAAAATAGTGAGCAACAACCCTCCATGGTTTTGGCCTCAGCTCTTGCTTCTAAGCTTCTTTCCTTTTTAGTTTCTGTTCTGGGTTCCTCCAATGATGAACTGTGCTGTTCATGGAAGTGAAATCAAAATCAATCCTTTCTTCCCCGTGCTGTTTTTATTCTTGGTGTTTTATCAAAGAATTAGAAACCCTAACTAAGACAGAAGGTAAATCAACATAGGTATGATTATTGACTCTTTAGGCAACGTTGAAAAAGATTTACCCAAAATATTCATTACATCAAAATCAAGATAGGCTTTAGCCTGTTAGGGGCCAGGCTTTTTTGATGTAAGTATGATAAAGGAACCATGACGTGGTGGCAAAAGTAGAAATATTGTAACAGAATATTCTTGTTATTCCTTCACTCTTCACAACCAGTATGGAAACAATCCATAGAAATTTACTCTTAATTTTGTATATATTTACTCCTATCATTGGTAACAGTTTGAAATCTATTTCACTCTTTGGACATCTAGCTGGGCATCAATACTGAGAATACCTGACTGAGGATCACCAATGAAGCTTGTGTCTTTTGTAATTTAGTGTTTGAGACTCATTGAAATGCTGTCAGCTGACTCTCGTACAACCACAGGAACATCCAGAGTTGCAGGAACTAATAATGTCACACACTTAAGTAAGTTTCTTACACTTCATTTCCAAAGTAAAAGTAAACAAATAGGAAAGTAATGTACTTTTTTTTTTCCGTTGGGAGACTATTAATGACTGCTTCTACTTCTTTAGGGAATATGGGACTGTTTAGATCATTAACCTGATCCTGATTCAACTTTGATACCTGGTATCTGTCTAGAAATTTGTCCATTTCATCCAAGTTATCCAGTTTTGTTGAATATAGCCTTTTGTAGTAGGATCTGATGATGTTCTGGAGGCAGAGGCATGCAGATTTCTGAGTTCGAGACCAGCCTGGTCTACAGTGTGAGTCCCAGGACAACCAGGACTACACAGAGGAAACCCTGTCTCAAAAACAAAAACAAAAACAAACAAACAAAAGTCAATGAAAAGAGGCAGGTCAGTGTACACATAAAGATCTTTATATTACTTTAGAAACACCAGATACATTTGTATTAGTATGTATTACTGTTTATTAAACAAAATAGGCCTATCTCTCTAACAATCATAGAGAGTTTTTTTTAAACTGTGAAGATTTTCCAGCCTGTGGAGATATTAGCACTTGTACACTTGAAATGGAGAACCAATGTCAGAAAAAATAACTTACAGCATAAATTGAATAAACTCATACCCCTCTAATTCTTCCCTGCCTTTCACGTTCCTCTTCTAGAACTTTTCTGAATACTTTTAAAAGATGACATATATATCTGACTTTATTTTTTACTTTTGAGATGAGACTGTGATACAATACAACAGTCATCTATTTTTAGTAACTTCAGAAATTATGGCCTCTGCAATAACTGTTTGTACTGTGTAAAATGTATTGTTCGGTTTCCTGATCAAAACTGTCATCAATAATAATATATTGTCACATAATAAATGCATATGGAATGGAATTTGATATACATATCTTTTTAAAAAAATAAATAACAATATGCATGCTCTTCTCACTAGAATCAATGACTCCAGTGGCACAGGTCTGAGCTCTGGATTACAAAAGCAAATATGAGTTCCCATCTATGAAATAGGCCTTAAGATACAATAAGAAATTTGTTGGAAGTTGTCATAATAAAAACATGACAAATTCATAGGTAGATGTATTTTGCCTGACCTTGCATATTGATAATGCAGCATTATGTTGGGTCCATAGCACGCAGGACTTTCAGTGACAGTACTCACCTGGAAGCCTGCACAGCACCCTTTCCTAATACCTCAGTCAGTCACAACTTCATTTATCCATGTCCTGAAAATAGAGAATATTGTGTCTTCAGCAGCAGAATATGTAACTGACATTAGTCCTAGGTGCATTTAAGATTTTTGAAGACAATCTAGTTACTAACTCATACAGAAGTAGCCCAACTCTGATGCTAGGGATTTTGCCTAACAAGTTTATGGATGAGCAATTCTCTTTGACTATTGACAAAGTATATTTTGCTTCAAATATCTTTGCCTGATACACACACACACACACACATATACATATATATATATATATATATATATATATATATATATATTTCTTCCCTATGATTTCTGAAATGTGTAACATCCTCAGGAGTTGGCTCTATTTGATGACATGACTCCATAGGTGTTGGGCAGGATCTCTGAAGGTTCTCTGCCTTTCAAACCAACTAAGTGTGAACTAATCTTGGGATATGGAAGCTCATAATGTAAGAGGGACAGATGTCGCCACCTCTACATAAACACCCAGAGTTGGGGGCTGTGGAGCCACAAGGACCTAAGTGAAGACTGCCTGAGTGACCAAGGATTGCTGATGCAGACATTGCCAGCAAATCAGGAATTGCTATTTAGAAGAGATGCCTTCTTGGGACCAATGGGGTGTGGGTGTGTGTTTTAAAAGGACATTTCAGTTCTTTTGATTCTGTACCACTTCACCTCCAACCACCAAAGGCAGGTAGGGTCAAGCAGCCAGTTATCTGGGCACAGGCAGCAGCATCGGACTCACACATACAATTTCCAACTAGAAGTTTGGCACAGAAAGGCTCCACCAAAAAAAAAAATGTCAGGTGCAAGTGTTGCTAATTTAATTAGTTATCTATAACTTCCAGATATTCTCTATATCTGAGCTGCTATATTTGCTCAGCCCAAGGGACTGCTGTGTGACTATCTCACATCTCTCCACTCCTAAGAGCAATAGCAGAGAAAACTCACAATGGATCATCTGGCTTGTAGGTCTTCAGTAGAAAGACTACTCTCTTTTACCAGGCATACACTTCAGTCAGACAGACAGCATGACCACAATTCATGACCACCCATCCATGCCTCAGTTGGGATAGACTCTAACCTAGCATTATTTTGTTTCTGCATTGTCCACAGGTAGCTGTAGAAAAGGCCCAGGGCTGGCTGAATATCCCCCCAACCCCCAGGCAGACTTTATTTTAGAGAGAAATGGACATACCACACTCTGCCACAATAACTGCACACCTCCAGCAGAAGAATAATCTTTTTTTTTTTTTTTTTTCACCTGACCTGCTTTGCCTTCTACTCTCTTTACAACTTTGCTGAAAGGCTCCTTTGGCTTTAACGCCTTCCTAAACTCACAGGAACAGCATTTGGACTGCCATCAATGTTCCCCCCTAGAAACTTCAGCCACATTTAATTTCAAATGACCCAAGCTGCCCCTTTTGTCTGCCTTTCTTTTTTATTTTCTCCGCTGGATTGCTTTAGTACCTATGCACCTGATTTATATGCTGACCTAAACTGTTCAGATCTGCCAGAGCCTTTCAGAGCTCATAAAGGTCACATCCTACCCATACCAGTCTTTCAGCCCTTGCTGACTTTACTTCCTTCTTCATTTTCTTATGAACACAGCTCCATGTAACCTGGAAAGTCGGCCATAAACTGTCTTTTGTTAAAGGTATGTATATGTATATGTATATGTATATGTATATGTATATGTATATGTATATGTATATGTATATGTATATGTATATGTATATGTATATGTATATGTATATGTATATATAACATACATATAAGTGTATATAATGTGTATATATATATATTCTTTCAGAATTTCATATATACACACACAATTCTTTTATTAATTCTTTTCTTTGCTCTGTTGTCTAGCATCCTTGACATTCATGGGAGAGTTGAGCCACAGATAACCAAGCATCCCTAATGGCTCCTGTGTGCTGATCCAAGGATGATCAATTTCCCTCATATTTCCTAAGATTATGCAGCTTCTGTCTCAAAGAACAAGGAGTTGATATACTACTTTCTTTCTCTGTCTCTAGGGCATTCAGACTTCTCTTCTCCCCATCTATCTCACAATCTTTATGAACAGATTCTGAGAGGCTCTTTCATTTATGCTTAAAATGTCATCCATCGTCAAGTCAATCAATTTAGAGAAACATGAATTCTTGATTATCATGGATTTTTAAAGGGTCCTTTAATAAAGATCCTATATACATACTTAATCATAGATTTCCCTTTCCTTTGTATTAACATTTAGATTTAAGGACTACCCTCTGTAACTTCTACATTATTTTCTCCTTTTATACTGTTCAATTATTCCTATTAATTACAAATTCTGGATATCTTAGAATGGTTATTCAGCATACATATAATTTGTGCTATTTTTCATTTACATCTTGTCAATTCAAAAAAATGTATAATTAGCATTTATCTCATCCTCTTCTTTAGAGATTATTTTTATGAGATTTAATTATGTGTACCTCTGTGCACATATCAGCACAAGTGCCATGGGAAGCCATGATTCCCCTTGAAACTGGAGTTACAGATGGGTGAGACCCATTTGATGTAGGCTTGAGACACAAAGTCAAATATTTTGCAAGGGAAGGGAAGACCCTCAACTTCTGATGCATCTCCAGCACCAATCACCTTTGCTTTCCAGGTTTCTTACCAAGTGAGAAACTAAATCTAATATAGCATCCACACATCTTTTTTTCACTGTACTTTCTTCTTTGCATGAGCAAACTCATTCTACAAAGATCGTTGAGCCTCAGTTGTATGTCCTATTACCCACAGCAAAGGCCACGAATATGTCACCACAGCAGGACTTCAATCCTATTCCATACTTACTACTTTCATTATTTACAGTATATTGTTTTATTTCTTAGCCATTTATGGGACATTTGCCTGGCAGACTCCATTCACAAAAGAGTCCTTCTACATAATACAGCACAGTAAAAGAGAGCCATGCTAGGATTCTCCCAGAGAATCCTACATTCTCCAACAGTTCAACCTTGGTCGCATGTTTGAGTATCCAAAACAGGCAGCATGCAACTGCAACTGCCATAGTAAGAAACACCAATCCAATACACTCACAAGGAAAAGTAGCCATAATTGAATTACCCTGATAAATTCTCCACCCTCAGCCTTTTTGTATTACTTTTCTTGTACTACAGGGACCATACAACTGATCCTCCTCAACTAATCCTTGGCCTTCCAATAGTTGGTTTGGGAACTATTTTCACAATAAGACTTTGTAGAGATATGAAAATGATTACTCACACCAGATAAAGTACCAACAGCAGACCAAAGGAGCAATTATACCCAGTTGTAGCCTACTGAAACATTAAGTTCTTATGGGTTATTCATAGGAGAAAGGGTGGGAGTTACTGGAGTGGCTTAATCACTCAATCACACACTGCTGCATCTTCCCATATAGTCTTCATAGATCTTCACCAGAGAATCTATTCTTTATCATCAATGGTTTACTACTTATAGAAGCTCATGGATGGCTTGTGAATTTTTTCCTTGTATTATACATATCCAGGGATCTTCCTGAACTATGTAAGTGTTGTTAGCTTCACCTGACCTCCCATCTCTTTCAAACAGAAAATGTTTTAACTTAGGACGTGGCTACACAAGTGTTGGAGAAAATTATACAAGGAATCGATATAAGATATAAGAAAATTCCCAAAATATAAAATAAAAAGCCAAGACTATGATAAGATGAATGAATGATAACTGATTTCATTTTTGAATCACATACCATATTATTTTAGACCCATTATGATGGAAATTCATGGTAGAGAAAATACCTGTGAAGTTTGCATTAAATGGCTGCTTTTTACAATGCCCTGAAAGATCAGACATAAAAGAAAGCAGTTTAAGATAAACCTTGCAAATAAGTAAGAGGGAAATTTAAATAAGTGTTTTACAAGGTAATTTTCATAACATTATGAAAGAAATAACAGGAATATGTGAAAGTCACATACTGGTCAATGACTGCATGTGCAGGTGAGATGTCTGATATTGCAAGCCAGCTGATTTGGACTCATGGCTTCACCTGCAAAGTTTGTGGTAAATTGGCTTCATTGTCTGGGGGCTATAGTGAGGCTGAATCTCATAACTGGAAGTGTGTGGTGCTGTAATGTTACTTAAAAGAGCCAATTGTAAAGTAGAGAAAAAGAAAGAGCAGAATCCCAATAATCCTCCCAGTTACTATAAGGACCCTTAATGACCTTCACCTCTTACAACCTGACCTCTCCATAACCAAGTAGCACCATTAGCATTACAGGCTTAGGACTAAGGTTTTAAGAGTCAGACCTTTTGCAGGCACTTACATCCAACCAGTAATGCCAACTATGGAACAAAATTGTTTAAAGACAAAACGTGAAAACTGGAAAGGGGTAAGTCATAGATAACACCACTAACAAATATGTTATGAATATTATACATACTTTCAGTACATCTGAAAATATCACACAAAAGTCTATACTGGTCAGAGGTCAAATGTATTTTTTTTGTTTAAAGGAAGAGATGATTGCAGCATCAATTAAACACTAACAGAAATGAAAATAAACAGAAAGAAACAACAGCATTGTATAAACAGTTACTACTTTGTCTTCTGAGCACTGTTCTCTTAGAAAAATATGTTATATTCCTAGATTAAAAAAATAGTAAAGCAGTAGCCTGTACACTTTAAGAAAGAAGAAAAGAAATTTTTTGGGTGTTATGGTCAGTGCCTGTAATCTCACCATGGAGGCAGGGATACTGAGATAAGATGATAAGTTAAAGGTTAGCCCTGGTTAACCAGATCTGCTCTCTAAAACAATAAAAAAGTCAAACCAAACATAAAACCTTGTATCTTTTTTTTTAAAGTTTCTCTTTTTTGTGATTCTTATAGAAGCTTCATCATTTCACAGATACTATATTAGGAACACAAGTAGCTTTAAGAAAATCTGTTGATTCTGGCTGTTGGCTGTCGCCTTCTGTGTAATCAATGATATTGTGAAACTCCTGAGTTCAATCAGTCTTCCTGCCTCAGCTTTCTGAGAATGAGTGCAAAGTAGGGATATCACTGTATCTCTGTCTCTGTCTCTCTGTCACATACACACACACAAACACAATTATATATATGTTATATGTATATACATTTAGTTATTTATTACAATTTCACTCTTATGTACTTGATTATGATAACCTTCAATTTAATTCAGATATTTGCAAATTTATCAGGTTAAGAACATTTAATCAAAATAATTATAATTGGCTTACAAAATTTGGTTGTTTTTATCTACATGGTTGTTTTGTTTGTTAGGTTATTTTAGTTTCCAGGTACAGACAGGCTCCTAAATTAATACTGTAATATTAATATTTCATGTGACACTCTCAATCATCTTGATTTTAATGATGTGTGTTGATAAAATAAAATAGCTCATAATACCTTATTGATTGAAGTTATTTGCCAAGGGTTGTATTGAGGAATGGAAATCAGTTCAGTTTTGCTCAAAAAGTTATATTGTGCCAATTTTCAGGTGGTGAGTAATTATTTAAGACACACATCTCTGCTTGTTTTGAGAGAAAGTTTGGCTGTATACCTTTGTCTGGCCTGGAGTACATTGTATAGAACAGGCCTCCTGACTGCTGGGACTAAAAGTTTATGCCACTATGCTTTCCCCAGCCCACATTTCTTTTAACCTAATACTGCATTCACCTAGATTACTATCTTAAAATAAATCATAATATAAAGATGTTGATAATATGACTGATTTCTAAAATCAAAAGAAAAAAATATTGCCATTTTTGTGTATTTGCCAGTAATTTTGAAAAATGGAAAATATTATGTTGTAATTTTTATTGAAAATATACTCTTCTCTCATACAAAAAACCTTGAATACAGTTTCATCTACCTCTACTCATCCCAGCTCCGTTCCCCATCCCAGATCCTCTCTCTTTCATTTCCCTTCAGGAAGGAAGGAGTCAGCTTCTATGAGATAATAGACAAGAATACAAACCATTCTTGGAATTCTTTCCTCCTCTTGGTCTCATCCAGCCACAATATGGGGACTTTTGCCTCACCTTATTGTAGAAATTCTAGAATGGAATGCAAATTTTAGTAGATTCTGAATGTTGTACTTTCCACATGAATCCCTCATTGCTTATGTATCAACCTCCCAGCCAGCACTGCTGACTGCATGTTGTTTTCTAGCATCTCGCCTGCTTATTGGGTCCCAAGCTTAGTATACCAAGCTAGATGATGCGATGCGGACATATGCTCAAGTCAGTCTGTTAGTCTACTAGTCTGGAAAACAGCAATGAAGAAAATTGTCAATTTTGTACCCTCTAATCAGCGTCTGTCCAACCAAGGAGAATCTCTAGACACTGGATATTTTTACTTCATCATACATTCTTTCAATGTTCATAACCTTACTCTGAGAGTGTTAATAATATTTGTGATGATTAATCCTGTTAATATATCCCATTTATTTTATCAGTAATGACTGCACGATCTGTTCTTTATCTTTTGCCTCTCGTTTATTTTTTTTTTCCTGTCAAATAGCCAATGTCTTAAACCAGGGAGCTCCACTTAAACACACACACACACACACACACACATACACGAGCACATACACACACAAGCACAAGCCAACACACATAAGCACATACACACATGTACACACACATGCATATATATACTCATCTACACACACATCCACATACATATATTCATTTTGACTTCATATTCAGATTACTAGAGAATAGTTTTTAACTGTGGTTAAGGAAGCCCTGGGAGGCTGCACCTACACACAGCACATTGTGATTATTTAGCATTTTTGAAATCTACTTTTCCTCTCTATAAAGGTAACATTAAATCCAATAAATAATAACTTTTAAGTAGGTTTATCTGGAAGTATTACTGTAGTTTAATATACTTTTAAATCACTCTTCATACCATGTGTCTCACAAATTTTGGAAATATGGTATGGTCTTAACATGAATCTTACATGGCTTTTCCACAAATTCAGAACAAGAACACTTATGAGACCACAAGCTGTTGTCTCCCATTATTACCAAACCAGAAAACCTAGAATACAGTGAAAGGATTTTGTAAATGAATTAGTTGTTTTAGGATCATTTTAGAATATAAATCTTATGTTTTGCAGTGAATAATCATAGGAAATAGGAATAAGTGATTTAAATCTAACAATATCGAATAGGAACTGGCATCAGACTGTGAATATGCATGTTATGTGTATGTATAAATATGTATATATGGATGTGTGTATTATATAATATATAATCATATATAAAATGTTATGTATAATATATAACTAAATGCACACATATCTCTATACATATAATTTATGATATAAGAAAGACACACATACTTATGTCTATATGTTTATAGTTGCTATTATATCCTTAAAGTGTGGAATATAATAATAATGCCTTTGACATTTAGCTCTTTGTATTATAACATATATATATGATAACAATTATCTTCACTGTTAGTTTCATTTTCATTGTTATTTATGACTAGGCATTATTATGTAGCCCTCACTGCTTAGCAAGGTACATGGTTTCTATGCCAGGATGGTCTCCAACTCACAGAGATCAGTCAGACTCTGTATCCTGAATGCTTATATTACAGGAATGCATCATTTTTCTCAGCAATTTCCTTTATTTTGACATGTGCATATGTGAAAATGTTGAACAAAATATTAAACATTACAATTAAGGTAGCTATCTTTAAAATTAACTATTACTTCTGACTTTTAATAATTTTTAAACACTATTCTAATTAATGCATTTTAAACATCATGATTTTATCAGAATATATTGTACTTTCTTTGTTTCTTTTGTCTGTTTATTATACTTGCTTTCATTATGAGATAGAAACTTGTAGATAATGCCTTGTAACTAATGGATCTTAAGGAGCTATATCTAACCACTAAAGCTTTAATTGTATTTTAGTGAATTCTTCATAAACAAAGAACTAAGAGTACCTGCTGCTTGGTGGTGAGGTATCTTGACTTGGCTCTTATTATGATTCTTTCTCTCAATGATTTTGTACTCTCCTTTTATTTTCTCTGAAGAGAAATAACTTTAGTTATTTCTTTAGTTCAGGTAATATCATGTAAATGTCAGCGTTCCATGTTAGGTGTGAAAGTACCTCTTCAGAATAAAGCTTGGTGAGTTAAAAACTGCAAAGCTGAAAGTCTTTCACTCCAGTTGAGTTAATGAAGATTTATAAAGCAATAATAAATCCAGCCACATGAAATACAGTGTATAAATATATGATAATCTGTAGGGCTTCTCTTTCAGATATTGAGTTATATATAGTTATTCCTGAATCATTATTTCATAAACCAAAGGTTATGTACATATCCACTGAATATTTAATTTATGAATTAATCAATATACAAATTAATACAAACACATGAAAATGTCACAAAAGTCCATGCCTCTGGTAGTTATGTGGTGTGGGGTGGTGGATTTGCGAGGAATCCTGGTAAAGTCGAGCTACAGGCTAGAAGCCTAAGACTCTGAAGAGATGGTAGGTGCTTCGCCTGCTGCCAGAATCAGTACATTGTCATATAGCCACAGCCCCCCACCCCATAAGAAATTTGTGGCCATCAGTCACATAGGGGCAACACCCCAAGCCCTTCCACATGTGTCACCCCCTAACATCTCAGACCAAGATAATAAGAAAAGAGATGTGGCCACAATCATGTGGCCCAAAAAATAGTTCATCAAGCTAGTGAGGTATCTAGAGGACTGGAGGACTTAGCCAAAAAGCTTCCCTTCCTAGATATCCCTTCCTGCAAAAGCTATTTAATCTCAAGCCAACCCTGAGAAGTGGAGTGTATTTTTTTTGGTAGGTATTTATTTCATTTACATTTCCAATGCAATCCCAAAAGTCCCCCTCACCCTCCCACACTCATTCCTCCACCCACCCACTCCCACCTCTTGGACCTGCCTTTCCCCTGTACTGAGGCATATAAGGTCTGTAGGACCAATAGGCCTCTCTTTCCACTGATGGCTGACCAGGCCATCTTCTGATACATATGCAGCTAGAGACATGAGCTCTGGGGGTTGGGGGGAGTGTACTGGTTAGTTCATATTGTTGTTCCACCTATAGGGTTGCAGATCCCCCCACCTCCCAGGGTACTTCCTCCTGCTCCTCCATTGGGGGGGGCCCTGTGATCCATCAAATAGCTGACTGTCAGCATCCACTTCTGTGTTTGCTAGGCCCCAGCATAGTCTCACAAGAGACAGCTATATCAGAATCCTTTGAGCAAAATCTTACAAGTGTATGCAATGGTGTCAGTGTTTGGAGGCTGATTACGGGATGGATCCCCAGGTATGGCATTTTCTAGATGGTCCATCCTTTTGTCTCAGCTCCAAACTCTGTCTCTGTAGCTCCTTCCATGTGTGCCTTGCTCCCAATTCCAAGAAGGGGCAAACTATCCACACCTTGGTCTTTGTTCTTGCCCAGCTTCATGTGTTTCACAAATTGTATCTTATATCTTGGGTGTTCTAAGTTTCTGGGCTAATATCCACTTACCAGTGAGGACATATCATGTGAGTTCTTTTGTGATTGTGTTACCTCACTCAGGATAATGCCCTCCAGGTCCTTCCATTTGCCTAGAAATTTCATAAATTTATTCTTTTTAATAGCTGAGTAGTAATCCATTGTGTAAATGTACCACATTTTCTGTATCCATTCCTCGGTTGAGGTGCATCTGGGTTCTTTCCAGCTTCTGGCTATTATAAATAGGGCTGCTATGAACATAGTGGAGCATGTGTCCTTCTTACCAGTTAGAACATCTTCTGGATATATGCCCAGGAGAAGTATTGCAGGATCTTCCAGTAGTACTATGTCCAATTTTTTGCACCAGACTGATTTCCAGAGAGGTTGTACAAGCTTGCAATCCCACCAACAATGGAGGAGTGTTTTTCTTTCTCCACATCCTTGCCAGCATCTGCTGTCACGTGAATTTTTATCTTAATCATTCTGAGTGGTGTGAGGTGGAATCTCAGGGCTGCTTTGATTTGCATTTCCCTGATGATTAAGGATGCTGAACATTTTTTCAGATGCTTCTCAGCCATAATTGAGGAAAATACATAATAAAGAAAGATAAAAAAATTAAAATAAAATACAGGGAAAAAAAAGAACTTCAAGTCTCTAATGAAAGAAATTAAAGAAGATCTTAGAAGATGGAAAGATCTCCCAAACTTGTGGATTGGCAGGATTAATATAGTAAAATGGCTGTCTTGCCAAAAGCAATCTACAGATTCAATGCTATCCCCATCAAATTCCAACTCAATTCTTTAACGAATTGGAAAGGGCAATCTCCAAATTCATCTGAAATAAAAAAACAAAAACAAAAAAAAAAAAACAAAAACAAAAACTAGGACAGCAAAAACTATTCTCAAGGAGAAAGGAACCGCTGGTGGAATCACCATGCCTGACAAAGAATTCCTCAGGCGAGAATTCTTTGTTTAGCTCTGAGCCCCATTTTTAAATGGGGTTATTTGATTTTATGGAGTCCACCTTCTTGAGTTCTTTATATATATTGGATATTAGTCCCCTATCTGATTTAGGATAGGCAAAGATCCTTTCCCAATCTGTTGGTGGCCTTTTTGTCTTATTGAAGGTGTCGTTTGCCTTGCAGAAGTTTTGCAATTTTATGATGTCCCATTTATCGATTGTCGATCTTAAAGCACAAGCCATTGCTTTTCTATTCAGGAATTTTTCCCCTGTACCCATATCTTGAAGGCTTTTCCCTACTTTCTACTCTATAAGTTTCAGTGTCTCTGGTTTTATGTGGAGTTCCTTAATCCACTTAAATTTGACCTTAGTACAAGGAGATAAGAATGGATCAATTGGCATTCTTCTACATGATAACCGCAAAGTTGTGCCAACACCATTTGTTGAAAATGCTGTCTTTTTCCCACTGGATGCTTTTTGCTCCCTTGTCAAAGATCAAGTGACCATGGGTGTGTGGGTTCATCTCTGGGTCTTCAATTCTGTTCCATTGGTCTACTTGTCTATTGCTATACCAGTACCATGCAGTTTTTAGCACAATTGCTCTGTAGTACAGCTTTAGGTCAGGCATGGTGATTCCACCAGCGGTTCCTTTCTCCTTGAGAATAGTTTTTGCTGTCCTAGTTTTTGTTTTTTTGTTTGTTTGTTTTTTTTTGTTTTTTTTTTTTATTTCAGATGAATTTGGAGATTGCCCTTTCCAATTCGTTAAAGAATTGAGTTGGAATTTGATGGGGATAGCATTGAATCTGTAGATTGCTTTTGGCAAGACAGCCATTTTACTATATTAATCCTGCCAATCCACAAGTTTGGGAGATCTTTCCATCTTCTAAGATCTTCTTTAATTTCTTTCATTAGAGACTTGAAGTTCTTTTTTTTCCCTGTATTTTATTTTAATTTTTTTATCTTTCTTTATTATGTATTTTCCTCAATTACATTTCCAATGCTGTCTCAAAAGTCCCCCATATCCCCCTGACTCCCCTACCCACCCATTCCCACTTTTTGGCCCTGGCATTCTGCTGTACTGGGGCATATAAAGTTTGAGTGTCCAATTAGCCTCTCTTTCCAGTGATGGCCAACTAGGCCATCTTTTGATACATATGCAGCTAGAGTCAAGAGCTCCGGGTTACTGTTTAGGTCATAATGTTGTTGCACCTACAGGGATGCAGATCTCTTTAGCTCCTTGGATACTTTCTCTAACTCCTCCATTGGGAGCCCTGTGATCCATCCAATAGCTGACTGTGAGCATCCACCTCTGTGTTTGCCAGGCCCCATCCTAGTCTCACAAGAGACCGCTATATCAGGGTCCTTTCAGCAAATGCTTGCTAGTGTATGCAATGGTGTCATCGCTTGGATGCTAATTATGGGATGGATCCCTGGATATGGCAGTCTCTAGAAGGTCCATACCTCTGTCTCAGCTCTAAACTTTGTCTCTGTAACTCCTTCCATGCGTGATTGTTTCCAATTCTAAGAAGGGGCAAGTGTCCACACTTTGGAGGATCCCCCAATACCTCCCTGGGCATATATACAGAGGATGTCCCAACCAGTAAGAAGGACACATGCTCCACTATGTTCATAGCAGCCTTATTTATAATAGCCAGAACCTGGAAAGAGCCCAGATGCTCCTCAACAGAAGAATGGATACAAAAAATGTGGTACATTTACACAATGGAGTACTACTCAGCTATTAAATAGAATGAATTCATGAAATTCCTGGGCAAATGGTTGGACCTGGAGGGCATTATCCTGAGTGAGGTAACACAATCACAAAAGAACTCTAATGATATGTACTCACTGATATGTGGATATTTAGAAATTTAGTATACCCGAGATATAAGAGACAATTTGTAAAACACACGAAACTGAAGAAGAACAACTTGAAGTTCTTATCATACAGATCTTTTACTTCCTTAGTTAGAGTCACGCCAATGTATTTTATATTATTTGTGACTATTGAGAAGGGTGTTGTTTCCCTAATTTCGTTCTCAGCCTGTTTATTCTTTGTGTCGAGAAAGGCCATTGATTTGTTTGAGTTAATTTTATATCCAGATACTTCACTGAACCTGTTTATCAGATTTAGGAGTTCTCCAGTGGAATTTTTAGGGTCACTCATATATACTATCAAATAATCTGCAAAATTGATATTTTGACTTCTTCCCTTTTGTATACCCTTTTCCTTCCAATTTGTATCCCCTTGATCACCTTTTGTTGTTGAATTGCTCTGGCTAGGACTAAAAGTACAATGTTGAATAGATAGGGAGAAAGTGAGCAGCCTTGTCTAGAACCGGATTTTAGTGTAATTACTTCCAGCTTCTCACCATTTACTTTGATGTTGGCTACTGGTTTGCTGTAGATTGCTTTTAACATGTTTAGGTATGGGCCTTGAATTCCTGATCTTTTCAAGACTTTTATTATGAATGGGTGTTGGATTTTGTCAAATGCTTTCTTTGCATCTAAGAAGATGATCATGTGGTTTTTGTCTTTGAGTTTGTTTATATAATGAATTACATTGATGGATTTCCTAATATTAAACCATCCCTGCATTCCTGGAATGAAACCTACTTGGTCAGGATGGATGATTGTTTTGATGTGCTCTTGGATTCAGTTAGCAAGAATTTTATTGAGTATTTTTGCATTGATATTCATAAGGGAAGCTAGTCTGAAATTCTCTATCTTTGTTGGATCATTCTGTGGTTTAGGTATCAGAGTAATTGTGGCTTCATAGAATGAGTTGGGTAGAGTACATTCTGCTTCTATTTTGTAGAATATTTTGTGAAGAACTGGAATTAGATCTTCTTTGAAGGTCTGATAGAACTCTGCACTAAACCCATCTGGTCCTGGGCTACTTTTGGTTGGGAGACTATGAATGACTGCTTCTATTTCTTTAGGGGATATGGGATTGTTTAGATTGTTAACTTGATCCTGATTTAACTTTGGTACCTGGTGTCTGTCTAGAAATTTGTCATTTCATCCAGGTTTTACAGTTTTGTTGAGTACTGCCTTTTGTAGAAGGATCTGATGGTGTTTTGGATTTCTTCAGAATCTGTTGTTATGTCTCCCTTTTCATTTCTGATTTTGTTAATTAGGATGTTGTCCCTGTGCTCTCTAGTGAGTCTACCTAAGGGTTTATCTATCTTGTTGATTTTCTCAAAGAACCAACTCCTCGTTTTGTTAATTCTTTGAATAGTTCTTCTTGTTTCCACTTGGTTGTTTTCACCCCTGAGTTTGATTATTTCCTGCCGTCCAATCCTCTTGGGTGAATTTTCTTCCTTTTTTTCTAGAGCTTTTAGATGTGTTGTCAGGCTACTAGTGTGTGCTCTCTCTAGTTTCTTTTTGGAGGCACTCAGAGCTATGAATTTCCCTCTTAGAAATGCTTTCATTGTGTCCCATAGGTTTGGGTATGTTGTGGCTTCATTTTCATTAAACTCTAAAAAGTCTTTAATTTCTTTCTTTATTTCTTCTTTGACCAAGGTATCATTGAGAAGAGTGTTGTTCAGTTTCCACGTGAATGTTGGCTTTCCATTATTTATGTTGTTATTGAAGGTCAGCCTTAGTCCAAGGTGGTCTGATAGAATGTATGGGACAATTTCAATATTTTTGTATCTGTTGAGGCTTGTTTTCTGACCAATTATATGGTCAGTTTTGGAGAAGGTCCCGTGAGGTGCTGAGAAGAAGGTATAAACTTTTGTTTTAGGATAAAATGTACTGTAGATATCTGTTAAGCCCATTTGTTTCATAACTTTTGTTAATTTCACTGTGTCCCTATTTAATTTCTATTTCCATGATATGTCCATTGACGAAAGTGGTGTGTTGAAGTCGCCCACTATTATTGTGTGAGGTGCAATGTGTGCTTTGAGCTTTACTAAAGTGTCTTTAATGAATGTGACTGCCCTTGCATTTGGAGCATAGATATTCAGAATTGATAGTTCCTCTTGGAGGATTTTACCTTTGATGTGTATGAAGTGTCCCTCCTTGTCTTTTTTGATAACTTTGGGTTGGAAGTTGATTTTATTAGATATTAGAATGGCTACTCCAGCTTGTTTCTTCAGACCATTTGCTTGGAAAATTGTTTTCCAGCCTTTCACTCTGAGGTAGTTTCTGTCTTTTTCCCTGAGATGGTTTTCCTGTAAGTAGCAGAATGTTGGGGCCTGTTTGTGTAGCCAGTCTGTTAGTCTATGTCTTTTTATTGGGGAATTGAGTCCATTGATATTAAGAGATATTAAGGAAAAGTAATTGTTGCTTCCTTTTATTTTTGTTGTTAGAGTTGGCATTCTATTATTGTGGCTGTCTTCTTTTTGGTGTGTTGAGGGATTACTTTCTTGCTTTTTGTAGGGTGCGATTTCCCTCCTTGTATTGTTTTTTTTTTTTTCTGTTATTATCCTTTTAAGGGCTGGATTCATGGAATGATAATGTTTGAATATAGTTTTGTAGTGGAATACTTTGGTTTCTCCATCTATGGTAATTGAGAGTTTGGCCTGGGCTGGCCTTTGTGTTCTCTTAGTGTCTGTGTAACATCTGTCCAGGCTCTTCTGGCTTTCATAGTCTCTGGTGAAATGTCTGGTGCAATTCTGATAGGCCTGCCTTTATATGTTACTTGACCTTTCTCCCTTACTGCTTTTAATATTCTATCTTTATTTAGTGCATTTGTTGTTCTGATAATTATGTGTCGGGAGGAATTTCTTTTCTGGTCCAGTCTATTTGGAGTTCTGTAGGCTTCTTGTATGATCATGGGCATGTCTTTCTTTAGGTTTGGGAAGTTTTCTTCTATAATTTTGTTGAAGATATTTGCTGGCCCTTTAAGTTGAAAATCTTCATTCTCATCAACTCCTATTATCCATAGGTTTGGTCTTCTCATTGTGTCCTGTATTTCCTGGATGTTTTGAGTTAGGATCCTTTTGCATTTTGTATTTTCTTTGATTGTTGTGCCGATTCTCTATGGAATCTTCTGCACCTGAGATTCTCTCTTCCATCTCTTGTATTCTGTTGCTGATGCTCACATCTGTGGTTCCAGATTTCTTTCCTAGGGTTTCTACCTCCAGTGTTGCCTCACTTTGGGTTTTCTTTATTGTGTCTACTTCCCTTTTTAGGTCTAGTATGGTTTTATTCATTTCCATCACCTGTTTGGATGTGTTTTCCTGTTTTTCTTTAAGGACTTCTACCTGTTTGGTTGTGTTTTCCTGTTTTTCTTTAAGGACTTGTAACTCTTTAGCAGTGTTCTCCTGTATTTCTTTAAGTGAGTTATTAAAGTCCTTCTTGATGTCCTCTACCATCATCATGAGATATGCTTTAAAATCTGCGTCTAACTTTTCGGTTGTGTTGGAATGCCCAGGACTAGGTGGGGTGGTGCGTTCTGATGATGGTGAGTTGTCTTGATTTCTGTTAGTAAGATTCTTATGTTTGCCTTTCACCATCTGGTAATCTCTGGAGCTAGTTGTTATAGTTGTCTCTGGTTAGAGCTTGTTCCTCAGGTGATTATGTTAGCCTCTATCAGGAGACCTGGGAGACTAGCTCTCTCCTTAGTTTCAGTGGTCAGAGTACTCTCTGCAGGCAAGCTATCCTCTTGAAGGGAAGGTGCCCAGATATCTGGTGTTCGAACAGGCCTCCTGGCAGAAGTTGTGTTCCACTCACCAGAAGTCTTAAGATCCCGTGGAGGGTCCTGTGAGGACCTTGGGGGTATCCAGAAACTCGGGGCACAAGGAACCCTGGTGCTGGAGTGGACCAGAAGGGACTTGTGCCCTTGATTAGGCCGGGTTATCTGTTTCCTTAATTAATGCAGTCTCAGGTCCCAGGCAATTGGATTGGAGCAGATGCTGTGTTCCATTCACCAGAGGTCTTAGGATCCAGTGGGGGATCCTGTGTGAGTCCTTGAGGGTGTCCGGAGACTCCCCGGGCCAGGAACCCTGGTGCTGCAGTGGACTGGAAGGCTCCATTCTCCTTTCACAACCAAGTCTGTTCACTAAAAGAAAGAGTGAATGTTAGGCTAAAGATACAGTCTGCTCATTACATCAGAATGCTCATAAAAGACTAGTCTTAAAAAAACAATTATAAGCTCAAGATGAATACCAGAAACCACACAAATCTTTAGGCATGTTTATAAAAAAAATTAATTTCCAGAATATTGGCTGTGGGAAAAAGACAGGACTAATGCTAGTGATAGTATCATGGACTTTATTTTGTTACTTTATGGTATTTTCCATACCTTCAAAGTAACTTTTTTCCTTTCAGTTAACCATGGTGACATTATAACCCTCTTCTTATATTTAACTAAAAATTTTTATCAATATTTTTATTTCAAATTATTCCTAAATTCAAATTCAGAATAATTCTCAGTCTCCATTTTCTAATCAAATACTAACCCCAAGAGTAAAATATAATTCCTGTGCTCTCAAAGATTGTTCCATTTTTCTCTATATATAGGTCCATCAATTTCTACCTACCCTAGAGTGTAGGTTTAGAATTTTTAAAACCTCCATTAGTTCATGTTCTTAAATTCTTTAATCTTCCTTCTTGCCCATCATCCAAAGGAAGTGTAGAATGATGGTTAATAGAACAAGGGGGAAGTGTACTGGTTTAGAAGTAGTTCTCTGGGGCCATTCCAGTCTTCATTGTCAGAATTTCAAAAGTCCAGTCCAAAATATCAAACACAAATCAATAGGAGCAGTCCAATCAAATTGGCAAACACCAAACATGAATCAATAGCAGCACCTGGATCTAAAACATATCACAAGGCTCCACTGAATTGGCACAAATCCATGGAAGCAGCAAGAAGCAACCAGAATATCTCAAGAAGTTCTTTGGCATGTATATCTCTACTAAGTCATGACAACCAAAGATTAGTGAAGAACAGAGAAACATTGCAAGGCAAACCAATGCAAGGTTGTTGTTCACTCTTTGTTGGGTTATATTTATATCCTTTCCAAAGATCATGCATCTTCTCAAGTGTCTGCCTCAGCAAAAAATCTTCTCACATTTCTGCTTCAGGAAAACATCCATTCACATGTCTGCTTCAAGAAAACATCTTCTCATAAGACAAATTCCAGAAAAAAACATAATATGGCATAACTGAGTCTCCAAAGAAATCAGAAATTTCCACTTCAATAGAGAATGCACAAAACCTCTGTCTCTCTATATTTTTTTATATTAACATCCAGATTCTAACTAGTGATTGATCTGGGAACTTCAGAAATACTACAGGGACTGAGGTCTAGGTTAACTTACCCAGGGGTCTGCCCATTTGCTTGCAATTATTTTAGTCTTTCAAATCAAAGTGTTGAAGTATGACAATTGAAAGTAATGATATTGCATAGGATTCCTGGAGTTTGGCCTTAATAAAAGAGCAAGAAGTGATGTTTGACTAGAGAAAACTCTTGGTTTAGGAGCATCCAAATTAGTATATTCCACTAGGACAAGTGTGGTGGACAACTGGTTGGAGTGGGCAACTATTGTGTTAATTAACTTGAGGCTCACTCCAAGAAAGGCAGTAAATGCCCAAGACTGTTTTGATGGCCAAGTACCAAAGACTAGATAGCCCAGACACCTAGGGTAGAAAATCAAAAAGAACAAATCTAAAAATAAATTAATAAAATGCTTCCTAATGATAATCTGATACTCCCATAGATTCATGCACTGTCCAATTGGCATCAGCGAGGCTTCATCCAACAACTGCTGGGAGTATATGCTGGCCCAGATCTAAACATTAGGAAGGAGAGAGGCTACATTAGAGATGTCCATCAGCTCTATCCCCTCAGAGGTTGTGGAATCCTGTGGAAAAGGTGATGGAGATATGGTGGAATCATAGAAAAAGGAGGACACCAGGAAAACATGCCTAGTGTATGAACTAACCAGTGCACATACAAGCTCACAGAGAATGAAGCAAAAAGGAAGAGGCCGAATATATATATATATATATATATATATATATATATATATATATATATATAGAGAGAGAGAGAGAGAGAGAGAGAGAGGGAGACTTTTATATATGTGGGAGAGTAGGAGATAGATATAAATGTAGATCTTGGAATTGTAATTTAGTTACATCTAGTAAGATATGATGATCCAAATCATTTTATTCATTTAAATTCCAAATGATATCCCCCTTCCTGGTTACCCCTCCACAAACCCACCATCCCATCGTACCATGTCCCCCATTTGATTGCCTCATGAAGGTGCCCCTCAGTCAACTCACCCACTCCTGCCTCACCCCTCTAGCATCCATCCCCTACACTGGATGATCAAGCCTTCCTACCGTTCCATTGATGACAAATAAGGCCATCCTCTCCTACATAGGTACATGGAGTCATGGCTCCCACCATGTATACTCTTTTTTTTTTCTTGTTTTTGTTTGTTTGTTTGTTTTGTTTTGTTTTTGTTTTTTGAGACGATAGCCCTGGCTGTCCTGGAACTCACTTTGTAGACCAGGCTGGCCTCGAACTCAGAAATCCGCCTGCCTCTGCCTCCTGAGTGCTGGGATTAAAGGCGTGTGCCACCACCCCCCGGCTTATGTATACTCTTTAGTTGCTGGTTTAGTTCCTGGGAACTCTAGGTGGTCCAGTTAGTTGATACTATTCATCATATGGGGTTGCAATACCCTTAGCTCCTTCAGTCCTTCCCCTAGCTGTTCCATTAAGGTCCATAGGCTCAGTCCAATGTTTGACTGTGAATATCTGCACCTGTATTGGTCAGGTGCTGGTAGAACCTCTCAGGGGACAGCCGTATCAGGCTCCTGTCAGCAAGCGCTTCTTGGCAACAGGAATAGTGTGGGAGTTTGGTGTCAGCAGATGGGTTGGAACCCTAGGTGGGACCATCTCTGAATGGGCTTTCCTTCACTCTCTGTTCTATTTTTTGTCTCTGTCTTTCCTTTGGACAAGTACATTTCTGGGTTTCAAATTTTGAGTTGTGTGAGTGGCCCCATCCTTCAACTGGGGACCATGCCTATCTACTGGAGGTGGTCTCTATAGGTTCTATCTCCCCTTTGCTCGGTATTTCAGCTAAAGTCATCGCCATTGGGTCCTAGGAGCCTCTCCCCTCCCTGGAATCTGGGACTTTCTAGTGGCTAGAAAGGCCAGTTCTCCTTCCCCCGTTGCTACATATTTCTATTTATTTTCTGTCCTCTGTTCTTATTGCCCATCTCTTCCAAAACCTAAACCTGCCACCTTTGTTTCCTCTCCCTTCCAGTTTCATCCTTCCTTCTACCTTCTGAGATTATTTTCTTCTCCACTCTATGTAGGAGTGAAGCATCTACACTTTGTTCTTCCTTCTTAAGCTCCATCGAGTTTGTGGGTTGTATAATGGATATTCTGAGCATTTGGACTAATATCCACTTATGAGTGAGTACATACCATGTGTGTTCTTTTGCGTTTAGGTTGCCTCACTCATGATGATATTTTCTAGTTCCATCCATTTGCCTGTGAATTCTATGAACTAGTTTTTAATAGCTGAGTAGCACTCCATTGTTTAGATGTACCACATTTTCTGTATGCATTCTTCTGTTGTGTTGGCACACACTGGTAGGATTTGCTGAAGGAAGCAAAGGCAAGAGGATCACTAGTTCGAGGTCAGCCTGAACTACAGAAAGCACACGCAACTATATTTTTAAAATGTAATCTACTATAGTTCTGCAGAAATTATAGTAAAGTGAATAGTAAAACACACAAAAGAAAGGTCAAAGAAGACAATAGCTAAGAATATGTGCAGTTATGGGAATGTGTCTGGCTGCTTACTACATTATTTATGTTTGTATACTGAAATTATTATCTCCTTTTTAATTACATATTTTGTTTATTTACATTTCAAATATTATCCCCTTTCCTAGTTTCCACTCTGAAAATCCCCTATCCCTTCCCCTTGCCCCTGTTCCCCAACCCATCCACTCCCATTCCCAATCCTGGCATTCCCCTATACTGGGGCATGGAACCGTCACAGGACCTAGGGCCTCTCCTCCCATTAATGGCCAGCTAGACCATGCTCTGCTACATATACAGCTAGAACCACAAGTCTACCATGTGTTTTCTTTGATTGGTGGTTTAGTTCCAAGGAGCTCTGGAGTTACTGGTTAGTTCATATTGATATGAGCCTCCTAAGGGGCTTCAGACCCTTCTGCTCCTTGGGTAATTTCTCTAGCTCCTTTATTGGGGACCTTGTGTTCCGTCCAATGGATGATTGTGAGCATCCACTTCTGTATTTTCTAGGCACTGGCAGAGGCCCTTAGGAGACAGCTATATCAGGCTCCTGTTAGCAGGCCCTTGGTGGCATCTGCCATAGTGTCTGGGTTTGGTGGCTGTTTATGGGATGGATCCCAAAGTGGAACAGTCTCTGGATGGTTGTTCCTTCAGTCTCTGCTCTGATCTTTGTCTCTGCAACTCCTTCCTTGGGTATTTTGTTCCCCCTTCTAAGAAGGATTCTGTCTTTCATCAGACATTTTAGTTTTGGGGATTATAATTAATATCCATTTCATCGAGTACTTATTATACAAAAGATTTTGTTTTCATTTTTATTTCATATGTGTGAGTGTTTTGTCTGCATGTGTGTCTGTGCACACTTATATGACTTTTGTCTCTAGAGACTTTAAGAAAGCTTTGTGTCCCCTGAAACTGGAATTACAGAAAGTTGTGAATTGACAGGTGATTTTGGGAATTGAACTTGGAAAAAGCAAATACTTAAGCACTGAGCAATCTCAGAGATATCCCCACTGGCCACTAAATCTACTGGCATTTTTTTTTTCTTTTACTTCTCAGACTCCAAAAAAGTGACAAGTACATTTCTATTATTAAAAAATTACCTTAAGCTAGGTCAGCCAAACAGAATAAGACATAAGTTAAAACTTTTACAACTTAAAAAAAAAAAAAAACAATAATATGTGTTCTCATGCAACACCGTAACACCATAAACATCCACAAAATGCTCATTTTTTTCTATAATGAGTTTCATTCCTTACCAACTGAATGAACTAATCATTATTTCTTGCATGTAAATCTTACTTGATCAAATGTATGCAACTTCAAATAAAGATTAATAAATGCTTTGGGATCATTATTATTAATAATCATGAAACACATTATTTACACATTATTTACACATAATTATTTACACATAATTTCAGGCACATTACAGTCATCTGAAACATGTAAATAACATCTGATGATAAATAAAAATGAAACATTTCCATCCATTTAATTATTTTGATGTTGGCATCCTCCTCAAATCATTTTGAAACACATCATAGAGGGTTTTTTTGTTTATTTATTTTTCATTTATTTATTTATTAATTTTTTTACCAAAGTCGCTAGTGGCTGTACTATGCTGTGGAAAACCAAAAGCCAATTCTGCGATTATGTGTGTGGGCTTACTCATGTATCACATTTTATCCATTCCCCATCCCAGTGACTCTAATCACATATGTTACATAGATATACATATAGATTAGATAGAAATGGCGATAGATGATATAGAGATATAGAGATGTATCATTAATGAGTTCAAAATCAAACTATTCTCAAAGATATTTAACTTTTCTCAAATTATTTTTAATAATGTATTTTTACCTCCATAACTCTGTCAGCTCAAGATCATGTCATATAAAAGTGATGTGAAAAAGGAGTACCCACTGACTTTTATTTATATATAGCCTGATGAATTCAGACATCCTCCTGGAATAAACTACTGTATTATGTATGACTATTCTCTGTGCATTTGTGTTTTTCTGAACTCATGGATGAAAGCTTCTGTCAAAATATATCATATTTACACAAAATGCAGGAATTTGAATTTAAAATAACATGTATGGCACAGGGGAGTCCCTAGATGAATTTAGAGTGAGATCTGATATGAGATGAAGGATAGCAAAGTATAAGTATTTTTACAGTATCATTTTCAGAACATAAGAAAGAAAGAGGTAATTAGAATACTAGAAATTGAGTGATAAGATTTTTCAAAATGATAATGAAGAGGCATGTCAAATAAAAGTTGAGAATAATACCTGTGGGAATCTAGAAGATTGCATTTCATGAAAAATGTTTAAAGTATACATAGACAAAATGGACTCTACATGTTGTAAAATTATATTCATCTATGAGAATATGTTTTGTAAAACCTTACTAATATTTGAATTTGAAGTCAAGGACAGAACTAAATAATAGAATCTCTAGATTTACTAATATGGTTTTAATTTTAAGATATTTATTAAAACACACACATGCAAATACAATGCCCACAAATCTTAAATAATAAAGGAACTGCTAGCATATAGCCATCCCAGATTTCAGAGTGTACTACAGAGCTATAATAATGAAAACAGATATGTTTATCAATGGAATCAATTAAAGCCACAGATATATGTACACATACCTGTGCAAACCTAATTAGTATTAACCAAATTGAAAGTACATACTGGAAGGAAAACAGCATCTTCAACAAATGGTGCTAATCATAAAGAAGGGCTGCATTTAGAAAGAAAAACTCAAATGGATTCATATTTACAACTCAACACAAAACTCAATTCCCAATGTATTATCAACCTAAATGTAAGAGTCACTTTATAAGAAACCTAACACTATGCTGTGGAAAACCAAAGCCAATTCTTCCATTATGTATGTGGGCTTATTCATGTATCACATTTTATCCATTCCCCACCCCAGTGTCTCTAATCACATATGTTACATAGATATACATATAGATTAGATAGAAATAGCGATAGATGATATAGAGATATAGAGATGTATCATTAATGAGTTCAAAATCAAACTATTCTCAAAGATATTTAACTTTTCTCAAATTATTTTTAACAATGTATTTTTACCTCCATAACTCTGTCAGGAGTCCAAGGAGCTAAGTTAGATAGGCCATGAGCCCAAAGGAAAATCAAATACTGCTATCACACTAAGGGATATAGCAATTAAATTACTCCCAAGCACATTTGGCTAGACGCATAAATCAGTTTCTTGATCAGCCATTATCAGAAATATTTCCTACAGGAGATTGGAAGCAACATAGAGACCTACAACTGGACAATGTACAGAACATGAAAAATTTTGGAACAAACAGACCTAAATCCAATGTCCTCCTTCTTAAAAATATCACTTGAGACCTTACTACTGTAGAAGCATTTCAGAATATATACATATATCTTTACAAAGTTAGTTTAAGTGGGATTACCCTGTAATAGAACAAAAATGTCCCTAGTAGATATTAAATGCTACGCACAAAGTGGCCCAGGTTCAGGAATCAGTTACTTCTTGCAATTATTGGGCAGGTAGGTCCTATAGACTTCGATATATTATAGGAATTGGCAATGCATTTCGTTACCATCAGATCACGGTGCAAACAATACCCCTTAATTAGTCAGACCATGGAAACATCAAGTTTCCTAGTGCTAGATGGGGCTGGAGAGAAAACTAATGATCAGCTTTACTGTGTGGTGAAGCCTGAAAGCTATAATGATAGAAAGCCCACAAGACATGCCTACTGGTAAAACAAAGGCAAGAATACCCTTGGAGTAAATGATTACATGTTCTACATCACTCTTTTCAGCCTAATGACTTCTACAGTCTCCAGTGGGTTTTTTCCACACATGGCCTCCCTTTTGTTTTCCTTTCACATTGATGAATAAACCCATTCAAATCATAATTGGGCATCAGTTACACAGGCATTTTTCTCATAGAATATATACTTCTGCTTGTCAAATCAATGGTCAAGTATCATTTGCATTCCAGATGTGCATTTCCAGATATGCAGCTGAACAGCTATTGACAGGATGATTATTTTATTTTTTAAAACATTTTCTAAAAATATTATTATTATCCTTAGGTATGTGTGTTCATGCATATATGCATGCATGGGTTCAAACTCAAGTGGTCAGGTTTGGCACTGTGCTTTTATACCTACTAGGCCATCCTATTGATTCACAAATTATGTTTTGGTATGGCTTCTGATTTCCTCCTATACACGTAATGTCCAATTTTGCTTATAGCAATAGTTATTGTTATATGTTGTAGTATCGTTTGGGTATATCCCCCCAAAAATATAGCTGGGACTTCAGATAGAACTATTTCCAATGTTTTCAGGAATCTCTAGATTGATTTCCAAAGTGGTTTTACCAGCTTTCAGTCACACCAGCAGTGGAGGAGTGTTCCTCTTTCTCCACATCTTCTTCAGCATCTGCTCTCACCTGAGCTTTTGATATTAGCCATTCTAACTGGTGTGAGGTAGAATGTCAAGGTTGTTTTGATTTGCATTTCTCTAATGACTAAGGATGTTGAACATTTCTTAGGTGCTTCAGGGCCATTTGAGATTCCTCAGTTGAGAATTCTTTGTTTAGCCTTGTACCCCACATTTTATTAGGGTTACTTGGTACTCTGGAGACTAACTTCTTGAGTTCTTTTTATATATTGGATATTAGCCATTTATCTGATATAGGACTAGTAAAGAACTTTTCCCAATCTGTTGTTTGCTGTTTTGTCCTATTGACAGTGTCCTTTGCCATACAGAAGCTTTGCAATTTTATGAGGTCCCATTTGTCAATTGTTGATCTTAGAGCATAAGATTCTATTCAGGAAATTTTCCCCTGTGCCCATGTATTTGAGGGTCTTCCTCACTGCCTCTTCTATTAGTTTCAGTGTATCTGGTTTTATGTGGAGGTCCTTGATCCACATGGACTTGAACTTTGTACTAGGAGATAATAATAGATCGATTTGCTTTCTTGTGCATGCTGACCACCAGTTGATACAGCATCATTTGTTGAAAATGCTGTCTTTTTTCCACTGGATGATTTTAGCTCCTTTGTCAAAGAACAAGTGACCAAAAGTATGTGGGTTCATTTCTGGGTCTTCAATTCTATTCCACTGATCTACTTGCCTTTCACATTACCATTAGCATGCAGTTTTTATTATAATTATCCTTTAGTACAGCCTGAGGTCAGATAATGTGATCCCCCAGAAGTTTTTTTTGTTGTTGTTGTTGTTGTTTGTTTGCTTGCTTTTAATTGTTGAGAATATTATTTGCTATCCCGGATTTTTGGTTATTCCAAATGAATTTGCGAATTGCTCTTTCTAACTATGAAGGATTGAGTTGGAATTTTGATGGGGATTGCATTGAATCTGTAGATTGCTTTTGGTAAGATGGCCATATTTACTATAACATTAATCCTGACAATCTATAAGCATGGGAGGTCTTTCCATCTTCTGAGGTATTCTTCCATTTCTTTCTTCAGGGACTTGAAGTTCATACAAATCTTTCACTAGCTTGGTTAGAGTCACATCAGGTATGTTATATTACTTGTGACTATTGTGAAGGATCTTGTCATCCTAATTTCTTTCTCACTGCATTTACCCTTTGAGTAGAGGAAGACTGATTTGTCTGAGTAAATTTTATATCCAGCCAATTTTCTGACATTGTGTGTTAACTGTAGGAGCTCTATGATTGAATTTTTGGGGTTTCTTTTGTATATCATATCATCTGCAAACACATGCTCCACTATGTTTATATCAGCTCTATTTATAATAATCATAATCTGGTAACAACCCAGATGTCCCCGAACAGAAGAATGGATACAGAAAATGTGTTACATTTACACAATGGAGTGCTATTCAGCTATTAAAACAATGACTTCATGAAATTCTCAGGCAAATGAATAAAACTAGAAAATATCATCAAGAGTGAGGTAACTCAGACACAAAAGAACACACATGGTATGGGTGGATTTTAACCCAAAAATCTCACAATGAGCAGGATATAATCCATAGATCATAGGGAGCTTATTATTATCCACACCCAAACCACTAGGGTGTGGATGCTTCAGTGCTGTATTGAGGGTGAAACTGGATGCAAGTGGGAGGTGGAGGGAGTAGGGATCAGTGAGAGAGAGAGAGAGAGAGAGAGAGAGAGAGAGAGAGAGAGAGAGAGAGAGAGAGAGAGAGAGAGAGAGAGAGAGCATAGGAGGAGGAAATAAGTGGGGAAGGTCAAGAGTTGCAGAGGGTTAGGACATCCAATAAAGATATTTAGCAGTGGGGATGAGGAATTGAGGGTAGTTACTGGTGGGTCCCAGAAAATAGGGAAGCTAGAAACTCAGGACCCAACAGCGATGTCTTTAGCCGAAATCCTGAACACATGGGAGAGACATCGTGCAGAGACCATCTCAAGTAGATAAGCACAACTCCCATTTAAGAGATCAGACCACTCACCCATTTCAAAGTTTTTAACTCATAAATCTTCCTGTACAAAGGAAAGACGGGTACAAAAAATGGAGCAGAGACTGAAGGAAGGGCCATCTAGAGACTACCACATCTGGGGAGCCTATTCTGTCTGCAGACACCATACCCTGACACTGTGTTGTTGCCAAGAGGTGCTTGCTGACAGGAACATGGTGTGGATGTTCTTTGGGAGATTCTGCCAGCAACTGACCAATGTAGATGAGGATGATTGGTATCAAGCATCAGACTGAGCTTGAGGACTGAGGTGGAAAAGTTGGAAGAAAAACTGGATAAGGGGAGGGTGATTGCAACCCCATAGGAAGAACAACATCTACAAGCAGGACCACCCAGTGTTGCCAGACCTAGACTACTACAGGGAGGGACCCATGGCTCCAGATAAATATGTAGCAGAGGATGACCTTGCTGATATTAATGGGTGGAGAGGCTCAGGGTCCTGTGAAGGTTTGATGCCCCACAGTATGGGGATGCTGGAGCAGTGGGGCTGCAGGGGGTCGGTGGGGGAGTACCCTCATATAAACAAAGAGGACAGAGGAGAGAGTGAATGTGGGATTGTGGGGTTGTGGAGAGGTAACCAAGAAAGGGGATATTGTTTAACATGTAAACCAAAGGAATGATTAATAAAAAAATATATATAATCATTGTTATTAGTTGGTGACCTCACATTGACCAAATGGAGAAGTAAAAAGAAGAGAGAGAGAGAGAGAGAGAGAGAGAGAGAGAGAGAGAGAGAGAGAGAGAGAGAGAAATTTTAATTCACTGGGGTCATCTAGGAAAAATGGAAAACCTTCTTTGTTAGGGTAATCAAGAAGTACAGTAGAAATACTAGTTGGTCATCAATGGGAAGAGGTCCTGTGAAGGATATATGCCCAGCATAGGGGAATGCCAGGATCATGAATAGGAGTGGGTGGGTTGGGGAGAAGGGGGAGAGGGGAGGGAATAGGGAATTTTAGGAGGGGAAACTGGGAAAGGATATAACATTTGAAATGTAAATAAAGAAAATACCTAATAAAAAAGATCTAGCTGAATAATGAAGATCTTTTAATTAACATTCAACATAGCTTTTAAATTGCTATTAAACTGGTCAAAATGATTATGAAAATAAGCAGTTAATACAGAGAGAACAACTGTAGAAAATAGAAGTAAAGAAAAATATTATAAAGCTTGATAGTAATGCAAGAGGCAATACAATTTTCAAAGTGTGGGGAAGTGTTCTGCTGGTTCACAGACAGCTGCAGCAGGAAAGAGAAAGTGCAGTATAGATTTGTGAAACTAACCTGTGAGTGAAAACCTGCAGAGATAGAGGTGTGAGAATGAGTTGCAATAACTTCCATGATAGAAATTCTCAAATGGAGCTGCTCAGTGGGATTACCTGGGGAACATAATGAATACTAATGCTTAAACTCTCTCCCTCCCAATTGTGAGAAAATTAGTCCAGGCTCTATCCTGAGGCTTGCTTTTTCAAAATTCCCCAAGAGAATTGTTAGATGAAATCCCAAGTACTTATCTCCCCTCAATTTCAATGATAATCAGGAGAGGGAAAAATAACTCACCTGATAAAATTTATAAGGACTGAAATGACTCTGGGAAAGATTTAATTTAAAGGAAGGCATAAGGGTAAAGAGGTCAGTGGATTCATTACTTAACTCATGTTGACATCTCACTGATTCCTAAGAACTGAAAGACAAGTTTTCAGAGTTCAGGAAGAGGAGAAAGTACAATCAAATATGCTGAGGGATGTGGTACATAGACCCAGAAAGGTGAGAGTCATCCATCTGCGGTGGACCTAGAAGCAAGCATAGAACAAGATTGCCAAGACTGTTCTTCAATGCACATGAAGACTGGAGGTTGTGAGTTTCCTGAAGAGGTTTGACTAATTCATCTTGATCTTTTGTAGTATATATGAATGCAGCAGTACCCCAGACTCAGAACTTACTCTGATACTCTTACTCTACTTCATTGCAGGGAGCTTGTTTTCCTTTGATGAATGAAGTTCTGAGAGAGATGATTAAAAAAAAAAAAACAACCAAAAACCTTAAGACATGTCAAAAGATGATTTTATCACTGATATATCAAAGAAATATAAAGAACTGCTGTACTGTAGGGGAACTCAACACTTGACTAGAATGTCTGGATTATTAAAGCAAATTTAAAGCACATACAGATAGTTTTTTAAAAGTAACCATGATTTTATATGAAACTAATATTACCAAAACATTAACAGAAAACACATTGGAGTGGAAAATAGTAAATTATTATTACTTCTATCTGTAGAAAGTACACTAGAAAAATTATGGTCATTTCACATATAAGAAAACTATGGTGTAATGATTATCTCAGTATCAAACAAAATCACAATCTTTGTAGCATGAATAGGTAATGAGGTAGTTGTAAAATTGTCAAAAATAAGAACATAATTTCTCAAGCAATTGGAAAATTTGATTAAGAAATCAAACAGCAAGTCATAAGTAGAAAACAGGAAAAACAAAATAATATAGAAGAGGCAAAATGGCAATTGACTATCAACACAAGTAACATACTGATAGGAAGATGCTATTTGTGTGTGTGTGTGTGTGTGTGTGTGTGTGTGTGTGTGTGTGTGTGTGTGTGTGTGTGATTGGGAGGTGTATGTATGAATGTTTAAAGAAAAAAGAAGTACCAAGTTAGAAAAAGAACAGCAAGGCTATATGGGAAGGTATGGAGAAAAGAAAGGGAAAAGGAAATGAATGGTGTAATCATATTCCAATCCCAAAAGTATGTAAAAAACTACCAAAGAATTGACAATGCATCAGCAAGTGTATGGGAAAATCATGTAGAGCATCTCAGGAAAACAAGATCTATGTGTCATAAAGTCCTTTCATT
The DNA here is from genome assembly GCF_978045245.1 of Mus caroli. Classification (NCBI taxonomy): domain Eukaryota; kingdom Metazoa; phylum Chordata; class Mammalia; order Rodentia; family Muridae; genus Mus; species Mus caroli. Next base: position 84,748,114 of record NW_028227258.1, on the reverse strand, counting down.
CATTACCATTGTTAGTAGTTTCTGGTTTTGGGAAATCTCTTCTTTCACTCTATTTAAATTTAGTTTTGTAATTTCCTATTACTGTCAACTCAAAGATGTAGATTACAGTTTTGAACTCATTCATAGAAAATTTGTCATTTTACTCAATATAGTAGTCAATGATTCTTGATACAGTTCAACAACTTGCTACAAAAATTTATTTAGTTATCTAATTATAGTAATTCCTGTTATTTGTGAAGTCATTTGCACAGTAGTGTATGGGCATTGCTAAATTGGTAAACTGTTATCACAGAGTGTTTGGTCATTCATGTTTTGAGAGTGGTGTCTTGTTATTCATTTCTGTTCTTTTCCTTGTTTTGTCCTTTTGGAAACAGACTGTACTAACCGGATTTGCAAGTTGCATTCTCTTACTGTGTATATCTTTGTTGCATATATTTGGAGAATTTATTGTTGTAATTTAAAGATGATATAAAGAGAAAGATCAAAATAAAAAAAGAAATATTATTACTACATATGTGAAGAAAGAGGGAAGAAACTACAAGTAACATAAAGTAACATTTTATTCAAATTTCTGTAACTGAAGAAATATTGTGTGAAATTCAAAGGACGGGATCTGTTTTATTTTGTTAATTCCTCACCACTTTATCCACCATGACTTTATCCTCTTGGTTTTTTGTTTTGTTTTGTTTTTGCATTTATTTGTTTGTTTTTTTTTATTAAATCTTTTTCTGGGATAGGTAGGAAAGCATACAATCCTTGCATATCTGGGTATGAATGTTTAGCTTAGCATGATATTTTTTCTGAAAAATGACACTGTGTCATCCTTCATTTCAATCCACTCTATACATTTACATAACTAAGTACATTATGTATATGCATAAATTGTCACAATAGAACTCATTATTTTGTACTGTATATAATAATTGCATTGTAGAACTCATTTATCTGACATCCTTACAATCAGAGTAAAATAACCATGTATCATTTTTTAAATTATTTTCTCTTTTTATACACCATATTTTTTCCCCAGCCTGACAATGCACCCTCTGACTGTTCCACATTCCATACCTCATCTCCACCCCTGTGTATCCATGTGGATGTCCCCAACCCCCAGCCTTCCTGACCTCTAAACACCCTGGGGCATCCATTCTCTTGGGGGTTAGGTGTATAATCTCTGAATGAAGACAGAGCTGGAAGTTCTCTACTGTTTGTGTGTTGGGGGCCTCATATCAGCTGGTGTATGCTGCCTGTTTGGTGGGCCAGTGTTTGAGACTGTGGGGATCAGATTAATTGATACTGCTTGTCCTCCTACAGGATCGCCTTCTCCTCAGGTTCCTTCAGCCTTCCCTAATTCAACAATGGGTCACCTGCTTCTTTCCATTGGTTGGGTGCAAATATCTGCATCTGACTCAGCTGCTTGTTGAGTCTTTTGAAGGGCAGTCATGATAGGCCTATTTCTGTAATCAGAACTCCATAGCCTAAGAAATAGTGTTAGGCCTTGGGACCTCCCCTTGAGCTGTATCCCACTTTGGGCCTGTTGCTGGACCTTCTTTTCCTCTCTCCATTTCTATCCCTGTAATTCTTTCAGACAGGAACAATTATGGGTAAGAATTGTGATTGTGGGATGACCACCCCATCACTCACTTGATGTCTTGTCTTTCTGCTGAAGGTGGGCTCTATAATTTCCCTCTCCTTACTATCAGGCATTCCATCTAAGGTCTCTCTCCCTGAGAGTCTCTCTCACCTCCCAGGTTTTTGGTGCATTCTAGAGGGTACCCTCAATCTCTTACCTCTGAGGTTGCCTGTTTCCATTCTTTCTGCTGGCCCTTAGGGTTTCAGTCTTTTTTCCCTCACCCAATAACAGATCAGGTTTCCCACTCCCCATCTCTCTTTCCACTGCCCTCTTTCCTTCTCAGGTCCCTCTCTCCCTCTCCACTTGTGATTCCTTTCTTCTCTCTCCCAAGTGGGTCTGAGACATCCTCACTTGGGCACTTAAGCTTGTTGAACTATTTGAGTTCTGTAGACTATATCTTGGGTATTCTGTGCTTTTTCTTTCTTTTTCTTTTTTTTTTTTACCCTTTTTTGGCTAATATTCACCTATAAGTGAGTACATACCATGTCTGTTCTTTTGGGTCTGAGTTAACTCATTCAGGTTGATATTTCATAGTTCCATCCATTTGCCTGCAAACTACAGGACGCGCTCCTTCTTAATAGCTGAGTAGTATTCCATTGTGTAAATGAATCACATTTTCTGTATCCATTTTCTGTCATGGGACATTTAGGTTGTTTCCAGCTTCTGGGTATCACAAATAAGGATGCTGTGGACATAGTGGAACATGTGCCCCTGTTGTATGGTGGGGCATCTTTTTGCTATATTCCCATGAGTAGTAGAGCTGGCTCTTCAGGTAAATCTATTTCCAGTTTTCTGAGGAAACTTCAGATTGATTTCCAAAGTGGTTGTACCAGTGTACAATCCCTTTGGCAATGGAGGAGTGTTCCTCTTTCTCCACACCCTCTCCAACATGTGTTGTAACCTGAGGTTTTGATCTTAGACATTCTGTCTGGTGTAACCTCAGGGACATATTGATGTGCATTTCTCTAATTACTGAGGACTTTAAACATTTCTTGAGGTGTTTCTCAGCCATTTGAGATTCCTCAGTTGTGAATTCTCAGTTCAGTTCTATGTCCCATTTTTTGATTGGGTTGTTTGGTTTTTTTGGTGAGTAACTTCCTGAATTTTTTATATGTTTTGAATATTATCCCTCTATCAGTTATGGGGTTAGTGAAGATTTATTCCCAATCTGTAGGTTGCAGATTTGTCTTATTGACTATGTCCTTTGCTTTCCAGTATCATGAGGTCCTATTTATTAGTTGTTGATCTTAGAGCATGAGCCATTGGAGTTCTGTTTAGGAAATTTCCCCCTGTGCCACTGAGTTCAAGGTTCTTTCCCACTTTCTCTTCTATTAGATCCAGTGTATCTGGTTTTATGTTGAGGTTCCTGATCCAGTTGGGCTTGAGCTTTGTGCAAGGTGACAAATATGGTTCTATTCCCATTTTTCTACATACAGGCAGCCAATTAAACCAGCACTATTTACTGAAGATGCTTTCATTTTTTTCCATTGTATATTTTTAGCTTCATTGTCAAAGATCAATTGACCATAAGTGTGTTGTTTTATTTCTGGGTCCCCAATTCTATTCCATTGATTAACCTGTCTTTGTCTGTACCAATACCATGCAGTTTTTAATCACTATTGCTCTGTAGTAAAGTTTGAGGTCAGGAATGGTGATTCCCCCAGCCATTCTTTTATTGATTGTTAAGTATTGTTTTCTTTATTCTTGTTTTTATGTTTGTTTGTTTGTTTTTGTTTTGTTTTGTTTTTTTGCCTTTCCAGATGAATTGAGAATTGCTCTTTCCATGTCTTTGAAGAACTGTGTTGGGATTTTGATGGGGATTTCATTGAATCTATAGATTTCCTTTGGTAGGATGGCCATTTTACTATGTTTATTCTGAAAATCCATGAACATGAGAGATCTATCCATTTTCTGAAATCTTCAATTTCTTTCTTGAGAGACTTAAAGTTACTGTCATATAAGTCTTTTACTTGTTTGGTTGGAGGTATCCCAATATATTTTATATTATTTGTGGTTGTTGTGAAGGGAGTTGTTTCCCTAATTTCTTTCTCAGCCTGTTTATCATTTGTGTAATGGATGGTTACTGACGTATTTGAAATAATTTCATATCTGGCAACTCTGCGAAAGTTGCTCATCAGTTGGAGAAGTTCTCTGATAGGATTTTTGAGGTTGCTTATGTATATTACATATCATCTGCATATAGTGATAACTTTATTTCTTCTTTATGGATTTTTAACCCTTAGATCTCTTTTTGCTGTCTTTTTGTTCAAGCTAACACTTCAAGTACTATGTTGACTAGATACGGGGAGAGTGGGCAACCTTGTCTTGGCCCGGATTTCAGTGAGATTGCTTCAAGTATGTCTCCATTTAATTTGATATTGGTTGTTGCAGTAAATTGCTTTTATTATGTTTAGGAATGGGCCTTGAATTCCTGATCTCTCACTTACTTTTAACATGAAGGGGTGTTGTATTTTTGTCAAATGTTTTTTCTGCATCTAAGGAGATGACCATGTAATTTTTTTCTTTGAGTTTATTTATATAGAGGATTACATTAATGGATTTTCATATATTAAACCAACCTTGCATTCCTGGGATGAAGCCTACTTGATCACCGTAAGCGATGATTTCAACTTGTTCTTGGATTCAGTTTGTGAGAATTCTATTAAATATTTTTGCATCAATATTCATAACCAAGATTGGTATGAAGTTCTTTTTTTTTTTGTTTTTTGGTTGGGTGCTTGTGTGATTTGGGTACAAGAGTAACTGTGGCCTCATAGAACATGTTTGGTAGTGTTCTTTCTCTTTCTATTTTATTGAGTAGTTTGAGGAAAATTGGTATCAGGTCTTCTTTGAAGGTCGAATTCTGAACTAAATCCATCTAGCCCTCAAGTTTTCTTGGTTGGGGGGGCGGTTTAATGATTTCTTCTATTTCCTTATAGGGTATTGACCTGTATAGACAGTTTACCTGCTCTTCATTTAACTTTGGTATGTGCCATCTGTCTAGAAAAACATCCATTTCATCTAGATTTTCCAGTTGTGTTGAATATAGGCTTTTATAGTAGGGTCTGATAATACTTTTAAATTTTCTACATTTCTGTTTTCGTGTCTCCCTTTTCATTTCTGATTTTGTTAATTTGGTTACTGTCTCTTGGCCGTTTTTTTAGTTGGCTAGGGGTTTAGCTATCATGATGGTCCTCTCAAAGAAACTGCTTTTGGTGTTGCTTATATTTTGTATTGTTTTCTTTGCTTCTATTTGTTTGATTTTGGCCCTGAGTTTGAATATGACCTGCATTCTACTCCTTTTGGGTGAGTTTGCTTCTTTTTTTTTTTTTTTTTTTTTTTTTTTCCTAGAGCTCGCAGGTGTGCTGTTAAGTTGTTAGTATAAGATCTCTCCTGTCTGTTTACCAGGGCATTTAGTGCTATGAACTTTCTTCTTAGCACTGCTTTCACTGTGTCCTGTAAGTTTTGGTATGATGTGCCAAATTTTTCATTAAATTTCAGGAAGTCTTTTATTTATTTCTTTCTCTCTTCCCTGACCAGGTTATCATTGAGTAGAGAGTTGTTCAGATTCTACATGCATGTGGGCATTCTGTAGTTTTTGCTGTTACTGCATTAAAATTCCTCTATACTTAATATTTCAAATCAATTGGCAATTCTTTAGAGATATGTTCTTTTAAATTTTTTTCAGTTTAGTTTATGACACTGTGATAATTAAATCATTTGCATGTACTCTAATCCCATATACAAGATACTTTGAGCTTATCTCATACATTCCACTACTCTATTCTTTCCTGTCACTCTGTTATATGACCCTTCTTATTGCTATAAACAATTTCATTTCTGCTTCATGATATTTATACATATAGAGTTTTCTACAGCTGTATGAAATCTAGGTCCCACAATTAAGAGAAATACAACATTTATCTTTCTGAGACTGAGTTACCTTACTTTATATGGTTATCTCTAGTTACATTCAAATTCTTGCAAATGGCATAACTTCATTTTCCTTAGGTAGCTGGAATACATTATCTTGGGTTAGATTATATATCTGACAATGCGAAGCTTTGCTGGAGCAAATGATTCCCATTGACTCTTTGTAGCCTTGTACCACTTCTACATGTTGTAAGATCCAACAGCTAAAGGTGCCTATACTTTGTTTAGGAGATCAGAGCCCAAGGCTGGAGATGATTACAGCAATTGAAATGTCATCTTAATATCAATAAATATTTTGTTAAGTCAGACATATTAACCTTGTTACAAAACAAGGAAGGGAAAATGTCAGCAAAAGATTTGTCTGAGAAAGAAGCATTGATTATCAAAGAACATTCTTATCCTTAGCACACTAAGGTCAGAAGGAAATTGTAGAAGTAACTTTTATTCACCTGATGTATTTGTTGTCTCAGAAGCAGCCTTGGAAGACTGCTGAATAAACTCGTTATTTCTAGTTATCTCTGAACTCTGGATAGCTGCTTCATCTCTGCTGGTCTGGCTCAAACTACTCTCCAAGCTGACTGATTCAATCTGGATTCTCTCAGCTTCTCACTGAATCCTCTGCTGTATTTCAAACTAACTTTGATAAGTTATTCTAATCTTCTGCTTCCTTATTCCCTGGTTTCAACTGCCTCTGCTGAATTGCAGTGAATTCAACCAAACTTAGCTGGTGAACTCAACTCAACTCCATTGAATTACCTGAACTGAATTGACTCCCAGCTCAGTGGTTAGATCTGCCTGGCTCTCTCTCCCTGCATAGCTCTTAAATACCTTTTCTCTATCTGACCTCTTCTTGTGAAAGTTGGATGTATTCTATCTCTGAATCATTCTGAGAAATCTTTCTCTGATTTATCACTTTCAATGGCCCTCAATTAGATATCATTTTCAAATATGGCGACTTTCTTCTAGAAACTAATCCTACCTACATTATTAGGGATTAAAGGTGTGTACTAAAGGCCTGTCTGTATTTCATCCAGAGTATCCATGATGTGATGCTGCATTAAATTCCTTTACAGGAATTATTTTGTATAACAGGTTCTCGAGCTGGAAAGCTGAGATATACTATTTCTTAAGATATAAAGTCCTGGAATGTCTCCATATATAATTCTACCCATAAATTCTAATATTCACTCTCCTTGGTGAATTAAAACTTTTAAGCATGGACAGTTACTGTGCACTATCTTGGCATGCAGTTGCCTCCAATAAATTCTCAAGCCATAGGAATTCTTGGTCCTTAGAACTTTGTAAATGTTCTTTTGCTCCTAGCATCCCCTGTTGACAACTTAAATAGGGGGAATTCCATGTGGATTTTGTGATGGCATTAGTGATCAAATATGGATTAGTCTATACTCACTTTTCATATTTTTATATTGTTGTCAATCAGATTTGTATATCACAAAATAGTAATTGTTTATAAATTATTATTTTTAATGTACTTCCTGCTCTAGTGCACATTTTTTTTGCAAAAAAATCTTTCAGTATGAGATTATATATATCCAGTAATAATTTTAATTTAAATGTGGATTTCTTAGGTAAGTATATACCATTCCCTGTGTCCTACTTTTCCTTATATAGTTTAGTTTTTAAATAAAACTACCTATTTTCTGTATATCAAAAGTTATTAATTAAGGCAATCGGTTCCTATACCTTGTTCACAATCACTGTAAAAAGTCATATTCCTCTGTTAAACATAACAATGCCAAATGCTAACTTTTTTCCAATACACATTTGGTGCCTCAAGGCTACATTTCGGTTTTGTTTTGTTTTTTTGTTTGTTTTGTTTTTTGTTGTTGTTGGTTTTTCTTATAGTCTTAACTTATTATTTTGTCAGTTTTGAAACTAGAAATCAAATGCTATATTTTTCTTCATATTTTCCATGCAATATTCAAGCAATGAATAGTAGCTATTCAAGGTTCCAGTCAAAGTCCCAGACACTACAGGTTTTGGGGTTTGTTACATAAGGGAAAGACAACGTGTTCACATATGAGAATTCCATTACAGCACATATGCAAGATGTCACCTTTAGTTTCTTTAGCTGAAGATTTAAATAATTAAATAATATTTGTTTATAATTGTGGTGTTTCAGTCTTTAGTTCTACACATTTAGTTTCTGTAATTAGCCTTGTGTGAATGAAGGCTGTTTCATAATGATCAATATCTCCTTGAAAACAAAGTAACTATAAAATATCTGGAAAACATTTTGAGTAGTTTTGCAAACAAGGTCACCAATTTATATCATATTTTTGACAGAATCGATATTCACTCTGGCAATAATATTGTCTGCAAATGTTGCTTGGCTTTCCAAAACTGTTTTAATTAGAGCTAAAAAAATATTATCTCAACAGAGTTTGCAAAGTATAAAGTTATTTTTTTCTATACTTAACTCATAATAAATCAACAGTTGAGACTGAATAACAATAAAAGATAATAATTGTGTTCTTCATATGCCTATCAGAAATTAAATGCAACCAAAGCTATATGTTTTGCTGTTTCTTCTAGAAAATCTGAAGCATGGCTACAAATTCACAACAGATAATTTTAGCAACATTTCAGAACAAAAATTTTGAGATGATGCCAGGACCAAAGGCTTAGTTAACACATTTCAGTAACAAGCTAAATAGGTAAATACAACCTCATGTTTTGTTTATTTGTTTGTTTGTTTGTTTTTGTTAAATTGCTTGTTTGTTTCAAGCATAGGTAGAAATAATATATTCACTCAAGAAAATTCAAGGCATGAACTCACAATTTTATTTGCACATTAGATAAGAAACACATATAAGTTTTCTTGCAGTGCTATCTATAGAAGATAATAGTTAAATAAATTCCAACAGCCATCAACAGATGTAAATACATGATGGTGTTTGAATAGATGCAACAAAGAAGTTTATAAGTACTAGCCACTTCACACTTATACTCCAGCAAGGATGCAAGAGGATCCTTCTGCACACGTTTATTGGGAGAGCTTGATTGTAGAGGTGAAGAGACCCCAAGCCCAGAACTGGTGCTGCTTATAAAGGCCTAGGAGAGGCGTGTCTCACACCCGGATTGGTTGTACTTGGGTTATGCTTACCACCTCATTTGCATGCCTATATCTGATTGGTTAACTTGTCTCTCATCTGAGTGGTTAATTTTGGTTAATTCTCAAAACCTCATCTTGGCAAAAAAACTTTACTGCCTATGTATGGATGGTGGCCAGAGGAAGCCAGTGGAAGCCAGCATCACCCTGCAACAGCACCTGTGGCTTCCCACAGTTATACATTTGTCAAATTACAATAAAATAAAAAATTACACACCATCAATTATAAGTGCTATTATTATATATAATCAATAATGATGAATTGCCATTTTGACATTATTCTTAGATTTTATTATTATATTAATAATGATTTGCTTTATAAGTATAAATTGAAAAATGCATGGTTATCCTTTTTTCACTATGTAAATAACACATGTACTCTAATACAGTAAGATTTTCTTGATACATCTTAGTGAATGAATCATTTTAGGCAAGAATTCAGGTCATTAATATTGGCCATAAAGTTAATTTGTAAGATTTATGTATTTTTGTCTTTGTAAAGTTTATTTTTTTAAAAAAGTAACCAATGTAAATGTTGCTTGTATTTCTTCAGATGATGGGATGAGATGATCTTTATACCCAAGCTATGAGAATACATGGCTTGGCATAAGCCCAATGTGTTTCCTTCTTTGGTCTAACTAACCCTAGGCCTAGGCCTGTAAGTTTCTAGCCTCTATAAAAAATCTAACCTTCTAAGCTGACTGATTTAAATAGGCTGCTTCTGACTGAATTCCTCTGCTTGAAAATACTGCCACTGAATTCCATGAGTGAAACTGCACTGAGGGTACAAACTGACTAGATCTGAACAGAAGTACTGGGACTCAACTGCATATAAGGTAAGTGCATCTAACAGCACTAATCTGAATTCCATTTCATTGCCTGAACTCAACTGAACTGCCCTCACTTAACTGCCCTCCCTCCTGACCTGACTTACTCTTCACTCTACCTGCATATGTATCAAAAGATGGCCTAGTCAGCCATCACTGGAAAGAGAGGCCCATTGGACATGCAAACTTTATATGCCCCAGTACAGGGGAAGGTCAGGGCCAAAAAGTGGGAGTGGATGGGTAGGGGAGTGGGGGGAGGGTATGGGGGACTTTTGGGATAGCATTGGAAATGTAAATGAGGAAAATACCTAATAAAAATATTTAAAAAAATAAAAAAGAGTGCTTCTCTTAAATGGCCTCTTTCCTGTCTTTTCTGAGGAGATTTGGGTTTATCTCTGACTCATTTTGTCAAATCTTTCACTGATTTGTCACTTTTAAACATGACTGCTCCCTTCTACAATCTAACTTTACCTCACTGTTTAGGACTAAAGGTGGGCACTAAAGGCATGTCTGTACTCCAGCCAGAGGGATAAAGGTGTGAAGAATTTCTGCATTCCAGCTGGATCACAGGAACATAGAAGGTCTTTGGATGTGAAACCTTTGCCAGAGTGGCCATGTTGCTGGATTAAAATTTCTGTGCAAACCATTATTAGAAAGTTACATTCAAACTTAGAAGTAGACAGATAAGAGGTTGTATAGACTATGTTTTTCTCAGTAATTGCCACAGAAGTGGGATTGCCGTGTTCAATTTTCTTTTCTGTTATCTGTTTCATGAGAAAAATGTAGAAGGAAACATTGTTCCACACTATTAAAAAGTATAATTGGACTGGATTGATCCTTCAGTTTGATTTGCTAATTGTACCAGATTCTTCCTTATTGTCTTGTCATATTTTTTCTTTTCTATAAGAACTAGAGAAAATGAGGGCTGTGTGAAAACTGCCTTTCACAGTCTATTAGACTTCATTGCTGCCATCTGATGACAAGGGATTTCTAGGAGTAGAAACATTTTGAAGGTATGTTGAAGACTGCAAAACAGTGATTTAGCAAGAATCTTTCTCAATACAAAATGAACACTTAGTGTCTTTTTATGTGTTTTTCTATGAAGTGGAACCCCAATGACTTGGTACATAAAAATATTATGACTGCTTTAACTTTGCTACATAATTATCAACATATTCCTGTATATTCCCACACTATAGGTACATGAATCTTGAAATACAAATTGCTTTTGTGTAAGTAGATAAAGTCAAAGTAGTTAATGAGACATTCTATCTTAAGTATTCTCTTTCAAAAATTGAATCTATGCATTTTTTACTGTATATTAAACATTTATCTAGGCACTAATATGTCTTGGATATAAAACATTTTCAAAAAATCTCCCTCCCAATTAATCAATTCAGTCATTTGAAATTCACTGAATCATAGAGGTTTTGACCACAAAAGTGAGTTATTTTGTTGGTACATTCATGATATGATATGAAATTTTTCAGAGATGAATCCTGATTGAAGTAAGTAGGTCACAGTAAGTGCACTATGGAAGGAAACACCTTGCTCTTGGCCAGTTCCTTTTCTTTGGTCCCTGTCTCCCTGAGGTGAGTAGGTTCCTCTTGCACACACACTCAATGTGATGACAGTCTGCAGTCTTTGATACTCTAAGCAATGGTGTGCATATTAATGGAACTTTACAAAGCCATAAGGCAAACAATTAATGATTATTTTAAAAATTATTTTTCTTAGGTATTTTTCATAGTGACAAATAAAAATTGAATAAGAGCAGGGTAGTGGTGGCACACGCCTTTAATCCCAGCACTCAGGAGGTGGAGGCAGGTGGATTTCTGAGTTCAAAGCCAGCCTGGTCTACAAAGTGAGTTCCAGGACATTCAGGGCTATACAGAGAAGCTCTGTCTCAAAAAAAAAAAAAATTGAATAAGAACAAAAAACTCAGTCGTATAGGTAAGCATTATAGATGATAGTTAAAATTAACAACATAAAGTTGGACTCTATAAAACTGCTACTTTAGATATATGGATACTCAATCCTCAAGCAAAATATTATCTCATAATATCTGACATAATATTCATTTGTGGGCATAATTAATACAATATTTTCCCATGAGATGTATTCCAATATCCCTTGTTGTTGACTGAAACTGTCTCTTCTATGGGTCCACAAGGACATAAACTTTTCTCTATATAAATGTTCAAGATTAATTTATAAATTAGGATCATTAAGAGTATAGCAATAACTAATAATAAAATGCCTTGGTTATAACAATACAATCTCACAAAAGTTACCTTAATTTTGCAATATCCACCAGTCTTTTTTTTTTTATGAAGATGCTAACTTTATTCTTTTTTTCCCATTTTTTATTAGGTATTTAGCTCATTTACATTTCCAATGCTATACCAAAAGTCCCCCATACCCATGCCCCCACTCCCCTACCCACCCACTCCCCCTTTTTGGCCCTGATGTTCCCCTGTACTGGGGCATATAAAGTTTGCAAGTCCAATGGGCCTCTCTTTCAAGTGATGGCCTATTAGGCCATCTTTTGATACATATGCAGCTAGAGACAAGAGCTCCGGGGTACTGGTTAGTTTATATTGTTGTTCCACCTATAGGGTTGCAGTTCCCTTTAGTTCCTTGGGTGCTTTCTCTAGCTCCTCCATTGGGGGTCCTGTGATCCATTCCATAGCTGACTGTGAGCATCCACTTCTGTGTTTGCTAGGCCCCCGACATAGTCTCACAAGAGACAGCTATATCTGGGTCCTTTCAGCAAAATCTTACTATTGTATGCAATGGTGTCAGCGTTTGGAAACTGATCATGGGATGGATCTCTGGATATGGCAATCACTAGATGGTCCATCCTTTCGTCACACTTCCAAATTTTGTCTCCACCAGTCTTATATGATACAACGAAGATTAAACATCAAGTTAGCCAGAATAACTAAATGGTATGCCATGAGGCACAATAATTCCAATATAGCAAGAGTCAATCCGAGACGTAACTAATTAACTTCTGATACTAGTTCACATTTGAGGAATAATGGAGGAGGAAAGATATAGATTCAGGCTTGGACCTCTGAACATCATAGAAAAATTTATAAGTTATTTATGTCTAGTATTGCCTGTATAATATTTTAAGAACAGGGCTCTAAAATGGGATGGCATAGGATACACAAACATAAAGCAGATAACTACATTCTTTGTTTCTCCTAAAGTGCAAGATGCTGGGCTAAGTTGCTGTATAGCTTAGTTCTCAGATTCTCTTCATAATTCAGTTTTGTCACTTATGAGTGTCTGCAGTATGCAAGAAATAATGTATGTTTGGTCATTGTACTAGGTATGACTCACAAGAAGCCCTGCTTTAGTGTCTCTGTGTGGGGGGTAAGTGTCATTATTTAATAATGCATTATTTAGTTAATTTATGAAGTTTATAAATTGCTTTATTAGCTTGGATTATACACGAGAGGATATGTTGCTCAACAATGACTGAATATGGAAGAGGAAGAGAGCCTAATAACGGTTCTGTCCATGAAGCTGGATGCTGTAGCACTCCTGATTCAACTGTAATGCATATAAGGTTCTTGGAGCATCACTGACATTCAGTCCACATTGGAAAAAAAATCTTGGAATCTGGGAAGAGTGGAAAATGGCAGCAGTGACAGAATAAGTGGAATAGATGGATAGCATATGTCAGGTAAGCAATACTTCTTTTACCTCAGACCTCCATATATTTGGACTATTTGCCACTCACTATGAGGGAAGGTGTTTCTTCTCTAAAAACCATAAGGAACACAGACACACTGAGAAACATTTCTCATTGTTGATCCTATATTCTTTTAAGTTGATACTCAAGATTAACTACAATAGGAAGCTCAGTAATTTCCTACTTTTGAAAGAATAGTGGTAAAACCTTTACTTCAAGTAGGTTTTGCTAAGCTAAATGTAGCTAGGCACAGCACTAACTTTGTGCCTGAGAAGGTGGGACCCCAGGTTTGTTATTCAAAGATATATTGCAAGACCCTGTCTCAAAAATGGGAGGAATGGTTCCAGTTTACTTTTCTTTCACTGTGATAAAACACTGACCAAAACCTTCATGTGGGAGAAAGAGTCTATTTAACTCACACTTCCAAGATATGATCCATCATGAGGAATATCAGGGTAGAAACTTAGGCAGGAACTCAGAGCAGGACCCATGGAGGAATGCTTTTTACTATTTGGCTTTTGCTTGCTCTAGCTCCTGATCGGCCAGATTTCAAATGCAAACTAGGACCACAGGTCCAAGGACGTTATGGCCCAAAGTGAGCTGGATCCTCCCACATAGGTCAAATATCAACATAATTGCAAACAAGACAACCTAATCTATGTGATTAAGGGCTAGAGAGAGAGCTCAGCAGTTAAGTCTGCTCTTCCAGAGATCCTGATTTCAATCTGAGGCAGACATATGGTGGTTCACACCAATCTACAATAAGATCTGGTGCCCTCTTCTGGCACAAAGGTGTACATGTCGGCAGAATGCACATAAATAAATCTCTAAAATAAATAAATAATAGATAGATAGATAGATAGATAGGTAGGTAGGTAGATACATGATAGGTAGATAAATAGATAGATAGATAGATAGATAGATAGATAGATAGATAGATAGATAGATACAAGACTCCTTTTCAAGTGACTCTTAGTTATGTGAAGTGAACCCTAACAACTATCTAAGCCACACAGTGTGTGTGTTTTATACAGCATGGGATCTTAAGTTAAAAAGTAAGGCACTTCTCTATAGGGTTTGAGATTTATCATCCCCTATTCTCATTCAGGTCTCATCAACGTGTGTTTCTACATTCCCAGTGACAATGTGACCATTTCTATCACTAGCTTAAAACAGTCATCACAAAAGGAATAGAATTAAACTTCCATCAAAAACTATGAGAAAATTATAATAAATATATAAATCAAGCTTGAAAAATTGGATTGTAGTCAATGTGACACTGTGAGCTGTGCAGGGAGATCTTTACTACTTCATGCTGTTCCCAGACAAACTTGTAGACCAGGTATGTAGGAAAAGAAATTCTAAAATAGGAAGACTTAATTATACCCAAAGGGATTTTGTTTATTTGTTTTGGTGGAAAATGAAGCACATCAACAGTTAGTATAAATGGAAGTAATTCCCATGGTATTACTTAAAGAAAAACAGACGTAACCCTGGCAGGCTATCACCTGACTGCAGAACATGAAGGAAGACACAAACATATCAAAAGGACCAAGAAGAATGCAAATGCCACAACAGAGCACAGGATATCACAGTCTCAAAAGACTCAGAAGTGACAGTTTAGATAAAATGGAGAGATTTTTAAGAGACACAGTTGAGGAAAATAAGAGAATAGAAATTGAACTGGAAACTGAAATCATGTTAACATCACTTAAAAAACAGGTGTGATGTCAGTGAGTCCTGTTCAAACCTCTGGAAGCAATGCCAAAGAGAATTTCAAGTACACAAAGGAGAACATGTCAAATTCATATTATTATTAAGAGACAAAAGCATCCTAGAATGTAAAACTAGGAACTGACAAAAATAACTAATTACTATGAAGCTTTCAATACTATTTTCGAAGGATGATATGTTCATTTAACACTTTGAAAATGATAGATCCAATTCACAATGATTGTAGAGTAAAAATTTAGTGTGGTGACCATTTAAGTAGAGGAAGAAATAGTCCTTAAAAATTTAAATGTAATAGAATAGTTTGTATAAAAAGAAATAAAAATCTCAGCAAATCAGGATAAGAAAGATGTTTACTCAAAATGTAATCTCATAGTCACAAAACTTACTGAGAAAATTCAGAATGGAACAGGAAACCAGACTCAGTTCCCACCTATTGGGATGTAGGAGTCCCCCACAAAGAGATGGCAGTTACACAGGGCTAGTTTATTGAATGTATGTCCCAAGACTGATTGATTAGTGATACAATGCTGACTGGGGATCTGAACTGTGATGTCCAGCTAAAAACCTACAGAGCTCTTAAAGCTTGAAATCCATAAACATCTGTACAAAATTATTCTATCAAGCAGGATGTAGGAATAGGGAATTTTATTAGGAAAATGTCTTTGTTGTACAATTATTCTGTTCTCGGTGGTTGGGATATTCAACTCTGGCAGGGAACTTGCCTTGCCTAACATTCATGCCATAACTTGCCAACCAGGATGTACTATATCTCATTCTGTCAAGTCGGATATGAATTTCCAGAGAGGTCTTAGGAACTTCAACTTCATTCAACCCCTACTCAAAATGGATGTTTTACTCCAAATGGCTTCTCATATTGGTGCAGGGGTCCCTCTTTTGTTGGGGGTAAATCTCGTGGCATCTTATAAGGACAAATACCATAAAAGCTCATACACATGAGTAGTGTTGCCAGGTGGTTGATTCAGATTCAAGACTATAATGGCTAACTATACAAAGCAGTTCTATTACATCTACTGTGACTAGATTCTAAGAACATAGCATAGAACATAACACTATATGCAATCAACTAAGGCACAAAATGTTTCCTAGTAACAACAAACAAGAAATTTTTCCTATAATATTTGTCGTAGTGAAAAATAGCTGAATAGACAAGCAATACCTAGGCCTTTGCACCATCCATTTATGTAGTGCTGCATTAGAGAATCTTACAATCATAAATCACCAGGAGAAAGCAGCCAAGACAAGCCAAAAGTAATGCAATATCTGAGTCTATATATTGCCACTTAAGTACAGAACTTACAAAAAAACAGTTTTAGTCTTAAGCTTACAGAATTATACTAATAGTATTAAAATGAATCTATTTTCTTAATGGCATCATTTCCCAAGTATAACAAAGGACATTTAAAAATATTAGGCTGTAATCCTTATATTCAAATGCCAGCAAAGGAGGAAGGAAACTTCAAGACCAAAATATTTTAAGGAGCTAAATTCAGATGAGTCAATCCCTATAAACTTTACTTTTCCAATCAAAGTGAAGAATAAAAACATCAAGAAAATATTAATAGATTGATTCAGTAATTAGCAAGCATTCCTTGGTATTGCTGAGATAACAAATATAGCTTAGAATAAAATGGAAATGGTAGCATTTGCTATCTATAAAAAAATTTATGATAGGGCACATTACAAAACTAAATCCAGCCTGGTGTGGTAGCACACGCCTTTAGTCCCAGCACTCAGGAGGCAGAGGCAGGCAAATTTCTGAGTTTGAGGCCAGCCTGGTCTACAGAGAGAGTTCCAGGATAGCCAGGGCTACACAGAAAAACCCTGTCTCGAAACGAAACGAAACAAAACAAAACAAAACAAAAAACAAAACAAAACAAAACAAAACAAAACAAAACAAACAAAACAAAACAAAACAAAAAAAACAAAAACAAAATACAAAAATAAATCCAAAGTATAATACTATGAAATTTAAATTCTTAGATATGTAATTTACATAAAAATGTTAATGTCAATTCATATAGAATATTTGACATAAAGTAAAAGAAATTAGTACAAATGACCACAGCAGCTACAAATATACATATGATTAAAGTGTAGACAAAGGCATTCTCAAATCCCTCTGTAGAGATTTACATAGATTTTTGATAGAGCAAAACAAATCAAAATTAGGGACAATGTTTATATGAGTAGGAAATCTTTGTAGATAAGATTTTTTTCCACAATTTTTTCTATTAATTTTAGAAAGTTGATGAAAAAAATAGTAAATCTTTTTAAATTTTTCTTTTCAAAGTTCAATCTGAAACAGAATTAAGAGGAGCCCAAATACTTCTATGAAGGAAGGAGAAAGGAGATTTTGATGTATGATATTGCTTAGAATGGAATATATTAGTAGAGAAGAGATGAATATATTATTTAATAAAATGTAGTACTGGGAGTCTTCTATGACTCTTTCCAACATGATAAAAGTAATATGGGAATTAAATTTTAAAAAAAAAGTTAGAACTTTGAAATGAATAGAGAACAAAAATGATTATTTATATAAGATGAATGCCACTAGATTCCTTTCTTAAATCTTTAATCAAAGACCTGTATGAAATAAGAGGTTCTATCAAAAGCAACATTTTAGAAATCTGGTATAACATCAAATTGCTCTATTATTTAGCTTGCAGTTGTACAGTGTCTCTTAAGACAAAATTTTCTTTCATAAAACCAAAGACTGACAAATGGTATTACAATAAAATGAGCAAATGCCTGAATCTAAAACACTTTATAGACATTGGAAATTCAATTTGGAAACCAGAGGAAGATATTCAAAACACATATAACCAATAAAGAAATATAAAATCCTCCCACAGATCACCATGAAAATGACAAACTACCTAATACAAAACTAAGAAATATACAAGAAAGCATTTTGAAAGAGGCAATACCTAGAATTATGAAAGATGTGAAGAGGCAGTCAATCACATTTATTATCAGATGCATGTAAATTAGAAACTGAATGGGATTCAATTTTGCACATTTTCAAGTCAGAGTGAGGATATGTGACAACAGCCCTTGCTTAAAGACTGAATCTTCACACAGTCTAAAGAAACTGCAGACATAGTCATTGTTTTTAGCCACTTACAAATGCCTTACACTATATTGTGAAATTCTACCAATGCCCACAAACCATGAACTATGTTGTAAAGTACACATACAAACAATATAAACACATTGTAAGATGATACTACAGGATGTTACTTCAAGAACTGTTCTCACAGGTGTAATTGGGTAGTGTAGCTATAAATTGTAGCTTTATAGAGAAGCACAAAGCTGTGTCTCAACAGCAAAATGGATGAAAGGGGCATGGAATGCTAAAAATATTTCTAAAGAGCTCAGCATAGATTAACTACTCATTTTCAAATATAAATGCTACTATTAACATAGTATTAAAACCACAAACTGTGCAATTATTTCTTTTTAAAAAAGGAAACTGCAAATTTGAAGCCATGAGATTTCTAAAATTATTTGGAAATAAAGGTTTAATGGAAGGCATGATGGAGACAAATACTGTATTAGCTCTCTTATGGAGTAGGTAGTAGGGTCTAAAGTCAGGTAAGATCATGCCAGAGGAAGTGAATTACCAGCATCAACCATTCCATAACAGTTATTTATGCCTGGGTGTCATACATTTGTATTTTCATCTTTAATGTAATATTAATAGCTGAATACATACCCATTCATAGTTTTGCACCTGAAACATTCTGAATGACAACAAAATGATATTGAATTTATTGCAAAATCCTTCTATTCTTTTTACTTGAGGCCTAAACTTTAATAGCTAAAATCATGCAGAGTTGTAAAATAGAGCTAATTATCAATGATCTGCCCAAACCCCTTCTTTGCACAACCAAAACGACCTCTTTGTGACGAAATTTGTATTGTCATCTTGTGATTAGATTATAGGTTCTTTCAGCTTCACACCATTTACATTCTTTTATAGAATGTGGCCTTTCTTTAATGATATGCCTCATACTCTATATCATTTGTTTTAAATTTTTCTGGCTTATTTATACAAGTATTCTTGTGTACCTCCCCCACAAGATATCCCCATATAGCATAGACTGACCTTTTACTTGATATCCTTTTGTCCCAACCTCCCAAGCACTGGAAAACACAGGCGAGTACTATCCCAGGTTTCATTTCAAGTCCTACTTAATAAATTATATTTCTAATTTGCATCTTGCTCACAGACGGCATCCAGGTCTGAGCCTCCATATTACACTTGGCTGCTTACCTACAGGTGGTGGTTTTACCTTCCTGAACCGTGATGATTTTAAAACATGGTAATAACTCTCATTAACTTATATATTTCCAAACTATGCTCTACACCTAGAATGTAAGCAGACATCCAGAAAATATTGAATTAACTCAAGAATAAGCACCAAAGTGAGCCTTTTAATTGAAAACTGCTGGGCTATATCCATTCTAACTACTGTTCATTGTAAAGGCTCCCATCTCAAATGAACCCTGAACTGTTCAACAAGTTAGTAGACCAGAGAACTGGGAATTTAGTGTAATAAGCATAACTCAATATCCACTGTTAGAGATTTAAAAGAAAGTTTAAGTCCCATATAACACTTGGAAAAAATCATTCTTATCCTACTTTTTCTGGTTTCCTCTTTCTGTTGTCAACACACATGCTCCCTCTCCAAGCACATGCTTCACGTATTTTCTGTTTCATATATTTCATCTTTCTTGCTAATATGTTCTGGACTCTCCTGTCATAACTGCTAATTGAAGTGCCATGTAAACACTCACTTTTCAGTTCATAGGGAAAGTATCTGAAATTGCACCCATATGGACTATCAAACTACAAAAGTGATGCAAGACCACTAGCTGCTGCTATTAAATGTACAGGGCAACATGCAGTCTAATGTGTTGGACAGAAGTTTTAGGAAAAGAGCCAATCTTAAGCCTCTTACAAAAACATCTTGGCAAATGTGCTTAGCCAGGCTGCTTAGATGTCTGGTCACACTCATGCATCTTCTCTGGTTTCTAAAGTGGTTACTATCCCTGAAAGCAGTTCAGAATTTAGAGTCTCATAAAACAAAATCAAGTAATTCTCTTGCAGTTGGTAATGTTTCCTGAATACCCACCAGTAACTGGGACATTTCTTCCACCACTTCCTTCTTTCTCCTCACTTCCAGATCCTAACACAGATAAAGCCAGACAGTTAATTTTCATTGCTTTGATTTGACCCTGCTAGGAACAAACAGAAAGCTAGCTCTTCCTGGTCCATTTCCTCACCCAGGTGCTGCTGCTGTCTTCCATTTCTGCTGCTTTTGCTGAACTGTGTTCTCCCTTTTGCATCAAAACCTGGGAGAAGTTAAGTCTATTTTCTGTAGGAAATGCAGCTTGAATTTTAGAAAAGAGAGACACAGCAGCGGGTCTCTTCATCTACCTAACCTTAATAGAATGCACAATCTAGCACCTAACAAATAATATAGAATGGAGACTTCAGTATTTGTAGTGTCAGCAAATTGGAAAGCTTGTTTCAGTAAATTAAAATTTTATCCTTATAATTTACTTAAATTAAATTTAGCTATTGCCCTACAACCACTTGTGGTACCACAGTTTTTATTATTCAGGCTTCTCTGAAGGTGTAGAGAACTAACTAACCAATTAACTTACTAAATAACTATGCATAATATATTGAAACACACACAAACACGAAAAAATAGGGAGAAAGTGAGGGAAAGGGAGAGAGAGTGAGAGTGAGAAGGGGACTTTACTAGAGGGACTTAGAGTGTGGACTGGCTAGTTTAACAGTGATTCTCTTCTGATAGATATTCCAAGAATTCAGTAGTAGTTGTTCAGTTCTTGAGGCTGGATGTATTCACTTGTTTTTAGTATGTAATGAAATCCTTCAAAAATAGGCTATCATAACATTGAAGAAATGTCTCAGACTCAGGATATATAAACGTACCAGGGACATCGAGGCCAAGCAAGCAAAAGCAGAAGCTGCTATCTCCATGTTCTTTATATAATCTGCCACCAGAAGATGTGGCCTAGATTTGGAGTGGTTCTAATCTCAAATATTCATAATTTTAGGTGAGTCGTCAGACCTCAAGTTATCCAATCAAGAAAAATCATTCAGAGATACGCACAGCTGCTTGGGTTTTAGTTGATTCTGGATGTAGTCAAATTGATAACAAAGAATGTCCATTACTTTTGGAAAGGAAAGGTGTGGAAGCTGTCCATTAGTAAATTCTAGTCCTTTCATATGGGTCTTTTATTCAGTTTTTATTCCTTATTCTCATGGTCTCTACCAAAAACATTTCTGAATACCCCCTGTATCTATTTGCTTGTCTAGGGCAATGATAGAATCTGCACATTCAACTTCTCCATGTCCAGGAAACAGTTTGTGGTTGGAGTATGTTTATTGGCATTAGGGAGGCTTGTGTATCTTCTGCCAGTGCCAGCGGAGTTAACAAACATAATGCAGGACAGCTTAGTAGATAGTTCCTCAGTACTTTACTGGATTGGTCCTGGCTGTTGCCCACTTCAGATACAGTGCACAGTGCAGAATACTGTTCATATGAGTTCTTGCCTGAAGTGATATTACTAAATTTATCACTCAAGACAAACAAGAATAGCATTAATCCTTAAATAATCTGTAAGGCATCATTTTACAGCTATAGCATTAGCTCATCTTCCAGCATTCCTTTACTCTACTTTTAAATAAAAATTTGTGACCTTTATTTAATTAGTGAACTTTATCATTATCTCTGGATTTATTAGTTGTCTTTCTAGAGTAAAGAAGTTCTTTTGGGAAGAACTTATCTTACCTGAAGAAAAGTAAAACTTACTTATTCTTCAGTAACCAAAAATTATATTAAAGAAGCCTATAAAGGATTGCAAATTGTAAACTGAAACATTAATATATTACAATCATTTTCTTAATCCTGCTTATAACATTGGTACTTTGACACTCATAATGACTAAACATAGATTAATAGCAATTTATGTGTAGTGTTTACACATTGGTGTGGCTTCCTCTTCTCAAAATACTGTATTTATTATTAAATGGCAATGATTGACCTGCAACATCAGTAACACACTGTATTTTTTTATAATTTGATATATCACATAAAGAAAAATACTATAAAATATAAAATGAACACAACAGTTTAAATACTACTCATGAAAATTCAAGATTATTTTTATTCCCTTGTGCCTTATGGAAGATGAAAAATCAAAATACAGTTATTAAGAATATTGAATGTTGATGGGGATTGCATTGAATCTGGAGATTGCTTTTGGCAAGATAGCCATTTTTTTTACAATGTTGATCCTGCCAACCCATGAGCATGGGAGATCTTTCCATCTTCTGAGATCTTCTATAATTTCTTTCTTCAGAGACTTGAAGTTTTTATTATACAGATCTTTCACTTCCTTAGTTAGAGTATAGCCAAGGTATTTTATATTATTTGTGAATATTGTGAAGGGTGTTGTTTCCCTAATTTCTTTCTCCGCCTGTTTATTCTTTGTGTAGAGAAAGGCCATTAACTTGTTTGAGTTAATTTTATATCCAGCTACTTCACTAAAGCTGTTTATCAGGTGTAGGAGTTTTCTGGTGGAAATTTTAGGGTCACTTATAATATACTATCATATCATCTACAAAACGTAATATTTTGACTTCTTTATTTTCAATTTGAATCCCCTTGATCTCCTTTTGTTGTTGAATTGCTCTGGCTAGGACTTCAAGCACTATGTTGAATAGGTATGGAGAAAGTGGGCAGCCTTATCTAGTCCCTGATTTTAGTGGGATTGCTTCCAGCTTCTTAACATTAACTTTGATGTTGGCTACTGGTTTGCTGTAGATTGCTTTTATCATGTTTAGGTATGGGCCTTGAATTCCTGATCTTTCCAAGACTTTTATTATGAATGGGTGTTGGATTTTGTCAAATGCTTTCTCAGCATCTAATGTGATGATCATGTGGTTTTTGTCTTTGAGTTGTTTATATAGTGGATTACGTTGATGAATTTCTGTGTATTAAACAATCCTTTCATCCCTTTGAATGAATCCTACTTGGTCAGGATGAATGATTGCTTTAATGTGTTCTTGGATTCAGTTAGTGAGAATTTTATTCAGTATTTTTGCTTCGATATTCATAAGGGAATTTGGTCTGAAGTTCTCTATCTTTGTTGGGTCTTTCTGTGGTTTAGGGATCAGAGTAATTGTGGCTTCATAAAATGAGTTTGGTAGAGTACCTTCTGCTTCTATTTTGTGGAATAGTTTGTGAAGAACTGGAATTAGATCTTCTTTGAAGGTCTGATAGAACTCTGCATCAAACCCATCTGGTCCTGGGCTTTTTTTTTTTTTTTCCATTGGGAGACTATTAATGACTGCTTCTATTTCTTTAGGGGATATATGACTATTTAGATCATTAACCTTATCCTGATTTAACTTTGGTACCTGGTATCTGTCTAGAAATTTGTCTATTTCATCCAGGTTTTCCACTTTTGTTGAGTATAGCCATTTGTAGAAGAATCTTATGGTGTTTTGGATATCTTCAACGAGTTAGAAAGGGCAATCTGCAAATTCATCTGGAATAACAAAAAACTAAGGACAACAAAAATGCTTCTCAATGATAAAAGAACCTCTGGGGTAATCACCATGCCCGACCTAAATCTGTACTACAGAGCAATTGTGATAAAAACTGCATGGTATTGATATAGTGACAGACAAGTAGACCAATAGAATAGAATTGAAGACGCAGAAAAGAGCCCACACACCTATGGTCACTTGATATTTGAGGAATTAGGAATGGCTGAGAAGCACCTGAAAAAAATGTTCAGCATCCTTAATCATCACAGAAATGCTAATCAAAGCAACCGTGAGATTTCACTTCACACCAGTCAGAATGGCTAAGACAAAAAACTCAGGTGACAGCAGATGCTGGCGAGGATGTGCAGAAATAGGAACACTCCTCCATTGTTGATGGGATTGCAAGCTTGTAAAAGCACTCTGGAAATCAGTCTGGCAGTTCTTCAGAAAATTGGACATAGTACTACCGGAGGATCCCACAATACCTTTCCTGGGCATATATTCAGAAGATGTTCCAACTGGTAAGAGGGACACATGCTCCACTATGTTTATAGCAGCCTTATTTATAATAGCCAGAAGCTGGAAAGAACCCAGATGTCTCTGAACAGAGGAATGGATACAGAAAATGTGGTACATTTACACAATGGAGTACTACTCAGCTATTAAAAAGAATGAATTTATGAAATTCCTAGGCAAATGGATGGACCTGGAGGGCATCATGCTGAATGAGGTAACACAATCAGAAAAGAACTCACATGATATGTACTCACTGATAAGTGGATATTAGCCCAGAAACTTAGCATACCCAAGATAAAAGATCCAATCTGTAAAACACATGAAACTCAAGAAGAACAAAGACCAAAATGTGGACACTTTGCCCCTTCTTAGAATTGGGAACAAAACACCCATGGAAAGAGTTACAGAGACAAAGTTTGGAGCTGATCGAAAGGATGGACCATCTAGAGACTGCCATACCCAGGAATCAGCCTCCAAAAGCTGATACCATTTCATACACTAGCAAGATTTTGGTGAAAGGCCCCAGATATAGCTGTCTCTTGTGAGACTATGCCTGAGCCTAGCAAACACAGAAGTGGATACTCACAGTCAGCTACTGGATGTATCACAGGGCCCCCAGTGGAGGAGCTAGAGAAAGTACTCAAGGAGCAAAAGGGTTTCTGCAACCCTATAGGTGGAACAACAATATGAACTAACCAGTACCCTTCCAGAGCTCATGTTTCTAGCTGCATATGTATCAGAGGTTGGCCTAGTCAGCCATCATTGGAAGAGAGTCCCATCGGTCTTGCAAACTTTATATGTCTCAGTTCAGGGGAACTCCAGGGCCAAAAAGTTGGAGTGGTGGTGGGGGCGGGTATGGGCAGAATTTTGGGATAGCATTGGAAATGTAAATGAAGAAAATACCTAATTAAAAAAAGAATATTTAATCAATTTTCTTTCATCTATATGAATTGGTAAGTAAGAGGTTATAAAGTTGGATTAATCTACTCGTTTATATTCAGGAGTTGCTTTCTTGTGACTACTTCTTCCTCTTCCTCTTCCTGCTCTTCTTCTTTTTAAAATATGAATACATTCAAGTATTACCAATGTTCAGCATGCTGTTTCTGTCTATACTAATGACTGTGTTTTGATTCTTACATGTTCATAGCCCCTACCTAACAGCCCAAACCACCCTCACTCTACTCTCTGCTTCTCCAACTTCTTTTGAATTACTTCCCCTGTGGAAGTCATAGCACACAATGCTTTTCTTCTTAATTTTCTTATTTAATTTAGCCTATGACTTGCTAATTCCACCCATGTTATTCAAATGAATTTATTTTCATTTTTCAAGTTAGTATTCCTTATAATGGAATAATAGTATTCCATTCCATATTACTAATGAAAATATATCATCCCATACATACATATCTACAATCATATATATATATATATATATATATATATATATATATATATATATAGTCATCGAGTTCACTGTCTTAACTTTGAGACTGCAAAGTCATATCATGGAAATACTGTGTACTCAAATTTTCTACTTTGACCCAATATATCCACCTAAATAGATTATGATAATATTTCCCATTAACTTTAGGAATGATTTCCATCCCTGGATTTTCAGGCTACAGTAACTATTTTAGAGTATTGCTTATTTGAGTACAATTATGTCAAAGAACTTCAGTGCCTCAGAACTATGGGAATGCCAAGACCTCTGATCTTAGCACACTGTATAAGAAACTATTAACCATGTTTCCTGCTCCTGGATGACTGCAACCTGAGACTATGCCATTACTGAGCCCCACTGCTGAAATTAAGTTACCTGTCTCCTAGCTCAGCTTTATCTGATAACTATGAGGTTTTGTGCTGTTAGATTGTCTCCACACAAGTTATTTATTTGCTGTTTCTTAAAATTGAATTAGTGTGTAGATTGTTAACAACTGGTTTATATTACAAATGCCATGTCTAATAAAACAGTTTGATGAGAGTATCAAAAACATTAAAATATATACTGACTAAACTGGATGGAGAGCAGGAAAGAAATTGATTCACAGGAGGTCATAGCAGTGATATAATCAGAAACTTGTTGGAATGAAAGATCCCAGGACAGAATTTATCATATCCTGTAATTTCTGTTCATATAACTTGGAATGATATGCGTCTTCAGAACTTCACTTGTCTAGGAAATATGTTTTAAAATCATGACTTTAGAGCAAAGTATGCATGGACAGGTTAAGAGATGGAGGAGAAGAGAGAATGTGTTTTACATATTAATTGATGGCATGTTAGCATTTGGAGTTATTTTAACTCCTGTTTCAAATAAATGTCTTCCAACTTTTTAAATGAGTGCCTGGTTGGTTGTTCTTCATAGCACATATTCTACATTGTGCTATATGAGAGGCAAGTTTTAATTTTCACAACTCATTCTAAGGCTTAATATTTTACTAAGGACAAATCACAGCTCACTGCATCTCCTCTCAGCAGAAAGTCATGTTGGTCTGTGTTTCAGCAAATATCAGAGGGATTTATCTGTATATTGATGACCTCAGCATACACCGAGGAACTGGCTTATCTTACATTTAGAGCTACATAATAAGAACAGAGGGATCAATGCTCTCTTTAAGAGGAAGTTTACTTATCATTCTTCCTTTGGAATTCCAAGCTCAATTAGAAATTTTGTAAAGAAAGGAAATACATTCTATATACATTAACTAAGAAAAGTTGCAGAACTGAACACTCTTTATGCATTGTATAATTCTCCCAACTTGCATTATTTCTTCCACATACTTAAACTATGGAGTCAGTCAGCATTATGTGGTGGTTTTCATATGCATGGCCCACAGTCAGTGGCTCTGTTAGGAGTTCTGGCCTTGTTGGAGTAGGTGTGGCCTTGTTGGAGGAAGTGGAACACTGTGGGGGTAGGCTTTGAGGTCCTATTCTCAAGCTCTACCAAGCATGAAGAGAGTCTCCTGGCTGCCTATGAATCAAAGTGGATGTAAAATTCTCAGCTCTTCCAGCAGAAAGTATGGTCTAGTAGGTATATCTCAAGATCTGGATCAAAAGCTCATGTCTTTAAGACTCAAGATCTGTGTCACAGATATGCCCTCCATTTCTGGATTGTTATTTATTCCTGATATAGTTGATTTTACAACCAGAAATAGCCATGATAATCCTTCCCTTGTAAACTTTAAACAAATCATATCTTATGTCCAAATGAAATCAATAACTAGGTCATAAATACTCCTAACATGATATAACTATCCCTCATGCAACCACAAATGCATTGTAAATTTAGAATAGATCAATGTCTCTTGGGGAGCATCTTTTTACTATCTTGAACTTAAATATGATATCCCTTGCTATTTCTTTCTTAGCCTGTTGGTATAAAGGCATTAGAACTCAAAATGACCAGGAGATATCTGAGATTACAGTTCAATGGAATGTTTGTTGTTGTTCCTTCTAAGAACAGTTCACCTTTTGGAATTAAAACTTCTGGATCAGCAGAACTTAGAGTTGCTAGAACAGGAAGCAAAAATCTCCCTAGTGTGTCACCAGGAGTGATAATAAGTGGAACTATTTTGTTTTCCACACTGATTTCTGGACCCATGCATTCTGGCTATGTGAGAAACTGTACCATACGCAGGATGGGGTTTCAAAGCACATACTGCCCTAAGAAGATGTCTGACAGCGCCCTTCATACTGCTGCTACCTAGTTTGTGCTGTAACTGTGTTCAAAAGATCATTCAATCTTTCTACGAAGCCAGCTGTTTCAGGATGGTGAAACACATGGTAATAACATGATTATGGGACCACTGTTACACTTCTCTGAGTGTGAAATGAGTTCCTTGGTGAGAAGCAATAGTGTGTGGAATATCATAGCAGTGGGTAAGCATTCTACAAGTCCACAGTGCAGTTACAGAGATTCAGTCCATTATCATCATGGCAGAAAGCATGACAACCTGCAGGGAGATACAGTGTTGGAGGAGCAAAGAGTCTTGATCCAAAGGCAACTGGATGACTCTTTGCACTGAGTGGAGCTTGAAAATAGGACTTTAAAGCCCTCATCAGCAATGATGCACTTCCTCCAAAAGGGCCACACCTACTACTACAAGGCCACACATCCTAATCATGCCACTTCCTTTAGGCCAAGCGTATTCAAACCACCACAGCATACAAAATCTGGTCCAACCTGTTGTCTCTGTAGAACTAGTGCAAATAGTATTCATCATATATCTTACCAGATGTTCCCAGGACTTACACTAAAAGTAAGAAACAATGACTTAAATATGTATATGCCAGTAGTATTTACTGAACTTAAGTAAAGTTTTCAGTGCTTAGGCAAATAAAATGCCAAATTATAATAATTTATGAGATAGCTTACCTCCTAATACACACACATACATGCACACACAGTTCCATATTACTTAGGTATATTTCATTTTTATGAAAGAAATTTTAATTTAAGCCACACAGGTGTATGTAAGTTCTCAATATACAGTTTAATGCATTAGTAACAATTGTTCTTTCTCTTTCTCCTGAATAACTATAACACCAGCATCACTACTACTCAATGCCTGATTCCTTTGTAAGAAGCAGTACATTTACTTTTTCCTTTCTGACTATTTCTATTTCCTTGAACTTGTTGCCCGCTATGGTTATATATGTATATTTATAAATACCATTTTTTCTAAGAGTAACTTCAAAAATGTCATTTAAAGAGTGCATATCCTGTGATTGTTAATGATCATCAAAGGTGCAATATAAGGAAAACATTTCAATTGGACTCTTACTCTCTCTCTTCTAGTTTAACTTGAATGAAAACTCCAAAGTCAGCTGTGATGCTGTGCTTTGGAAATCACAAGGGTGATGATGGTAGTGAATAAAAAGTTTCGGTAAAATGGAATAAATTTAACTCTGGAGCTTCTATTTTTTCATTAGTGAAGTGCATTTATTTACTGCACATTATTTTATGCAAATATGAGACCCAAGTCAATAATCAAAGTAAAAATTACCCTGAACGCTGGGCATTTTTCTGCAGTCTTCCAATAATGTTGTGCTTGCATTTTCCCAACTATATTTTACCCAGTCAGGCTTAAAATATTGCTCCAGTATGCCTTTCTTCTTCTGAAGTGGCACCTTGAAAGTGATACCTTGTGTGTTAGAGGAGACAGACTAAAATAGATTCAATAAACTCTCTAAGTTATGCTGCACACAACATTGCCCAGAGACAGTGTGCAATAAGGCAAAAAAAAGGAAGGAAATAAATAGTGCTTCTGGCGTTTCTGGGAGTGCAAGGTTTTGAAGCCCTGGGGACTAAATTTTGTTGGCTGTTTATACCTCAATCTCAAGAAGTTGTTGGATGTTTAACTATCCCATTTGTCCTACAATTCTCTTTTTCTCACACAGCTGTCTTGAAAATATTAGTTTTCAAATTTTGGCTAGCTTTTTCCCAGTGTTGGAAAAGCAGAACAACTTTTGAGCTGTAACATAGATTTAGCTATAGCACTATCCTTACAAAAACTGTTTTATTCCAAGTTAATAGTGACTAACTTACTAATTATAAACACAGGCCATTTCAATGATATATACTTGATTACAAACCAATGGGGAAATGTTAATGGAACATAATGAGCCTAGATTTGTTCATCTCACTGATTCACACAGAACCAATATGTGTCTTTAAAATAATGTCTATGGGAATTCACAGGTGCAAAACTACAGGTACTGCACTAACCAAATCAAGTGAAAATGTTAATAAAGATTGTCTTGTTCAAGCATGAAATGCTTCTAGTGTCATATGCCATGTTACCTCCATTGAACAGTTAGTGATTTTCTATGTCAACACAACAATCCATTTCAAATTGTTAAATAATATTCAGATAATTTCTATAAAATTTGAAGTATTTACTGGATATTTCTTAGATACTTTATATATTTTAGGCATAATTTCAAGAAATAAAAGAGCTTTGATGACTTATTTACTTATTTTTGAGTACTGATGAATTATGACAATGCATTGTAAATTAATAAAAAGAATACTCACCTGTTTTAAAAATACTATGTTATTTATCATTTGTACTAAACCAAATCAGATATCTCTTATGTTTTAAAACTACCACATCAAATTATTTGACATTTTACTTTGTTCCATACAGTTGAAAAAGTATTCTGCTTTAGAGGCCTATATTTCTTGATATTTCTCATTGATTGATGACTTACATCTGATCATAAATTTGACCTTCCTTTTTGAAGAGAAATGCTTTATGATTCTCAAATTCACCTTCTGACACCTCAGCTGTAGCCATAAAATGGAACAGAAGAATCGTAGTCCAGTAAATGTCATATTCTTTGACCAGGTTTTCAGAGTATAATGAAGATGCTACAGTGGAACACTGCAGCATTGAAGGGAGCACTCACTAACAAAGACAGCTGAAAGAAGGGCTTGGCGTAGTCTGTTAATTGAGATAGAAAATAAAGACAACAGGAATGTAAAAATTGTAGGCATCATTAATGATAAAATATTTAAAATTCTTGAATAATCTGTAAAAATGAAAGTATTACTAAGAAATTCTGACACAAAATCAATTTAACTATGTTGTAATGTGAATTATGCTTGATATAAATGTATTCCTTTTCTAGAATCAGTACTGAATGTTTTAAATATTAAAAGTTAGTTGATCATTACCCTCTACAAATGGAAATGTAACTCTAAACTTCTTAGATTTGGAAAGGCTAGTTGGAGTTTAAGACTGATGAAAGTTATGATAAACTGTGATATGTTAACAATATTATAGTGAAAACGGGCAAATTCTTAATCAGTTTTAGTCTTAGTTTACTTGATAATATTTTATGAACCTGGTAGAACAGAACATATTTTGTCTGTTTGGTAGCGAATCCAAGAGCTAAAAATGTCAGACCCAGTAGCAGATTACCTATGGAAATCTGATTAAATGCTTACAGAGAGCTTTTGTCTCTGATGAGTGCTAAACTTGATCTCAACCAGAAGACTGAGAAGGCATCTCTCACTCTTACTATTGTTTTGTTGTTGTTGTTGTTGCTGTTTTTGTTTGTTTGTTTGTTTGTTTGTTTGTTCCTGATGTTATATCTCTCACAGAATGCACTGGTTGCTGCCAACTTCTCCCCTTTTAAATCTTGCTGAGCTCTGACTTTGGTGAACTGTATAACCCAGAACATTATGTGGAAGATTCTTCTGGAAAATATAGTTTTAGAATGCTCAAAGAAAAACTAAAGCTACCACAATTCCATTTCCCCTTTCCCAGGGAGATTCTTGTGTCATAAATATTCCAGGTATACTCAGAGCAGGTGAGAACTGGAACAGGAGGTTTCTGGAGGATAAAGGGAGTGAATACTGTTAGATATGATGGGGATTAGGCAGCATTTCAGAGGCTAGGTAGAAAAAGACACATGGCACCCTATGATGTCAACCTGCAGCTATAAAGACTTTTGATTATTCTCTAACTCATAAAAGTAGCACTACCTCCCAATAGCAACATAGGCTAGAACAGTTGATACTCCCTGGTATTTATGAGAATGACCCTAGAAAAGACTATGAGCAACTGAGTGGACCACATAGCCTAAAACTGGCAAATTTTGTAACCTGGCAAGTTTTCCAGTAATGTGATTAAGACACCAACCCAGTCACAAAGCCTTCAACCTAGATTTGCCCTGCCTGTAAGATACTTTGTGGTAAAGGTGTATCAGAAATTATGGGAGTGGCTAACCACTGATTGTCCTAGCTTGAGACCCATGCTACTCATGAGAGCAACCACCATATCTGACACTGCATGGAAGGCCATGAACCAGATAGTAGATAGACCAGAGACCAAGAAGACACAACTGACAAAAAAAAAAATGCCAATAAAATGATTCCTAATGATATCTGCTATACTTGTAGATAAGAGTCTAGAATACTTATTACCAGAGAGGATTTTTCTAGCAACTGCTAGAAAAAGATATAGAGACCTACAGACAAACATGAGGAGGAGCACAAGGAATCTTGTGGAAAAGAGGAGAAAGAATTGTAGAAGTCAGAGGGGTCAAAAACACCTTAAGAAAAACCCATAAAATCAACTAACCTTGGCTCATAGGAGCTCTCAGAGACTGAACTGACAATCAGTGATCCTGCATGGGATTTGACCTGGGCCCTCTGCATATATCTTATAGTTGTATAGCTTTGTCTTTCTGTAGGGACTCCAAAAAGTGGGAGTGGGGACTGTCTCTGACTCTTTCTCCTGCTTTTGGGACTCTTCCTACTACTGGATTGCCTTTTCCAGCCTCACTATTATGGAAGGTTCCTAGTTAGTCATATTTCAACTTGATATAGCATTTCACTTGAAATCTATGGAAGGCTTGCCTTTCTGTGAGAAATAAAGGCATAATGGATCCTGGGGAGAGAGGAGATGAAGAGGAATATGGGATGGAAAGGAGGAAAGGGAAATTTTGGTTGAGATGTAATATATGAGATATGTGAATTGTTAAAGGCTAGCATAATTCCATTAGATTGTTACTTACTGTGTACAGATGGACTAGTGGAGCATATGATATAACATACTTATAGACACAGGTTCTATATATCGACAAAGTCCCTTTCCATGATACAAGGCAAAGTTTTCCTGTCTAGAAGTTTTAGACTATTTATCTTTGAATTCCCAGGAGCCAGACAGATTTTATTCATGATAAGAATTAACTTAAACGATCCATTTAAAAGAAAAACTGGTTTGTTTCACTTATAGTTTGGGAATACCCAGTCCATGAATGATTGTCTTAGGTCTTGGGTCTTTTTGCTTGGCATTTTATCATGGTGGGAACATGGGTGCTACAAAGAGTTCTCCACTCTCTCTGGAGAGAAAAAGAGAAAGACACATGGCACCCTATGATGGCAACCTGCAGCTATAAAGACTTTTGATTAGTCTCTAACTAATCTAACTAAGTAGCACTATCTCCCAATAGCAACATACTGAGGACCACACCTATAGGATATGGGCCTTGGTGACATGCACAGTTTGACATATAGTATACTTAAAGGACAAAGTGCTGAGTAAATTCCATGTAGAGCTTTTAGTGGACAATTGCTGAGTAAGTCTCTAAAAACTCAATTAATTTTCTGGAAACAGTTTTGATAGAAGTTTCTAAACAGCTTTTCTTGTCAAGATTTCATGTTCATGGCAACAGAAATACATTTCACAGTGTCACTAGCAAAAGAAACTGATGACTATTCCATTGACTTCATGTAAATCCAGGAGTCATCTAACCTGCTTTTATGCTCATTCCTGGGCTGTTTTTATTAAAATGCTCTAAGTTCCAAATGCCAACATTCTCATTTTTAATTCTGTATAGAGAAGAAAATAGAATAGAGATAAATATAGATATAATAAAGATATATATATATATATATATATATATATATATAAATAAACTTAACTGGTCCCCATTCAGAAGCAGTTAACTTGTCAAGAGGTATATAGCCATGAGAACACAAACCTATACACACCCGTTTCAGAATTTACTGCTAAACTATAATTACTTTTCATACCTTCTAACAGCAGCAATTAATTTTTATTAGTTTTTATATGTGTATTGATGAAGTCACAGGTACAGTATCTTCTCTATTTTTCTCGACATTGCATTTTCTTGCCACTCCATTGGCTAGTGACTAAAGTTAAGGTTGTGTTAAGAAATAATAAACTGTGTAAAATATACATTATACAATATGCTACATATATAATATGATGGGCATATCTTGTTTTCCTGATTTTGCAGCAGTTAGCTTTGATCATTTGCAACATCATGGGCCTGTTTGGTCAAAAAGCATACATGCTATGGTATTTTTCTATAAGTGGAATGGGTATTTCATAGATAATACATATGTGAGTTATGGTTTACTCTGTAAACCAGTTTTTAGCTAGATTTATAATATGTTTGCTATCTGGATGCATTTGCCATTATTAAGGACAGAAACAGTACTTAATTCTGTTCTTCAGTGCTATGTTTTCTTTTTTCAATTTTATTTTATTTTTATTAATAATTCCATTCATTTACATCTCAAATGGTATCCCACTTCCCAGTTACTTCTACACAACCCCACCATTCTGCAACCTCCTATTCCTCTCTCCTCTTTGCCTCTGTGATAATGCTTGCTTTCCCATTCACCCACTCCTTCCCAAGTGTTCCAGCGTCCCCCTATGCTAGGGCATCAAACCTCCAAAGGACAAAGGGCCTCCTCTCCCATTGATGTCAGTCAATACCTTTTTCTGCTATCTATGTATCTGGCTAAGCAGTTAAAGTCTAAGATCACAAACAAAAATGCTGAATTACTGAAAGCATTTTGTAGTTATTTTTCTACCTATTAATGTCAATGTATGTTTGACATCAGTTGCCTTTAAATTTTATCATTTGCTTCTCCCCTTACACAGAATATGCTTCAAGAAGCAAAATGATTATTTCTTTATAGGAGAAATATCATTTATCATAGAACTTATCTCATTATCCTGTCTCATTTCCTTTATATACACTGTCAGAAACTCATAGGAGTTCAAGAGTGATAAGCTGTCAAGTTAGGACTACTTAAGACAAGAACTCAGAATGAGAGTAACTCCTGTGGTGATATGCAGAGTATAAATTAAAGATGAGTCAGTGAGTGCTCCAGTTTTTGCTTTTCCTACACACCAGCTCTATATTTCTCCCCATGGAATGAAACAACTGGATCAAAATATGTATGGAATAATTTTACCTATCCAGAGAGTGCCTAACAGTTCAGTGAAGAGAGGGATTGAATGAAGAGGAAATAGGAGAGTAGTCAGAGTGTGGAAATGTACCTAGTACGTAGTCAGCAAAGAAATGTCTAAAAGTGTATCTCTCCTCCCTAAAGATTTCTCAGTGGAGCATCTGAGCTACCCTCATCCTAAGACCTGTGGTAAAGTAGTGACCATTTGAAGATGGACAAGCTAACATGCAAATATAGATGAAAGCATACCCAGCCTTTAAGTGTCTGAATATTACAATTTTCTTCAGAGACTGGAAATGCTAAAACTTTGCTGTATTGTATCTTTGCTACTGTACTGTATCGTAGCACTAGATATCATGAGAGCCTGCGCAGTAGAGCCTTTGCAACTGACTACTGTGGCCCTGAAATATCATATGAATATTTTCATAGAGGATCTACTCTTTATATACCTATGTTGATTTAGTTAAATGTTACACTATCATCTTGCTTATGTCCTTTGGTTTATATAGACATATACAAACCTTTATTCTATACAAACATAAATACATAATATCTTTTTACACTCATTTTTTACATGTTTGTGTCATTATCTTTAAAGCATATACCTTTTTTAACAAATTGGCTTCATATGCCCAACCTAATATTTTCATTCTATTAATTGTAGCATTTAATTAAATTGAACCAAATATATATGATTAAAATGTCATTTTACAGTTAATCGTCTTTTGTTTACTCTGCTGCCTGCATTTTGAATAACTTATAATTGGTTGCTGTTCCATTTTTATCTTTTCATTAAATTGTAGTTTATACAATACAATGTTCTTAATTTTCTTTTGGAAGGAAATCCAGAGATTGAAACATGTATTACAGAAACATTATTATTAATTGCAATAAAACCAATCTTACTTGAGGAGAATGAATCTCTATTACTTATTGCTTTTATTATTTGCTCACTTTGGTTTTAACATTCATCATTCTTATAATAATGTGTTCAAAAAATATAATTATAGAGCTAGTTAAGACAAGAACTAAGAATTAGAGTTACTCCAGTGAAGATATACAGAGAATAAATATGGTATACTATTAAATTACAACATATAATATATTACATAATTATATATAATATAGTATTATAAAATAATATTATATTATAAATGAGTATAAGTATAATGATACTTAGTTTGGTAAGAATTTGCTATGCTTCATTTAGTTACCTATTATGTACAATTTCAAAAACAATTAAAACAAGATTAGTTATTTTTGAAAATAAGATTGGTCATTTGTTATCCTTTGTTTGATTTTTTTATAGTTATTACTCTCTTCTTCATGTGGCTTCAATGTGAAGAATGTCTTATGTTTTTATGTCCTTTTTGTTTTCATATTGCCCACCTCCCTTCCTTACCATAAATATTTACATCTTTGGTAGACTGGTTACATTTTCTATTTTAATATTAATTCCATTTCAAGAGCATGTTTCCTGTTGAAGAATAGTATAATAAGGCTGACACAGAGGGCCACAGGAGAACAGTGTGAGGGAAGTTAAAATGGGGAATGGATGATAAGTTTGGGTAGAGGAGGGGATGAGAGAAGGGACAACAAACACTAAGAATAATATTTTGAAAAGTCTATAAAAATATACTATTACATAACATACATTTATATGAGCTTCTCTTTGTACATATGTATCACATGTATAAACATACACACATAAGAGTTTAATTGAAGCTACACTTGCAGATGATGCTGTTGCTCCTAGAAGTCATAGGCTGGTAAATAAAAAGACCAGCTGTATGCACAGGAAACCTACAATCAAGTTGTCAGTTATGCATGTCCAAAGGGTCTTTAAAAGTTTAAGCCAATATGGCCTTTGATTGTTCATTAAAACTTTTATACTTTGGTGTTCAACCTCTAGTGTTCCATGTAGGCCAAGTAAGCAAATATCCCCATGGTGTAATACATGCAGAAATCAGGTATTAGCTCCACATGCTATTTCATTTCCTAGCATTTGGAATTCATCACCCCAAATGAGATAGTATTTAAAAATACCTTAAAGATAACACATTCTCTACTGTATTCAGCATTACAACTTTACTTTCTACAAGAATATTAGAGTTTTGTAAACTTGATTTATATCCCTGCAAATCAGCTTTCTTTTCTAGGGCATGTTTGATGTCAAAATGTGTGTGTCAACTTGCCTTCCCACCACAGATGGAATTCATTTTCTAAAAAGAATTAAAATACCATTATATTGAAAACCAGGACTGTGATGGTTAGCTTTATTTTCAACTTAACTAAACCTAGAACCACTTGGTGATAAAATTTCAATTAGAGATAGTCTATATAGAATTTGGTGTCTTGAATTAATTAATTGATGTGGAAAGTACCCTGAATGTGAGCAAATCCTCTAGTAGCAGCCCAAATAACTGAATGTGGAAGATGGAAAATATTCTATTTTTGTTCACTAGGCTTCGACTCTTGCTGGTGAATTCAACTATTGTGCTGTTGCCTTGGCTGATTGCTTAGAAACAACTTCTTTGGACTTCAGTAACAGAGTAAAGAAGAACAAGTCTCCTGAAATCCCATAGGCCTTTAGTAACAAATTAAGACTACTGAGACACCTAACATGGCCTTGTCTCATTAACTGAGCATCTAATAGGGGGTTCTCAGCCTGTCAAGTGAGAGCCATTGTTGAGCTACTCTGACCATATGCTGCAGACTATTCTGATAAAAATCTGCTTTAATAAATGTTAAAAATTTTAGACATCCTCTATAGCTTACTAATGCACTCTATAATTTGCATAACAGATGCAGAAGGATTACAGACCACTTTTTGATCACTATCAAAAAGACTTTGGGGTCACCATATTTAAAGAACCTTAGTACAACTGGCAGCACATAATGTGATGAGATTAAAATAGAATATAATTTCAAGTCCTTGTTTCCTCTAGCTTCTGACATCATAATAAGTTTGATTAAAATATTTGCTTTAAAAAGAAACAATCCCTCAATTGGGGTGCATTTGCAGGGGTAGACTTGACGCCATGTGCAATGAAAACTTTCTGTGTCAGAAGCCATCTCGAAAAGTTTAAAGGCATGCAAGTGAGGATTCTGGAGATGGCCCACCATTTTGTGTGGCCTTTGAAAAGTGAACTCTAAGAATGCAGGGTTCTTAAAGAATTCATCCAAGATTGTTTCTTGCTGCTGATATGCCTTTTCTGTCACTATTACATAGCCTAGTGATTCCAGGGTATCATCCCACCCTATTAGACAGGTTTTATGCAGATCAACATGGTGATACACTTTCATATAGTGATGCCATGTAGATGAATCGATGATTTCAGAATTCCTGGTCACAATTTTATAGAATTCCTAATTTGATACAAGCAACTTAAAGTCTTCTACAGAATAAAAGCTGTAATTAGAGCTCTGTAAACTGTCATGTGTCACGAGCTGATTGCATTCAGAAAAGAAAGCAGACTTGGAACAAATTTATGATCAAGCAAACATTTCTTCTAGGTTAGCTGTAAAACCATTTTCTGGAAACTAAATGTCATAAATTGAGAGTGGACAATTTACTGTCCGTGCAGGGACAAAAAATAAACTATTTACTTGTATATCTATACAAAACTTCAACATAACAAGACACAAATCAGGTGATTTCTCGTGACAAAACCATGCTAACTTGTAACAAAAAAATATTGCTTTAAACTTTAATGAACTAATGAGGTCTAGTAACTGGTAATGAATGTTTAGTGAGATACTAGTCTTAATAAGATGACATGTATAAAACTCTGTGGTTAGTTCTTAAGTCTTACTGATTTATGACATGAATTATTGCCTTAAACTTACTATGAACTTATTGAGATGTATGTGTATTTAGAAAATCATCTATTCAATTATCCTCTGTAATAGTTCTGCCTGTTGGGTATATGAGGTAATATTTTAGAGACAGTTATACTGAAAAAACTAAAGAAAGATTGAGCTTTTTCTTTGGTTCATTCTGAGTGTTGAGTGTTCTTTCTTAATTGTGAATTTTCTCTATTTTCCTTTTTTCAATCTTTCTTTCTCTTCTTTAATTTCCTCTCTGGTCTTGGCTGGCCCAGGGGTCCTTAAGGTAGAGACAAAGTGTCCTAGCAACTAAAACAACTTTACCTAAATTCCCTGCTGCTGACAACAGCAGCTAATGACTATAAGCCAGTGGCTTTTAGCACCAGAATAGCAAAAGAGAGTTAAGTTCCCAGAAGCCATCAGTTTCTGGCCCCAGAACAGTAAGAGAGAGTTATAAAACTAGAGACCATCAGTTGTTGACCTTTGTTTGATGCTTCCCTTATATCTACAGTACCTATGAAGACCAGGGCATGTATTCTGCATTTTTAAAATCTATGAAAGTGTTCTAAGAAGGACCCTTAATAATGAAGTATATGGAGTCTGAACTGATCAATTTTTCCAGCAAGATTTCCTGTGATGTGCCAATATTCTATTTGATCTATTACTATTCTATTTCCTGTGTAGCGAATATAAAAAGGTGAGCTTGACAGTCCTTTTGGAATTATAGCACAACTTTTGAAAAGGTAGTGTTTGAACAGATACAGGCTGAGTCATTTCTAGAGTTGATAGATGTTGATCCCAGCATTCAGAAATGTCAATAAATCTAATCAGAAAGTAACAGTTGATCAAGGAGTTCCCTTGGAGAAGCCCAAACAAGCCAGCTGATGCTAGGACACAAGATTGCTCTCTGAAAACTAACAGTAGAGCCACACTGGAAAGGACAAAATCCACACAGCTCAATGAACATAGAAAAGTCAAGCTGGTGTCTGCATGGAACTTCCACCCTTATGTTCTAGTCTCTTTTGTGCAAGAAGGCACTCTGTAGGTTACAGGAAGAAAAATCAAGGCACCGATCTAGCCTTAAAAACCTCTGTCCTGTGTGCAATATATGCTGGGGGAATAGTGGTGCAAAACTTGAAGAAGTGGCCAATCAATGTCTGGTTTAACTTGAAGCCTCTTTCTCTTAGAGACATGTATACCTGCCTTCTCCAGCTCATATCAGAATTGTTTTTCTCATACAACCAGTGCAAAGACCCATACCTAGATTCTGTGTGGATAGAGTGTATAAATTGGAGATCCACTTTCCAGGATATGGATGGCGTTTTTCTCCTGTAAGAAATTGATACATAAAAAGTAAGAGAGCTAATTATTTTATAAATTTATGGAGTGTAGAACATAGTAACAGAGGTATATGATGAATAAGGGAAATGGATCCCAAGGTACAAAAATATGCTAAATGGGACTAAAAGTAGTCAAAATATCAACCATTAACTGTGTGCTATGAAATCAGAAGACCTCTATGAGCATGGGAGGAATATGGACAAAGAGGCAAAATAAACAAATAAACATAAACAAACAAACCAAACAAAAACCAAAATGAGAAGAAAAATAATTTTGAAGTTAAATAATATTATGAATAATTTACCATGGACTTGAATAAGCAGTAGAAATAATATGTAAAGTTGAAATAAAGGTCATATAAAATTATCTACTCAGAGAAGCAAAATCTCTTTAAAGAGATTAAAGAATGAAGAATTATTAAAACCCTAGTCATATACAATTTTATCAGGACAATGCATTATCCATGTTTTAAGGGAAAAGAGAAATAAGACAAAAAGACCATTAAGAACTAATGGCCTCACACTTCCAAAATCCATGAGCATACTGCCCAACCAGATTCAATAAACCTAATCACTTGGCTAAGGTTACTATGCAACTGAGGCAGTCAAATCAAATAGTCAAGATCCAAAGCAAAACTGATTTCTGAAATGAGCAAATAAAAGGTAATTCAACATATTGAAAAGTGCATTAAGATTATAAAATGTCTTTAAAGTAGATTACAGCAGGTAGATATTTTCAATGGGCTAAAACTTAACAAAATAAATTATTTGCCAACCAAAAATAATGTAATTAGTGAAATTTTCTTCTGTGGTGAAGCATATTTTAATAATGACATCTCCAGTTAGATAAAATTGTGGGAGTTCATTGCTATTAAACCTGCTGGTAGAAAAAAGTAAAGGAAACTGATTGTTCTTAAAATAAAGATATTGCATAGCAACATGAAAACCCCTGAACACACAGAACACAGTGGTAGAGGTGGACATGGTGCAGATACAGAAGTATGTCATGCTGTGGTAGTGATGCATAAATCATTTTTAGGCTTCATTTAGGAATTATAAGAGAAAAATGGGAATATTTCAAATGATGATTAAAATGTCTTCCATCTATTTTTCCTTAGCTTTTGCTGGTTTATACTAGTTGGTCATAATTGTATTCTTTTCCACCTGAAAAGTTATTTTTACAAGACAGGTCCATGGGTGTCAGAAAGGAAGCTCTGACAGCTCATACAAATGATCCCATTCACGGAAGAAGGGAGCAGCACTCTCCTCAGAAATATCTTTGTCTACACAGAAGTTAGCATTTTGCAAAATGATAAGCAAATTATTTTTATAAAAATTATCCAGAGAGCAGCACACTGTAGTCTCTCTGCCTATTCCAACAGCCAAAACGTATTTTTTTTGATACAGTGTAATGTCAATGGGTTAGAGAAGTATTATCTTCCCTAGTAATGGAAGTAATTAGAATGAAAAAATATAAAATTAAAAAAAAAATAAATAGAATATTAATCCTGCCAATCCATGAGTATGGAGGAACATTCCATCTTCTGAGATCTCCCATGCTCATGGATTGGCAGGATTAATATAGTAAAAATAGCCATCTTGTCAAAAGCAATGTACAGATTGATTAAAATCCCCACCAAAATTCCAACTCAATTCACCATTCACCCTAGAGTTAGAAAGAACAATTTGCAAATTCATTTGGAATAACAAAAAAATAAAAAACCAAACAACAACAACAACAAAAAGCAAAGAGCAAATCTATTCTCTACAATAAAAGAATTTCTGGGGCAATCATCATCCCTGACCTGAAGCTGTATTACAGGACAATACTGATAAAATGTGTATCTTATTGGTACAGAGACAAGCAAGTAGATCATTGGAATAGAACTGAAGATGCAGGAATGAATCCACACACTTATGGTCACTTGATCTTTGAGAAAAGAGTTAAAACCATCAAGTAGAAAGAAGACAGCATGTTCAAGTAGATGTCAACATGTAGAAGAATGCACATTGATTCATTCTTATCTCCTTGTACAAAGCTCAAGTCCACATGGATCAAGGACCTCCACATAAAACCAGATACACTGAAACTAACAGAAGAGAAATTGGGGAAGAGCCTCAAGGACATGGGCACAGGGAAAATTTTCCTGAACAGAACACCAATGGCTTATGCTCTAAGATCAACAATTGACAAATGGGACCTCAAAACTTTGCAAAGCTTCTGTAAGGCAAAAGACACTGTCAATAGGACAAAACAATGACCAACAGATTGGAAAAAGACCTTTACCAATTCTCCATCCAATAGAGGGCTAATATACAATGTACACAAAGAACTCAAGAAGTTATATCTCACAGAAAGAAATAACCCTATTAAAAAGGGGGTACAGAGCTAAACAAAGAATTCTCAGCTGAGGAATATCAAATGGCTAAGAAGCACCTAAAGAATGGTCAACATCCTTAATCATGAGGCAAATGCGAATTAAAAAAAAAAAAAAAAAAACTCTGAGATTCCACCTCACACCAGTCAAAATAGTTAAGATAAAAAACTCAGGTGACAGAGATGCTAGCAAGGATGTAGAGAAAGAGGAACATTCCTCCATTGTTGGTGGGATTGCAAGCTGGTTCAACTTCACTGGAAATCAGTCTGGCATTTCCTCAGAAAAACTGGACATAGTATTACCTGAGGACCCAGCTATACCACTCCTGGGCATATACCCCCCAAAAAATCCTCCAACATATAACAAGGACACATGCTCCACTATGTTTGTAACAACCTTATTTATAATATCCAGAAGCTGGAAAGAACCTAGATGTCCTTCAGCAGAGAAATGGATATAGAAAATGAGGCACATTTAAACAATGGAGTACTAAATAGCTATTAAAAATACTGACTTCATGAAATTCCTAGGCAAATGGGTGGACCTAGAAAATATCATCATGAATGAAGTAACCCAATCACAAAGAACACAGATAGTATTCACTCAGTGATAAGTGGGTATTAGCCCAAAACCTCAGACACCCATCATACAATTCACAGACCACACGAAACTCAAAAAGCAGGAAGATCAAAGTATGGATGCATCAGTCCTTACAAGGGGAAAAAAATACTCACAGAAGGAAATATGGAGACAAAGTGTGGAGTATAGACTGAAGGAAAGGTCCTCCAGAGACTTCCCCACATAGGGAACCATCCCATATACAGTCACCAAACACAGACACATCTGTGGATGCTGAATAGTGCTTTCTGACAGGAGCCTGATATAGCTGTCTTCTGAGAGGATCTGCTAGAGCCTGACAGTTTTAGAGGCTGATGCTTGCAGGCAACCATTAGACTGAGCATGGGATCCCCAATAGAGGAGTTAGAGAAAGAACTGAAGGAACTGAAGGGGTTTGTAGCCCCTTAGCAAGAACAACAATGTTAACCAACTACACCCTCCAGATCTACCTGGGAGTAAACCACCAACCAAAGAGTACAGATGGAGGGACCAATGGCTCCAGCTGTATATGTAGCAGAAGATGGCCTTGCCATGCATCAACATACATAACAACTTCTGGTGTTATGAAAGCCAAACAGAGAAGAACAATTTCCCAGTAGATTTGAGGTTCATTTCTCTCTCTGTCCTATACCCAAAGAGTGTAGTTGTTTCAGCAATAAGGTCTTAAGATGTAGTTTCTATTAAAATGTTACTTCACACAGTTATTCAATAATTATTAAAACTATAAGAAATTCAAGTGATAATAATTTTTTCTGGAAGCTAAACATGCAGATATTTAGCCATAATTGTGGTGGTTTGAATGAAAATGGCCCCATTAGACACAAACAGTTGAATACTTGGTCTCCAGTTAGTGAAACTATTTGGGAGGGCTTAGGTGGTGACATTTTGTTGAAGTAGTATGATGTCGCAGGATCACATTATGAAACTGCAGATCATGTTGTTTACTAGACAAACAAACAAACAAA
Source organism: Mus caroli (assembly GCF_978045245.1). Classification (NCBI taxonomy): domain Eukaryota; kingdom Metazoa; phylum Chordata; class Mammalia; order Rodentia; family Muridae; genus Mus; species Mus caroli. The sequence goes on along the minus strand of NW_028227258.1, from coordinate 84,704,148 downwards.
CAAACAAAACCTCTTTCTAGTTGTGATATGGCTCAGCCCTAGCACATACCTTTAATCCAAGAGATTGCTGTTTATTGTAAACAAGATTAGATAATATCCACCATAGGTCAAGAGGTGGCAAAAACAATGAGATGGCAGGGAATGAACATAGGAAAAGAACAGAGTAGGAGCAAGTGGAGAGGACAGATAGAACAACAGGAAGTAGAAGGGAAGGACATTCAGTTTGAGGGGTTTTTGAGAAAGAGCGTTTTGGAAAAGAAGGGTTTCCTTTTGGAATGTCAGCTAAGCTGTAAGGTCAGCTAAGTGCTTTCTCTATCTCTCTGAACTAGCCGACTTTCACACCAGCATCTTGTTCCCAAATGTTTATTGCTAAAATCCAAGGTTTGGGATTTTATTACAAACAAAAGTGTGGCCTTTTGAGAGAGGTGCATCAATGGGGGTGTGCTTTAAGGATTACTTGGGAGGCAGAGGCAGGCAGATTTCTGAGTTCCAGGCCCACCTGGTCTACAGAGTGAGTTCCAGGACAGCCAGGGCTACACAGAGAAATCCTGTCTCAAAAAAACAAAAACAAAACAAAACAAAAACAAAAAACCAAACAAACAAAATAAAACAAAACAAAAAATCCATGTTCAGTCTCTCTCTCTACCACTGTCTCTGTCTGTTTTTCTCTTGTCTCTGTCTCTGTCTCTCCCTTTCTCTCTTCTCACCCCTCACTCCCTCTCTTTGTCCTTCACTAACACACTACATGTCCCCTGCCTGTTTCCTGATGATTAAATGTAAAGATCCCAGCTATTGTTCCAATTCCATACCCGGCTATTTCCTGCCATGATGATCATGGACTACCTATCTAAAATTTTAAGCAAGCCCCCAATTAAATGCATTATTTTCTAAGAGTTTCCTAGTTTATGATGTCTCTTCACAGAAATAGAACTATAAATAAGACAGTAATATTATTTTTCTAATAATTTATTATTGATTATTTCTCTAAAACACAGCAAATATGTATTTTTCCAAATAATTAAATTTTATTAAATAACCCTACTACTATTAAACAGATATATAGAATAAACACAATTTTGTTTCAAAAATAGTTTAGGAGAGAGAATTATAACTACCCAAATACACACTAAAAGGAAAAATTAAATATCTAAAATATCATACTTCTTAAGAATTAAAAAAAAGTCCCACTATACATCATTTTTAGGACTTCCTAAAATAGCTTCAGGAATAACTTTAAAGAAATTATTTACATTTATTTAATATCCAACAAACAGTTAAACTTGTGTAATGCTGACTTTTACTTTGACACAATAATTATATTGTATATATCAAAGGCAGTTTGCAGTGTAGTACACACATTCATCCACAAATCTACTTTATTATTCAAAACAGATGAAAGAAAGGGTGCCTAAGGCCACAGCACTGTTCAGTTTTGACGGGACTGAAAAATGCATGGCATTGAATATGTATACTGTATGTATTTTTCAGTTTTTATTCACTTGTATTAATAGTGTTGTACTCTGAACTTTAATAGCTTTATCATACAGAAAGGTTTAAAAACTGAATATTAACATGAAGTTTCTCTTCCCTGAAGCATGTGTTCAGTTGCTATTTAACATGCCCTGTAACATTGTTGTTCTAATAGAGTCACATATTCTTTTCCCAGGACTCACATTTTATATATGTTATATAAATTATACATCTAAAAAATTTCAGTTTTAGAGTTAAGAGTTTCAACAGGAAAAAAATAAAACATACAATAAACCCAAATATTTAGAAATAGATATTAATTTTGGAAGCTGCTTCCTATTGACTTCAATCTTAATTCTTTATAAATTGCTTAAATCCAGGTGGTTTTGGTAAAACGTTACATAAAGATTTCTTCTGCTTCATTTTAACTCAAAATAAATTATTGCTTTTCAACTTTTGAAGCAGAATATTTGCAGGTCCACAAAAAACAAAACCAAAAAACCAGTGACTTGACAGTGCTTTAATGTTCATTGTAGGAATTAGATTTTATTAGGAATTTCTAAATAATAAACTTAGTTTCATATATTTTGCTACATTATATATTCCAAACAAATTTTAGGAAGCTTAAATATAGTCAACCTAATTTAAGTATAATTAATGAAATCAATAAAAAAGAAATCTAAGAAGAAAAATCAGTCCTAAAAGTCAATATAAATAAGCCTTCAATTAAGTGATCTTATGTACATTTATGTTCAGTTTAAATATTCAATTAAAGGCTATTTAGAAATTGAGAGTAAAAGCAGGCAAGCATCCTTGTCTTTATTAGGGTTTCTATTGCTATAAAGAGACACCAAGATCATGGCAACTTTTATAAAGGAAAACATTTAATTAGGGCTACCTTACAGTTTAATAGGTTTAGTCCACTATCCTTATGGCAGAAAATGTTGGAGGCATGCAGATAGATATAGTACTGGAGAAGGCAGCGAGAATTCTACATCTTAATCCATAGGCAGAAGTAAAACTCATACTAGGCTGCCACCCTAGCTTGAGACATCAAAGCTTACTCTCACATGGACATACTTCCTCCAACAAGACCAAACCTCCTAATAGTGCCACTCCCTATGGGCCAAACATTCAAACACATGAGTCTATGTGCTATATTCCTATTCAAACTCCCACGGTACTTGAATGTGTACACAAATTATTTAAAACTGAAAATGAACAATGTATGCCTTCTCTCATCAATATGTTTATTTACTCAGTTGTGTGTGCATGTAAGTATACATGTGAATGTCTCAGCAACTTATTTTTTATTAATAAACAAGTTATAAACTGACATGTAGATGCAAACTCCAAAGTGGAACCCAAAATTTTAGTTTAAAAAAGTCAAAGGATATAAATTTTATATTTACTTTTCTATTGCTATGATAAGAAACCATGACAAAGGTAATTTATGAAAAACGCATTTAATTTGGAGCACAGTTTCACACTGTCAAATTCCATGATGAACATAGCACTTAGTATGGCAGCACACAGGAAGGCATGATGCTTGGAATAGTAACTGAGAGTTTACAACTAGTTCCAAATTTAAAAGAAAGAGAATATTAACTGAGAATAGTGTAGGCTATTGAACCCTCTAAGTCTGCCTTTAAATGACACACCTCCTCCACCAATGTCACAGAGTCTAATCTTTTCCAAAACAATCCTACCAAGCAAGTATTCAAACATATGAGCCTATGGAGGCCATTTTTATTTAAACCACAACAATATGTTACTCAACTTGCCAATATAACACAAAATTATTATAATCCAGATGTGGGAGGAAGGTACAGACAGATGTAGAGGCATGTGACTTTGTAAGACTTCAGACAAATGGTCCCAATCTAAGTCCAGCATTCCTTACTAATATCTGCCTTGTATTTGAAACACAAAAGGATCCTTGAAGCAACTATTCTAGTTTTGTCTTTTGTACTATGTTCAGGTTGCTTCATTTCCTTTGAATTTTTACTGTGTTCCCAAGATCATACATACTAAACATACGACAGATGTTTCTTCTAAGCTCTCCTCTTTATAAATTAATTTCACTCAGCAGGGGTATGAATAATAACAGTTAACCCTTATGGCATATGCTTTTCCAATAATAATTACAGGTTAATATTACTTACATGAAAAATTGAAAGTTAAAAGAGAGCAAGGAGAAACACACCATCAATATCTATATTTGATTTAGAGAATCTTGAGAAAGATATCAGTAATCTACTGAGGCTGTACAATTGATCAATGACAAAGCTAAACTGCTGTGTACTCTATCATTTTTGTCCTTTGATGAATTAAATATGGAGAACAGGAATGAATTTAAGAGAGATGAAGGGCTTTTCAAGGAAATGTGTTGCACATGTGTTAAAAAACTGTCATACCTACACGCACATGCACAAACACATGAACACACGCATACACAAATGCACATACATATATATTTGCTTAATTGTTGTTTAGATTTTAAAAATTTGACTAATTTCATGTATATTGTATTTATGAAGAATATTTCATATTCTGCCCAATTATGAGTATTATACTCTATCATTGCTAATAGGAAATTTCTCAGGGGAACATTGATCAGTGTTAATATAGAACAGGTAATGTGAACAATAATTACTGCAAGGTTCTAACTGTATATGAATAGATTCTATGCTTATTTATGACTGTTTATCTTAGTAAAATAATTTGACATTTTACTCTTTTTGAAAAATTTTTGGGGAATTTTAATACAATTACTTTACTATTACCTTCCCTATCCCCAAAAGCTTTCCCCGAACTACTGCTTTATATTTTGCCCTCTCTTTCTTTAAGTGTGTGTGTGTGTGTGTGTGTGTGTGTGTGCGTATTTCACAGATAAAATATAAAAGAAATAGATTTTAAGTCTCTTTGAGACAAAAAGCCCTAGGGGATCTCTATGTAAAGAAGTCTATTATTCTAGTGTCAAGAAAGTATGCAGTCTCAGCATACCCTAGTTCCCTGTAGTTGTAGTTGAAGACATATCTATGTCTGTATGGTTGTGCTACCTGTCAAAAATAAATCCTGATAACCCTGTGCTAAGCAGAGTAAAGAATAGGGCAGGATGTCTGCCACCAAGAGGAAGGATAGAGAGCTGAGTCTCAGATCAGCTGGAGGATAGAAGATTAGGAACCATTACAAAGGGGTCCAGAGAGTGATTGCAGAAATACACCTGGATTCTGAAAAGCCAGATCAATAATAACATGCAAGATTCAGGGATAGGACTAAGAGAGAGCCAGATTATCATATTATGCAAAGGAAGATTATTTAACTGCTCAGCTATTGAGGTACAGTTTTTAATAAATTTGTTTTTTTTTTTCTGTGTGGTTATTTACGAATAGCATATAGAAACGAAATACAGCCACCTGATACTGTATACATTTCTACTGCAGATAATTCATTTATAAATGGTGCCCAACTCATGGCAATTAGAAGCCAAACTTATAGATTTGAAACTCCTGATGAAAGGCAGGAAATGTCAGGCTAGCCAGACAAGAGAGACCTGGTCTATTTAAAAAGAAGAAGAAGAAGAAGAAGAAGAAGAAGAAGAAGAAGAAGAAGAAGAAGAAGAAGAAGAAGAAGAAGAAGAAGAAGAAGAAGAAGAAGAAGAAGAAGAAGAAGAAGAAGAAGAAGAAGAAGAAGAAAAACAGAAAAAAAGTCAAAGCTTCCAAGAAGAGCACAAGAGCAGAGGCTGGGGAGGAGTTTTCTATCCAAGGAGCAGGAACCTGCAGAAAGATCATAAGGAAGGTGGCTTTTTAAAGAAGCCCCTTCTGAATTTAAAAGTAGACCACAGGAGTTTGGACTTCTCCTAAGGGCGAAACTGGATGGTGGCCAAGAAGGAGAAGAAAGGCTCCCAATTACATGTGGCCTAAATGAAGCTGATACTGCAGTGACTAGGAGGACACTTTGAGTCTTTCCAGAGACTACAGCTATGGTATGAGCTATTTCACACTTTCCTAAACTTGACAGTGCAAGCCAGCCCAATCCTGTCCTATGGAAATCAATGCTCTTTTCTCATTGCATGAGGAAATGCGGCCTTAGTTTGGCTGCTGCAGACAAAATCCTGCAGAAGGCACAAATGCTTCGCTCTGTAAACAAAGGGATAGGGACATGGACAGGTACAGAATGGCATCTCAGCTATAACACAGAAGACAGAGACAGGCAGATATCTGTGAATTCTAGACCAGCCTGGTCTACACAACAAACACAGGGAAAGAGACTCGACTGATAGATACAACTGCTTACAAATGACAGTCAAGAATGAAAAATGACATTTTTTTTTCCTGAAAGATACTCTGTAGGTATTTTCTTAATAATAATTAGGAATATTCTTAATAACTTAAAAAATAAATAGATATTAATCTTAAATATCTGTAAAGAGAAAGGGGAATATAGGTACGTTTATCTATATAAGGTATATTTAAATTTTCAAATTGAAAGATAATGCTTTTTCTATTGACAAGAAGCATTTGAACCTAGGAAAGACAGATTCTGCAAGTCAATGTAAAGATCAGAATTAGAGTTAGGGCAATGTTGTTTACTTTTCTTTTGTCCAGGAGAAGAAAAGCATTCAATCACCCATGGAAGGAGTTACAGAGACAAAGTTTAGAGCTGTGATGAAAGGATGGACCATCTAGAGACTGCCATATCCAGGGATTCACCCCATAATCAGCTTCCAAACGCTGACACAATTGTATTCACTAGAAAGATTTTGCTGAAAGGACCCAGATATAGCTGTCTCTTCTGAGACTATGCCGGGGCCTAGCAAACACAGAAGTGGATGCTCAAAGTCAGCTATTGGATGGATCACAGGGAGGCCAATGGAGGAGCTAGAGAAAGTACCCAAGGAGCTAAAGGAAACTGCAACCCCATAGATGGAACAACATGATGAACTAACCAGTACCCTGGAGCTCTTGACTCTAACTGCATATGTATCAAAAGATGGCCTAGTTGGCCATCACTGGAAAGAGAGGCCCATTGGACACACAAACTTTATATGCCCCAATATAGGGGAATGCCAGGGCCAAAAAAATGGGAATGGGTGGGTAGGGAAGTGGGGGGGGGAGGGTGTGGGGGACTTTTGGGATAGCATTGGGAATGTAATTGAGGAAAATACGTAATAAAAATATTAAAAATTAAAAAAAGAAATATCCCTGAAAAGTTAGAATTAAAGTAAAAATAAGCCATGAATTTGAGAAGTGGATTTGTGAGGTATATAGCAAGAGTGGGAGTGTGAAAAGAGTTGATGTCATTGAATCATTGTGTACATATGTGAAGTCCTCAAAAGTAAATAAAATTAATAATGAAAAAAAAAAAAGAAAAGCATTCAACTAAGGAATCCAGAGACTACTGGGAAAAAACGGCACCTAAAGAATAATACTTTGATGAATGTGGATGCCCTCTTATTTGGAGCATAGATATTCAGAACTGAGAGTTCATCTTGGTTATTTTACCTTTGATGAGTATGAAGTATCCCTCCTTATCTTTTTTGATAACTTTAGGTTGAAAGTCAATTTTACTGGATATTAGAATGGCTACTCCAGCTTGTTTCTTAGGACCATTTACTTGGGAAATTGTTTTCCAGCCTTTAACTCTGAGATAGAGTCTGTCGTTGTCACAGGTAGGTTTGTAGTATGCAGTAAAATGTTGGATCCTGTTTATTTATCCAGTCTATTACACTATGTCTTTTTATTGGGGAATCCAGTCCATTGATATTAAGAAATATTAAGGAAAAGTGAATGCTGCTTCCCACTATTTTTGTTGTTAGATGTGGAATTATGTTTATATGGTTATCTTCTTTATGTTTTGTTTAAAGAAATTTATTTTCTTGCTATTTCTAGGGTGTATTTTCCAACCTTGTATTAAAATTTTCCATTTATTGTCCTTTGAAAGGCTGGATCTGTGGAAAGATATTGTGTAAATTTGTTTTTATTGTGGAAAACCTTGGTTTCTCCACCTATGGCAATTGAGAGTTTTGCTGACTGGGCTGGCATTTGTATTCGCTTAAGATCTGTATAATATCTGCCAGGATCTTCTGGCTTTCATAGTCTCTGGCAAGAAGTCTGGTGTAATTCAGATAGGTCTCTCTTGATATGTTATTTGACCTTTCTCCCTTACACCTATGGTCACTTGATCTTTGACAAAGGAGCTAAACACCATCCAGTGGAAAAAGTGGACAGCGTTTTCAACAAATTGTGCTGGTTCAAGTGGTGGTTAGCGTGTAACAAGAATACAAATCAATCCATTTTTATCTCCCTTGTACAAAGTTCAAGTCCAAGTGGATCAAGGACCTCTACATGAAACCAGATACTAACTGAAACTAATTGAAAAGAAATTGGGAAAAGCCTCAAAGACATGGGCACACGGTAAAATTTACTGAAGAGAACACCAGTAGCTTATGCTCTAAGATCAAGAACTGACAAATGAGATCTCATAAAATGCCAAAGCTTCTGTAAGGCAAAGGACACTGTCAATAGGTCAAAACTGTAACCAACAGACTGGAAAAAAATCTTTACCAACCCTACATTTGATAGAGGGCTAATATCAAATATATACAAAGAATTCAAGAGGTTAGATTTCAGAGAAACAAATAATCCTCTTTAAAAATGGGAAAGAGCTAAACAAAGAATTCTCAACTGAGGAATATCGAATGGTTGAAAAGCATCTAAAGAATTGTTCTACATACTTATTCATCAGGGAAATGCAAATCAAAATAACCCTGAGATTCTACCTCACACCAGTCAGAATAAGATTAAAAACTCAGGTGACAGCAGGTGCTGGTGAGGATGTGGAGAAAGAGGAAAACTCCTTCATTGTTGATGAGATTGTTAGCTGGTACAACTACTCCATAAATCAGTCTGGCATTCATCAGAAAATTGGACATAGTACTAACTGAGGACGTAGTGTTACCACTCCTGGGCATATACCCCAAAGGTTCTCCAATATGTAATAAGGATACATGCTGCACTGTGCTTGTAGCAGCTTTATTTATAAGAGCCAGAAGCTAGAAAGAACCTAGATGTCCTTCAACAGAGGAATGGATAAAGAAAATGTGGTACATTTACACAATGGAGTACTAAACAGCTATTAAAAACCATGACCTCATGAAATTCTTAGGCAAATAGATGGAACTAGAAAATATCATCCTGAGTGAGGTAACCCAGTCACAAAAGAACACACAGGGTATGCACTCAGTGATAAGTGTATATTAGCACAAAAGCTCAGACACCCATGATATAATTTACAGACTACATGAAGCTCAAGAAGAAGAAAGACCAAAGTGTGAATACTTTGGTTCCTCTTAGAAGGGGGATCAAAATATATCCAATGGGAGGAAATACGGAGACAAAGTGTGGAGCAGAAACTGAAGGAAAGCCAACAAGTGACTGTCCCACTTGGGGAGAAATCCCATATACAGTTGCCAAACACAGACACAATTTTGGATGCCAGCTAGTGCTTGCTGACAAGAGCCTGATATAGCTTTCTCCTGAGAGGCTCTCCCAGTGCCTGACAAATACAGAGGTGAATTCTATCATCCAACCATTGGACTGAGCACAAGGTCCTCAGTGGAGGAGCTAGAGAAAGGACCCAAGGAGCTGAAGGGTTTTGTAGCCCCATAGGAGGAACAAGAATATGAACCAACTCAGAGTTCCCAGGAAATAAACCACCAACCAAAGAGTGCACATGGTGGGACTCATTCCTCCAGTAGCATATGTAACAGAGACATCAATGAGAGGAGAGGCACTTGGTCCCAGGATGGTTGGATGCCCCAGTGTAGGAGAATGCCAAGATAGGGGACCAGGAGTGGGTGGGTTGGTAAGTGTGTATGTGTGTGTGTGTGTGTGTGTGTGTGTGTGTGTGTGTGTGTGTGTGTGTTGGGGGATGGGATAGGGGGGTTTTGGAAGGGAAACCAGGAAAGAGGATAACATTTGAAATGTAAATAAAGAAAATATCTAATGAAAACCCTGGGAAAAATAATACTATTAAATTTATATACAGTATTGCACATTATATAGTTTTGCAATACAGAATACAAATGCCTCTTGTCTGAGGATATCAATCAAATAAACACACATATAAATACAATGTTATATTGTTTTAAATTTAGAAGGTCAAGAGACTATTGCCAATTAAGGTCTAAATGTGATATGGCATCATAGTATCTAACTTGATAAACTAACAGATATGGTCTAATTTAAAAGGGCAGGGATTGAGCTCTTGCTACACCCAATGACATAGGGTGTCATGTGTCTTTGTGCCTTTGTGTAACCAGTCTCTTTAAATGTGTGTCACCACAGGAGAATTGAACAGCTCAGCCTAGCATGACATAAAACCCATCGAAAATCTCTAAACACATGCAATGTTGCCTGGAAATATAAGATGGAAGGGAATTTAAATAAAGTTGAGTGCAGAAAGGAATATTAAATTAATGGAAAAAGTTAAGATAAATAAATCCACATATAATTTTCAAAGAAGGAAGAAAGAAATAAAAATGTTGACAAATGTTTTCAAGGGTATGTAGATAAATAAACTCATGTTTTTTATCCCAGTATTTGAGAGACAAAGACATGACAGATATGTTCCTTGTAAGTTTGAGCCCACTACGTCAGAATTCTGGATGAAAGGCATGTTGTGTTAGGAGAGAGGCTCTATGCTTATTTTAACAGGAAAGAAGAAAAGGCTTTGAATTTCTTCCAAAGTAATAAGGATCAGATATGACATAAGGAGGCCTCCCTAGAGGTCTCTGTTGCAGACAGGAGAAAATCAAGGGAACCAAACAAACAGGTGATGTTTTTGCTGATTCTGCCAGTATAGAACAGATCTGAAACTGACTGAGGCAGGAAAATGTCCCCAGCCAGAACTTAGCTTACATGGTCAATAAATCTTGTTGGCTACAGAGTTCTCATAATTTATTATGCAGATTGGTTATATAATCAAACTAACATTAAAAAAGATAATTGTCTTTCACCTGCTCAAAAAAAGAGCATCATTAATTGATCTATACACCCCATGTGCACTTCATTCATATGTCTTTATAGAACAATTAATAGTTTTTATGATTTATACATTACAGAATGGTAGCCAAGGAAGCAACTCTGGTGAGATCTATGCTAATGGTGCTGGAATATCAGATCATACCTTAACTACACTGAAGCTGCTTCCTTTAAAGTCTTGCTTCTGAAACAACTTCAGAACTTAGCTCACTTAGTCCACCCTTTCAGACTGTTCCAGTCAAGACTTCAGTTAACCCATGAATTTCTCTGCACATAGAGACTGGAAAACAAATGATTACAGCTAGATTTCTTTTTAAAATTTATTTATTTATTTTATGCATCAGATCCCATTACAGATGGTTTTGAAATACCATGTAGTTGCTGAGAACTGAACTCAGGACTTCTGAAAGAGTAGTCAGTTCTCTTAACTGCTGAGTCTTCTCTTCAGTCACACTAACATTATTAAGGCTAATAATTTTTCTAATTTTCTTGGGCCTCCAAATCAGGGGGAAGCAATTATCAAAACTTGTCCCTGTCCCTTAAAACAAAGGTTGATAGTATTTCTCATTTCATGAGTTATAGATTCATTGTTATTTTTAGGAGATGATTACAAATAGCTATGGTCCTCCACAGGGAGGAAGCAAAATATGGAGCTTAGAAACCAGTACTTCTTTTTTCTTTCTTTTTCTCTATTTTTATTTCTTAGGTAAGGAAAGATGGATTGAAAAGAAAAAAGTTGTGATATGGAAATATTGTAAGAAATTAGATAAATAGAATTAAAGGGTAGACTATTGAAACTACTCTTCAACTTAGAGAGCTCTTTATATTGTCAAAGAATGTTACTTTTGTTTACATGGATATAGTTTATTATATATTGATACAGGTTTAAGGTTTTCATCGGTAAAATCATATTTTGATATAAAATTTAAGGTATATTATGTTTCAAATTTAAATAGGAATTATGCCTATGAAACACACTTAAAAATGCAAAGTTTGGTCTCAATCCTTTTAAGAGCTGCTATTACAAACTATTAGGAATGGTTAAGAAGTACAGGTTAATAATTAGGCTGTCAAACTCATGATTATATCAGCTATTATATGGTTATTTCTAGATAATCACAAAAATACTCATTCTGCGTGGAACGGTTAATAAGTATCTGGATTAAGGCAATGTTTACTTATTCAGATGAGCTATGGATAGATAGATGGTCTTAAAAACCTCAGAGACTCATAGAAAATGGCATTTAAAGACATTTTTAAATTAATTTAAGACCTTTTGGACTATAAGACAGGTCGTTTCCTGACAGTAACCCCATTCCATTTTAAAGAAGATGGTGAGCATTAAAAATCTGTATATGGGGTTGCTTCAATTGTGGCAAGCTAGCCACTGGACAAAGAAAATGTCCTAAGTTCATCTGCAGGTACAATACTGTCCAGAAAGTACAGATGGAAGCGGGCAAATTAATTGAAAAATTTGTCAAGACAAGATAAGCAAGTCCTTCATAATTCCTGCTACATAAAAATGTCTATCAAATAATCTGAGCCAGAAGGCTAGAAAATATTGGGCGCTGTCAAGACAATAGGCTGTTTCTGTCATTTCTATAATTTTTGGAAGTTGAGTCTCTGCACACTCAGGGGATATTTCTTCCTTCTTAGGTATCTAGTAGGGTTGAAGACTAGATAATCATTGCTTATTTTGTTTAGGATTTAAGAAGAACTTCTAGGTCTATCAATATATTCTTAGGTAGACAATGGAAATTAGGATAAAAAGTAAGTTAAATAAAAAGCTCTAAACTCTCCTAAACAGTGTAGATAGTAACAAATTTTCCCTTATTACCAAATATTATGGATTGGACATTGTAAATGTATATTATACCTTATAGTTTTATAATTGTTTTATAATTGATATAATTGCATTATATTTATATTTGAAAAACAGACTTTTATTGGACTGAAAAAGAGAATTGTAGATTGGATATTTTGCTGGGTATAGTAATCTGTGTTGGCATCTGTGGTCTTGTAAAGTCTACAGAATATATGTTCAAGCCCTTCTGGGTTTAGGGTCTCCATTGAAAAGACAGATGTAATTCTAATATGTCTGCCTCTTTATGATACTTGGTCTTTTTCCTTTGTAGCATTTAATATTCTTTCTTCATTATATATGTTTAGTGTTTTGATTATTTTATGGTGCAGGAGCTTGATTTTCAAGTCTTACCTAATTGGTGTTCTGTAAGCTTCTTGCACCTTAGTAAGTATCTCCTTTATGTTTTGAAATTATTCTTCTATTATTTTGTTGAAAATATTTTCTAAGCCTTTGAGCTGAAATTCTTCTTCTTCATCTATTCCTTTATTTTTTAAAATAAAGTTTCTGTTTTATTGGATGCTTTTTCAGGAATTTTGTAGATTTAACTTTTTCTTTGACCAAGAAATACATACGGGCAAAAAAGAAAAATTTTCCAAAATAGGTGCTGGTTAAAATTTGATGTCTTCATGTAGAAGAATTCAAATATATCCACATTTATCATGTTCAAAACTCAACTCAAAGAGCACCAAATACATCAACATAAAAGCAGACAAAGTGACCTGATAGAAGAGAAAATGGGGACTAGCACTGAACACATTGTCATAGGAAACAACTTTCTGAAGAGACTGCTGATAGCACAGGTGCTAATATTAACAAATAATAAGCAGGGCTTGTGAAACTGAAAAGCTTCTGTAAGGTAAAGGACTCTGTCAATAAGACAAAACAGCAGCCTATTAAATAGATTTTTTTTTTGCTAACTCCTCAGCTGACAGAGTTGTAATACCAAAATATTAATAATAAAAAAGAGTACTATGCTTGCTGGTGGTGGCAGGGAGCATGAATATTTCTATTAAGGGAAAATAGAATTGATTTATTTGGATGAACTTGGGGCTGGTGTGGATAAAAGCAGGAGGGATCAGGTGGTAGGGTGGTGGTGGAAGGAGAATGTTCAGGGACAGATGGGAGGAATTGAGGGTATTTGGGGTAGGGGGAAACCAAGAGCAGTAGGAACTTCTTGTAAATTTTTACAGTGACCCCAATGAGCAAGAGAACTCTTAGTAATGGAGGACTTCGAGTCTGAATTGGTCATCATTTTGTAGCTAGGCAAGACTTCCAGTGGTAAAACTGGATTATTTTCAGTTGAGTTGTTGCTAACAACCCAGCTCGATGTAAGGACAGAAGGTTGCTCTTTGAAAACCAACAGCAGTGGGCAGGCAGCAGCATTACTAAGGAAAATAGCCACACAATTCATTAAAGGTACAGATGTCTAGCTAGTGTGTACATGGAGCCATTACCTCTGTTTTAGCCTCTTTTTTTTCATTGGGTCTCATTCCCTTACATAGTATGAAGGTGTGGCCATTTTCAATTATTGATTGCTGTACTAGCAGAGAGCTAAGTGCTGGTGGCTATTGTTGTCTATGGCCCATCACCAGTTTTCTAAGTACATCAGGCAGCCCTCAATGCCTAAGTTAAGAGTTGGATTGAGCATTGTCTGACTGGATGATTGATTCAAACTGGAATGTGGCTTTTTGAGTATTAAAGACTGGGGCAGATCGTGGTGGTGGTGGTGCACGCACGCATGCGCGCGTGTGCTCACACACACACACACACACACACACACACACACACATGTACATGCATGTAGGCAAAGGGAGAGATAAGAGGGAACAGAATGGAAACAGAATGAAGCTGTAAATCAATAGTGAGAGAACCATGCAGTGAGACAGGGTTGTGGAGAAGCCAGCAAAAGTCAACAGCTTTAAATTATATCAAATTCTATGTGTTGAATTAAAACACAAGAGAGGTTAATTAAACCTCAAAACACCCCACAATACATTTTGGTCTGACAAGATATATTGTAAGGTATGCAAAGAGTAACTTAGACATTATCCCAGCCCAAAACCCTCCACCTATAATCTGGTTCTGCCTACAATTTTTTCTGGGACAATGCTGGGGTAGATTTTGTGGTACTAGCCAACAAATGTTTGATTTAATTGAAGACCACACCAGGAGATAGAGCAGATGCTTGGCCCTGCAGCCTGTAGAACCCAATGCTACTAGAAAAAAATCAATGAAAGGATTCTTAATGATATTCTGCTATACTCAGAGATTGGAGCCTTGTCCAATTGTCATCACATTGGCTTCCTCCAGGAGCAAATGAGAGCAGATGGAGAGACACATGTTCAGAGGTAATGTAGAGAACGAGTCTAAATTAGAGGACTCTAATTAGTCCTTCTCCTTGGAGCTTTCATAACACAGAGGAAAGACTGCTAGTATTAGAGGGGATGAAAGATACCAAGAGAACACAGGCTACTGAATCAACTAAGCAGGGTTCACATGGGCTCACAGAGACTAAAAGAGCAAGCCTGGGGCCTGCATGGGTATTGATCATGTCCTCTGCATATATGTTATAGCTTTAGCTTGGTGTTTTTGTGGGATTTCTAATAGTGGCAATGGGTGTTTCACTGACGCTTCTGCTTGAACTTAAGACTCGTTTCCTTCTATTGGGTTGTCTTGTACAGCCTTGATATGTGGGTTATTGCGTTGGGATTTATTTTATGAGAAAAGAATGCATTTTCAATAGAAAAGTAAAAAGATCAATACTGATACTTTCTTAAACTTCTAAACTATGGAACAATTAATATTTTGATAATAAATAATTTAAGACTTGTCATTTCAGGTTATACAACATCAACCGTAGATCTGGTTTAGCATTTCTTTATTTACTTATATTTTTCTGATTATAAGCAAACCATGAAATTCTCTTTTGACAATAATGAGACTATAATTTTAAATCTTACTGTATTTACATTTTTCTAGTTCTATTTTTAATGATTTTTCTGAAATATATGTGGTTCTCGTTTTGGTTTGTTTCGGTTTGGTTTGGATTGGTGTGGTTTGGTTTGGTTTGGTTTGGTTTGGTTTGGTTTGGTTTGGTTTGGTTTGGTTTGGTTTGGTTTGGTTTGAGACTGTCTTGATATGTAGCCCTGGCTATCCTAGACTTCACTATGTAGAGCATGTTGTTCACAATTCTTGATTCACACTTGGTATGTATAAATCCTACTCTTATCTATGGTTTTCATTCTTAGCCCAAATTAATTCCAGAAGTGAAAGGTGTGTTAAATTCCTTTTATATTTTTTCTTTTACATGGAGACTTTAACGTTAATACTGTGTCTGTTGAACATTCTCAGTTAGTTTAAACAACAAAGATGCATAAATGAAGATATTTTGTTTTAAATGTGATGTTACATGAGTAAACTAAAAAAGAACATTCATACAGAGTATCTGGGAAAAAACACTCTGTGCCTTAGGCAAAACAACAGCAATATTGAAGCTCTATGCAAGCATTGGTGAGAAGCATCTGTTTTAAATTGGCACATACCCTTTCAAATGAGCCTCCATCTACTGTTTATTTCTACCATCCCAGGTTGGCAAATTTTTCCAGGGCTAATTATCTTCTGTCAGCCAAAATGTATTTTCTGTGGCATTTAACAAATTCTAATCAGTCAGTATTCTGAAATGTGATGTTTAATTGATGTGAATTCAAAGTATTATCAACGTGTTCCTTCATATCCATCCTTGGGGTTCAAAAGCTGCCACAGACATCAAATGCCCTTTGAACACAAAAGTGATAATGAGAAGAAGAATTTCTTACCAAATGCACAGGATAGAATAGATTTCTTCCCTGCCTTACATCAAAGAATCTAGGCAAAAAGAAGTATTCAAACTGCCAAACAGTGAATCAAAAATTCAGTTTCTTTGCTAAGTAAACAATTTAGAATCCCTATCTCTTCCCAGGTTTGTTTTGAAATCTTCAAGCAACAGCTCAAATGCAGTGTTTGTTTATTTGTTTGTTTGTTGCCGCTCTAAACAAGCATATATATACATATATGTATATATATGCATATATATACATATATATGTGTGTGTGTGTGCCTGTGTATCATCTATTGTCGTTCTTTTGTAATGCATTGCCTATGAACATAGCCTGTGCATGAAGCAAGCAGTAATGTTAAAAAAAAAAAATTATGAAGCAAAGGTTTGATCAGCCCTGCACATCTTATATGTCACTCCCTAGAATGATGTCTCACACCATGATAGAACTAACCACTTTCCCTGGTTATCATGTCAAATTTGACATCTGAATAAGCCTTCCCGCTATTCTTCACTTTAGCTAAGCATATTACCTTTCAAGTCGGGCATACTGTGCTTGCAGGAAAAACTGGCAGGAAAATGTAACTTCTTGGATTTTCCCTCATTCTGCTTAAATTTTACTTTCTGTGCATTTTACTATCTGCTTGAGTTATCTTCCTCTAGTCTGGTTACTTGCCCTGCAGTTCTGACTTTGTTAGAAACTTAAATTTGGAGCAGCTGCTATGCCATGAACCAAGAAGTAGACATGTATTCTGTCTCTTTTCTTGTGTGGTTTTATTTGCCATCTTAAATCAAAATCACTATTCTAAATATATTTAATTAGTATAAAATAATACATATCTGTTCTGAGTATTAGTGTTCCACATGTGATTAAATGTTTTAAATAGTTCATCCTTTGCAGGTAAACCTTTGGGATTTTATCTCTCCAGCCTTACATCTTTAAATAAAAATGACCCCATTGAGGAGAGGCTCTTGGTCCTGTGAAGGTTCTATACCCCAGTATACGGAAATGCCAGGGCCAGGAAGGAGGAGTGGGTGTGTTGGGGAGCAGGGGGAGGGGGAAGGGGATAGAGGATTTTTGGAGGGGAAACTAGGAAAGGGGATAATATTTGAAATGTAAATAAAGAAAATATCTAATAATAAAAAAAGAAAAATAAATGACCACATTGTCTACCCCACGTCCACAATGCTTCTCATTCCATTATAACACATCCCATGCAACCATTGGTAGCTAACAAAAGATATCAAGCCAGGCAGTGGTGGTGCATGCCTTTAATCCCAGCACTTGGGAGGCAGAGGCAGGCAGATTTCTGAGTTCAAGGCCAGCCTGGTTTACAAAGTGAGTTCCAGGTCAGCCAGAGCTATGCAGAGAAACCCTGTCTCGAAAAAAAAAAAAAACCAACCAACCAACCAACCAAACAAACAAACAAAAAAACCAACCAAACAAAAAAGATATCAAAACGTCTTCTTTTCCAAGTGGGTCATAAAAGAAATCACGACTAAACAGTTGTAGGATTAGCTCAGTTGTTAAGACTACTACTGATTGCTCTTATGGGGAACCATGTTTGATGCCCAGCAACCACAGCTATCTGTAACTCCAAACTCCGGTGATTAAATATCCTTTTTTAGCCTCTGTGGGCAACAAGTAGACATATTTTCAGGCAACCCCCCATACACACACACACATACACACACACACACACACACACGCACACAAACACACACACACACTATTTAATAATATTAATAAATAACAATATAAAAGCTATGACTAAAATTTAATGAAAGTTTTAAAATATGGAATCCAGAATTGATCCCTGATCCCATACTTACTTACTTGGAAGAAACAAGAATAATGAAAAGCAAGAGAGAGAGAGAGAGAGAGAGAGAGAGAGAGAGAGAGAGAGAGAGAGAGAGAGAGAGAGAGAGAGAGATGAGAAGCATTATTCATATGATTGAAAGGTGAATTCCACATTGTCAATGTCACCCATGCTTCCTGCTGTGATGGATAGCATGCGTAACCAGATTAAGTATGTTTTCTGGTACAGATGCAGAATCTTCCAGAAGATCTTAGCTTTTTTTTTTTTTCTTCAGTATTGTCAGTGAAATACATCCAGCCTTTCCAATTTTCCAAACATGTTTTTTTTTTGGGGGGGGGGGCATACTCCAATCCACTTAGCTGAACAAACTGTTGTAGAAGGAAATCAGTTCTCTTCCTCACAGGTTGACCTTGGACCTTTCTCAACTTATCCAGGCATTGAAATGGAATTTCTAACCATGGCATTCTCTGTTTTCAGGCTTTTGAAATCAAACCAGACCTTTTTGGTTTCTGGATTGTAAATAGATGACACATGAACCAATGCATCATAAAGCTCTATGCATCATAAAACTCTATGGCAAAAGAGTAGGGCATGTTTGCTCCTTCTTGTTTGAGGGACATTAATTATTATAATCATAATAAAGTAAAATCATGCTTCAGGAGAATATATTTATAAGTGTTTATGTTTGGACATTATGATGTAATTTCATTAATTCTCTTTCCTTTCCTCCCTCCAACCCTACCCATATACCCCATCTTGCCCTCTTTCAATTCCATTTGTTCTTTTTAAATTATATATACATAATACATATTATATATATGCTCAGCATGCATAATGTTGCTTGGTTTTGTATGATACAAGGGCTTACCTCTTAGTATTAGATAACCAGTTGGGGGATCTATTTTTACTGCTCTCAATATTTCATAGCTGCCTGTAGTGGCCTGATGTGCTATTCCTCTTCCATGTTATCATTCCTATTGGTGTCATCTTGTTTAGGCAGCCATACAGATAATATTCCATGGGTATAACCTCTCTGACATTTCTAGGTAACAAAAATCCCACAAATTTTTGTTCTTTTTCTCTGGAAATTGCAATCTTTCCATTGCCTTTTCTGAATGATCCCTGAACTTGAGGTACAAGAGACAAAGGCAACTGTCTGGGACTATAGAATTCATGAACATTTGAGAATAACTAACAACTTTAATACATTGTATTACTTTTAAAAGTTAGCACTACTTTATGGCTTCTATCAAATAATAATCAACTGTGGAATCAAGCTATAATCTCTAAAATATTTGCTCTCCCACTTCTCATTGTCAAATTTTTGGTTATAGTAGGGCAATGGCTCTATTCTCAATGGATATAACAAACTGGAAAATAAAGAAGATGTATAGTGTAGCATTTTCCAGAAATGGTCTACCAAGGTAACATTTGAGGTGACAGAAGATACAGTCCATGGGAGATTCAAGGACATCCCAGCATGATACATCTGTACACAATAGGGGATGTCAGTTCCAATGTAGTAGATATTATATGGTGATGGAAAGAAAACTCTTAAAAATATTTAAACAGAGTTTCTGTTCAAGAAAGTCTACAGTAAAATAAATTTTCCTTTCTATCTCATGTATTAATCAATATCTTCAGAGGAAATGGTACTGGGAATTCTGTAGAGTTTGAAGCACTGAAAGACTAATCTTAACTATGTGAATAAGTAGAGAGAATAGAAATGACAGGATATCCAGTGAAATCAACCATGTGCACAAAGCCATCTTTACAATAGCGTTTATAAAGGAACTGTGAAAGATTCTATGCCAGTCATTGGTAATGTCATTTTTAAAAAAGTGAACATGATTGTATTCATTGTGAGGTACTGGAAATTTGAGGGAGAAAGTGAGTAAAGAATAAAATGTAAATCACTTATTATTAGACAACAGAACTTCACAAATTTAAAAATACTAAGAAAATATATAATTGTCTCAATTATATATCTATCCTCTATGAAAGATAGAATTTTTTTTCTGTGTTGGTTGTTTTTCTCATCATGTGACAAAAGATAACACCAATTAAACTTCTTTTCTTTTTTCTTAATATTTATTTATTTTATGTCTGTGAGTACATAGTTGCTGTCTTCAGATACACCAGAAGAGGGTGACGGATCCCATTACAGATGGTTGTGAGCCACCATGTGTTTGCTGGGAATTGAAAACTCAGGACCTCTGGAAGAGCAGTCAGTGCTCTTAACCACCGAGTCATCTCTCCAGCCCAGGAAGACTTAGTTCATCTAAAGATGATAGAAGAATGGTATCAGTAAAGCTTGAGGAACTTCTCTAATTGGATAAGACGAGTATGAAGGAATGACTTAAGAAAGAAACAAGCATAGCTAATTATATATTTCATTAAATTGGGGAGGTTCAGTACACAGAAAATAGCAATAATAAAACCAAGGAGGTATTCTTTGGAATATGTGAAATACAGAATGAGCAAAGGGTGTTCAAATTACTCAGTGCAGGGATGAAGAATAGAGGCGACCAAGTCATGAAAGTTCTAACCTCCAGTGATAAAAATTGCAGTTTAATGGGTTATGCAGATATGGAGGCTGCTTGAAAATTGTGACCCTCAGACGTAAGTAAGAGAGTGTATCCTTTCTCTGTGTCTTTTTATAATCTTTCTTGCCATTTGGTTACCATGAAGTGAGGAACCTCCACTATTATTGATACCTCCATTATTATTGAT
This sequence comes from Mus caroli, assembly GCF_978045245.1. Lineage (NCBI taxonomy): Eukaryota > Metazoa > Chordata > Mammalia > Rodentia > Muridae > Mus > Mus caroli. The sequence continues at coordinate 84,683,400 of NW_028227258.1, read as the reverse complement.
ACTCCCATGACATTCTGATGCATCTCCAACCCAGAACAATGGAGGCAGCTAACAGTTCTCTAAAGCACTATAACCCTAATAAAAAATAACCTCTAATTTTCTTCAAATTGATATCTCTAAGTTATTTTCTCACAGTGACAGAATGTTCATTGATATGAAGTAGTAAATAAACTAATTTTTCTACAGATTTGCTATCTAACATTTTATTTACATGTATATTGTTAATAATGAGATTTTCCCCTGGAATTATGTATTTCCCAATCCTCTGTTGCTAAGAATTCTGTCTGAAAGAGATAATTAAGCTAAAATTAAAACTTTTAGTGAGGCCCTAATTTAAGAAAATTTGTATAAGAAGTGCAAGAAAAGTCACAAAGTACACATGAACAAAGGGAAAACGGTGTTAAGGAGCAAAGACAGGTTAGTCAGCAGGATAAAAGGAGGCCAGAGAAGCTAAACCCAGGGTCTTTGGGCAAATCAGCGTTGTTGATTAAGTCATCATCTTTTTGTCTGCTGGAGCAGATAATAACACCCATACATCTATGTGAATAGAAGAGTTGATAGATGATAGAGTGGCAGACATAATAGATATAGAGCAGACAGAGAAAAGGTAGATAGGATAGATCAAAATGATGATAGTGGAGTATCAAATGATAATTGATAAATAATAATTAGATTATACATTAGACATACAGATAGGAAGAGAGACAGCTAACTAGACAATCTGATAGAGATAATCCACAGAGTTAAATGTAAGGAACAATGATAGCTTGATAGAAACTACATGAGAAAACATTAATAGTTTTTTTTTTAATTTAATGAGAATAAAATTGTATTATCAACTAACACACATTCACTAAAACATAAATATTTTTCTTTATATTATTTTTCCAGAAAATTGTTATGGAAAATATCCTGGAGATGTTTGTACTCATTTTTTGAATGAACAGATTTCAAATATGATTTTTCAAATTTCTAATTGTCAAAAATAAAATATGATACCTCTATAAATTTCTTATTGATTTTTTTCAAAATATCTCTAAAGTTTGTGTATGTATCCCTACTTGTTTAAAAATATAGAGAGAATTAATACACTGTCAAACCTAGTTAAATATAACTTATTTTTATTTTTCTATAAATTAATAAAATATGAATTATATAATATTATGTATAATTCATAAGAATATAGTTTTTATAATACCAGTATTAAATCAGCCTTTTAAAAATAAAAATCTAGCTAAAGGCTATTGCAGAAGCTCACCTAAACCATATTCAAATGAAAAAAACTAAATGTTGTCATTATGCAAAATAGCTTCCTCATGAAATTTTCTTTTCCAAATTTAATTTTTCAGATAAGATATGAGTTAAAGAAATAGTTTCTAAAATCAGAGAATTATTTTATACTGAAACCTACTCTGCTGTCTTTATAGTTTTAAAAGAAAGTATAAATGTTAAATATTGCAAGAGCAATCAATATATTTTTCACATGTGGAAAAATACAATGACAAGTTAAATGAAATTATTGTATGGTATCAGTCACAGCAGTGTATTTGGTTTGAAAAGCCAAATGATAATGTGAGAAAATATTCATGTGTTATGGCAATTTCCTCTCAAGTAAAAGCTATCTTGTGGGAAAGCTCATTAAAACACAGATACTAAAAGAGATATGGAATAGCAGGATGTTCTAAGAAGAGAAAAATTATTCAGTCCTGCCGGGAAGTAAGTTAAGTTCAGAAAGTAAACAAATCAATATCAGGAAGTTCCTGAAACTAAACACATTCACTAGGCTCCTCCTTCTGCAAACACATAAGCAATAGAGAGTGCTGATAGTCACTCTCAGACAAGCAGAGCTGCCTATTAATATCTTGGAGCAACTCAACAACCTAGATACAGCTTTATTTTTATTTCTTATTTTCTTTCTTTCTTTCTTTCTTTCTTTCTTTCTTTCTTTCTTTCTTTCTTTCTTTCTTTCTTTCTTTCTTTCTTTCTTTCTTCTTTCCTTCCTTCCTTCCTTTCTTTCTTCCTTTCTTTGTATTATTAGATATTTTATTTATTTGCATTTCAAATGTTATCCACTTTCCCGATCCACCCCCCCCCCCCCGAAACTCCCTATCCCATCCCCCTCCACCTGCTTCTATGAGGGTGTGCCCCCATTCACTCACCCATTCCTGCCTCCCTGCCTTTGCATTCCCCTATACTGGGGCATCAAGCCTTCACAAGACTAAGGGCCTCTTCTCCCATTGATGCCAAACAAGGCCATCCTCTGCTACATATATGGCTGGAGCCATGCATCCCTCCATTTGTACTCTTTGGTTGGTGGTTTAGATCCTGGGAGCTCTGGTTGGTTGATATTGCTGTTCTTTTTATGGGGATGCACACCCCTTTAGCTCCTTCAGTCCTTTCAGAGAATTATTTTATAATTAAACTTTCTCTAACTCCTCCATTGGGGACCCCACACTCAGTCCAATGGTTGGCTGCAAGCATCCACCTCTGTATATTTCAGGCTCTGGCAGAGGAGGCAGCTATATAAGGCTCCTGTCAGCATACACTTCTTGGCATTCACAATAGTGTCTGCATTTGCTGACTGTATATGGGATGAATCCCCAAATGGGGCAATCTCTGGGTGGCCTTTCCTTTAGTCTGTGCTCCAGATGTTGTCTACATATTTGCTCCCATGAGAATTTTTCTTTTTCAACCTGTTATGTTGCCTGTAGATTTTGCAGTATGTTCCAGATTCTTAGTTTTTATGAGCTGTTGACATTGTGAGGTAGGTTTCAAATAATGCAACTTTTTTGAGTGATTTATGATTGTATAACTAATTTTTCATCTATATTCTTATAAATAACCTCCAATAAAACTGATAAATATTGTAGTAAGATGATATCCTGACTTTGGTCTGCTATTCTTTGCTTCTTTATCAGGGGCAAGGAGAAATTTATTTGTATCTCCCAAGAAATGGTGTAAAATAGCAATGTACTATATATCTAGAAAGCATTTTTTAAAATCATTTTCCTGAGCATAGAATTGTTTTGCTAGAATGCTACAAATATATTCTCATTTACAAAGAAAATCACTTAGGAATACAGTTGAACATAGATAATGTTCTTGGTAATTGCTTCATAGACACTTTGCATTTTTCATGTTTAATATAAGCCTCATATGCCATTGAGTGTTTGAAGAGCATTGAATTAGTCATTTAATTCCAATTACCTGTATTTATCATGAAGACTAAATGGAAAATTTAACACTGTCAGTTTGATGTTTGATTTAAATCTGATTTTTGTATTATATGAGCCATATTGACATGCCATCACACCAATTGGTTATCCAGTGCCAAATGGCCGTCCCTGTAAACATGCATACAATTACCACTGTATAGATTCAAGTGGTTATATTTAGGAATACATAAGAATATAAACATACATATACATATATAAATGCAATAACACATAATAGCAAAAAGAAATCATGAATTGAAAGGAGAGTATGGAAAGGTATATGGTAGGGTTTGAAAAAGAGAAAAGCAGTAACAATATCGACAATAAATAACAAAAAGATTGCCAAATTAAAAATAGCATTTGAACAGCCACAACTGTACCATGATTTGGAAATGAGAGACTGTGGGAGCACAGAATTAAAATAGAAAAAAGTATTCAAATGATGTTTTTCTTTAATTGAGAAAACCGCATATGTGTGTTAATTGTACCACTGCTCACAAAAAGAAAAGTTATCTAACTAGCCTTTGTGCCCCTCAACAATTGGAAGGAGAAATATAATATATAAACATAATATTGCTTTATAATTTATTTATTTATTTATTCATATAATATGAATAACTGATGCTATTTTACAAAATTACATAGAGCTACAAATTATCATGGTATGAGAAATAAACCAACTTCAAAGAGACAAATATCATGATTTCTTTCATAAGTAAGGAAAAACAAGATGAATGTGAAGTTCGAAAAGACCCCTACACTGAAGCAGAACTACAAAAGAGGCAGGTCTGTAAGAAGTGTACTAGAAAAGATTAATATACATTATTTTTTCTAGTTAGATCAAAATTATTCCAAAACATATCAAATTGAATCAATCTAACAAAAGAATCACAATGTAAATTCAAATTCACTACTGCTTCTTCTAATATACTAGTAGAGACTTCTTTAATATTGGCCTTCAGTTTCTGAGATAGAATTTAAAACACATCTGAGAATTACTACAACTGATGGAAAGATAGATAATATATATAGGCAACAGATTCTATAGATAAATAAATCGACTAAGAGATAATAGATAAATTTTTTGTGTGTGTGTGAATAGATACATGATAGACAGATATGATAGATAGATGATACATAGATACATAGATAGGTAGATAGATAATAGAACTTTAAACATAGATGATAGATAATTGATACATGATGCACAAAAGCAACCATTAGGCTATTATAAAGATATTGTGATATATAAAGCAGTTAGAGTGGCTCTTAAGCCACTTCACTTATTGGTTAGAACATAGTAAAAACAAAACATAAAGAAATTGAAGCAGCATATATGCAGCGTTTGAACTGAAGAGCTCAGGAAGATTCCTAATATACATGTGAAGCAGCAAAAACAAGACCATTCAGAGTCCCTGAAGTACATCTAGGACAGAGAAACAAGACTGTGAGGAGCAGGTGTGGCAGCAGTCCCAAGATGGCGCCCGGGACTGCAGCTAAGTCTTATGACTTGCACCTGACTTCTTCATACACCTGAAAATAAGCCACGACCATTGTGAGAGCTGCGCAGGTGCACCATGATGCTGGTAGTGTGAACAAGTCCATACTTGGTGGAGACATGCCACTGCCACCCTGATTGGCTAAAGCTGCATGCCTGGTGAGGTGATGTGGCCTGCTGTGAGTGGATGGGGGCTGAGAGTATATAAGCAGGGTTCCCTGGGAGCCCAGGGTCCCTGTAGCAGCATTGAGGTGTTCCTGCAATAAAGGCTGTTGAGAAGAATCCGACCATGTTGTGTCGTTCTTGCTGGTTGAGAGCAGACGCAATACAAGACCATTCAGATTTTCCAGTATTGAGTGCTAAGAAATATAAAATACCCAGGCCTTAGTGGCACACCTTTAATCCCAGTACTTCAGAGGCAGAGGTAGGCAAATCTATGATGCGCAGCAGGTCTACAAAGAAAGTTCCAGGACATCCAGGAGTCTATGGAGAAATCCTCCCTTGAAACCAACCAACCAACCAACCAACCAACAAAGAAAAGCAATTTAAAGCAGCTAAACATTGAGAAAATTTGAGAATAGACATTAAGACCTCTAATTAACTTATCTCTATATAATAAATATCCATTTCTAAAAAAAAAAAAACATTTATTTTACTTAAAGATAATAAGAATGGGATTATTGACATTGAGTGACCTGTCTACTAAATCTATCATGCACAAAAGAGTTTGAATAGTAAATTTATCTGAATGGAACCCCTTAGAACTGCAGAAAAGCAGATTTGATAGAACTTGAAATTAATTGTGGGATGAAGCTTTTTATTTCATAAAAATGAGTATATTTCTTGAGGACTGCTAGATATGTCTAAATTGATCAAGTGACTGCTGCAGAAGAAGGAGGATCAAACACCCACATAAATCTGGGTAGGATAATACATAGGTGAAATGAAAGAGTTCAGGAGGTTGACTCAGACAATCCCTAGGGTGTGTTGTACAGATTTTCTTAAATCATCAAAATTCCAGGTTTAGTGAGTGAAGCTTTCTCTAAACACAAGACAACGATTGAAAACACCCTCGAAATTGACATATGAGCTCTACCAGAAGGTTTATGTGCAGACACTTGCAGATGTACATAACAGTGCCAACCATGCCCCTCTTTGTGACTCATAAAGTAGAATACACAGATATATCAAAAGAGCTTTTCTCAGTTTTCCCTTTACTCAACTGTATACAGTTCCATCCAATTGCCTGTAAAAGTCAGGATATCCTCGTTCTTAGTAGCTGGGTAGTATTCCATTGTATAAATGATCCACAATTTTGGTGTCCATTACTCTGTTGAGGGACATCTTGGTTGTTTCCAGCTTCTGGTTTTCACAAATAAGGCCACTATGAATATAGTGGAACATGTGCTCCTGTGTCATGGTGGGACATCTTTTGGGTATATTCCCAATAGTAATAAATCTGGGTCTTCAGGTAGATCTATTTTCAATTTCCTGAGGAACCTTCAGATTGATGTCTAGAGTGCGTGTACCAGTTTGCAATACCACCAACAATGGAGCAGTGTTCCTCCTTCTCCACATCCTCTCCAACATATGTTGTCACCTGAGGTCTTGATCTTAGCCATTCTGATTGGTGTAAGGTAAAATCTCAGGATCCTTTTGACTTGTATTTGTCTGATCACTAAAGACTTTGAACATTTCTTTAGGTGCTTCTCAGCCATTCGAGATTCCTCAGTTGTGAATTCTCGATTTTGTCCTATACCCCATTTTTAAATTTTTTTTGAGGGGGTGATTAACTTCTTGGGTTCTTTATGTATTTTGGATATTATCCCACTATCGGATGTGGGGCTTGTGAAGATTTTTTTCCCCAATCTGTAGGTTACCAATGTGTTTTATTGACTATGTCCTTTGCCTTACAGAAACTTTCCAGTTTCATGAGGTCCCATTTATCAATTCCTGATCTTAGAGCCTGAGTCATTCTGAGTTCTGTTTAGGAAATTGCCCCTCATGCCAATGAGTTCAAGGCTCTTTCCCACTTTTTCTTCTTTTAGATTCAGTGGATATGGCTTTAGGTTGAGGTCCTTGATCTGAATTTCTTATCTTTTAAGATTTATTTATTTATTTTATTTATGACTACACTGTTGTTCTCTTTAGATACATCACAAGAGTGGATTAGATCCCATTACAGTTGGTTATGAGCCACTATGTGGTTGCTGAGAACTGAACTCAGGTCCTCTGGAAGAGCAGTCAATTCTCTTAATGGCTGAAACATCTCTCCAGCACATGTTTGAATGTCTTAATACCAAGTTTCTATAGAGTGGTTCTCCTGAGAAGGAAGACTGACATATGCTATGTCTGTATTTTATTAGTGACATCATGCCTTCTAAACAATTGATAATATAACTGTTATTAAAGACAATTACTTTTTTATCTCATGACCAGTAGAAATCTTACCAAAAAAAAAAAAAAAAAAAAAAGTGTTTCAAGTCTTCAAGTTCTGTTTCTAAAACTAAATCATGGGCATTTTTGAAAAAGGCTTAAGGTATATGGATTCCACTATGCATCAATCCTTCTAACTAGAAGGATTATTTGTGAATGATAAGAATATATCCTAACAAATCATATACAATGAGACTATTCATAGGAGCTTTGTTAATTACAGGCCAAGTCATGATGTAGTGGCTATTCCTGGGTGTCAACTTGACTATATTTGGAATGAACTACAATCCAGAATTGGAAGGCTCACCAGTGACCCTTATCTGGATGCTTGGAGATAGAAGTTTCTGATCTGAATCTTGGTATGGAGACCTAGAGACATAGTGGCTATGGATTCCAGAAGATTAAATCTCCGAGTTCAAGGTCATCTGGGATTAAAGGTGTGGTGGAACATACCTTTAATCTGGCCTATGCCTTCTGCTGAAGACAATATAAGGACATTGGAAGAAGGGAGTCTGGCTCTTGCTCCTTTGCCTGCTTGCTGTGTGGGACTGAGTAACTGCTAGATCCTTGGACTTTCATTCACAGCTACTACTGAACCATTGTTGGGAATTGGGCTGCAGACTGTAAGTCATCAATAAATTCCTTTACTATATAGAGACTATCCATAAGTTCTGTGACTCTAGAGAACCCTGACTAATACACATGGGGATAGCACAAATGTGAATAAAATCACCATCTTTTTTCAAGGAATAAAATTATGTAGCAAAAATAAACTAAATGAGAGATACATATGGCATAAATGAGGTTTATTCTCTATCTTTGAGCAGAGAAATTGCACACAAAAGATGCTCTAGTTCATTCACTATAGAAGACAATATTTGTATGAGTAATATTGCAAGGGAAATGGTTTGAGTTTTAGAGTATTGTTCTTATAACGTTGGTCCAGACTACATAGTGGAAACACTTCTCAAAGTTAGCAGACTATGTGCACAGGATGTGTGAATCTTACTCTTCCCATCTATTACTTGAAATAAATAGCTGTAAATAGAAATTATCCATGCTTGGACATTTTTTCTCACCATTCTTCGCAGCAATTAAGTAGCAGGATCAACTCAGAAGCAGGATTTGTGAGAAAGCAACAGAAGAAGATAAAAAAGCTACACTTAGACACTAGTTTGACAAAAGTAAGGTAGCAGTCAGAGTTCTGTCAGTTTGTACAATTCAGTAGTTTTAGCATAGGATAAGATCTTTCATATTTCTAAAATATACATTTCTGGAAGGATATTATACATGTAGCAATATGTTTGATCACATCAAAGCCAAAAGAAAAAAATTGAAAAGATGAAAGAGATTTTTTAAAAATATTTTCACCTAGAGAATGATTAATGTTTGTGATACTAAATGTTTTCATTGATTTAAACATTACCCAATTTGAAATTGTGTTGAAGCTAAACATGATAGTCAAGAAATGTACCACTTTATGTGTCAACTCAAAATTAATTGAAATGAACACAAAAATTAAAGACAAAGATCATTGACTATAGAGGACTAGACCAGAAGGAAGAAACTTAATAGTAAGTGTAAAGGGATCAAAACTGGTCAGAGAAAAGCTTGAGATAGAGAAGACAAAGAATAATCTTAGAATCCTTGAAATTTTTATTAGAATCTCTAACATAAGATTTTGATATTTCAGAAACTTCTACAATGCATTTATAAGGTCCACAGTATGTAAACATGAATCATGTATTTGCTCACCATGGCATCTATGCATAGCTGCTAAAGAATGAATAAGAGTGAAGACCTAGAGGGTTGTTATAGATCTGGCAGCAACTAAGTACTGGCTAAGCTTCAAGCCCTCTGAAGGTATATGACCTGCATATGCCTGTTCTATTTACATCTGGCAGTAAGGTAGTCAGGTAGGAGGTAGAGTCATTCTTGTATACATAGACAAGGATTTCTTTATCTTCTAGGATTGTCTGTATGTATTCACATGTTTATTTCATATATCCTATTTTATACAGACAGTCATATTGGATTGTGCTACATATTAATGATCTCATGTCAACCAGTAACATTACTTGTACCATAGTGACCACAAGCATAACATTCTAGTATACTTGGTGTACTGGCTGGTTTTGTGTGTCAACTTGACACAGGCTGGAGTTATCACAGAGAAAGGAGCTTCAGTTGGGGAAGTGCACTACCCTTGTGGGTAGTGCCATCTCTGGGCTGGTAGTCTTGGTTCTATAAGAGAGCAGGCTGAGCAAGCCAAGGGAAGCAAGCCAGTAAAAAACATCCTTCCATGGCCTCTGCATCAGCTCCTGCTTCCTGACCTGCTTGAGTTCCATTCATGACATCCTTTGGTAATTAACAGCAATGTGGAAAGTGTAAGCTGAATAAACCCTTTCCTCTCCAACTTGCTTCTTGGTCATGATATTTTGTCCAGGAATAGAATCCGTGACTAAGACAATTGGTACCAGCATAGTGGGGTATTCCTGTGACAACCTGACCATGTTTCGGGGAGTACTGTGGAAGGATTTTGGAACTTTGGGCCAGAAGATCCATTTGGTGTTAAGAGCTCTGTCAAATGTTCTAAAGGAGCTTGGAAGATAATGTTGAGAACAGTGCAGAAGATGGAGGCCTGGCTTGTGAAATTTCACAGGGAAGATTAAAGACTTATCAGGGCCATTGCTATTTTGATTGTGAAGATTCTGTGGTTCTGGTTAGCTGGGGCTGACGAATCATCTGCGATTAAAAAGATACCAGAACTACTAAAGTGAAACATTTGCATTACTGGGACTATTGATGCTGGTTAGCTGGAGCTAAGAAATTAGCCGTGATTAAGAAGATAGCAGCATTGTTGAGGTGACATCTCCTGGGAAGTATCTTCTGATAGCACAGAGGCTGTGTTCCAGAGATGGACAAGGTTGTACCTTGTGCTGTGGCTGGACTTGGTAATGTGTAAGAGTTACCCAAGTGGTACTGGTTTTGAAGGCATGAAGTGGTCACGCAGAGCAGCTGAGGCTTGGCACTGTGAGAGGCCATGGAAGGCCATTGGTGAAGTTGCAGCCTCAGTTGCAATTGATGACCCAGCACTGAAAGAGTCATGCAAAGGAGTTGAGGCTTGGCACCATGAAGAGAGCCTATGAGAGGCTATTGGTGAAACCTAGTTATAGTGGAAGACAGCAGCATTTTGGAGATGCCAGTACCATGAGATGACCACCAAGAACAACAGCAGCAGTGGAGCACAGGCAGCTGGAGCCTAGAAGCAAAGGATTATGCTACAAAGGGCAGGGCTGGAGAAGTGACCCAAGCCCTTGGAGAAGCCCAGAAGATCTTGAGGGGATCCCAGACATTGGAAGTTGGAATTTGATTTTGCTTTTTATTATGACTTTGTCCTGATATTTTTCCCTCTTGAAGGAAGTATTTTAGTGGAGCCCACAGTTAAGAGATTTTTAACTGTAAAAAACTCTAGATTTTAAAAGAGATTGAACATTTTAAAGAGATTGAAATTTTAAGAATTTGTAAAGACTGTGGGACTTTTGAAGTTATTTAGATCTTGAGGATGAATAAGAAACTAACGGTTGAGGCTTACTAGTGATGTGTTTTGTGTCAAGTTGACAAGGGGTCAATTGTACTAGCTAGTTTTGTGTCAACTTGACACTGGCTGGAGTTATCACAAAAAAAGGAGCTTCAGTTGGGGAAATGCCCCTATGAGATACAGCTGTGGGGCATTTTCTCAATTAGTGATCAAGTGGGGAGGCCCCCTTGTGGTTAGTGCCATCTCTGGGCTGGTAGTCTTGGTTCTATAAGAGAGAAGGCTGAGCAAGCCAGGGGAAGCAAGTCTGTAATTAACAGCCCTCCATTGCCTCTGCATCCTCCTGCTTCCTGACCTGCTTGAGTTCCAGTCCTGACATCCTTCGGTGATTAACAGCAATGTGAAAAGTGTAAGCTGAATAAATCATTTCCTCCACAACTGCTTCTTGGTCATGATGTTTGTGCAGGAATAGAAACCCTAAGACACTTGGTATTAAATATTCTATACAAACATTTAGAAGAACACAATTCAGTATATAATAAACAGCTATTTGTTATAAACAATAAACAATGATGTTAGCAATTGATACTGAGAGTAAATGAAAGGAAAAGTTTATGCACTAAGCCAGATAAGTAGATTTGTAACAATGTCTTAGATTATAATTGGTGAATAAAGATAAAGCAACTGAAAAGTAAAGAAGTTGATAAAACTTTAATTATTTCAGGGGAAAACCAAGTTGGCATTGTTGAGAGACTAAATATAGAAATTGGACTATTGTGGAAGATGACACCATAACACTAAATAGAGTTAAAGAATGTATATAAGGAAGGGTATTGAAAAGAGAGCTATCATGTCATGAGGAAAGAAGAAACACCGCTTTTTGCATGGCTTAATTCATATGTATTTACCACAACATTATGCTTTATGCCCTTTGGTGTCTATAAAGAAAGGTCAAAATCTTTTCTATAGAGGATTTCTCATTAACTATTTTCTATGTTTGAAACATGATATTTGTATGACTGGGTCATTCGTGTCATCTGTTTCTTAACTTAAATGTCAAGTGTTCAGAGAATCTTTCCCCACAAAGTAATTAAAATCTCATTGGTGAGTTACTATCTAAAAATACTGTAAATAATATCTAATACTTTGTTCATTTTACTACATCATAAAACACTCATAAGATGAAAAGTATCCATAATATTTAAAACACTTTTGCTTTTCCCAAAACTTGAGCTGTGGTTGGAACAGGTAAAATATGAGCTATTTGTTGGATAAAACACAGTGTATGCTTGATTAATATTTTAGTCCCTAGTGTATAGCAATACTCTTATACAGACTAAGCATAAAAAACTTGACTTTATTGAAAACAAATAGCTGAATAAGTAAATATAATAATCTTTTGAATAATTATGAGAAATAGCATATCAGTCACTTGATAGAATTTTCTTGAAATGCCTTTCATAATGATAAATATTAAATAAAGTTCTGCTTGACACAGAAGGTATATTATGCTAATGATAGACTCAAGAGTTTTCAGTCCTATTATTCATAGTGAACTGTAGAATAAACTGGACTTTGCATGTTAAATTTAGGGATCTTAAAAACAAAAAGATTGTTCTTGCTGATAATAGTGTGTCAAGAGTTAGCATGATTCTTATGAAGAGCAAAAAGGAGGATCAGAGTTACATTAAGGGAGTTTAACCACAGAAGCTACAATAAACAATTCTGGCTGAAATTTGAAGATGTTATTCTGATGGTTTTGTAGATAGACTGAAAGGATATAAGTCAAGGGAAAAAAGAAAGAAAGAAAGAAAGAAAGAGAGAGAGAGAGAGAGAGAGAGAGAGAGAGAGAGAGAGGGAGGGAGGGAGGGAGGGAGGGAGGGAGGGAGGGAGGGAGGGAGGAAGGAAGGAAGGAAGGAAGGAAGGAAGGAAGGAAGGAAGGAAGGAAGGAAGAAAAAGGCATCCTCAGTCCTCTGTGCACCTTGCCCTTCAGAGGATAGCTTGCCTACAGGGAGCATTCAGATCCCAGGGATTCAGGTGATAATCTGGGTGCTCTCTGAGGAGGATCTGTACTGGAGAGCACACCAGCCACAGGAGCAACAGAACTTCTTGGACAGGGTCCCTTCTGGCCTTCATCCTCAGCCAGCAGGCAGAGCTGATCCTCAGTCTTCTGTGCACCTTCCCAGCCAGAGAGAGCTTGCCTGTGCTCAGACCCCCAGGACTCAGGAGAAAGCTGGTTTCCCAAGAGTGCTGACAGAGGCTAACAGACTCACATGAAGAAAAAGCTCCAGCCACAGTCAGCTAGACCATCTAATACCAGAGATTACCAGATGGTGAAAGGCAAATATAGGAATCTTACCAATAGAAACCAAAACCACTTTGCATCATCAGAACACAGTACTCCCACTACAGCGAGTCCTGGATACCCCAACAGACCGGAAAAGCAAGATTATTATTTAAAATCATATCTCATGATGCTGGTAGAGGATTTTCTCCCTTAAAGAAATACAGCAGAACACAGCTACACAGGTAAAAGTCCTTAAAGAGGAAACACAAAAATCCCTTAAAGAATTACAGGAAAACACAACCAAACAGGTGAAAGAATTGAACAAAACCATCCAAGATCTAAAAATGGAAGTAGAAACAATAAAGAAAACCAAAAGGGAGACAACTCTAGAGATAGAAATCCTAAGAAAGAAATCAGGAACCATAGATGCAAGCATCAGCAACAGAATACAAGAGATGGAAGAGAGAATCTCAGCTGAAGAAGATTCCATAGAACACATGGACACAACAATCAAAGAAAATGCAAAATGCAAAGGATCCTATGTCAAAACATCCAGGAAATCCAGGACACAATGAGAAGACCAAACCTAATGATAACAGGTATGGATGAGAATGAAGATTTTCAACTTAAATTGCCAGTAAATATCATCAAGAAAAAGTATAGAAGAAAACATCCGTAACTTAAAGAAAGAGATACCCATGAACATATAAGAAGCCTACAGAACTCCAAATAGACTGGACCAGAAAAGAAATTCCTCCCTACACATAATAATCAGAACAACAAATGCCTAAATAAAGATAGAATATTAAAAGCAGTAAGGGAAAAAGGTCAAGTAACATATAAAGACAGACCTATTAGAATTACACCAGATTTCTCACCAAAGACTATGAAAGCCAGAAGATCCTGGACAGATGTCATAGAGAACCTAAAAGAACAAAAATGCCAGCCCAGGCTACTATAGCCAGCAAAATTCTCAATTACCATAGATGGAGAAACCAAAGTATTCCATGAAAAAACCAAATTCACACAATATCTTTCCACAAATCCAGTCTTTCAAAGGATAATAAAGGAAAAGCACCAACACAAGGACGAAAACTACTCCCTATAAAAGCAAGAAAGTTATCCTTCATCAAACCAAAAAGAAGACAGCCACAAGAACAGATTCCCAACTCTAATAACAAAAATAACAGGAAGCAACAATTACTTTTCCTTAATATGTCTTAATATCAAAGGACTCAATTCCCCAATAAAAAGACATAGACTAACAGACTGGCTAAATAAAAAGGACTCAACATTAAGCTGTATACAGGAAACCTACATCAGGGAAAAAGACAGACACTACCTCAGTGTAAAAGGATGGAAAACAATTTTCCAAGAAAAAGGTCCCATGAAACAAGCTGGAGTAGCCATTCTAATATTGAATAAAATTTAATTTAAATCCAAAGTTGTCAAAAAAGACAAGGAGGGGCACCTCATACTCATAAAAGACAAAATCAACAAGATAAATTCTCAATTCTGAATATCTATACTCCAAATGCAAGGGCATCCACATTCATTAAAGAAACTTTAGTAAAGCTCAAAGCACACATTGTACCTCACAAGATAATAGTGGCAGACTTCAACATCCCACTCTCACAAATGGATGGATCCTGGAAAAAAAAGAAACTAAACAGAGACACATTGAAACTAACAGAAGTAATAAAACAAATGGATTTAACAGATATCTATAGAGGATTTTATCCTAAACCAAAAAGTTTTACCTTCTTCTCAGCACCTCATGGTATCTTCTCCAAAACTGACCATGTAATTGGTCAGAAAAGAGGCCTCAACAGATATAAAATTATTGAAATAACCTCATGTATCCTATCAGATCACCACAGACTAAGGCAGATCTTGAATAACAACATAAATGATAGAAAGCCAACATATACATGGAAGCTGAACAACACTACTCAATGATAACTTGGTCAAGGAAGAAAGAAAGAAAGAAAGAAAGAAAGAAAGAAAGAAAGAAAGAAAGAAAGAAAGAAAGAAAGAAAGAAAGAAATTAAAGATTTATTAGAGGTTAATGAAAATGAAGCCACAACATACCCAAACTTATGGGACACAATGTAAGCACTCATAAGAGGAAAACTCATAGTGCCTCTGAAAAGAAACTAGAGAGAGCATACACTAGCAGCTTGACAGCACACTGAAAAGCTCTATAACAAAAGGAAGCAAATTTACCCAAGAAGAATAGACTGCAGGAAATAATCACTCAGGGATGAAATCAAACACTTGTAAACAAAATGTACTATAAAAAGAATCAACCAAACCAGGAACAGGTTCTTTGAGAAAATCAAAATGATAGAACAACATGATACAACCTTAGCCAGACAAACAAGAGGGCACAGGGGCAGTATCCTATTAACAAAATCAGAAATCAAAAGGGAAACATAACGACAGAACCTGAGGAAATCCAAAACATCATCAGATCCTACTACAAAAGCCTATACTCAACATAACTGGAAAACCTAGACCAAATGGACAATTTTCTAGACAGATACCACATACAAAAGTTAAATTGGGATCAGATTAACAATCTAAACAGTACATATCCACTAAAGAAAAAGAAGTACTCTCTAGTAGTGTCCCAAACAAGAAGAGCCCAAGACTAGATGTTTAGTGCAGAGTTCTATTAGACCTTCAAAGAAGACCTAATTCCAATTCCCCTCAAAATATTCCACGAAATAGAAACTGAAGATACTCTAACCAATTCGTTCTATGAAGCCACAAATACTCTGATAACTAAACCACACAAAGACTCAACAAAGAAAGAGGACTTCAGACCAATTTCCCTTAATAATATCGATGCAAAAATACTCAATAAAATTCTAGCACACCAAATCCAAGAACACATCAAAGCGATCATCCATGACGATCAAGTAGGCTTCATCCTAGGGATTCAGGGATGGTTTAATACACAGAAATCCATCAATATAATCTACTATATAGACAAACTCAAAGACAAAATTCACATGATTATCACATTAGATGCTGAGAAAGCATTTGACAAAATGTAATACCCATTCATGATAAAATGCTTGGAAAGATCAGGAATTCAAGGCCCATACCTAAACATAATAAAAGCAATATAAAGCAAATGAGTAGTCAACATCAAACTAAATGGCAAGAAACTCGAAGCAATCCCACTAAAATCAGGGACTAGACAAGGCTGCCCACTGTTGCCCTAACTATTCAATATATTACTTGAAGTCCTAGCCAGAACATTTAGACAACAAAAGCAGATCAAGGGGATACAAATTGGAAAGGAAGGATTCAAAATATCACTATTTGCAGATGATATGATAGTATAGATAAGTGACCCTAAAAATTCCACCAGAGATACTCACAGTCAGCTATTGGATGGATCACAGGGTCCCCAATGGAGGAGCTAGAGGAAGTACCCAAGGAGCTAAAGGGATCTGCAACCCTATAGGTGAAATAACATTACGAACTAACCAGTACCCCTGAGCTCTTGACTCTAGCTGCATATGTATCAAAAGATGGCCTAGTCGGCCATCACTAGAAAGAGAGGCCCATTGGACTTGCAAACTTTATATGCCCCAGTACAGGGGAATGCCAGGGCCAAAAAGTGGGTGTGGGTGGGTAGGGGAGTGGGGGGGAGGAGACTTTTGCGATAGCATTGGAAATGTAAATGAGGAAAATACCTAATAAAAATTAAAATATATATATAAAATACCTTGGTGTGACTCTAACTAAGGAAGTGAAAAATCTGTATGATAAGAACTTCAAATCTCTGAAGAAAGACATCAACGAAACCTCAGAAGTTGTAAAGATTGCCTACACTCAAGGAATGTCAGGATTAATATAGTAAAAATAGATATCTTGCTGAAAGCAATCTATAGATTCAATGCAATCCCCATCAAAATTCCAACCCAATTCTTCACAGAGTTAGAAAGGGAAATTTGCAAATTCATCTGGAATAACAGAAAACCTAGGATAACAAAAACTATTCTCACCAATAAAAGTACCTCTGATGAAATCACTATGCCTGTCCTCAAGCTGTACTACAGAGCAATTGTGATTAAAAAAAATAATTAAAAATAAAAAAAAATTGCATGGTACTGGTACTGTGACAGACAGGTAGATCAATGGAATAGAAATGAAGACCTAGAAATGATCCAACATACCTATGGTCTCTTGATCTTTGACAAAGGAGCTGAAAGCATCCAGTGGGGGGGGGGGGGAACCCAGCATTTTCAACAAATGATGTTGGCTCAACTGGCAGTTATTATGTAGAAGACTATGAATTGATCTATTCTTTTTTTTTTTTTTTCCGAGACAGGGTTTCTCTGTGTAGCTCTGGCTGTCCTGGAACTCACTTTATAGACCAGACTGGCCTCGAACTCAGAAATCCACCTGCCTTTGCCTCCCTATTGCTAGGATTAAAGGTGTGTGCCACCACGCCTGGCTGAATTGATCTATTCTTATCTCCTGTACAAAGCTCAAGTCTAAGTAGGTCAAGGAACTCAACATAAACCAGAGACACTGAAACTTATGGAGGAGAAAGTGGGGAACAGCCTCAAAGTCATCAGCACAGGGGAAAATTCCTGAACAGAATAGCAATGGCTTGTGCTGTAAGATCAAGAATCAACAAATGGGAACTCATAAAATTGCAAAGCTTCTGTACAGCAAAGGAAACTGTCAATAAGATAAAAAGGCCACCAACAGATTGAGAAAAGGTCTTTACCAATCCTAAATCAGATACGGGACTCATATCCAAAATATATAATGAGCGTAAGAAGTTGGATAGAAAAACAAATAACCCTATTTAAAAATGGGGTACAGAGCTAAACAAAGAGTTCTCAACTGAGGAATACTGAATGCCTGAGAAGCACCTGAAGAAATGTTTAGCATCCTCAATCATTAGGAAAATGCAAATCAAAACAGCCTTGAGATTCTACCTCACACCAGTCAGAATGGCTAAGATCAAAAATTCAGGTGACAGCAGATGCTGGCAAAAATGTGGAAAAAGAACACTTCTCCATTGTTGGTGGAATTGCAAGCTGGTACACTCTGGAAATCAGTCTGGAGGTTCTGCAGAAAACTGTACATAGTACTACTGGAAGATCCAACAATACCACTCCTGGGCATATACCCAGAAGATGTTCCAACTTATAATAAGGACACATACACCACTATGTTCATAGCAGCCTTATTTATAATAGCCAGAAGCTGGAAAGAACCCAGATGTCCTTCAACAGAGGAGTTAATACAGAAAATGTGGTACATTTACACAATAGAGTACTACTCAGCTATTAAAAACAATGAATTTATGCAATTCTTTTTTTGGGGGGAGGGGGTTGAGACAGGGTTTCTCTGTGCAGTCCTGGCTGTCCTGGAACTCACTCTGTAGACCAGGCTGGCCTCAAAGTCAGATCCACCTGCCTCTGCATCCCAAGTGTTGAGATTAAAGGCGTGTGCCACCACTGCTTGACTGAATTTATGAAAGTCTTAGGTGAATGGATGGATCTGGAGGATATCATCCTGAGTGAGGTAATTCAATCACAGAAGAACACACATGGTATGCACTCACTGATAAGCAGATATTAGCCCAGAAAGTTAGAATACCCAAGATAAAATTTGCAAAACACATAAAACTCAAAAAGAAGGAAGACCAAAATGTGGATCCTTTGATCCTTCTTAGAAGGAGGAACAAAATACCCATGGAAGGAGTTACAGAGACAAAGTTCAGAGGTGAGACTGAATGAAGGACCATCCAGAGACTGCCCCATCTGGGGATCCATCCCAT
Organism: Mus caroli; assembly: GCF_978045245.1. NCBI lineage: Eukaryota > Metazoa > Chordata > Mammalia > Rodentia > Muridae > Mus > Mus caroli. Next base: position 84,664,611 of record NW_028227258.1, on the reverse strand, counting down.
AAACAACCACCAAACCCAGACACTATTGCACATGCCAACAAGATTTTGCTGCCAGGACCCTGAAATAGCTGTGTTCTTTGTGGCTATGCCATTGCCTGGCAAATACAGAAGTGGATGCTCACAGTCATCTATAGGATGGAACACAGGGTCCCCAATGAAGGAGCTAGAGAAAGTACTCAAGGAGCTGAAGGGGTTTGCAGGCCTATAGGAGGAACAACAATATGAACTAGCCAGTACCCTCAGAGCTGCGTGTCACTAAACCACCAATCAAAGAAAGCACATGGTGGGATTCTTGTCTGTAGCTGCATATGTAGCAGAGAATGGCCTTGTCAGGCATCAATGGGAGAAGAGGCCCTTGTTCCTCTGAAAGTTCTATGCCCCAGCATAGGGGAATGCCAAGGCCAGGAAGGGGGAGTGGGTGGTGTTGGGAGCAGGGTGAGAGGGGAGGTTATAGGGGATTTTTGGAGAGGAAACGAGGAAAGGGGATAGCATTTGAAATGTAAATGAAGAAAATATCTAATAAAATTAAAGAAAAAAAAAGAAAGCCTTTAGTATCCAGGAAGCAAAATAAATAGAGTTTCCTTGATGTGTCCAGATGCAATACTATTTAGAATCCTGACAGCAAGACCTATAGATAATAAATGTCGGGTTTTTCATAACTGATCACAAAAGAAATAGAAGATTAATAATGTGGGTTGAGAGGTGAAAAAGGGACAAGTGTTTTTATTTATTTATTTATTTATTTTAGATTTATCAAATGTTTAGAGGGATTTTGGGATGATGACTTTTATTTTCATATATATATATATATATATATATATATATATATATGTGTGTGTGTGTGTGTAACTATGGTGGAGATTCAAGATTTTTGTACTTTTCTTCATAGTAATTCTTGTATTTGTGGTCTGTTATGATTAAAACCATAATTTTTTAGCCCTTGTTCTCATTTCAATCTGTATTTTTATTCATTATCTTCTAAATTGTACATGATTTTATTCCATAAAAGACCTTGGCCTATAACTGAAACTCATTAATGCTATTCCTCAATGGACTTAATGTGAGTCATCAAATAGTAGTTAGGAAACAATGTTTTAGAGCTCTAAGCAAACTTTCATGTTTAGTGTTGAAATTATGTGTCGTAAATTAGCATCATGTTCATATTGGGTCACTGATGAGAATACACAACTGGGATCCACCCAACCTTATGAAAATCAAAATTTTCATTTTAATGATTCTCAAGTAACCCTATGCACATTAAAGTTTGAAAACCATTTGTTAGTTTGTATCACTAACTTTTTTATTTTTCCAAAAGAATTTATTTTCAGAAAAATTAAAATTCAGTTTCAAGACAAATTTAAATCTAACACTTCTTTAACCAAGGGCTTTTTAAAGATAATTTTATTTTCTTTTTTTGCCTTCTTTAATTCTGAAGCCCTAGTGAAACTATTTTAAAGTAATTTCTTTTTCAGAGAACAATAAATATTCTGCCTCACTGATAATCAGAAAATGTACAGAATCCATGACTTTAGTCAAGTCAATAATGACAGTGTCATTATATCAGTAATACATTTTTTATTTATTTTTCATTTATTTATTTTTGCTGCAGGTGGGGTTAATGGCGGGTCACTTTCTCTCACTGTGGATTATTTCTGATCCCACGAGGGGCCTTCAATGTGGCTGACAGATTCAAAATCAGGGACAACGTTTTCTCAAGCCATTTTTCTGAGGCAGTCATTTTAGATTCATACTCTAAGGTTATTGCACGCGAGTCTGGATAAATTCCACATTCAGCTTCCCCAGGTTCTAACCACCTCAGCTGAGCCCCGTTTTGGCAGGAAAAGCTAGGCATGGGGCATGTGGTGGGGGGTAATATGATTCCTCCTTTGGGTTGTTAAAACTCAAGAGGGAAGATGACCCCCTCCCCCTCCAGCTGCTTCCCTCTCCCCATCCTGGGCTGAAACCCTTTGCACAGAGAGCCAGGTGGAAGCTGATGTCTTTCCTCATCTGGCTGTTTTAAAAGCACCATTATGAAGTCGGGATGTACAGTAGTTAACAGTAATATATATATATATATATATATATATATATATATATATATATATATATATATTCATATCTATCATATATACATAAACTGTAAACAAGAGGTAACAGCAGCTTCTAGAAACTGGTTTTCTTCAAGGTTTCCTGTGTGGTAGGCACCTGAAATACTGTAGAAAAGTGTCTGATGTGGTGTTCTCTCAGTGTCCTGCTGCTAGTTGGGTTCTGTTTTGCATGACCAGGAATGGTGCTGTTGAGACTGCTCGGGGCTGCAAGAGGAGACTCTGCTGCCCAGGGTCTCTATTTTCTTCCTGTTTGTGCTCCTATCTGATCAGGCTAGAGACAAACAAAGAGATATATATAAAAGGGGAAAACAAAACAAAACAACAAACAAACAAAAAAAAAAACCAATGTTTTAAGTTTTTATAGCATTTTCCCTCTTTTCCTTTCCTCTCCAAGGCATTACTTGGAGAGTACTTTTTTTATTACTAATTTTGCTGCAATAACTTTCTTGTTTTACTCGCAGCAAGAAACAAAAACCCAAACAGAAAACCCCTCTGAAAAGGTGTAGAAAACAAAAAGTTTGCCTCCTAGGACCAGAGGGGAAGGCCAAGCCCTGTGGCATTTTTCCTCCTCTGTGGTTTGCATTAAATTCCTTTTATCTCTTCTGGATGCTAAACGAGAGGCACTTTTCTTGATGTTTTATTGTATTTTGCTTTTTGTTGGTTTGTTTAACTTTGTTTTCATTTCTACTTCAATTTGCCCCCATGTTCCTTACACACAAGCAAAATATTCCTTCAGTGGACCAAAGTGATGGCGGATGACCTGCATGCTCCACGACCAGCCCAGCAGTCTCTGCCTCACCAAGTGGCACACGTTGGAGACTTGTGTAGTGGAGCAGGAAGCCAAACACCATTTCCATTTCAGTGCACCAGAGGATGTCCTCCTTCTCATTCATGAAGACAGGAAATGCTGGTCTTTATGGAGTTTGACCTGGTGATAATGGTCCTCACTTTGCTGAACTTGGCTATTCTGCCTTGCTCCAGATACTCTTGCAGCTCCAGCTTATCATTCACAGTGGATGTCAATGGCCTGTTCTTGCCAGGAAGGTTACTCCAGAAGTAACAGGCCCTGTGTGCAGCAGAGGCTTCTTTGGCATCCATCACCACAGGGTTGGATTCAAGAAATAGTGAGATGTTTCTCTTGTCCCTAACACCCATGGCTACCACATTCTCAAAGAACCAGAAGAAGGGGCAATCATCTCCCTCCTTGGGCCGCACATCAGGCAGGAGGCAATACAACTCAAAGAAGAGGCAGACTGTACCCTCGTAAAGTCCCTTGCGGGCAAGGACTGCCTCCAGTCACCAAATCGAATGGACCTCATTCCTGAATATGCTTCTGTGTGCCACTGTGGATGTCTCCGAAGTACATGATCTTTCTCTGGTGCTCTACCATGCCCACTGTGATGGAGTCCTCACACACCTCAGTGGCAATGTAGCGGTCACTTGGATGCCCAGGTCCTTCAGCACCACGAGCCTTGTAGCAATTCCATCAAAGGTCAAATTCCTGGTCATGGTTATTGCCAGAGAACATCTGGATTCGAGAAGGCCAGTTTTCCCATCTCCGCAGCAGCCCATAGGTGCCCTTGTGCCCATACATGTAGCAGTTCCAGGGGTCTTTCTTAATGCTTGCCTGGGCAGCTCCTGGACCACCAAGAGATCTACACATTTGACACAAAAGCAACCACAGCAGTTGTTGTTCCCACACATGAGCACTTCAGGTCCCGCACCGCAGAGGTACCCATTGTCATCATACTGGTAAGCACACTCTAAGAAGCAGTTCTTACAGTTCTGGCACATTCCATGAATAAAGAGTGGGTGCTCCAGGGTGGCGTTGAGACTCCCAGATGAGATCCAAATGACCTCAATATTTCTGCACTTCTGGTACACCTATACATGAGCCACTCTCCTGTGTATTCATCAACGTTCTTCCTGACCTTAGGTTTCTCTGTTGGGCTCTTTCTGGGTTTCTTGGCTGGTGGGGGTGGGGCATAAGCAGCTGCCGCAGGCTCCACCAACATGGTTAGGTGTAAACTTCCCTGTAAGGATTCTCCTTGTCTGGTTGCTGCAGGCCCCTAGGACCCAAGGGCTGGAAGTCACTGAGGGTCCATTCAATCATCTGCTTGTTCTGCCTTACCACTGTCACTTTCGTCACTGTCATGGCAAGCTGGAAACATCTTCCCTGCACGGCTGCTGGCCACCTGGAGGACTTTGTAGATGGCTTTGCGGTACACGGGCTGCCTATTGTAGGCGGTCTGGTGGAATGCACTGTAGAAGGGGCTAAGTGGCATGAGATTCTTGACACATACCACTGAGAACTTGCCATCTCTGAACCACATGACCCTGAGAGTACCTCCAGCTGCTCTGCTCCAGCCTGTCATCCACCAAGACACAGTTCGGCCTGGCCACCAGGAGAAACCCCGAAGTCTTCCCGACACCAGCTCTCAATGCCAAAGCCCCAGCCATCCTCACACTTGGGCTCATCATCAGCTGCTTTGGTAGCATTCTTGTCCCTAGCATAGGCCCCTACTGGCTCAGGGGTGGTGGCCACAGTAGGAGATGCAGGGTCTGTGGGCTGCTGCACAGCAGGAGGCTGACCTCCTCCATCTTCTGAGACTCTTCCAGAGGCCTGCTTCTCTTCCACAGCATTCATTACTGCAATCACCTTGGCTTTCTTCTCAGCCCATAGGCCTGGTGCAGCCCCTCTGTAGTACAGCTCAGGTGTCTATACCAGTAATACTTAATCCTTAGATTTAAAACATCAATTCATTGTTTAATGGAATGCTTTACCTTTAATTTGTGGTTACTACATAGAGCCTGAAGTTAGGGTAGAATCTATGTTGTTCTGTGACAGCATGTCTCATGCCCTCTTTCTAGTAGAAAATAGTTTGCCTTAGAAGTATTTTATTCGGTTTACTTGGTCTTGGTGTGATTGCCCATACCAAGTATTTATTGACTTTATATCAAATGGTTGAAAAATATGTGATAGACAAAAAAAAAAAAAAAAAAAAAAAAAAAAAAAGAGTGCACCCGGTGTTAGAGAAGTCACTAATATCCACATGAATGATAGCAACAAAGTTAGCTAATTTTTATTAATCATTTTATTCATTTACATTTCCCAGTTACCCCTCCACAAATCCCTCATCATATGCACTTCTGCTTTGCCTCGATGAAGGTCCTCCTCCACCCATACACCCAGTCCTGCCTCACTTCTCCAGCATCCCCCTGCAATGGGGTATCAATCCTCCTTCCACTTCCACTGATACAGCCATCCTCTGCTACATATGTATCTGGAGGTCTGGCTCCCTCCATGTATGCTTTTTGGTTGATGGTTTAGTCTCTGGGAGCTCTGGTTCAGTTAATTGATATTGTTCTTCCTATGGGGTTGCAATCCCCTTCATCTCTTTCAGTCCTTCCCCTAGCTGTTTCACTGGGATCCTTGGGCTCAGTCTGACGGTTGGCTATGAGTATCTGCATCTATATTGGTCAGGGATTTGGGGATCCTTTCAGGGAACAGCCATCCCAAGCTCCTGTCAGCAAGCAGTTCTTAGCATCGGCAATAGTGTCAGATTTGGTGTCTGCAGATGGGATGGGTCTGTAGTTGCAGCAGTCTCTGGATGACTTTTCCTTCAGGCTATGTTCTGTTTTATGTCCCTGTCTTTCATTTGGACAGGGTTAACAATTCTGAGAAGAATGTGTGGGCCGATCCCACAACTGAGGGCTGTGCCTGTTTGCTGGAGATGGTCTGTACAAGTTCTCTCCCCCCTTTGTTTCGGCTAAAATCATCTCAGTTGGGGCCTGGGAGCCTGGCATCTGGGGGGGTAGCCAAAGTTATCACTCGTTGAAAAAAAAACATAATGGGAAAAGATAGATGTTGACTATACTGGATTATTATAAAATAACAGGTATCTTCCTAGGAACTAGGCCAATATTTTACAAAATCTGTGTTACAGAAAATTTACAAAATTGTTCTATCATATATATTAATTAAATTTCAAGATATATATCTTACATTCATTTCTGAAAATGAAATAAAAATGAAGCAACTGTATCTTGGGTATTCTAAGATTCTGGGCTAATATCCACTTATCAGTGAGTACATATGATGTGAGTTCTTTTGTGATTGGGTTACCTCGCTCAGGATGATGCCCTCCAGGGCCAACCATTTGCCTAGGAATTTCATAAATTCATTCTTTTTAATAGCTGAGTAGTACTCCATTGTGTAAATGTACCACATTTTCTGTATCCATTCCTCTGTTGAGGGGCATCTGAGTTCTTTCCAGCTTCTGGCTATTATAAATAAGGCTGCTATGAACATAGTGGAGCATGTGTCCTTCTTACCAGTTGGAACATCTTCTGGATATATGCCCAGGAGAGGTATTGCAGGATCCTCTGGTAGTACTATGTCCAATTTTCTGAGGAACCGCCAGACTGATTTCCAGAGTGGTTGTACAAACTTGCAATCCCTCCAATAATGGAGAAGTGTTCCTCTTTCTCCACATCCTCGCCAGCATCTGTTGTCACCTGAATTTTTGATCTTAGCCATTCTGACTGGTGTGAGGTGGAATCTCAACATTGTTTTGATTTGCATTTCCCTGATGATTAAGGATGCTGAACATTTTTTCAGGTGCTTCTCAGCCATTTGGTACTGTGGGAAGAGAGGCCCCTTGGTCTTGCAAACTTTATATGCCTCAGTACAGGGGAATGCCAGGGCCAGGAAGTGGGAGTGGGTGAGTAGGGGAGTGGGGTGGGAGGTTAAGGGGGACTTTTGGGATAGCATTTGAAATGTAAATGAAGAAAATACCTAATTACATTTAAAAAATGAAGCAACTTGAGACTCTTTAAATATAGCTTCTCTCTCTGCAGGGAAAACACCACATAAAGTTGAGTTAGAACAAAATATAATCAAAACAGAAACAAGCAGGAAAAAAGCTTAATAAGAGAGAATGGAGGTGTGAATATATGGGAGGCTGTGCCTAAAGAGCATTATATGCTATATAAAAAGATTCTTCAATAACATAGTAGCATGTAAATGAATGAGTGACACTAGAAAAATATTGACTGATAAAGTAATCTTATTATAATCATGTTCTTTATGCCATTTCATATATTGGATAATATAGAACTATTCTATAGCAGTGGTTCTCCACCTGTGGATCATGAACACTTGATGGTTGAATGACACTTTCAGAGATATTGCTGGTGATTAGTAGAAAACTCTAATATTTACATTACGATTCATAACAGTAGTATGATATCAACCTAATTATAGTTATGATGTAGCAAAGAAATTTTATGGTTGAGTGTCAACACAACATATATAACTGTATAAAAGGGTCTCAGAATTTGGGTTGAAAACCACTTCCCTATAGCATAAATTCACTCATATTTATTTCTTATATATAGTGTTATATAAAGATATTATGTATGTATGATTATTTTAGGAAACCTAAAACAATTGTTTTAAATAGTTATAAACTACACTAATATGAACCAATTTCAAGGCCAACATATCTCAATAAATGTATGCATGTTTAGAATAGTCATTCTGAAGCTGTGGGACATCACATTATCTTTTCTTTTTAAATTGAAAATAGTTTTTCTTTCACAGAACGTAATTTAATTATCGTTTCCTCTTGTCCAAATTCCCCAGATCCAATTGGCTTCCACACGTACCCAAATTCTTGCCATTCCTTTTCCTCTCTCATAGAAAACAAACAGATAGCCAGTGATGGTGGCACAAGCCTTTCATTTTAGTGCTTGTGAAACAGGCAGGTAGGTCTCAGAGTTCTAGGCTACCCTGGTCTACAGAGTGAGTTCTAGGACAGTCTGAGATACACAGAGAATCTTGTTTTGAAAAAAAAACAAAAACAAAAACAAATAAATGAATAAGCAAGCAAACAAATAAAAACAAAAAACACCAGGCATTTAATAATACTACTAATAAAAATAATAAATAAAAGCAAAAGAGAATTGGGAAAACAAACAAACATAAAAAAGTTATTAAAAACACTGAGATACACATATAATACGTAAACACAATATAACAAAACATATAAGCAAATTATCTGCAATAGAAAAAAGGTGTGTGTGTTGAGTTTGAGGGAGAGCAACAACAACAAAATAAATAGGTGAAGAATCAATTGAGAAAACATCCCACTATCAATCTCTATCATCTCTAAGCATTAATATGTGATTGTGTGCATACATGTTCATGACACACAGAAACACACACACACATGCACATGCACACACACCCATGCACACTTCCACACACATATTCACATAATAGTTTATGTGTTTAAAGTTTAAAGTTCAGGAACAGTGTGAAGTTATCAGCACAAAAGTAAAACAAGCCTTCACCCCTAATTTCCTAAAGTCTCTATTTTCTTTCTTGTTTAAAGAATAATTGATTTTTGTGAAGGTTTATGTTTCTTGCTTTGTTTGATTTTATTTCTTGAGTGAATGCCAAAGATTCACATAAGGAAATGCGTAACTCTTATCCAACTGATATTTTTTACAGCATAAGATAAAGGTGCTGACTCTAATGTCTTCTCATCTCACTTTTGCTGCAGTACCAGAACCAGTCTCCATTATGAATATTTCAAACGTCTTCTTGCAACATTACACACTTCAGTGCCTCAAGAATAGTTGACTCAAAAGATTAATGGAAGAAATTCACCCTATGAGTTAACATTAAAGCATAGCCAGTGCTAAATGATGAAGAGACTCTACATTATTAAAATAAAAAAAGAAAGAGTGGGATTCTAAAAACAAATTTATCTTCATTTTATGTGTATGACAACTTTTTCTACATGCATGTGTGCATACCATGTCTGAATCTGGTGTCCATGGAAGCAAGAAGATTTTGTCAAATACCCTGAAAATGGAGTGACATATTGTTTTGTGTCACCCTGTGGGTGCTGGAACTCATCATAGTTCATCAGTTACAGCTGCAAATATTCTTAACTACAGAGACATCTCTCCAACTAAGAGGATTTGTGAATATAAAAATTAAATAAGATATGCTTTAGAAATTCTTATATGCACCCTCTGTAACAGTTTCTTCTAAAACATATTATTCTAGGATCCGACTATATCTTAAAAATCGATTATCAAACAGACAAAACACAATGAGCTTAATATCTTTTCCTGTTTTTGTTGGATTTTTTTCTTTATTTACATTTCAAATATTATACCATTTGAAGATCTCCCCTCTGGAGACCCCCTACCCCATTCCCCTCCCCCTGCTTCTATGATGGTGCTCTCCCACTCACCCACTCCCACCTTCCCAGCCTGGCATTCCCCTACACTGGGGCATTGAACCTCCTCAGGCCCAAGGGACTCTCTTCCCACTGATGTCCAACAAGGTCATCCTCTGCCACACATGAACCATGGGTCCCTCCATGTGTACTCTGTAGTTGATGGAGCAGTCTCCAGGAGCTCTTGGGGGGGGGGGGTCCTGGCCAGTTGACACTGTTGCTACCCCCAATGGGGCTACAACCTCCCTCAGCTCCTTCAGTCCCTTCTCCAACTCCTCCATCAGGGACCCCACACTCAATCCAATAGTTGGCTGTGAGCATCTGCCTCTGTATTTGTCAGGCTCTGGCAGAGCTTCTCAGGAGACAGCCAAAATAGGCTCCTTTCAGCAAGCACTTCTTGGCATCCAAGATAGTGTCTGTGTTTGGCAATTGTGTATGGAATGGATCCCTAGGTGGGACAGTCTCTGAAGGGCCTTTCCTTCAGTCTCTGCTCCACACTTTGTCTCCATATTTCCTCCTGTGAGATTTTGTTCTCCCTTCTCAGAAGCACTGAAGCATCCATACTTTTGTCTTCCTTATTCTTAAACTTCATATGGTCTGTGAATTGGATCTTGGGTATTGTGAACTTTTAGGCTAATAATCACTTATCAGTGAATGCATACCATGTGTGTTCTTTTGTGATTGGGTTATCACACTATGGATGATATTTTCAAGTTCCATCCCTTTGCCTGCGGATTTCATGACTTAATTGTTTTTACTAGCTGAATAGAATTCCACTGTGAAATGTACCACATTTTCTGTATTCATCCCTCTGTTGAGGGATATCTGGGTTGTTTCTGGTTTCTGGCTACTATAAATAGAGCTTCTAGAACATAGTGGAGCATGTGTCCTTATTACATGTTGGTGCATCTTTTGGTTATATGCCCAGGAGTGGTATAGCTGGGTCATCAGGTAGTAGTACTATGTCCATAACTTCTGTTGGTTTCACTGTGTCTTTGTTTAGTTTCTGTTTCCAGGATCTGTCATTGATGAAAGTTGGGTGTTGAAGTTTCCATCTATTATTGTGTGAGGTGAAATATATGTTTTGAGCTTTAGTAAAATTTCTTTTATGAATGTGAGTGCCCTTGCATTTGGAGATAAATGTTCAGAATTGAGAATTTTTTTGGTGGGTTCCTCAGAGCTTAAGTAGAGGTCTTACCTGTGCTCATAGGTGTGTCAGCACTCCTCTTAGCATATCATCTTAATGATGAATTAATTGTTCTAAGCAAAGTTTTCTTTATTGTAAAATTTTGGTTTAAGCTCATATGTCCTCATAAATAAAAACAATACTAGATTAGTGGGTACCAAATACATAGTAGGCTTCTACAACTGATTTAAATAAAAATAGATTGCAAAATTACAGTGTTGGTTAATATACCTTTGAAATGAAGTTGTTAAATGTTCTTATAAAATGAGACTGTATATTATGTTATATAATGACTGCTTTAATCTATAGCAAATAATAAGTGACACATTTTAACCAAGTGTGATGCCAGGTTCTGGTATCAGCATAGTTTATAATTCAAAATTCACTCCATATGATTAATTAGGAGAAAATACAAGTCTATGTTTTCATTTGAAGAAAAATGAAACTACAATTACATATCTTATATTAACGATTGCCACTGTAACAACTTCTTGTTCTTCTACCTGAATGCAGTGGAGTTTAGGTTTGAGCAAAGGTACTTCCTTCCCAGTGGACAAGATAAAAGCTAGAGGAAGGGGCTAGGATCCTAATACATCTTTCCAAGGCATAGTCCAGTGGCATAACTTCTTTAGATGAGAGCAGACTTCCTAATCTTTCCACCACCTCCCAATAAGAACATAGGCTGATGAATCAGTTTCCACATGTGAGACTTTGGCATACACTTGAGAACCAAGCTGCAAGAGACATTAAGTAACTAATTATGTAGCACTGTGAGCCCAGGGCTTCTAGCACAATCATTTTTAACCCTGATTATTACTAACACTTATGGAGCTCTTAATATAAAGATATTTAACCTTACTTCTGACAATTACAATCAAGTGCCTCTCAGGCAGATTCTAAAAAAGAATACTAATATTTCCCGATTCAATTGAACAAGTATGTTAAAAAAATCTGTCTTCTATGAATCATTGACCTGTAAGATACAAAGGGAATGCCTGTAAGATCATCATAGCAATTTCTCCTAAATATGCAGTGGTAATTGATAAAAGTATACTTCATCCATTGTACTCTTTTCCAAATGTCACTTTATAAGACTGACTTTGCTTTATATTTTGCCTTTTGAAAGCAAAGAAAACACAATTCCTTTTACAATGCACAAGTTACAGAAGAGTTGAGGCTATAGAGATAACTATAGAACTGTCATAATGAGGCCTGCAATTGAAGACACTACTTAAAGCAAATGGGACTTACTGAAATTTTTTCAGTAAGTCATATCAGAGATAACATTCAAAACCTAACCCAAAAGATTATATGAACAATACAATGTTATTCTTTTGATTCCAAATATATGCATTTTATTTATACCATTCCTATTTCATTAATCTCCCTCAAACTCTTATGCTCCACACATGGCCTCTTTTATTTTAATTATATCATCTACACATATAAGCAATTAATACATAACTAAACCGTACTGCATTCCTTTAATATTGCTCGTGTGGACATACTGTGAAGGCCGACTACTTAGTACTGGAAAATCAATTAGGGATACAGCCCCGAGGATGAATGGTTCTCTCTCTCTCCTGTAGTAATCATAAATTGCCTGAAATCCTTAGTATAAATGTAAGGCCTTGAAAATTTTCTCATATCAATATTGACTTGCCAACTAGTATTGTCATTGTTTAGGTTTCCTTTGGTAATCATATTGTTCACATTTCATGGTTGTAGCTTCCCTGTCATATAAAAAAGACTCTAACTTATAGTGTATCTCTTGACCCTCTGGCTCTTAGAATTTTCTATGGTTTCTTCTATGATGCTCCCTGAACCTTTTGGTGTAAGAGTAATATTATAGATATACCATTTGAGATTGGACACCACGTAACCAGTCATTGAAGTTTTGCAAGTTGTAGCTTTCATTGCTGCTCTCTGATATAAGAAGATCTTCTTTGATGAGAAGTAAGAGCTAAATTACTTTGTGGGTATAAGTGTAAATATTTAGAATTTAGACATTACAGTGTTTTAGAAAATTGGCAATAATATGTTCTGTTATGGGCTCCATGACCTTACCAGATAGCTTATGGGTAGCTAGCCCGGTATATGGTACTAGTCACAAATTGCCTCTTATTGAGAAGGCTGTATTTCAGTTTTCCAGATATGCCATGCCACCAGCATATAAGTGCCATTATTCAGCCTTGAAGATATCTTGCTACACTGCTAATTGTTGTGGTTCAGGACATCCATATGTCAGGATTTGGGCAGGGTTATTCATTGATCATTCACCCTGGTTTTTAATCTCTGAATTAACCAGTATCATTAATTGCTGGGAACCATGGAGTTGGCTTGCCTTGACAAGCATATGTCATAGGTTTTTCAGGTTAGAGTCCATGGCTCCTGGAGTACAATGTGTCTTGCAGTTCCTGAGAGACACATGTGTTCCCTCAGGCAGTGAAGCATTCAGGCCTCTTTGTGTTTCTCTGTATGTTCCTTTACTAGTCAAGAAAACATGAAAGCTTGAAAGGACAATTGGTCTTAGACATTAATCTTGTGTGCCCTGTGTAACTTGCAAACATCATTGTATCCTGGAAATACAACTGTATTGATCCTGGCAATTGCCACTATATTCTGTTTCTGAAAACGGTATAAAAAGTCTGCCCTTAATAGAATTGGGACAGCCTCACTTGAGCTGTGATCCCTTCAATCTGGCCTGATTTAATTCCTTGCAGTCTTATTAGGTGACCTTTGTCCAGTAATTAAGCACAGGAACTTATAATTAATATTGATCATATTAATATTTTAATAGTCTACTATAAGAAATGTATTTCTCATCATTTGTTCCATTCATTACAATCTATGTGTGGCTTTATGACCACTTGTTATACAACACTTGATCTGTTATTTAAAAGGTTACTTAATTTACTTTGCTGTGTCTTAAAAATTAGGATTGAACAATACAAATACTAGTGTTATTATTTAGAAGTCTAACTTTCATTTTTTACTTCAACTAAATAACCCAGAAGTAAGCAAACTATCCAGTGTATCAAGCTTTAAATCTCAGTTAGATAGTCATTGACTTTTAAGCACAGACATAGTATGATTAATTACAAGGTAAAAATAACAATATTGAAAATGCACATGTATAAATAACTACACTGTCAAAACTTCTTGGAAAATTGAGTTGTTATTATATTATTATCATAATTTGGTCATCAGCTATTTGGTTTTAGAGATTTTGGTATGTAGTTACAAATCTAAAATCTGTTAGATAATAATGAAATGTTTGCTGTTGTTGTTTAATTAAATATAGTTAATTTCATTAGGCTCATATCATCTTTTGTTCTCCATTGTAAGCTTTAAACTGGTTAACTAATAAGTTGGTTATTTCGCTGTCACGTTCAAAAAAAGGAGATAAGGGAAAGAAGTAGTACATGGATTTTAGAAAATCAGAGTGGCCTGTTAGTCAAAGGAAGGTGTGAAGACAGAAATCCTATTTACTTCCAATATATGAATCCATAGTCTTTTATGTTTAACTGAAGAAACATTTTCTGATAAGGGAAATTTTTTGGTGAGAAAATTCTCATCCAAAGAGTAAGTCCCTTAATGTCTCAAACAGGTTTGCTGGCATTTAGAAATCTGTTCACTATTTATCTTCACAACCCATATGTTATATATGGGGAGCTTGCATGATTTAGACTTATAAACCACATTAAGGTAAATAACACGAACTTCTAGAATTTATCATTGTGTTTTCTATATGACTATTTTATTTTGTAGATCATAATAAAAAAAAAAAAACATTTCTCCCTTCCCTTTCCCCACCTTAAACCTTCCCATATTCTCCTCATTGCTCTCTTTCAAATTTATGGGGACTTTTTCCCCATTAACTGTTAAACTGTTATTACATGCTTTCCTGTTTGTGTATTTACACATATATTCATATATATATATATATATATATATATATATATATATATATATATATATATCAGTTTTACTTTCATGTATGTTTAAAGGGCTGACCATTTGGTACTGAATAACCACCTGACGTCTCTCCCCTGGAGAAGATGATTTCTCGTGCCCTCTGCACTCTTTGGTTGCCTGTAGTTCATTATGTAAGGTTGAGATCTGTAGGCTTTTCTCCTTTCACTTTGATGTATCTATTGTTGTGTACCTTGTCCAGCTCATTTTTGGGAAGTCATAGATGTAGCTTCTGACATTCCTAGGAGGCATAATCTTGCAGTAAATTCCTTGATCTTCTGGCTCTTACAATCTTCTCATGCCATCTTCCAAAATGTTCACTGAGCCTTAGGTGTGGAAGAGTTTTCTATATCTAATATACCTTGACCAAATAATATACATTCTTCTACCACTCTACTATATTCCTAAAGAACCAAACATGTAATGATGGATAGTTTTTTCATTCCTTAGTAGTACTTACTGCTCTTACAGAGGTTGATAGCTTGCTTACAATGACTTATAACCAACTATAGTCCCAGTAGTCCAGTAGTCAGTAGTCCAGTCCCAGTTCCACTGTCCTATTCTGACAACCACAGAAACCAGATACTCATGTATAGGTAAAGCACTAATGTACACACATATATACATACAATCAAAAAGCAAATATAAAAAATAAAAAAAAACATGAACAACTAAATAACAAATTTCATATTAAAGTAACTTAGATTAGTCTTTGTTTTGTTTGTTTTTCAAGACAGGATTTCTCTGTATAGTCCTGGCCATCCTAGAACTCACTTTGTAGACCAGACTGACCTCAAACTCAAAAATCCACCTGCCTCTGCCTCCCGAGTGCTGGGATTAAAGGTGTGCACCACCATGCCTGGCATTTGTTTGGTTTTTTAGCCTAGTCTTGCATTAAAATTTCTTATAGCATAATAATGGAAATAAAATCTACCAATACAAAGCAAGATTTTGAAACAAATTATATATATATATATATACACACACACATATATATATATAAAACATATGTTATATAATACTTAAAAATAAAAACTCAAAAAGTTAGATTATAGAATATGAAATGTGGCTTAGTTGGCAGAGTGCTTACCTATCACACACAAATCCTGGGTTGAAAGAAAGCACAGCCTGAATCCAGGCCTGGTGGTACCTCCCCAGGATCTCAGCACTTGGGAGATACAAACATGAGGATCAAATGGCCAATACAGGCCAATGTAACCCTATATTACATAGAGAACTTGTGGTTAGCCTAGGATACATGAATCTCTCTCTCTCTCTCTCTCTCTCTCTCTCTCTCTCTCTCTCTCTCTCTCTCTCTCTCTCTTTATATACACATACATCACACATGCATGCATACTACATGGTAAAATTATGATAAAGAAATACAAATAATGACTGTATTATAAAGATGATGATTTATGCACATTACATCTAACATTTTAAAGATTCCAGGTATACTTTTATATTTCATATTATGAAGCCAAGTTTTTAACATCGCACCCTTAAGCATAAATATCAAATAAAATTGATTCATTTAACAAAGTCTAGTCTCCACTGAGCTCAGTTCCAAGTGTGTTGGTCTCTCAACACCTGAGTGATTCCACTCTCATTCCAGCTAATTTCACACACAGTATTTCTCTCCTATAAAACCCCAAGGAAGATGTATACTTTTATCATAACAAAACTGCTACAGGCTGTGGAGATGGTGATGCCTCATCATGAAAGGAATTTGCCCACAAACCTGGCAAACTTAAGTTCTAAGTGTCAGAATCCAGTAAGGGAGCAATGGAGACCATTCTGCCACCAGTAGGGTTCCTGTTGTGCCCTTGGACAATTGAGGCAAACAGCAACATCTCATTAATAACCTCAACTAGGGAAATTGGGTTCTCAGATTGTTTAAAATCTGATCCCTCCAGCTTCCAGCCACTTTGGTAATGGGAAAAAATGTACTTACCTGTCACTATCTAATGGGTGTAAAGGCATTCTGAGTACCCCTGTATCAGTAGCCATTCTTCCTGAGGTCTCTGCCAGGAGCCTTTCATTGGATGTTGTCACAGCAATCTCATCACTAGGGCAACAGTCAGCTCCAGAGGGCTGTAGCCTGTTTCCTTGACTGATCCAATCATGCTCAGGGGTTCCCCTGTCAGTTTAAGTCAAGCAAGGCTTTTCTGCTGGTGTTTGCTGCTACTTCGCTGACAGCTTCTTTCAGAATGGTGTCTAATTGCCTTTGGGTCTTGTGTCTCTGGAAAAATAGTTTGGGAGGAGTGAGTTCCTGGCTGCCAAATAGCTCCAACATGGCCTACTTCCTACCACTATCAACAGTGGAAAGGGGAAGGAGACAATTGTTTCAACATAGATTTCTTCTCACCTCCTTACAGAAGCTTGACACATTTCACTCCACACAAACACACATATAGTAATTAATGATGATGATGATGATAAAGTTTTTAAAATAAATAATATATAGACTTAACCATTCAAGGGGAAATCAGCATGGTCATAATTAATAAGTAATTTTAAAATGAATTTTATAAAATATAAAAAATGGAAGATGAGAGGATTTCTCCAATAATTTATCATTTTCACTTTACATTTTGATCACAGTCCCCTCCCTCCTCTCTTCCCAGTTGTACCCTTACCAATCTATCATTCCTATTGCCTCCCCTCCTGTCTCCTTAGAGAAGGGAAGAGTTGTGGAGAATTTTTAAAATGTGAATAATTTAAATATGGAGTTATTTATTTTTTTATTCTTAAATATTGGTGTACAACTAGCATTTTTTGAGTAAACGGAGCCCAGTTTAAGAAAATATCTAATAAAAAATTGTCAAAAAAAAAGAAAAGAAATATCAACAGCCTTGTTAGCCATCATAGACAGGTGCAGAAAAACAAAACAAAACAAAACAAAACAAAAATCTACCTTCAAAGTGACAGCCAATGAGAGTATAAACGAGAGGACGAAAGCAATATCAGTAGTGATAAGAACAAAAGGTTACTGAAGCAAACAAAACATAAAATGACTGTAAAGGATTTTGCAAAGGCACTGGGAATAAAATAGGATTGGATTTGAACCACCTAGAAAGAAATGCCATATGACTGACTCTAAGATAGTTTGATTTTGCCTTAAATGTAAGCTATTAGTATATTCATTGCACATGCAACCATGTGAACTCTAAACAATACTGCTAAGTGTGGTAGAACACCCTCACCACCTACTTTAGGTACTCTAGAGGTTGAAGGAGAGCTACAGAGACTTTGAGGTCAGCCTAGCAACCTTAGAAAGACTATATCAAAATTGAACAAGAGAAGGCTGGGATTGTCTCTCGGGAAATACTTTTGCTGACCCTCCTCCAGAGCCTTGATTCATTTCCCTATAGGACAAAATTAGGATATTTCAAACCATCAAACAATACGTACACTCAAATGTGTCTCAGATTATATGTTCAATTTAAAAAGGTTTCAGAATACTGAAAAGAAACTCTTGAATAGTACATACTTTATCAGAATTTTATTATCATTTGTATTCTTTTAGGAATCAGGTGATTTTGCTATGTCATAGCTGTATGATTTCTAAATGCACTAAAAAGCCTAATTTCAGTTTTACATGTTATGTTTTGATAGTGTATTTCTTAGACTATGGGTTGTTTATGTGTTTTAATAAAGTTGTCATGTTCCCAAAAGCTTATTTGTTTTAAATACATACAGACACACACAAACACTCACACACACGTTTGTGCACACACAATGAAAAAAAGTGTGTGTGTGTACATTGAATTTAAGTTTAACTTATATTTTATGTTTTAAATATATGCCATTGCACTGTAAATCTGAATAGTTTATAAATGAGAATATTTATCATATATAAACATTTGGATTACTTGCATTTATTTGTATTTTGATTTATGAGTAGATATACAGAGCATTTCTTAATAGTATTGGAAATTGAAAATATGTTGAATTTAATACTGGAAGCAATGGGTAATACTGAATAGTATTAATGTATTTTGAACAATATTAAATTTTGAATATATACCACATACCAATCAAGTTTGTTTTTTTGTTTTTTTGTTTTTTTTTCTAGTTTACCTTTACGACAAACATCAAATTCATGTTTGTTTTTTTTTTCTGAATGTTTTCCTCATTTTATTCACAGTTCTCTTTGGATATAGAAATAGTGTATAAGCACTTTACAGTTCAGTTACAACTTGAGGAGACAAGAAATATTGATCACTTTGGTACACATCTATCGTTTCAGCACTTAAAAGGTGAAAGCAGGATGATAGCCACTTTGAGTCCACCCTGGTCTATATAGCAACATCCTTATCTCAAAAGAATAAAATTAAAACAGACAAAAATAAAGTAGCTTCCCTAACACATACTCTAACATATACTCAGTTCTCTAGATAGTTCTTAGAATAGGACACCCAAAAAAGCCATCTGTCAAATAAATCATCAGTAGTCTATAGTCATATGTTTATTATTTCCCTAGAGTAAAATAACGGCATCTCACACTGGTTGAGAGGGTTTCATGTCTTCCTATTGTATAATAGGACTTTTACTGAGGAGACAAAGCACACATGTCTACTCACCCCTGATAGGGAACTCAGAGCAGACCAAAGTATGGATACCACAAAAGTCAAACTTTGTAAATGAATGAATTTTACTGGGGTTATTTGAAAGACTATACATAAGAGAACATTAACCACGGCAGAAAGGACTCATAGATAGCCATGTCACCAAAGCCCCCATGGGCATAAGTGATATCTCAGAAAACTGGGAAACATGAACCATAATGCACAGCCCCCAGGCAAGGTGGAAGGTCCTTTCTGAGTGACTCAAGCACTCCCAGGCAGCTTGGCTGTGTTACATCAATGTTATGTCTAAAGAAGTCCATATCTCTTGAAATGAGATCACACTGGACTATATATGGAATGAGTTCTGGCTGTTATTTAAAAGTCATAAACCCTGAAAAAACTTGTGAAATGGATGCCTTATGACCAAAAGGAATAATACACACACACACACACACACACACACACACACACACACACCCCTTGCAGAAAAGACATATGATTCCATTGAGCAGTAACAAAAATCCATAACAACAACAAAATTCGCATAACAAAATCCATGCTGGCCTCCAGGCTACTTCAGATCCCTACTCCCATGTATTTGTTGTGTATTTCAAAACCTCCACACTAGGATCCTGGCCCTTCTCGCTTCCTCAGCTGTCCAGTGGCAAGACTTTTTCTCCTGCTCTTATGTTCTTGCTAATCTCTTTCTCATGCGATTCTGCTATCTCCACATTATCCTCTTGCACTCTCTTACTGATATCTCTGGCTGTGTTCATTCTACTTCTCTGTATCTGCTATGGACACTTCCAGATCACTTTGGATATTCTCTCTCTCTCCTATTTACAATAAAAACCTCCCTTTACTATCTTAACCACTGTTCTATTGCTGTGAAAACAGACCTTGACCAGGGAAACTCTTATGAAAGAATGAATTTAATTAGTGGCTTGCTTACACTTTCAGAGGTTTGGTTCATTAGCATCATGGTGAAGAACCTGGCAATTTGCAAGCAGGTGCTATATAACAGTAGCTGAGAGCTACATCCTGATTCATTGGCAGAGAAAGAGAGATTTAGTCTGGCATGAGCTTTAAAAACCCCAAAGCTCACCAGTGATCAACATCTACCATCTTTCTAATCCTATAACATCTCACTTCTTGGTGTGTAAGCATTCAAATACATGAGCCTATGAGGGACATTTTGTATTCAAACAACCACCTTCTACTATCTGGTACCCAACATTTACAGGCATATCATAGTGCAATAACAGTTAAAGATAGACTATGAGAGCCATGTATAGGATAATGTGGAGATAGCAGAATTGCATGAGAAAGAGATTAGCAAGAACATATGAGCAGGAGAAAAAGTCTTGCTACTGGACAGCTGAGGAAGCAAGAAGGGCCAGGATCCTAGTGTGGAGGTTTTGAAATACACAACAAATACATGTTGTGTACAAGTTTCATGAGTTTGCACTGTAGAATTGGGTTGGATTTTTCTTAGATTAACAGAATAAAGATGACTCAGTTGTAGTTTATCATCCCTGTAAATCTGAGCAGTCTACCCCCAAACATGCTGGAATGAAGACAAAATTAGTTATAAAACAGAGATTAGCTTCCTGTCCTGCCAGCACCACGGGGTAACTAGGGCACAGAGTCGGCTGACACCCTCAAGCTACCCACAAGACACGCCAGGGGATCTTAAGACCTCTGGTGAGTGGAACAAGGCTGCTGCTCTGCTCCAATCCAATTGGGCGGGACCTGAGTTTGCATTAATTAGGGAAGCAGAAAACCCGGCCTGATCAGGGGCACAAGTCCCTTCCGGTCCTGCTAGCATCAGGGTAGCTAGGGCGCAAAGTCCACTTCCTCCATGGGATCTTAAGACCTCTGGTGAGTGGAACACAGCTTCTGCTCCAATCCAATCTCGAGGGACCTGAGACTGCATTAATTAGGAGAGCAGAAAACCCGACCTGATCAGGGGCACAAGTACGCCAGCACAGGGGTACCTTGGGCGTGGACACCTGTAAGGTAAGGTATACACAGGACACTCCACGGGATTTTAAGACCTCTGTGAGTGGATCAAAACTTCTGCCAGGAGGCAGGTTCGAACACCAGATATCTGGGTAACTTCTCTGCAAGAGGAAAGCTTGCCTGCAGAGAGAACTCTGACTACTGAAACTCAGGAGAGATCTAGTCTCTCAGGTCTGCTGATAGAGGCTAGCATAATCACCTGAGGAACAAGATCTAACCAGAGACAACTACAACAACTAACTCCAGAGATTACCAGATGGTTAAAGGAAAACGTAAGAATCTTACTAACAGAAACCAAGACCACTCACCATCATCAGAATGCAGCACTACCACCCCACCCAGTCCTGGGCACCCCAACATACCTGAAAAACTAGACTCGTATTTAAAAGTATATCTCATGATAATGGTAGAGAACATCAAGAAGAATGATAATAACTCACTTAAAGAAATACAGGAGAACACTGCTAAACAGGTAGAAGACCCTAAAGAGGAAGCACAAAAATCCCTTAAAATATTGCAAGAAAACATGACCAAACAGGTGATGGAATTGAATAAAACCATCCAAGAGCTAAAAAGGGAAGTAGACACAATAAAGAAAACCCAAAGTGAGGCAAAACTGGAGATAGAAACCCTCGGAAAGAAATCTGGAAACATATATGCAAGCATCAGCAACAGAATACAAGAGATGGAAGAGAGAATCTCAGGTACAGAAGATTCCATACAGAACATCGGCACAACAATCAAAGAAAATACAAAATGCAAAAAGATCCTAACTCAAAACATCCAGGAAATCCAGGACACAATGAGAAGACCAAACCTAAGGATAATAGGAGTAGATGAGAATGAAGATTTTCAACTTAAAGGGCCAGCAAATATCTTCAACAAAATTTTAGAAGAAAACTTCCCAAACCTAAAGAAAGACATGGCCATGAACATACAAGAAGCCTACAGAACTCCAAATAGACTGGAATAGAAAAGAAATTCTTCCCGACACATAATAATCAGAACAAAAAATGCACTAAATAAAGATAGAATATTAAACGCAATAAGGAAAAAAGGTCAAGTAACATATAAAGGCAGGCCTATCAGAATTACACCAGACTTTACACCAGAGACTATGAAAGCCAGAAGATCCTGGACAGATATTATGCAGACCCTAAGAGAACACAAATTCCAGCCCAGGCTACTATACCCAGTCGAACTCTCAATTACCATAGATGGAGAAACCAAAGTTTTCCATGACAAAACCAAATTCACACATTAACTTTCCATGAACCCAGCCCTTCAAAGGATAATAACAGAAAAAAAAAACAAAAAAAACCCAAAAAACAAAATAAACCAAAACAAACAAACAAACAAACAAACAAACAAAAAACAATACAAGGACGGAAACCATGCCCTAGAAAAAGCAAGAAAGTAATGCCTCAAAAACCAAAAAGAAGACATCCACAAAACCAGAATGCCAACTCTAAAAATAAAAATAATAGGAAGCAACAATTACTTTTCCTTAATATCTCTTAATATCAATGGACTCAATTCCCCAATAAAAAAGACATAGACTAACAGACTGGCTACACAAACAGGACCCAACATTCTGCTGCTTACAGGAAACCCATCTCAGGGAAAAAGACAGACACTACCTCAGAATGAAAGGCTGGAAAACAATTTTCCAAGCAAATGGTATGAAGAAACAAGCTGGAGTAGCCATTCTAATATCGAAAAAAATGGACGTCTAACCCAATGTTATAAAAAAGACAAGGAGGGACAGTTCAAACTCATCAAAGGTAAAATCGTCCAAGAGGTACTCTCAATTCTGAATATCTATACTCCAAATAAAGGGCAGCCACATTCATTAAAGAAACTTTAGTAAAGCTCAAAGCACATATTTCACCTCACACAATAATATTGGGAGACTTCAACACACCACTTTCATCAATGGACAGATCATGGAAACAGAAACTAAACAGGGACAAAATGAAACTAACAGAAATGATGAGAAAAATGGACTTGACAGATATCTACAGAACATTTTATCCTAAAACAAAAGGATATACCTTTTCTCAGCGCCTCATAGTACCTTCTCCAAAATTGACCATATAATTGGTCACAAAACAGGCCTCAACAGATACAAAAATATTGAAATCGTCCCATGCATCCTATCATACCACCATGGACTAAGGCTGATCTTAAATAACAAAATAAATAATAGAAAACCAACATTCACGTGGAAAATGAACAACACTCTTCTCAATGATACCTTGGTCAAGGAAGGAATAAAGAAAGAAATTAAAGACTTTTTAGAGTTTAATGAAAATGAAGCCACAACATACCCAAACTTATGGGACACTCTGAAAGCACTTCTAAGAGGGAAACTATAGATCTGAGTGCCTCCAAAAAGAAACTAGAGAGAGCACAAACTAGCAGCTTGACAACACACCTAAAATCTCTAGAAAAAAAGGAAGTAGATGGCAGGAAATAATCAAAATCAGGGGGGAATTCAACCAAGTGGAAACAAGAAGAACTGTTCAAAGAATCAACCAAAGGAGGAGCTGGTTCTTTGACAAAATCAACAAGATAGATAAACCCTTAGCCAGACTTACTGGAGGGCACAGGGACCACATCCTAATTAACGAAATCAGAAATGAAAAGGGAGACCTAACAACACACCCTGAAGAAATCCAAAGTACCATCAGATCATTCTACTAAAGGCTATACTCAACAAAACTGGAAAATCTGGACAAAATGTACAAATTTCTAGACAGATACCATATACCAAAGTTAAACCAGGATCAAGTTAATGATCTAAACAGTACCATATCCCCTAAAGAAATAGAAGCAAAAAAAGCCCAGGAGCAGATGGGTTTAGTGCAGAGTTCTATCAGACCTTCAAAGAAGATTTAATTACAGTTTTGCATAAACTATTCCACAAAAGAGAAGTAGAAGGTACTCTACCCAACTCATTCTATGAAGCCTCAATTACTCTGATACCTAAACCACAGAAAGATCCAACAAAGATAGAGAACTTCAGACCAATTTCCCTTATGAATATCGATGCAAAAATACTCAAGACAGTGATCTGCCCTGCAGGGAGCGCCATCCTGGCTCCGGGACTCCGCCGAACTTAGTCTGTACAGGTGAGAGTGAGGACCACAGAGGCAGACAGCTTCTGGGACAGGTGGGAGCCACAGAGCCGCTGAGGCAGCACCCTTTTGGGGCTGCAGACATCCGGCACCCTCCCAGCCGGAGGACAGTGATCTGCCCTGCAGGGAGCACCATCTTGGCTCCAGGACTCTGCCGAACTTAGTCTGTACAGGTTAGAGTGAGGACCACAGAGGCAGACAGCTTCTGGGACAGGCGGGAGCCACAGAGCCACTGAGGCAGCACCCTTTTGGGGCCGCAGACATCCAGCACCCTCCCAGCTGGAAGACAGTGGTCTGCCCTGCACAGGAGCCCTCTGCCTCAGGAGCAGGGAGCACATCTTGGATCCAGGACTCCACTGAACTTAGGAACTTAGTCTGCACAGCTGAGAGTGTGCACCACAGAAGCCTACAGCTTCTGTGACCTGCCAAAGCAACACAGCATCTGGGAAAGGTCCTTTTTTCCGCCTTCTTCTTCGGCCAGGAGGAGGTCCAAACGCCAGATATCTGTACACCTTCCCTTTAAGAGGAAAGCTTGTCAGCAGGGAGTGCTCTAACCACTGAAACTCAGAGGAGAGAGCCTGTCTCCCAGGTCTGCTGACAGACGATACTCAGAATCACCAGAAGAACAACCTCTGAACAGAGACAACTATAAGAACTCCAGAGATTACCAGATGGCGAGAGGTAAACGTAAGAATCCTACAAACAGAAACCAAGACCACTCACCATCATCAGGACCCAGCACTCCCACTTCCCCCAGTCCAGGGCACCCCAACACACCTGAAAAGCTAGTCCTGGATTTAAAAGCATATCTCATGATGATGGTAGAGGACATCAAGAAGGACTTTAAAGAACTACAGGAGAACATGGCTAAAGAGTTACAAGTCCTTAAAGAAAAACAGGAAAACACAACCAAACTGGTAGAAGTCCTTAAAGAGAAACAGGAA
The DNA here is from genome assembly GCF_978045245.1 of Mus caroli. Taxonomy (NCBI): domain Eukaryota; kingdom Metazoa; phylum Chordata; class Mammalia; order Rodentia; family Muridae; genus Mus; species Mus caroli. Next base: position 84,639,409 of record NW_028227258.1, on the reverse strand, counting down.
AACACATCCAATCAGATGATGGAAATGAACAAAACCATACTAGACCTAAAAAGGGAAGTAGACACAATAAAGAAAACCCAAAATGAGGCAACACTGGAGATAGAAACCCTAGGAAAGAAATCTGGAACCATAGATGCAAGCATTAGCAACAGAATACAAGAGATGGAAGAGAGAATCTCAGGTGCAGAAGATTCCATAGAGAACATCGGCACAACAATCAAGGAAAATGGAAAATGCAAAAAGATCCTAACTAAAAACATCCAGGAAATACAGGACACAATGAGAAGACCAAACCTACGGATAATAGGAGTGGATGAGAATGAAGATTTTCAACTCAAAGGACCAGCAAACATCTTCAACAAAATTATAGAAGAAAACTTCCCAAATCTAAAGAGATGCCCATGAACATACAAGAAGCCTACAGAACTCCAAATAGGCTGGACCAGAAAAGAAATACCTCCCGACACATAATAATCAGAACAACAAATGCACTAAATAAAGATAGAATACTAAAAGCAATAAGAGAAAAATGCCAAGTAACATATAAAGGCAAGCCTATCAGAATTACACCAGATTTTTCACCAGAGACTATGAAAGCCAGAAGATCCTGGACAGATGTTATACAGACACTAAAAGATCACAAATTCCAGCCCAGGCTACTATACCCAGCCAAACTCTCAATTAACATAGATGGAGAAACCAAAGTATTCCATGACAAAACCAAATTCACACATTATCTCTCCACGAATCCAGCCCTTCAAAGGATAATAACAGAAAAAAACCAATACAAGGACAGGAACCACGCCCTAGAAACAACAAGAAGGTAATCCCTCAACAAACCCAAAAGAAGACAGCCACAAGAACAGAATGCCAACTTTAACAACAAAAATAACAGGAAACGACAATTACTTTTCCTTAATATCTCTTAATATCAATGGACTCAACTCCCCGATAAAAAGACATAGACTAACAAACTGGCTACACAAACAAGACCCAACATTTTGCTGCTTGCAGGAAACTCATCTCAGAGAAAAAGATAGACACTACCTCAGAATGAAAGGCTGGAAAACAATTTTCCAAGCAAATGGTATGAAGAAACAAGCTGGAGTAGCCATTCTAATATCTGATAAGATTGACTTCCAACCCAAAGTCATCAAAAAAGACAGGGAGGGGCACTTCATACTCATCAAAGGTAAAATCCTCCAAGAGGAACTATCAATCCTGAATATCTATGCTCCAAATACAAAGGCAGCCTCATTCATTAAAGAAACTTTAGTAAATCTCAAAGCACACATTGCACCTCATACAATAATAGTGGGAGACTTCAACACACCACTTTCACCAATGGAAAGATCATGGAAACAGAAACTAAACAGGGACACAGTGAAACTAACAGAAGTTATGGATCAAATGGATCTGGCAGATATCTACAGAATATTTTACCCTAAAACAAAAGGATACACCTTCTTCTCAGCACCTCATGGTACATTCTCAAAAATTGACCACGTATTTGGGCACAAAACAGGACTCAACAGATACAAAAATATTGAAATTGTCCCATGCATCCTATCAGATCACCATGGACTAAGGCTGATCTTCAATAACAAAATAAATAATAGAAAGCCAACATTCACGTGGAAACTGAACAACACTCTTCTCAATGATACCTTGGTCAAGGAAGGAATAAAGAAAGAAATCAAGGACTTTTTAGAGTTCAATGAAAATGAAGCCACAACATACCCAAACTTATGGGACTCAATGAAAGCATTTCTAAGAGGAAAACTCATAGCTCTGAGTGCCTCCAAAAGGAAACTAGAGAGAGCACACATTAGCAGCTTGACAACACACCTCAAAGCACTAGAACAAAAGGAAGCAAATTCACCCAAGAGGAGTAGATGGCAGGAAATAATCAAACTCAGGGGCGAAATCAATCAAGTGGAAACAAGAAGAACTATTCAAAGAATCAACCAATCAAGGAGCTGGTTCTTTGAGAAAATCAACAAGATAGATAAACCCTTAGCCAGACTCACTAGAGGGCACAGGGAAAGCATTCTAATTAACAAAATCAGAAATGAAAAAGGAGACATAACAACAGATCCTGAAGACATCCAAAACACCATCAGATCCTTCTACCAAAGGCTATACTCAACAAAACTGGAGAACCTGGATGAAATGGAGAAGTTCCTAGACAGATACCAGGTACCAAAGTTGAACAAAGATCAGGTTAATGATCTAAACAGCCCTATATCCCCCAAAGAAATAGAAGCAGTCATTAATAGTCTCCCAACCAAAAAAAGGCCAGGACCAGATGGGTTTAGTGCAGAGTTCTATCAGACCTTCAAAGAAGATCTAATCCCAGTTCTTCACAAACTATTCCACAAAATAGAAACAGAAGGTACTCTACCCAACTCATTCTATGAAGCCACAATTACTCTGATACCTAAACCACAAAAAGACCCAACAAAGATAGAAAACTTCAGACCAATATCCCTTATGAATATTGATGCAAAAATCCTCAATAAAGTTCTTGCTACCCGAATCCAAGAACACATCAAAACAATCATCCATCCTGACCAAGTAGGTTTCATCCCAGGGATGCAGGGATGGTTCAATATACGGAAATCCATCAACGTAATCCAGTATATAAACAAACTCAAAGACAAAAACCACATGGTCATCTCGTTAGATGCAGAAAAAGCATTTGACAAAATCCAACACCCATTCATGATAAAAGTCTTGGAAATATCAGGAATTCAAGGCCCATACTTAAACATGATAAAAGCAATATACAGCAAACCAGTAGCCAACATCAAAGTAAATGGTGAGAAGCTTGAAGCAATCCCTCTAAAATCAGGGACTAGACAAAGCTGTCCACTTTCTCCATACCTATTCAACATAGTACTTGAAGTCCTAGCCAGAGCAATTCAACAAGGAAAGGAGATCAAAGGGATACAAATTGGAAAAGATGAAGTCAAAATATCACTTTTTGCAGATGATATGATAGTATATATAAGTGACCCTAAAAATTCCACCAGAGAACTCCTAAACCTGATAAACAGCTTCGGTGAAGTAGCTGGATATAAAATTAACTCAAACAAATCAATGGCCTTTCTCTACACAAAGAATAAACAGGCTGAGAAAGAAATTAGGGAAACAACACCCTTCTCAATAGTCACAAATAATATAAAATATCTTGGCGTGACTCTAACAAAGGAAGTGAAAGATCTGTATAATAAGAACTTCAAGTCTCTGAAGAAAGAAATTCTAGAAGATCTCAGAAGATGGAAAGATCTTCCATACTCATGGATTGGCAGGATCAACATTTTAAAAATGGCTATCTTGCCAAAAGCAATCTACAGATTCAATGCAATCCCCATCAAAATTCCAACTCAATTCTTCAACGAATTAGAAAGTGCAATCTGTAAATTCATCTGGAATAACAAAAAACCTAGGATAGCAAAAACTCTTCTCAAGGATAAAAGAACCTCTGGTGGAATCACCATGCCAGACCTAAAGCTTTACTACAGAGCAATTGTGATAAAAACTGCGTGGTACTGGTATAGTGACAGACAAATAGAACAATGGAATAGAATTGAAAACCCAGAAATGAACCCACACACCTACAGTCACTTGATCTTCGACAAGGGAGCTAAAACCATCCATTGGAAGAAAGACAGCATTTTCAACAAATGGTGCTGGCACAACTGGATGTTATCATGTAGAAGAATGTGAATCAATCCATTCCTATCTCCTTGTACTAAGGTCAAGTCTAAGTGGATCAAGGAACTTCACATAAAACCAGAGACACTGAAACTTATAGAGGAGAAAGTGGGAAAAAGCCTTGAAGATATGGGCACAGGGGAAAAATTCTTGAATAGAAAAGCAATGGCTTGTGCTGTAAGATCGAGAATTGACAAGTGGGACCTCATGAAACTGCAAAGCTTCTGCAGGGCAAAAGACACCATCAATAAGACAAAAAAACCACCAACAGATTGGGAAAGGATCTTTACCTATCCTAAATCAGATAAGGGTCTAATATCCAATATATATAAGGAACTCAAGAAGGTGGACTCCAGAAAGTCAAATAACCCCATTAAAAAATGGGGCTCAGAATTGAACAAAGAATTCTCACCTGAAGAATACCAAATGGCAGAGAAGCACCTGAAAAAATGTTCAACATCCTTAATCATCAGGGAAATGCAAATCAAAACAACCCTGAGATTCCACCTCACACCAGTCAGAATGGCTAAGATCAAAAATTCAGGTGACAGGAGATGCTGGCGGGGATGTGGAGAAAGAGGAACACTCTTCCATTATTGGTGGGATTGCAAGCTTGTACAACCACTCTGGAAATCAGTCTGGCGGTTCCTCAGAAAATTGGACATAGTACTACCGGAGGATCCAGCAATACCTCTTCTGGGCAGATATCCAGAAGATGTCCCAACCGTTAAGAAGGACACATGCTCCACTATGTTCATAGCAGCCTTATTTATAATAGCCAGAAGCTGGAAAGAACCCAGATGTCCCTCAACAGAAGAATGGATACAGAAAGTATGGTACATTTACACAATGGAGTACTACTAAGCTATTAAAAAGAATGAATTTATGAAATTCCTAGCCAAATCGATGGACCTGCAGGGCATCATCTTGAGTGAGGTAACACAATCACAAAGGAATTCACACAATATGTATTCACTGATAAGTGGATATTAGCCCAAAACTTAGGATACCCAAGATATAAGATACAATTTGCTAAACGCATGAAACTCAAGAAGAATGAAGACCAAAATGTGGACACTGTGCCCCTTCTTAGAATTGGGAACAAAACACCCATGGAAGGAGTTACAGAGACAAAGTTTGGAGCTGTGATGAAAGGATGGACGATCTAGAGACTGCCGTATCCAGGGATCCATCCCATAATCAGCTTCTAAACGCTGACACCATTGCATACACTAGCAAGATTTTGCTGAAAGGACCCAAAGATAGCTGTCTCTTGTGAGACTATGCAGGGGCCTAGCAAACACAGGAGTGGATGCTCACAGTCAGCTATTGGATGTATCACAGGGCTTCCAATGGAGAAGCTAGAGAAAGTACCCAAGGAGCTAAAGGGATCTGCAACCCTATAGTTGGAACAACATGATGAACTAACCAGTACCCCGGAGCTCTTGTCTCTAGCTGCATATGTATCGAAAGATGGCCTAGTCGGCCATCACTGGAAAGAGAGGCCCATTGGACTTGCAAACTTTATATGCCCCAATATAGGGGAATGCCAGGGCCAAAAGAATGGGAATGGGAGGGTAGGGAATTGGGGGGGGCAGTATGGGGGACTTTTGGGATAGCATTGGAAATGTAATTGAGGAAAATATGCAATAAAAAAAATAAAAATAAATAAAAAAATACTCAATAAAATTGTCACTATCTGAATCCAAGAACACATTAAAACAATCATCCATCCTGACCAATTAGGTTTTATTCCAGGGATGGTTTAATATATGGAAATCCATCAAAGTAATCCATTATTTAAACAAACTCAAAGACAAAAACCACATGATCATCTCCTTAGACAGGGAGAAAGCACTTGAAAAAATCCAACACCAATTCATGATAAAAGTCTTGGAAAAATCATTAATTCAAGGCCCATAACTAAACATGATAAAAGCAATCTGCAGCAAACCAGTAGCCAACATCAAAGTATATGTTGAGAAGCTGGAAGCAATCCCACTAAAATCAGGAACTAGACAAGGCTGCCCACTTTCTCTCTATCTATTAAACATTGTACTTGAAGACCTAGCCAGAACAATTCGACAACAAAAGGAGATCAAGGGGATACAAATTGGAAAATAAGAAGTCAAAATATCACTTTTTGCAGATGATATGATAGTATTTTTAAGTGACCCTCAAAATTCCACCAGAGAACTCCTAAACCTGATAAACAGCTTAGGTGAAGTAGCTGGATATAAAATTAAGTCAAACAAGTCAATGGCCTTTCTCTCTACAAAGAATAAACAGGCTGAGAAAGAAATTAGGGAAACAACACCCTTCTCAATAGTCACAAATAATATAAAATACCTTGTCGTGACTCTAACTAAGGAAGTTAAAGATCTGTATGATAAGAAATTCAAGTGTCTGAAGAAAGAAATTAAAGTAGATCTCAGAAGATGGAAAGATCTCCCATGCTCATGGATTGGCAGGATCAACATTGTAAAAATGGCTATCTTGCCAAAAGCAATCTACAGATTCAATGCAATCCCCATCAAAATTCCAACTCAATTCTTCAACGAATTAGAAAGAGCAATCTGCAGATTCATCTGGAATAACAAAAAACCTAGAATAGCAAAAACTCTTCTCAAGGATAAAAGAACCTCTGGTGGAATCACCATGCCGGACCTAAAGCTCTACTACAGAGCAATTGTGATAAAAACTGCATGGTACTGGTATAGTGACAGACAAATAGACCAATGGAATAGAATTGAAGACCCAGAAATGAACCCACACACCTATGGTCACTTGATCTTCGACAAGGGAGCTAAAAACATCCAGTGGAAGAAAGACAGCATTTTCAACAAATGGTGCTGGCACAACTGGTTGTTAACATGTAGAAGAATGCGAATCGATCCATTCCTATCTCCTTGTACTAAGGTCAAGTCTAAGTGGATCAAGGAACTTCACATAAAACCAGAGACACTGAAACTTATAGAGGAGAAAGTGGGGAAAAGCCTTGAAGATATGGGCACAGGGGAAAAATTCCTGAATAGAACAGTAATGGCTTGTGCTGTAAGATCTAGAATTGACAAGTGGGACCTCATGAAACTACAAAGCTTCTGCAAGGCTAAAGACACCATCAATAAGACAAAAAAACCACCAACAGATTGGGAAAGGATCTTCACCTATCCTAAATCAGATAAGGGACTAATATCCAATATATATATAAAGAACTCAAGAAGGTGGACTCCAGAAAGTCAAATAACCCCATTAAAAAATGGGGCTCAGAACTGAACAAAGAATTCTCACCTGAGGAATACCGAATGGCAGAGAAACACCTGAAAAAATGTTCAACATCCTTAATCATCAGGGAAATGCATATCAAAACAACCCTGAGATTCCACCTCACACCAGTCAGAATGGCTAAGATCAAAAATTCAGGTGACAGCAGATGCTGGCAAGGATGTGGAGAAAGAGGAACACTCCTCCATTGTTGGTGGGATTGCAAGCTTGAACAACCACTCTGGAAATCAGTCTGGCGGTTCCTCAGAAAATTGGACATAGTACTACCGGAGGATCCAGCAATACCTCTCCTGGGCATATATCCAGAAGATGTCCCAACCGTTAAGAAGGACACATGCACCACTATTTTCATAGCAGCCCTATTTATAATAGCCAGAAGCTGGAAAGAACCCAGATGTCCCTCAACAGAGGAATGGATACAGAAATTATGGTACATTTACACAATGGAGTACTATTCAGCTATTAAAAAGAATGAATTTATGAAATTCCTAGCCAAATGGATGGACCTGGAGGGCATCATCTTGAGTGAAATAACACAATCACAAAAGAACTCACACAATATGTATTCACTGATAAGTGGATATTAGCCCAAAACTTAGGATACCCAAGATATAAGATACAATTTCATAAACGCATGAAACTCAAGAAGAATGAAGACCAAAGTGTGGACACTGGGCACCTTCTTAGAATTGGGAACAAAACACCCAGGAAAGGAGTTACAGAGACAAAGTTCGTAGCTGTGATGAAAGGATGGACCATTTAGAGACTGCCATATCCAGGGATCCATCCCATAATCAGCTTCTAAAAGCTGACACCATTTCATACACTAGCAAGATTTTGCTGAAAGGACCCAAAGATAGCTGTCTCTTGTGAGACGATGCCGGGGCCTAGCAAACACAGGAGTGGATGTTCACAGTCAGCTATTGGATGTATCACAGGGCTCCCAATGGAGAAGCTAGAGAAAGTACCCAAGGAGCTAAAGGGATCTGCAACCCTATTGTTGGAACAACATGATGTACTAACCAGAACCCCGGAGCTCTTGTCTCTAGCTGCATATGTATCGAAAGATGGCCTAGTCGGCCATCAATGGAAAGAGAGGCCCATTGGACTTGCAAACTTTATATGCCCCAATATAGGGGAATGCCAGGGCCAAAAGAATGGGAATGGGTGGGTAGGGAAGTGGGGGGCGCTATGGGGGACTTTTGGGATAGCATTGGAAATGTAATTGAGGAAAATATGTAATAAAATATTAAAAATCAAAATAAAAATAAAAAAAAAACCTCTTCTCAAGGATAAAAGAACCTCTGGTGGAATCACCATGCCTGACCTAAATCTTTACTACAGAGCAATTTTAATAAAAACGGCATGGTACTGGTATAATGACAAAAAAAGTAGATTAATGGAATAGAATTGAAGACCCAGAAATGAACCCCAACACCTATGGTCACTTGATCTTTGACAAGAGATCTAAAACCATCCAGTGGGAAAAAAGACAGCATTTTTAACAAATGGTGCTGGCACAACTGGTGGTTATCATGTAGGAGAATGTGAATCTATCCATTCCTATCTCCTTGTACTAAGGTCAAATCTAAGTGGATCAAGGAGCTCCACATAAAACCAGAGATACTTAAACTTATAGAGGAGAAAGTAGGGAAAAGCCTCGAAGATATGGGCACAGGGGAAAAATTCCTGAATAGAACAGCAATGGCTTGTGCTATAAGATCTAGAATTGACAAATGGGACCTCATGAAACTGCAAAGAGTCTGTAAGGCAAAAAACACTGTCAATAAGACAAAAAGGCCACCAACTGATTGGGGAAGTATCTTCACCTGTCCTAAATCACATAGAGGACTAATATCCAATATATATAAAGACCTCAAGAAGGTAGACTCCATAAAATCCAATAGTCCCATTAAAAAATGTGGCTCAGAGCTAAACAAAGAATTTTCACCTGAGGAATACTGAATGGCTAAGAAACACCTAAAAAAATGTTCAGCATCCTTAATCATCAGGGAAATGCAAATCAAAACAACCCTGAGATTCCATCTCACACCAGTCAGAATGGCTAAGATCAAAACTTCATGTGACAGCAGATGCTATGGAGGATGTGGAGAAAGAGGAACATTTCTCCATTGTTGGTGGGATTGCAAGCTTGTACAACCACTCTGGAAATCAGTATGGCAGTTTCTCAGAACATTGGACATGGTACTACCTCAGGATCCAGCAATACCTCTCCTGGGCAACTAGTAAGAAAGAAACATGCTCCACTATGTTCATAGTAGCCTTATTTATAATAGCCAGAAGCTGGAAAGAACTCAGATGTCTCTCAACAGAGGAATGGATACAAAAATTGTGGTACATTTACACAATGGGGTACTACTCAGCTATTAAAAAGAATGAATTTATGAAATTCCTAGGCAAATGGTTGGACCTGGAGGTCATTATCCTGAGTGAGGTAACCCAATCACAAAAGAACTTAAATGATATGTACTCACTGATAAGTGGATGTTAGCCCAGAAACTTAGAATACCCAAGATATAAGTTACAATTTGCAAAACACAGTAAACTCAAGAAGAACAAAGACCAAAGTGTGGACACTTTGCCCCTTTGCCCCTTCTTAGAATTGGGAACAAAACTCCCATGGAAGGAGTTACAGAGACAGTTTGGAGCTAAGACAAAAAGAATGGACCATGTAGAGACTGCCATATCCAGGGATCCATCCCATAATCAGCCTCTAAATGCTGACACCATTGCATACACTAGCAAGATTTTGCTGATAGGACCCTGATATAGCTGTCTCTAGTGAGACTACGCCGGGGCCTAGCAAACACATAAGTGGATGCTCACAGTTAGCTATTGGATGGATCACAGGGCCCCAAATGGAGGAGCTAGAGAAAGTCCCCAGGGAGCTAAAGGGATCTGCAACCCTATATGTGGAACAACTTATGAACTAACTAGTACCCCGGAGCTCTTGACTCTAGCTGCATATGTATCGAAAGATGTCCTAGTCGGCCATCACTGGAAAGAGAGGCCCATTGGACTTGCAAACTTTATATGCCCTAGTACAGGGTAACCCCAGGGCCAAAAACTGTGAGTGGGTGGGTAGTGGAGTTGGGGGGAGGGTATGGGGGACTTTTGGGATAGCATTGGAAATGTAAACGAGGAAAATACCTAATTAAAAAAAAAGGTAAAAAAAAAAAACAAAACAAAACGGAGATCAAATGTCTCCAGGTCAACAATGCAGAGTTAATTCTTGCATTACTGTCACTTCATGATGCTACAAAGGATATAGAGTAAGTTTCCTTTTGGTTTTTATTTTCATTTATTTTTATGATAGTAGTTTTAAAATTTCCTGAAATAGCTCCACTCACTTAGTGGAGCCAATTCACTTTAAAACAAAAAGTCATATACAGGATAATTGGTCCCCCACCCCCATTTAAAGCCTTCTACCCCTCAGTTGCAGAAGCCTGAAGAGCCTGAACCTCCTGATGAATTATTTTGATCAAAAAATGTATGCTTGTATTTGCTATTTTTGTTTGTTTGTTTTATTTTCAAGACTTCTCCTACTACAATAAGACATTTTACAGTGAAGAAAAAAGAATGCACTCATGACATGTTCAGTGGATGCAGAGACCTGGGAGTACCTGCTAGGGTAACAAAGGCACCTTCTCAGCTTGGCACACTGGCTCTCCTGGATTCATCCAGAAACCTGTCCCTCCAGCTGACCTTATAAGCAAGCCTCATAGAGATCGAGAAACAAATGGTTTCCCCATAGGGTGTGCTAAAGCTATAGAGTGCCTGTAGCGGACTAGCAATCACAAATTCAGACAACTTCACAATGACAAAATGTCTAGAGTCTTTTTTTCCATCTTCAAGCATCTTTTCCATTCTTACTACTTCCTTCATTTCATTTCTATACATTCAAGTTTCAGAGGCTCAAATCTGAATGCTAATAGGGTGTTTCAGTTCTTTTTTACTGAAACACAGCAGCCAGTGCTGCCAAATTGTCCGGTGCTGTTTACTTCTGAGTTTAGAGGCTGACTTTGAAAAATGCTATTTGGCCTTTCCATTTCCCATTCATGCATGCTTTTTTCTCTGTATGTCCTTAACTCCTTCTGCTGGGTCTCTGTCACAGAAAAAGGAAAATAAAAACACCTAAAACATGATATACATAAGATAATAGTTAAAACTGGGCCAGTAACATTCCTTAGGAAGACTTGGGAGGTTCACTCTTCTCCTCTCTTCTAGTCTTCATCTCTAAAAATGCAGCCATCTCTATAAAAATGGACTCAAGTTCCTGGAGATAAACCAATGTTTATTTTATACTTTTAATATATTTTTGTTGTAATTTTGACACAGTTTTTAAATAACCGATATTGCTAGCATACTAACAAAGAGAACACAAAGTACCTTAGACATAGCTACCTTATGACAACCACAACCCAAGGAGAAGAGGTGGATCCACAAATGCCACATCCTTAATTCCTCTGCCATACTGGCCCCAATGTCAGAGTAGCCATGCCACATCCATTCGTTGACAAGGAAACAGGACTTAAGAGCCCTTTATTCTTTTTCCAGGGCTTGTGGAAGTGTCTTGCATTAGTCTTGTTAAGGATAGGCAGCATTCCTCAGGCAGATGGTTGTGGGCTTCAAGAAAAGGCTGGATAAGAAAGTGCTAATAAGCAACGTAGAGAACAAACCAAAGAGCAGCATTCCTCCATGGTCTTTGCTTTCATATTTCTGACTTGATTCTTTGTCAGAAATGGTATTACTGTGACATGAATATGTAAGGCAAATAAATGCTTTCTTCTCCCTAGGTTTTTTTTTTTGGTTAGCATTAGCATATTTTATCCTAGAAAAAAGGAAAACTAAAATGTATTATATATATATATATATATATATATATATATATATATATACCATACACACACACACACACACACACACACACACACCATACATAGAGAGAGAGATAGACAGAGAGAAAGAAAGAGAGATATGATTTAGTAGAGTGGCCTACAGGCTGTGGTCCCACTAGTCCAACAATGGATGGGCTTCTAACAGAAAAATCCAATATTTCAGTAGTTTTTCTGTCCATGAGGTTGTATGTCTCTATTGGACTTAAGTGTATACCTGGATCCTGAAGAATTAGGGTCTATTGCCAATTAAGACATGAACTTGACAGAGAAAATAAGGATACGTAGGCAAAGTGAAAAGTCATCATTCTTTGTCTGCTACCAGATGTGGCCTTACACATTTCAGTTTTAGTTAACTTCAGATGTAGTCAAGGTGAGTACCAATAATAGCCATCACACAAGAACCCGACTTTTGAAAATTGTATTTTGGATATTCTAAGTTACTGGACTAATATCTGCTTATCAGTGAGTGCATAACATGTGTTCTCTTGTGATTGGGTTACCTCACTTAGGATGATATCCTCCAGATCCATCCATTTGCCTAAGAATTTCATAAATTCATTGTTTTTAATAGCTGAGTAGTACTCCATTGTGAAAATGTACCACATTTTCTGTATCCATTCCTCTGTTGAGGGACATCTGGGTTCTTTCCAGCTTCTAACTACTATAAGGCTGCTATGAACATAGTGGAGCATGTGTTCTTATTACAAGCTGGAACAACTTCTGGGTATATGCACAGTAGAGGAATTACTGGATCTTCTGATAGTACTATGTCTAATTTTCTGAGGAACTGCCAGACTGATTTCCAGAGGGGTTGTACCAGTTTGCAATCCCACCAACAATGGTGGAGTGTCCCTCTTTCTCCATATCCATGAAACTCAAGAAGGAGGAAGACCAAAGTTTGGATACTTCACTCCTTCTTAGAATGGGAACAAAATACCCATTGAGGGCACTACAGAGATAAAGTTCGGAGCTGAGATGGAAGGAAAGACCATCCAGAGGCTGCCCCACCCGGGATTCCATCCCATATATGACCACCAAATCCAGACACTATTGCATATGTCATAAAGATTTTGCTGACAGGACCCTGACATAGCTCTCTCTTGTGAGGTTATGCCAATGTCTGGTAAATATAGAAGTGGATACTCACAGTCATCTATTGGGTGGAACCCAGGGCCCCTAATGAAGGAGCTAGAGAAATTTCCCAAGGAGCTAAAGGGGTCTGCAACCCTACAGGAGGAACATTGATATGAACTAACCAGTAACTCCCAGAGCTGTGTCTCTAGCTGCATATGTAGCAGAGGATGGCCTAGTTGGGCATCAATGGGAGGATAGGCCCTTGTAAACATCATATGCCCCAGTACAGGAGAACGCCAGGGCCAGGAAACAGGAGTGAGTGGGTTGGGGAGCATGGCAGGGGGAGTGTATAGGAAGCTTTGCAGATACCATTTGAAATGTAAATGAAGAAAATATATAATAAAAAATGATTTGAATAAAAGAACCAGACCTTTACTTAGAAAATTCCTAATAGACTTAAGCAGGTGGAATTTACAAAAAAAAAAAAAAATAAGAAAAGGAAACAGATGGGGAGAGGAATGGAGGAGGAGACAGAGGGAGGGGGAGAGGGAGAGGGAAAGAGAGAGAGGTGTGCCATGGAAAAGGAAAGGCAATAAAAGGTATTAGAGAAATGAGGGAAAGCAAATGAACACCTACACATAGAGATATAATAACCAGAGGATCAAATTTGATACTACAGTATACACAGTTACAATCCAAACCTGGTACCCTGTCCAGATAAGATCACAAGATCATTATCCCATACACCATAAAATTCAAGGCTAATACAGTATATTAGAATGTAACTATGTTTTACTAATATTGAGGCCTCTGCTGTACCATACTAAAATTTTATTACAGAAGCATTGTGGGGAGAAATGTACAAAATAGTTAAACTATGTACATCACCAACACTTATGCAAAGGGAAAGAATTTTTTAAGAAGCCAATCAACTCTATAACATGTTCTATTTCCAGTATTGTAATGTTAAAAAGTCTGTGCTGGAGAGATGCCTCTGTGGTATACTTCCTCTTCCAGAAGACAGAGGTTCAATTCTAATCACGCACATGATGGACCACAACCTCTAGTATCTTCACTTTTAGAAGATATAGCATGTATAATTGCCAGTCATGGACATGCTGTTCATGTATATAAAAACACGACATGATACATATAAACTTATAATACTTTAAAATTAAAAAGGACACTTAAGGAGTATTGGAAGCTAGAGAAATGGCTCAGTGGTGCTTGCACAAACAAGAGCAGTTTGTTCCATCACATCAAGTATAGAGTGATGGACTCTATAGATTGGATTTGAAAACAAGGAGATCCCCACAGTTCACTGGCTAACTAGTCTAGACATTGACCTGTGCATTCACTGAGAGAGAATGTCTCAAGAAAAAAGAATGGAGAACTATAGAGAAAGACAACTAGAATTTGTGACTTTTCATTTCCATGTACATCACAGAGAGAGAGAGAGAGCTAGAGAGAGAGAGAGAGAGAGAGAGAGAGAGAGAGAGACAGACACACACACACACAAAGTTTTAGCAGCAGCATATAGGACTCTGTTCCACATCACTAAGAGCTCTAAATATATATTCATTTTTCTTTCCTTTGTGGTATCTCCTCTACCTGCTGTTTTATTCTGAGTTTGTAATCTGGTCTTTGAATTTGCTATTCATCCTGTCAACGATGTTTTATTTCATGCATGCTGATTCCAGCAATTGAGAGCTTTTGAAACCGGTAAAGCTGCTCTATAAACTGATGCTCCTACAAATATTTCATCAGTGTAACACATGGGGACCTGAGCTAACAGGCCTGTGAAAGTTCATATTCTCAGTATAAATCTGGATGTGGAGAACATTTTATAGAATAACAGACTCTAGATGATTTGAAACAAAAAAAAATCTCACAGCTTATTTTCTATATCTTACAGTGATTTACTGAATCCAGGAAATAGCACATAGTAAGTATAATACTAGATTTTTTCAAATAGAGTTAAATAGTTTTCACTGAACATTTTCTCCTATTGTTTCAATACAATGTTCTACTTCAATTTAAAGAAGCTTAAAGGGAAGGAGATCAGGGAAGAGGCCAATGAAGAGGAAGATAAATGGAGAGAATACAAAACGTCTAGGAAAGGATCCAGAAGTAAAGGAAAAGCTATCACCCTCTTTAATTATCCAAAAGGTTTCACTCCAGGTTTTATAAATAATGTTTCGCTCATTAAATCTGCCACAGACAAAAAATATTCAGTAATATCTGTAAATTATGAAGCAATTATTGATACTATTAGAATATAACTCACATGTCTCAAAGAGGTTCTTAAAGCTTTTTTTTTTTTAACTTAACTTCAATTAGAGCTAGATTAAAGACCACAGTCACATCAGTTATGACAAGTCTTTGTAAAAGAGAGCTGGTCTGCAAGATAGACATCAACACAAGCCCTGCTAACCCAAGATCAATCCAGTAATGGTTCTCACACTCTGGTTTCTCATTTAAAGTAGAGAAATCTGATGTCAGTCTGTACTAAGTGATAGCTGCTCCTGCCACACTGAATCACAATGTGGGCTCCGAAGCAGCAAATGAAATTACCACAATCGCTGGACTATGCACAGTGCTTGGCTGGATTCCACTGGATGGCAAATACAAAAAATCACAAATTTCTGAGGTAGTCCTGGGCTGAATGGAGGACATATCCAAGTTTCCCCTCTGTGAACCGGCCAATGTTAAGAGTATCATGGGACATCTGGGTTGTTCCCAGTGTCTGGCTATTACAAATAAAGCTGCTCTGCTATGTGGCATGATGGAGAATATTTTGGGTATATGCACAGGAGTGGTATGACTGGGTCTTCAGGTAGAACTATATCCAATTTCTGAGAAACCACCAAATAAATATCTAGAGTAGTTGTACAATTTGCAGTCCCACCAGCAGTGGAGGAGTGTTCCACTTTCTTTATATTTTGCCTGTCTGTGCTATCACTTGAGTTTTTGATCTTAGCCATTCTGATTGGTGTAAGATGGAATCTCAGGGATGTTTTGATTTGCATTTCCTTGATCAGTAAAGACTTTGAACATTTCTTTAAGCACTTCTCAGCCATTCAAGCATCCTCTGTTTAGGATTCTCTGTATAGCTCTGTAACCCATTTTAAAATTGGGTTATTTGTTTTGTTAGAATCTAATTTTTTGAGATCTTTAGATGTTTTGGATATTAGCCCTCTGTCAGATGTGGGGATAGTGAAGAGCTTTATCCAAATCTGTATGCTGCTAGTCTGTCCCACTGAGGCCTTAAAGAGCCTTTTAAGTTTCATAAGTCCCATTTATCATTTTTTTTAATCTTAGGACCTGAGACATTGATATTCTGTTCAGGAAAATGTTCCCTCCCCCAATGCATCCAAAACTATTTTCAGCTTTCAATTCTATTAGTTTTACTGAATCTGATCTTTTTTTTTTTTTTTTTTTTTTTTTGGTGAGGTCATTGGTCCCCTTGCCATTCAGTTTTATGCAGGGTGAAATGGATGTATTTACATTGTTCTACATGAACACATCTTCTAAGACCAGCACCATTTGTTGAAGATGCTTTCTGTTTTTCTTTCTTTCTTTTTTTAAATATTTATTGGATATTTTAGTTATTTACATTTCAAAAGTTATCCCTTTCCTATTTTTCCCTCAGCAAATGACCTATTCCCTCACCCCTCCCCCTGCTTCTATGAGGGTGCTCCACCACCCACCCATCCCCACTCCAGCCCCACCACCCTCACTTTCCCCTATGCTGGGGCATAAAGCCTTCACAGGACTACTGATGCCAGATAAGGCCATCTTCTGCTACCTGTGCAGCTGGAGCTGTGAGTTCCTCTTGGTTGGTGGAGCTCTAGGGATTCAGCATTTTCAAATGATCATTTCTACTGAAGTGGGATATTCAGTGATGCAGCAACCTATGTCTTCAGTGCTTAAAGCAACCTCTCCATACATTTCTATGCCTAACTGCAAAACTTCCTGGTTCACTATACGACAACTGAGTGAAGGCATATTTCCAGACTTATATAGAAATATAAGTCTATCTTAGATTAAAATGTTGCTCACATTGCCTCAAGAAAACTACACAATAGTAAAATATTTCCTAGTAACACATCCCAGAATTGAAAAACACAAAATATAGTTTGTAGATGATACAGGATTAGGATCATTCAAAATTTCAGGACACGGGAAATTAATCAAAACCTATACCAACAACTGTAATAAGGAAAATACTGTCCTCAAAATAATTTCAAATGATTGTCATGTAAAGATTACAAGACTTGCTTAGCATTAACAGTTTCAATCATTACTCTCACTAGAGCTTGCAGTGTATTGGTTCAAATTTGGAGTCCTCATAAATAAACAAAGGCCCAGGCATCCATCCTCAGGTTGAACTGATTTGGTTTTATTTTTCAGGCAGGATCTTATTCCAGTCAGAGGTGACCTAGAACTCTGACCAGGCTGCCTTTGGACATAGTGAAACTTTTCTTATCTGGTCTTGTTTTGTTGTTTTGTTTTGTTTTGTTTTGTTTTGTTTTGAGACAGGGTTTCTCTGCATAGCCCTGGCTGTCCTGGAACTCACTCTGTAGACCAGGCTGGCCTCAAACTCAGAAATCTGACTGTCTCTGCCTCCCGAGTGCTGGGATTAAAGGTGTGTGCCACTACCACCTCGCCATTATCTGGTCTTCTTATGGCTGCACTTATAAATGTGTGACATCAAGAAAAGCAAGCTTGAGCTCATGAACTATATTATCACAAGCATCTTTACTTATACAGGACAGAGAAGAACTGAGGGAAATGTAAATTCATCTATTAAGAAGGATAATTTTTCATGTACTTCATTTTTACTATCTATATTTCATTTGACATTTCCCCTACATACTTCTCATGGAGTTATTACCTTGTGGATTCTGTAGGTGTAGTTGCTCCTAGCTTTGTGCTTCTTCTGTTTCCTATTTACATCCTGTATGCACTCAGCTTTCTGGCTTGTTATTACTCTAGGACATCTTACCGTAACCATATCAAATCTCTATATGTCACTCTGCAGAAATAAATATACATTCTGACACATATTATCACCATTACTTGAAACTATATGGAAAACAAGTATTCAATGCATTATGGAAAATAAAACAACAGGAATATAAGTTTGGGGTTAAAATACTGTGGATTTACCATATGTTACTTATCATTATAGTGGGAAATACAATGAATTACCATGCTTTTATTTAAGAAATTTATGATAAGAAAATGCTGTTATTATAAATAAGAGGCCATGCTATTGCCAGTACTTTCAAGTATCAATTAGGTGCTTAACTTTTGAGACAAACACCTAGCCATCATAATTAAGCGTTTACATATAATCACATTAATATAATTTGATGCAACTAGTTTCTATGAAAATAAATACTAACAGCTTTAGCAAATTTCTATCTTCTACCTTTCTGGGTTGACTTATGCCATCTTATAGGTGACTTCTCTGGCCTAACAAAGTATTCAAATTAAATATTTTTCATTTTTATTTCACTTTTATCATTCATCCTCTGTATTTTAGCAAGAGTATTTCAAACATATCTTTGCAGAAAGTTGTCATGTTCTATGGATACATCTTCAATATAATAAAATGTATATTTTATTTCTAGTGGTATCAACAGTATGTTCATGTAGATTAATTTACTTTAGTTTGAAATGCTTAGCTTGCACTTATTTCTGAGCTGACCTTAGGAAAACATCACAAAATTGAGAGCAATCATCTAATCTTAACTAATAGAAGGCCTCCAAAGAAATTCCACCGAGGTTTTCTAATTTTTGAGGTATACAAGTACATTAAAAGTCCAATATTTGATGAAATATGGTATGTGCTAAACCCAAAATACATATATAGACTTGAAAATTGTTATTAAATTGTTCATAAAAACACCATTTTTTCCCCAGAGCTGAGGACCGAACCCAGGGCCTTGCACTTGTTAGGCAAGTGCTCTATCACTGAGCTAAATCCCCAACCCCATAATAACTTCATTTTATTTCTTTTGATGCAATAATAAAGAAATTATGATGTTCAATAAAGAAAGTAAACAGACTGGAAGGAGGCACCCTGTTATTACAATAAAACCACCTAACCTAAAATTGTTATTTATTCTTCAACTTCCATCTGCATATTGTATTTGTATTCAAAACATCATAACTACTAACATATAACACAAGGAAATATGTACAGATCGTTGAGAAGTTCTTATCACTTAGGGAAAAAAATTATATCTTGTGTCAGGGAATGTCAAGGAATCCAAAAAAAAATCTATAGGAAAGGATGTAAATTATCTCTTATACAACGTGCCAAAATTTTAAGTTGTTTCCCTAAACTTCTCAATGTCATTTGTGTTTATCTTCCAAATTTTCATGGAAGGTAAGATAAACTATATTAGATATTGAATGTCAGTGCTTGATTTAATTTGGGAATCATTTCTGCTTTATGAAAAACAAAATTAGTTTTTTGTTTTCCAGCTCTATAGAGTCCTAGATGCTCTTGATTCATTTATAAATTGTTTATTCTTTTTGTAAAACATTCATGAAAGCTACTACAGCTGTGTGTGAACTCCATTCCAATCCAGTAGCCCTCAAAATCTTTTTGTTTCATGGTTCAAACTTCATCTCCTTCCAGTGGCATAATTAGGAAATAATCTGCATCAAAAAATGCTTTGATTCTTTTCTAATATCTTCCAAATTACTTATTTCCACCTACCACCTCAAATTGGCATAATATACCACACATTTCAGTACTTTTAAAATGAACCGACTTAATTTTTACCCCTTTTCCATGAAAACCAAATATTCGTTCAGTGCTGTCTGTTTCATTTTTAGTCAGTGTTCATATAGCATAAGATGGCTGACACTTTCAATTTAAGGCCAGATATACCATTGTAAAATGAAAGTTTCCTGTTAGTTTATTTTGAATAGTTTGTTTTTGCATTAAGCTGCAATATTATACTTTTATATTGATATAACTATTCAATATTTCTCTGTGATGACTGACTGTTGGCATGCTAAACTATATGCTATTTTCCTAAATCACACAGAGAACTCAGAAGTAGTAAGGATTTAAAAGAAAATTATTATAATTGGAATCTCTGATATAAAACATTTTAAATTTGTCATATGAATTTAAACTAAAATCATTTGTATGAAATAATTTTATTTTCTCTACATAAGACATTTGTATTCATATATATATGAATATATATATATACACATATATATTTCATGGAAGTTACTGGAATTAAAATAAATATCTTAATTTTGAAGCATTTGTCTCTGATAGATGCTAAACTTTATATATCATTTCAGGCTTTAAGAAAACTTGAACTCAAAATTATACTTTAAATATATTTCCACTCTCTCTCTCTTTTTTCTCTATTCTCTCTTTCTTTTGATGTTTGCAGTGTTGTGTACCAATCTCAAGTATTTGCTTTTGCTAGGGAAATGCTCTATTATGAAGGTATGGACATGGTCCAATCTTATACCAAACTTATTCATTATATAGTGTCATATCAAATGTAGCATATTATCTACTTAGTTTTTTAAAATCTTATCTCTCTTGATGAAACAACAAATAGAAAAAATTATCATGTTAACTACCTAATCTGTCCATTTCACATTTCTAATTTCATGCCTCCATTTTCTAGTCTTAGAAATATATGACCATTGTCATTTTAATTTTGTTTTCTTTAACAACACAAAGAAAAAAATCAATGGTGAAGTCATTCTTTCTGTTAATGTTCCCATGGCGCTGTACTGTGATGGAATTCTACAAAGTATTACCTCTTCTTAGATATTTACCAGCAAGTATTACTCAGAGTAATACTAAATAATTCAACTAATACTCAAAGTAAAATCAAAGCTTCCAACCAGTTACTTATATCTTAACAAAATTAGAGAATAAGCTTTCAATCCATAAATTATCTTCCAACATCTGCTGTGCTTTTCATAGTCTTTATTATTTTGTGTGGTCAATAGAACTCCATTGACCAACAACTTAAAAGAGTCAGTATTGACACTGAGCTTATTGTTTGATAGCCTACAGTTTCTAGAAGAGTGAGTTTAATCCCCATTTTAGAATAACCACATTTAAACTTTCTTTATATGCCTGCATTTTAGAAAGCTTCTACAGTACCATTTCATACTGTTCTTGTTAAAGATATGGCCACTGGTGCTCTGATGGCACCAATGTTATTAGAACAACAAACTGATTTCCTAATTGTATTAAGTCCTATTAACAAGGTGAAACCAATGCCTTACAGCATTATCAGGCCAAGAACCTATATTTAGATAGATCACTGCCAATAGGTGAGAAACTAGTACTATCAGTTTTCTAATGAAATGCTCCCTAAGTTCTTAACATTATACCTATAGTTTAGTACATCTTTTAACCCCCATTAACAAAGATTCTTTATACAATAGATGATGGCTAATATAGAGATCCATACCAAATCATTCTGAAGATAATAACAGAAGGCTTAGTTCAAAATAGAACATCTACATCACAATCTCAAATGCTAAGTACCAGAAATCATTGAGGAAGAGGAGTCAGAAACTTTGTAACATCCACAGGCAGTTGATACTTAAAATGATAATGTATTTTCCAGGTATACAATACCACTGCACACATGAACTCTCAGTAGTTACAACTGCAAGTACAAGAGATGCAAAATATTGTGCCATCCAAAATACCAGAACTTACAGGGTAAAATCTTATGAAATTCCATCCCTAGCTGAGGTAATATTGGCAATTTATGGCTAACGGACAAGGGAAAAAGTCAGTTTTTTTCAGAGATTTTCCCTCTGAGAACATGTTCCAGTAGATATTCCCAAACCCATTTACATACAGAAAACAGATTGTACTCAATGGACTTATGAAATGGAGAAAAATAGTAGTTGATAGCATATAGGGGAGAAATTGGAGAGGTCATTCATGTAGATTTGAACAAAATGCATTTTATGCATTATGGAATTCTCAAACATTGATAAAGAATGAAAACAACATCAAATGCTCTCATCAAAATACTCCTGCATTGAGAGTTGAAAATTCTGTCATATGTTAAATGCCTCCAATAATTATCATAGTAAAATAAGTAGTTAGGATATTAAAATGGAGCAGCCCATGCCATATGCACCGCTTTGTCTTCTGCTCAAGTAATTGTGGTCATGTAGCTCCGACCTTTGTTTGGGCAAGATATTTATCTTTCTTTGCTCTAATCTGACCTAATTACTCTGTTTCCTACACCACCATCACTCAGGAAGAACCTAATTGCTTTCTCTGAGATGCCAGCCCTACTTGAAATCGCCAATATGCTCTGTCACTGAGGGAGATGGAAAACATCTGTTATGGTAGCTCTGTCTCTGCCTCTTGCAAGCCCAACTGCAGCTGTTTCAGAAAGATTTCCCATTTCATGTTCAGAGCTGCAGAGAGGTTGATGTCTATTTTTGCTCTGAAATAAACTACTGCAGGAAGACAGCATTTCTAAAAAGCTTTTAATTATGCAAGCTTTGCGGCATACTATGATCTGTCCTGAATTCATGAAGAAATTTTATTTCAGCCTTCCATGAAGACTCCACACCTTTTATTGATAATTTTCCAAATAATTATAGATTTATTTATGCCTCTTCTTGACCAAGCTGTCAGTGCATGTACAGTAGTTATCTCAATCTGTTCCCTAGCCCTTTCATATAAATGGTGTTATACATTCATTTTTACTGAAAATAATATTTTCATACAATGCATTTCATCATGGTATCACCTACGTCATGGCCTCCCAGATCTTTTCTATCTTCCCATACAGCTAACTCCATACTGATCTCTATTTCATTCGAAAGTACAGACACACACACAAAACATATACACAATATACACACACAAACACACACACACAGAGACATACACGCAGAGACACACACAGTCACATGCACATGAACACCACAAAAATACAACATTGGAAAACATAATTTACAAACAATAGAGGAGTAAGGCTTAAAAAAAAAGTTCAAATAAAACAATATGAAGTAAAAATAAATAAATAAATAAATATATAAATCCTTCAAAAATATTATTGACTTGATTTTGTTGTCAGTCTACTACAAGGCATGGAATGTGACCTTTACTCACTGAGATTCCCTTGAAGAAAACAAAATTTTCTTTATGAGTGGTTATCAATTGGAGGTAGTTTCTTGGTTAGGGATTGGAGTTCTTGTCTACTTATACCTCAGTACCAACAACCCATCCTGGCTTGGTACTGTGCAGGCTCTGTGCATACTCCCACAGTCTTTTTGAGATCATACATGTGTCATTCTTCCTATGGGTTGGCAAAACATGCTTTTTCCAGTAACACACATTCCCTCCTCCTCGTATCTTTCTGCCTTGTCTTCCTCATAGTTTCAGGAACCTTGAGAAGAGGAGTTTGATGAAGACATCTAACTCAGGACTGAGTGTTTCAAAGTCTCTCAAAGTTGGTATATTTTCCAGTTCTGGGTCCCTGCTCCATTCTGTTTTGTTTTGTTTTGTTTTGTTTTGTTTTGTTTTGTTTTGTTTTGTTTTGTTTTGTTTTGTTTTGTTTTGTTTTGTTTTTCAAGACAGGGTTTCCCTGTATAGCCCTGGCTGTCCTGGAGCACACTGTGTAGACCATGCTGGCCTGGAACTCAGAAATCTGCCTGCCTCTGCCTCCCGAGTGCTGGGATTAAAGACATGCACCACCACACACAGCTTCCCTGCTCCATTCTTGTCCCAGCACTTCTTCGATCCTGGTCAGTGTTTTGTACCTTTATTCTGTATTTTTTTTCTCTATATCCAAGAACATATCCAAGTGCCCCAACACACCAAGAACTGAGAGTCTTTGAGTTCCAGGTTTCTCTCTTTGTTTCAATTCCATAATTGGTTTTGCTTATTAAATATTATCATTTTTCCATAGTCTTTAGTGCTAAACACAGCAAAAGCTGAAATATCCCTCAAACTTTGCTATTTTCACAAAACAATCACTAATATTACATATGCAAACCCAGAGTTAAAGCTCTTTAATTAGTCCATAGATATTTTAATTTCACATATTTTTGTTTGAGTTGGGTGCGTGTTATTATGTTGACCAGGATTGTACAAGGATTGCCCTTGTTTAAGCCTCTCTAGCACCTGAAACAATTTTTGTTTATCATTATACAAGTTAACTCTATATGTTTATTGATAAAGCTGAAAGAAATTTTCATCATAACATGTTGATATATTTCTCCAAGTCATGAAAACAAAAATCTAACACTAAATTGACATAGGTTTTAGAGTTTGAATGCTTTTTATACAATACTTAGAGTTTACATATATACTTATGACCAATTCAAAAATTATTATTGCCTTAATACTAAATACTTGAAAGTCTATAATCACAGAAATAAAAGGAGAAGTAAACCTTAAGCCACAAAAAGAATTCTACAAGCATTCTTCCATGGTTGTTTTAATTATGTATCCTCTCACTTGTATGGTCATTATATTCAAATAGTATTATGCTAAAGAATTTAGAATTTTTAAAAGACTTTCAGGGCAGCCATCTAAAATTCATTGTAAATATTTTCTAGAAGTATGAATTGAATATGTATCATTTTCATGTTAGATAGATTGCTTTAAACACTAGAAATTCTCATTTCTTATAAAGTAATATTTTTTTGCAAAATAATGTCAATAATCATTCCCTGAGTCTGTCATATATATACTCAAAAATAGCGAAGATTCCTTGGAAAATAAAAAAGGTATGGAGCAAAACTTGATAAAAACAAGAAGAAAGACAATAGACACTGTAAAATTGGAAGTATGATATTTCATCAGATTGAAACTTTAATTTTTTAAAACACAAGAACTCATTAGAAGTGTCTCTATACACATTATTTTCATTCATTACTTTCCAAGGATTAAGAACTGTTGTCTTTACAAGTGATATTTATATGTGCAAGAAAACATTGAATTTATCAGATTATTACTGTAATCTGAATACATGTAGATTAATACTATACACTGGATCCACAGAATACACACACATTATAAAGAGTGCATGTTATAAGTACCTCAATCCCTTATTTTTAAGATTTATACAATTTCATCTTATAATTGTTCTGGAGTTTATTTAACACTCTTTTTATTTATAGCATTTACATCAATTATAATTTCATTTGTATTCCATTACTGTTAAATTTTATGTAACTGTCCCATAAATGTCCATATATTGAAGGCTTCATTCCCAATCTGAGGTAATATTGAGAAGTCCTTGAACCTTTAAGATATGAGGTATATTGAAATGAAATTGGGTCATTGGGAATGATCCTGAAAATATATTGTGACTCAACATACTTTGAGGCCCTCTTTTCCCTCTCTTCTTCCAGGTTACCGAGAAGTGAGTAGCTCTGTACCACTCAGGTTCTATTGTGATGTTCTTATGGATCACAGGCCCAATAGCACCCTATGTAACTAAATAATATTCTCTAAAGCTTGGAGCCAAAATTAACTTTTTGAATTATTACATAGATAGTCTCACACCCTTATGACAATAGTTTAAAGCTTGACTATTGTATCAACCTAGGATATGGCAGAGAATTTCTAAATGTGTATCTATCATCTTCTTATATATTTGTAACACATATTGAGGAGTGTAAGATCTATGCTGATTAAGTTTCTATTGATATGATAAAACACCACCCAAAAGCACCATGATGAGGAAAGTGTTTATTTCAGGTTATAGGTCCACATCACAATGTACCATCAAAGACACAAACCAGGAATTAAATAGAGCTAGAACATGGAGGCTGAAGATGGTGTGCACTGCTTACTGGCCTGCTCCTCATAGCTTGCTCATTCTGCTCTTTTGGTAGCCCCTGAGGTCACAATCTCAGGGGAGTCACTAGCCATAGTGTGTTGGGCCTTCCCATATGAAATGTGCTGGGCAGTGGGCAGTGGCACATGCCTTTAATCCCAGCACTTGAGAGGCAGAGGCAGGAGGATTTCTGAGTTCGAGGCCAGTCTGGTCTACAGAGTGAGTTCCAGGACAGCCAGGGCTATAAGAGAAACCCTGTCTCGAAAAACTAAAAACAAAAAACCAAAAAACAACAAAAAACAAGGAAAATGTACCCCAGACTTCTTAAAAAACTAAACTAGTGTGGGCATTTTCTCAGTTGAGCTTTCCTGTTTTCAAATGACTCTTGTCTGTACCAAACTGACATTAAAAACCAACCAGCACAGTACTTTTCTGCCTGCCTCTGGTTTACTTTTTTGTACATTGTATATGAGCAAAGGGTTCTTTCTGACTCAAACTGTACTAATATGTTTAATTCATTGATGAAATCTCTTCTTCTATCCTATCACCTTAATATTTCCATTCAAAAATTTCCAATTTCTTGAATTAGGGGCAAAAATTTGAAACTCATGTAACTATGAGCAATTTTCTGTAAGGAATTGTTGTAGGATATCTTCCCTTCCACTAGTTAAAATTCTCGGAAAATAAATGCAGTTAAGATTTATTCTCAAATTAATGGATAAAATAAGTATCCCATTTTTTTTCAATAGAATACAAAGCATCTGGTTTCCTTTAATGTGAGTTCAATGGATCACAGAGATTTTTGCATTGAAAGGAAATTACATGACAAATTATTTAAGTACTTTACAGAAGAAAATGCAATTATGCTTTGTTGCATTATTATGTCTATTTATGTTCAGCAGAGTGGGTTCTCTTTACTATTATTGCGTTGTTGCATTAGAGATCTCTGCTTTTGAGGCTACATGTACAGCCAATGTCTACAGATAGGCTATAGTGATTATTTCTTAGTCTGCTTTCTTCCTGACCTGGCTTGATTTTTTTTTTAAGATAAGATGAAAAACAATTAAAGCCCTTCAAAGCAATTATTTTCCAGCCACATGCAATAGTGATACATGGTGGACTCAATAGTCACTCGTCATACCAGCCACCTTATTCGTTTTTTGTAAATTAAGAAACAGCATAGGAACAGTGTATTTTTCCTGTCAGTCTTTTCTTTTCTTTTCTTCTTATGTTTGTCTTCATTAGTTCTCAGTGCCACTGAATGCAGATGAGAAGGCAAAGTCCAATCTGCTCAGCCTTCAGATAATTACTCTAGGTACTTAAACTTTCACTCCACTGAAAGAAGATAAAATGCAAGAATTCATGGTAACCATTTTCACAGCAAATAGAGGCAACTTTCAGTCTTAACCTTTGCCAATCCAGTTGATATGGCTGGCTAAGATGTTTGTCAAGGGCATCTCTCTAACAGCATTCTGGCTTGCTTCATCATTGCGGCTTAAAGTTGTTAAATATTGACATCATAATACCCTTATTTATAATTAACTTTGAATTATACATATTCCTAATGGCAGAGCTCTTAATAGGAAAGAACATCATTGAAAAAATAAAACATGTCAGATTATGTAGGTACACTGAAATATTCAAATGCTGATTTCAAGAACAATTCAGTATAAACTATGTGTACTGCAAAATGTAATTAAAAGTAGTGGGAAATTAAACATAGAAAAAGAATTCAGTCATTCTCTAGCCACACAAGGAGTCTCAAACATACACATATTTCAATTTTGTTCATTTGCTTGTAACAGCTATGGAAAGAAAAATAATTATATCTAATTGTCTATTTGTACATTGAAATACAGAGGTGTTTAAGACAGTTTTCTCATAAAATTAAAACTGACTGTTGATTCAGATAAGACTGTCTCCATTCTCCAATGTGATTACTAACTCGAGTAATGAGTTGGCCTTGGATCATACAGAAATCACTTTTCTTCATCTCACAGACATGTCTTCAATACGACACTATTGTTTCTGTTAAAAGAATGGATCTTTCACTTATATGTGTAGGCCAAGAGAAATGTGACCTGTTATAAAGTTGGGCAAACTTTTCCTCTGTGAGTAGTTATTAGTTTGAGACAGCTTCTGAGTTTTGGACTGGGACCTGTGTCCAGTCCCCACTCATCACTGAGACCTCATCTAGCTTGAAACTTGATAGGCCCTGATCATGTTTCCACAGTCTCTCTGAGTTCAGAATACACCAGACTTGCTGTGTTTTGATAGTCCTATTTCGTTGGTGTCTTCTCTTCCCTCTACCTCTTACATGTAGTTCCATGAACCCTGGTGGTAGGAGATTGATGGAGACTTTCCAATTAAGACATAGTACTCCAAGTTCTCTCACTCTCTAACATCATTTACATTTGTGGGTCTCTATATTAGCTCCTGTCTACTACAAGGTGCTGCTTCTCTGATAATGCCTAAACAAGACACTGACCTAGAACAGAATATCCTTGGCATTGTTTTATTGCCATGTTCCTATAACACAACAATACTATTGAGTTTTCTCATAGGGTTATGGCCTATCTAGTCTCAGGTTATTGGCTACCCAATCAGTTCTAGGCATGGGTTCTACCCCATGCACTGGGCCTTAAATCTGTTTAAGAAGTAGTTATATCTACAACTTTTGTGCCACTATTGCTTAAGCATATCATGTAGACAGGCTATTATTTTATATCAAATTGTTTGTAGCTCGGTTGGTACGTAACATCCTTCTCTTGTAGCACAGAGTGTACCTTCTAATACAATAAACCCCCTTAAAGGCAGATTTGATTTCAGTAGTAGATTGACAAAATAAAATGAACTCAATGATAACTTTGGGCATTTGTCTAATAATGCTTTGATTGGTCATTTATTTACTTTATTAGATTTTGCTCATATATTAGTTATATATTACATTTAATATTATATTTACTTATATATTATGGCTATATATTTTGATTTTCTAGTTTGTGTTACTATTGGTTTACATATAACTATGTGTGCACCTCTGCATATGTTTATGTTTTATATGCTTATTCTCCGTATTTTTTCTATTTGTTTGTTTTGTTTTATTATGTATTTCTGTTTGTTTTCTAAATAGACAGGAAAATACTTTGTTTGTATGGGAACATGGGCAGGATTTGGGAGACTATGAGGCAGTGAAAATCATCATCCTACTGTATGAAAATTTTATTTTTAACAAAAAATAGAACATGACAGGAACAAAAAAATTACACTAAATTTTTTGTATACTATAAATTTGGGAAAGGTATCATATTACTTTAATCACCAATTTTCTACTTGGTTTCATTTATTATTTTCTGGGTTTTGGTCAATATCATTTCACAATTTACTAGTTTTGCAGACTTAATAATGGACAACATTTAATAACTCTTTCCAGTACACAATAAGATCTAAGGTTCCCTACATATACTAGCAAATTCAAATGTTTTCTTTTTTTTACCTCTGTGGAAACTTGAACAAGACAAAATCATGGCTTTGATTAAAGAGTTAACTAAAATGCTGAGGAAAATAATATCACCCCTGTAGATGTTCAAAATATGTCATTATTTTTATATGAGCAGTTTTTAAAATAATCAGCTGACATAGATACAACAAAATGAAAGTTTATGGTCTCATATACTGGTTCAAATACTGTCTGAGAAGTACATCATTGTATTTTTTGTATGTTTGTAATCACCAAAGCCATGTATTCTATCTGACAAAGTGATCTCCTCATTGTCTTCTAAAATATCATCCCAAATCTGTGCATACATCTTTTTGTCTAAAACTTTTCCTCATTTATTATCTTTACAATCTATACTTTACAAATGTTTTCTCAATTTAGGTACAGAATATTTTGATTAAATCATGTTACTATATCTTCAAAGTTTAGTGAAACAATATCAAAGTGCCTCTTCTCTCAACGTGTTCTGTAAAATATGGTATGGAATTCATGTCCTATCATGTAACAATATGAAATTGTCATATCACAAGTTAAAACCACAGCAGTTTCGGAGGTACACTTTGTGAGGAAATGAATAGCCTTTGTACTTCTAAGACAAAAAGCAAAGAATTCTTATGTAGAAAATATCACCTGGCTGCATGTTATTTTCTCTGTGAGTGATAATAACTGGGATGAAAGCTAAAGCTTATATAATGCCATCAGGTCTCTGTGATCCACCAGGAACATGAATTCTTGAGTATACTAGTCATTAGTCCTCTTTTCCATTAGATCAGATGGGTAAAAAGGAACATCAAAGTTGAGTTAAAAATGGATATCAAGTGATGGAATAGGGTTGCCATCCTACAGTAATAACTCTGACTCATAATTGTTACTGTATGAAAAAATTACAGGGATGGAAATGGAGAAGAACCTGAGGAAAAGAAGGTCCAGCAATAGGCTAAAAGTGGGATCCAGCTCAAGGGGAGGTCCTAAGGCCAGAAACTATTACTGAGGCTATGGTGTGCTCACAAAAAGGTACATGACTGCCCTTTAAAAGACCCAATAAGCAGTTGAAAGAGTCAGATGCAGATATTTGTACCCAACCAATGGACAGAAGCAACTGACCCTTGTTGTTGAATTAGGGAAGGCCGAAAGAAGCTGAGCAGAAGGGCAATCCTGTAGGAAGTCCAGCAGCCTCAATTAATCTGGACCCTCAGAGATCTCTCAGATACTGGGACACCAACCAGGCAACATAAGCCAGCTGATATGAGGCCCCCAACACACATACAGTAGAGGACTGTCATGTCTATGGTCACTCAGAGATGATGCGACTAACCCGCAGGGAACTGGAGGCCCCAGGGAGTTTAGAGGTCAGGTGGGGTGGGAGGAGGTGACATCCACCTGGAGACAGGTGGGTAGGGAAGAAGTATGGGAGTGGAACAGTCAGACGGTGGAGGGGGCATAAAATATAGAGTGTAAAAAAAATAAATTAATTATTAAAATACCATCCCAAAGCAATTTAGGAGGAAAATACAAACCAAAGCCAAGGAACCTGAATTTCACTGAATAGGGATTTGGTGTGGCCTTGTCTCTGGAGATGTTCTCCAACTTAAAGACTTGAACTTGCATACAATTTTGCAGCTTCACAAGAACATGTCATTAGCTGAGAGAAAATACTTTATCTTCATATTCCCATTTTCAGTTATAATACATATGAGAATCCTCAAATGGTTAAATATTTCAAATTTATTTTATTCTTGATGTTCAAGAAGCCTTCTATAACAAAAGGATGTATGGCAATGATGGTGACTTGGCACTCTTTCTCTGCCATGAATTCTGGCTGATAGTTGAAATCTATGTTTCTATTAACATTCAAAAATCTGTAAGGTCAGATCATTTCCATTATTCTACAGTTTTAGTTATAAAGACAGCTAAAAGAGTAAGGTCACAATATAACACACCAATAGGCCTGGCCTAGCTTGATGGCTATTGTTTCTAAATAAGGATTTTTTTTTTTAATTGTTAGTATTTGGACTTATTCCAAGACACATTAAATAACTCATTGTTACTCTGTGATGATTTTATATTGTCTTTTATTTTTCTCTCAAATTGCTGGTAGGCCCCAGTCTATTTATCTGTTGCTGTAGCTCCTACCAGCTGCAAAGGTAAGACTATGCTTATGTATTATGGTGATTAATCTTGGTTGTCATCTCTCATGTCTATTCTTGAATGTCAACTTGGTTGTATCAGGAAGGAACTACAGTGCAGAAATGGAGAGACACCCATGAGAGAGAACAGTTGACATACCTAGTCTTGTAGACTCAGCAAGTTCTTGATCCTTAGACTTTCCACTGATAGCCAGGTATTATTCGATTAGTTGAACCATAGCCTGTAATTTACTCAAATGTGTATATGTGTGTATACATAAACATATTTTTATTTTGTGTGTATATGAATTTATACATAACACATACACAGACACAGACACAGACACACACACACACACACAAACAGACACACACCAAATGATTCTATAAATTCTGCTACTCTAGAGAACTTAGTCTAATGCATCTAATACATCATGTTAATGGTATCTGTAATCATCTAAGAGATGTGCCTTTGGGTGAGGAGTTCCCAGAAGGATTAACTGACAGGAGGGGATCTGCCCCAGAATAGATGCTCAGATGTGAAGAGGGCCATGAGACAACAAATGTTGTTTTTTTTCTGCCTTTGTACATTTCTGATGAATGCACAAGTCTTGTTGCTGTTCTTTCACTGTCTTCCAGCATTGGCTGAATAACAGTGGGACTTCAGGAATCATTTACTGCTTCAATGCCTGCTGGGACTGCTGAAACATCTAGTTCCATGAACTAGTAGCAACTGGGTAGAGCAGAAGTCTTGCCTTTATAACAATGCTTCACTTGGTGATGGTAGCAATGGAGTCTAAGGCACAGGCATTAGTGTAGAATAGTAATAAAACAAATCTTCAGGTCATCCATTATTTTCCACTTCCCTTGAATGGATGTGTACCAAATAGGATAAACTTAAATTCACATTTATTCCTTATAATTCAATACAACAGTTTTTCTCTTGAGCTGCTGAGGAAGAAAATCAATCTTAAGCACAGAATTTTCTGTTCAAACCATGGATTCTCATGTTGACTGGAATGAACTCTTTGTGAGGCAATCAACTTGCTGATTGATATTGTGGCCACAATTGTTCAGTATTCTCTTTGAATACTCTCAATTCCTAAGGGATCCTGCTGATAATGAAAAGCTTCTTATTTGTTCTGTTGAAGAACTAATGTTTAAACTTTTTAAGCACCAAAACATTAACATTTTGTAAAACCAGGATGTAAATAGGGACTTTATAGAGTCTTTTTGCTCTATTTAAAGCCAAAGATTTCTCTCTATAATATCACATATCAGGGTTGCATTATCACAGCCTCTCTATTATAATAGAATTATATTCATCCTCAGTCTTCTCTATATATAGTTCTTAAACTGAACAGGTATTTACTGTTGGAGTATGTAAATTTTGTTAATTGGGACCTGGCAAGTGTACAATATGAGAAGATGCCTATTGGAGTTTCAGACTGTAAGAGACACTTAGAACACACTTGTCCTAGTTCATGCTGCTGTCTGAAATCTGAATATCTCTCTGGCCTTTCTCCATATTGTTATTTTCATCAATAAAATTTCATTCTAATCTGCAGACATGTCATGTCATTCTGCCTCGTACTATCAGCACCCCGTCTACAATAATCTAACTAAAACCATGATGATCTTGACACAGTTATTCATTCTACTGAGCAAATATTCTTTTCCATCACTGAAAGGGTAACATATTTTTGACCAGAACTTACCTGACTTTGGAGGAATCTAAAACTTAATTTAAATAAACAAAAGGGAATTCATGGGGAATTATCTGAATATGACACACCAATAGTACAGATGTCTCCACAGCATCTGGAACACATAGAAACCTAGGTGTTTCAAGTGGAAAGCTTTGCCCTTACTTCTGCTTATTCCCATTAGCTGGGATTGCACATGCATTTCAGAGCAGCCGTGGTCACACTCAACAAAGACAGAAATTTTAATTTAAAATTTCTATACAGTGATCACCCAATTATAACTATAGACTTGTTAAAACTACCATGTGAGCAAAACTATAAATTAGCAGCTTATAAAAAAGTTTTAACAACATTCCACAATATCAGGATTTGAAGATAAGCCATCTATAAAACCAATAATACCTTTGGCTCCTGGAGGGCTATTTAGAGAGTGATAAAAAGAAGTGAAAAAAAAAATTATGTGCTTCACATTCTCAAAACAACCATTAAATAAGTGTTTTCTAAATAGTACTATCAAAGTTGCTTGGCAAAATTTCCCAAAGGAAGCCATCCTAAATTCTATAAATCTGTGGAAAGTAGCCTTTTATTTTCTAATGTTTAGAGAAAAATATACAATAAATTGCTCCAAAAGTAAACTTGAAACTTTATAATCATTGTAGTTTCAGATTGTGTGAATAAGATACCATTTGGTTCCCACTTCAGTCTTTTGTGTTTCTCTTTGAGTAATCCTGAAATTCTCCACTTGTTATTATTTTCCCTTCTACAATAGATCATATTTTGGTGTTGATAATACTGTCCTGTTTTAGCGTCTGAACATCATATTATTTCTGAGCTCAATTCTACAGCCAAATTTTTTAATATGAGTCCTGCCTATTCTTGTATATGCAAGAGTTGAATGAATATGAGCATCAAAGAATTGGTGAAAATAGACAGATGAAGAGGAAAATACTCAATATTATTCATTTTAGTTTTGCTGCTTGCAGCCACAGATCATCAATACATATAGCAGCCATAGTTTGTCATCAAGGTCATTGGATGTCACTCTTATCTTTATTGTAGCTTGCAATATAAGAGGTAAAGGAGACCCAGGTATGATTTACAAATTGAAGTTATAGGATTCTCTATTTTAACATTTTAAGTGCTTTAATTTTTGTTTCTCATATTTTACCATATATATATGTGTGTGTGTGTGTGTGTGTGTGTATTTGTCCATTGAATATGGGATTGTACCTCTGTTGATGTCATAAAACTTAGAGCCACAAATCTAAGTGATCAAAGAACTTCACATAAAACTAGAGGACACTGAAACTTATAGAGGAGAAAGTGGGGAAGAGCCTCAAAGATATGGGCACATGGGAAAAAAATATCTGAACAGAACAACAATGGCTTGTGCTGTAAGATCAAGAATCAACAAATGGGACCTTATAAAACTGCAAAGCTTCTGAAAGACAAAGGACACTGTTAATAATACAAAAAGGCAAAAAAATAAAAAGAGAGAAAGAAAAGAAAAGAAAAGAAAAGAAAAGAAAAGAAAAGAAAAGAAAAGAAAAGAAAAGAAAAGAAAAGAAAAACTATAGGGAAAAAATCGTTACCAATCGTAAACCCAACAGGGGTTTAATATCCAAAAATATATAAAGAACTCAACAAGTTGGACTCCACAAAACCAAATAACCCTATTAGAAAATGGGATGCATGGTTTTTGTCTAGTCAGGAACTTGTCAACATTTCCCTTCAATGAAAACTTCATAAGAGATTTTTTTTGCTACTTCTATCATGTTTAATGTTCCAAATAGATTTTAAAAACTGAAAAAAAAATTAAATTATAGGGTTTTAAAAAAGAGTACCCTGATCTTAGCTGGGCATGGTAGTGCAAGCCTTTAATCCCAGCACTTGGGAGGTAGAGGCAGGCAGATTTCTGAGTTTGAGGCCAGCCTGGTCTACAGAGGGAGTTCCAGGTCAGCCAGGGCTACACAGAGAAACTCTGTCTCAAAACAACAACAACAAAAAAAAACAAACAAACAAAAAAACCCAACAACAACAACAACAATAAAAAACAAAACAAAACAAAACAAAAAAACCCTGATCACAAGTTCATGTATATAAAAGTGTCTTGCCATAACATAATTACAAATATTCTCAGAAAGATCAAATGTAAACTTTAGTCAGCCTTTCTTTTCTTCCCAAGTATACCTTAATATGTGGTCAATTCATGTTCAATTAATGTGTTTTTGTTTTGTTTTTTGAGACAGGATTTCTCTGTGAAGCCCTGGCTGTCCTACAACTCACTTTGTAGACCAGGCTCGCCTCGAACTCAGAAATCTGCCTGCCTCTGCCTCTTGAGTGCTGGGATAAAAGGTGTGCGCCACCACGCCCGGCTTTCAATTAATAAAATTTTTGAAATAAACACTGTAAAAAATGGGGTGCATAGCTAAACAAAGAATTCTCATCTGAGGAATACCGAATGGCTGAGAAACACCTAAAAAAATGTTCAACATCCTGAATCATTAGGGAAATGCAAATCAGAACAACCCTGAGATTCCATCTTACACCAGTCAGAATGGTAAAGGTCAAAAATTTAGGTGACAACAGATGCTGACAAGGATGTGGAGAAAGAGGAACACTCTTCCATTGCTGGTGTGATTGCAAGCTAGTACAACCACTCTGGAAATCAGTTTGGTTGTTCCTCAGAAAATTGGACATAATACTACCAGAAGATCCCACAATACCTCTCCTGGGCATATATCCAGGAGATGTTCCAACCTGTAAGAAGGACACATGCTCCACTACATTCATAGCAGCCTTATTTATAATAGCCAGACGCTGGAAAGAACCCACATGTCACTCAACAGAGGAATGGATACAGTAAATGGGGTACATTTACACAATGGAGTACTAATCAGCTATTAAAAACAATGAATTAATGAAATTCCTAGACAAATGGATGGATCTGGAGGATATCATCCTGAGTGAGGTAACCCAATCACAAAAGAACACACATGGTATGCCCTCACTTATAAGTGGATATTAGCCAAAGAAATAAAGCTGACTAAACACACATGGTATGCCCTCACTTATAAGAGGATATTAACCAAAGGAAAAGCTGACTAAAATATGAGCACTGACCACAGACTGAATCTATTAAACAAATTTAGCATTTGCCTACTTTAAGTTGATTTTCTCATATTTTTGGAGAGGCAGTTGGTTTGATTTATCTTTTTTTTCTGGCATAAAGGAAAAGCTGACTAACATGAGATTATTATATGTAGGGCTTCAAGTATTTATTATTTATGATGAAATGTTCATAACACTCTATTCTTTCTGAGGTCTAACATATATTACTGCTTGTTGCCACTCACAACTCAGCTCCTATTTATTACATAGTTCCTCCTTAATACCACACAATTTGGGGCATCACTTTTCTGAACCTCTTGAATTTCACAAGATTTCCCTGTAGATTCTATATGAGAGAGACCATCCATGTAGCCCTTGCCTTTCTATATGAGACAGTCCTTATCCATTTGTTGTTTGTCTGCATTTCCTGGCATTTGTGAAGTGATGTACTGAATGTAATAAAGTAGATGTCTAATCATTGTACTTCATTTGCATTGGACTTACTTTTAAGGGCAGGAATGGCAAATGTATGTTGGATTATAGGTTTTTATTTTTGAATATACTATACAAAGTTATCTTTAATGCCTGTAAAAATTATTCATCTACTCACAGAGTATTAGAGTCCTTTGTCTCTACATCCTTACCATTCTCACTATACTGAAATGCTATCAAGTACAAATTGGATTTGTTTATTTGCACATTTCTGATGATATGGAATTTTGGGACATTTCTAAAATACTTGTATTTTCGTTCATGAATAAATTCCCCGTAATTATATATGGTAAGAAATATTTGCATGTATATCGAAGTGAATGCTACTTCAGCAACTACAAACTTTACTTATAGGATATATGGTTAATATACTTTAAATGCTACTAATGACAAAATTATAGACTCATTAGCTACCACATTTCAAACACAACCATACTTAAAGGCTTCATTAATTTTAATTATAATAGTAATCAAAAGCAATTGTTTAATTTTATAAGTGTAAGTACTTGGTGTTTGTGAGATGGTTCAGTGGGTAAGAGCACTGACTGCTCTTCCAAAGGTCCTGAGTTCAAATCCCAGCAATCACATGGTGGCTCACAACTCTCTGTAATGAGATTTGATGCCCTCTTCTGTGCATATGAAGACAGCTACAGTGTACTTACATATAATAATAAATAAATCGTTAAAAAAATAAGTGCTAGTATTTACATGCTTCCTCTTACATACATGTACAGGACTTTCATCTTCCACATTCCTACAACAAAATATGTTCATTCCCCACTGGAATTTATGAGTATAGCTTGAACTGACATATTACCTATGATCTTTACAGTGTGTGTTGAACCTGTCTTCCCTTTTTTCCTGATACATACTTTGATTAATACTTGTAGCTGAAATTAGTATGGCCCTGATAAAGAGATATATTTGTCCGTTATAATAATGCCATCCTCTGAATCTTATAACTTCATTTGCTTAGGGTCCTAGAAAACAATATTTGGGTATAGCACTGGAAGCAGTGTAAGTTATCTCTCACAATTCTAGAGGTCAGCATTACTGTTGTTGATTCTTTATTAGGTTATGCTAATCATACAAAGGTATTGTGTTAGAGACAGAGAGTGGTCTTTACTTTCTAGTGTTTACAACTCTTCCACGAGTTTAGCTTGATTGCTCTGCCCCAGAAATATTCCTCACTGTTTAAAATATTTCACAAGATAATTCACATATGTGAATATGATCTTATGGCTACAATCATGAAAGTGTTTGCCTGAATAAAAACTAAGTCCTGCAGAATGATTGGTCCTAACAAGTCTGCAATTGTACGTAGCATATGCTATCCAAATGGTACTGTGCTTCATAAGATAAAGCATGGATCTAGAAATTTTAATATATGAAAATACATATGTTCTAATATTTTACACAGATTATTTCTAAAGATCAGTATTAGTATAATTCATTCTCTCTCTTGAAGTGTTCACTTTAGAAGTTCAAAACTGTGGGCTATCTAAAAAATTCAAGAACATAATGTTGAAAATATTTTCTGGTTTTAACTTTGGGCAGAAGAAATACATAAGGCTGTTATTGCCATGAAAAGGGATTACTATGAAATGAAAAAATATACTATCACCATAAATCAGATAAATGTTTACAATGGCCAGCATTTCCCAGTAGATGTGCATATGTGACCATGTATAAGGATCAGGTTTCTACTTGCGACTACAGTGAATTCTTCCTCATTTCACACACATATATCAACAATTTCTCCATGAGATATTGATTTCAGTAATCACTAAAGTTTCATTTTTATCTGAACTTTTGTAGAAAATTCACAGAAATATAGAAAAAAAATGAAATTTTTTCCTTTTAGCTAATGAAATAAGTTTCACTACACATTTTATATAGTATCTTTGTGGTATATATGCTTTTGTAGAAATTATGAAAATACATAATACAAAAAATGAATTATTTTAATATAGCTACATTGAAATTTGGACCTAAAAGTTGTCTTATTAATTATTTCTGTTATCTTCTTAGTGTCTGTTCTCTAGTATCTAGGTATAGTTTAACAATATTGATAGTGTTAATGGATACAGAGGGAGTTCAGTGGTCATAGAAGTCAAGTATAAGTAGTAGATTTCAACCAAATATGAGCTTCAAATTATACATAGAGAGTCCCTACCAATTGTGTTTTCTTAAACAATAGTTGCTAGCATGCACCCTTATGACTTGTAAACACATATATGAACAAAGTTGTTTTGGAATTGTTTTCATAATAAAGTGTAACAATTCTCTTCTTATGATATCAAAGATTAGGACATAATGGGTTGGCATATTAATGCCTATGAGAGAAGCTACAGATTACCTGAAGCTCATGTTCTGTGTCTGATCTTGGTGTAAGACATGTATTCAATGTCTTCATTCATAGTTGTTTTCAAAATATTGAATTGCAAAGAAAATTCATAAATATATATCATTTACAGAATTTGATTACTACCATAGAATATTCATACATACATTAAAAACTGTTGCAAAGGATTTTACTTGTTATTCTAAGCAGGAATATTTTGTGAAAAGGTTTATTTCAACATGTCTATCTTTGTAATACAAGAGCCAATGCAACATAAGGAACACATATATGCCTCAGTGGAATATTAAAAGCACGTGAAGAATTGATTTTAGAAAAATGTTAAATACATTCAGTTTATAAAATTAACCAGTAATTAACTGTCTAATTACATTATTTCACTATAGTGCTCACTTTTTAGAAATTGACTTAAATACATTTGTCTAAAATTAAATTTGCCATTGCTAAGTTGTATAAAGATCATAGACATTACAATCAATATAGAAAACTGAAATATTCAAGACATTGGAAAATTAAGAACATTGGTAAAAGTATATTAATAGAAGATACACATCTGCACATTTTATCTCAGCACTATTTTTCTGTAACAGCAGAATTCACCAGAAGTATAATGTAAGCTTTAAATGAGACAAGGTTTTTTTGTTGTTGTTGTTTATTTGTTTTGTTTTGTTTTGTTTTTCAGGGAAATAAGTGAAATACATTCAAGGAGCTATATATGGTCAATTTACATGTAATAAAATCATTAACATGTTATATATAAATCATCCTCTTTTAAAGAATAAGCCAGTTCACACATTAAGTCTACATTCTTTTCTTTTTTTTTCTTTTTTTTAATTTTTAATATTTTTATTACATATTTTCCTCAATTACATTTCCAATGCTATCCCAAAAGTCCCCCATAGCGCCCCCCACTTCCCTACCCACCCATTCCCATTCTTTTGGCCCTGGCATTCCCCTATATTGGGGCATATAAAGTTTGCAAGTCCAATGGGCCTCTCTTTCCAGTGATGGCCGACTAGGCCATCTTTCGATACATATGCAGCTAGAGACAAGAGCTCCGAGGTACTGGTTAGTTCATCATGTTGTTCCAACTATAGGGTTGCAGATCCCTTTAGCTCCTTGGGTACTTTCTCTAGCTTCTCCATTGGGAGCCCTGTGATACATCCAATAGCTGACTGTGAGCATCCACTCCTGTGTTTGCTAGGGCCCTGCATAGTCTCACAAGAGACAGCTATATTTAGGTCCTTTAAGCAAAATCTTGCTAGTGTATGCAATGGAGTCCGCGATTAGAAGCTGATTATGGGATGGATCCCTGGATACCACAGTCTCTAGATGGTCCATCCTTTCATCACAGCTCCAAACTTTGTCTCTGTAACTCCTTCCATGGGTGTTTTGTTCCCAATTCTAAGAAGGGGCACAGTGTCCACATTTTGGTCTTCATTCTTCTTGAGTTTCATGCGTTTAGCAAATTGTATCTTATATCTTGGGTATCCTAAGTTTTGGGCTAATATCCACTTATCAGTGAATACATATTGTGTGAGTTCCTTTGTGATTGTGTTACCTCACTCAAGATGATGATCTCCAGGTCAATCCATTTGGCTAGGAATTTCATAAATTCATTCTTTTTAATAGCTGAGTAGTACTCCATTGTGTAAATGTACCATATTTTCTGTATCCATTCCTCTGTTGAGGGACATCTGGGTTCTTTCCAGCTTCTGGCTATTATAAATAGGGCTGCTATGAACATAGTGGAGCATGTGTCCTTCTTACCGGTTGGGACATCTTCTGGATATATGCCCAGGAGAGGTATTGCTGGATCCTCCAGTAGTACTATGTCCAATTTTCTGAGGAACCGACAGACTGATTTCCAGAGTGGTTGTACAAGCTTGCAATCCCACCAACAATGGAGGAGTGTTCCTCTTTCTCCACATCCTCGCCAGCATCTGCTGTCACCTGAATTTTTGATCTTAGCCATTCTGACTGGTGTGAGGTGGAATCTCAGGGTTGTTTTGATTTGCATTTCCCTGATGATTAAGGATGTTGAACATCTTTTCAGGTGCTTCTCTGCCATTTGGTATTATTCAGGTGAGAATTCTTTGTTCAGTTCTGAGCCCCATTTTTTAATGGGGTTATTTGACTTTCTGGAGTCCACCTTCTTGAGTTCCTTATATATATTGGATATTACCCTTATCTGATTTAGGATAGGTAAAGATCCTTTCCCAATCTGTTGGTGTTTTTTTTTTGTCTTATTGATGGTGTCTTTTGCCTTGCAGAAGCTTTGCAGTTTCATGAGGTCCCACTTGTCAATTCTCGATCTTACAGCACAAGCCATTGCTGTTCTATTCAAGAATTTTACCCCTGTGCCCATATCTTCAAGGCTTTTCCCCACTTTCTCCTCTATAAGTTTCAGTGTCTCTGGTTTTATGTGAAGTTCCTTGATCCACTTAGACTTGACCTTAGTACAAGGAGATAGGAATGGATCGAATCGCATTCTTCTACATGATAACAACCAGTTGTGCCAGCACCATTTGTTGAAAATGCTGTCTTTCTTCCACTGGATGATTTTAGCTCCCTTGTCAAAGATCAAGTGACCATAGGTGTGTGGGTTCATTTCTGGGTCTTCATTTCTATTCCATTGGTCTATTTGTCTGTCACTATACCAGTACCAAGGAGTTTTTATCACAATTGCTCTGTAGTTAAGCTTTAGGTCTGGCATGGTGATTCCACCAGAGGTTCTTTTATCCTTGAGAAGAGTTTTTGCTATCCTAGGTTTTTTGTTATTCCAGATGAATTTGCAGATTGCACTTTCTAATTCGTTGAAGAATTGAGTTGGAATTTTGATGGGGATTGCATTGAATCTGTAGATTGCTTTTGGCAAGATAGCCATTTTTAAAATGTTGATCCTGCCAATCCATGAGCCTGGGAGATCTTTCCATCTTCTGAGATCTTCTAGAATTTCTTTCTTCAGAGACTTGAAGTTTTTATTATACAGATCTTTCACTTCCTTAGTTAGAGTCACGCCAAGATATTTTATATTATTTGTGACTATTGAGAAAGGTGTTGTTTCCCTAATTTCTTTCTCAGCCTGTTTATTCTTTGTGTAGAGAAAGGCCATTGATTTGTTTGAGTTAATTTTATATCCAGCTACTTCACCGAAGCTGTTTATCAGGTTTAGGAGTTCTCTGGTGGAATTTTTAGGGTCACTTATATATACTATCATATCATCTGCAAAAAGTGATATTTTGACTTCATCTTTTCCAATTTGTATCCCTTTGATCTCCTTTTGTTGTCAAATTGCTCTGGCTAGGACTTCAAGTACTATGTTGAATAGGTATGGAGAAAGTGGACAGCCTTGTCTAGTCCCTGATTTTAGAGGGATTGCTTCAAGCTTCTCACCATTTACTTTGATGTTGGCTACTGGTTTGCTGTAGATTGCTTTTATCATGTTTAGGTATGGGCCTTGAATTCCTGATCTTTCCAAGACTTTTATCATGAATGGGTGTTGGATCTTGTAGAATGCTTTTTCTGCATCTAACGAGATGACCATGTGGTTTTTGTCTTTGAGTTTGTTTATATACTGGATTACGTTGATGGATTTCCGTATATTGAACCATCCCTGCATCCCTGGGATGAAACCTACTTGGTCAGGATGGATGATTGTTTTGATGTGTTCTTGGATTCGGTTAGCAAGAACTTTATTGAGGATTTTTGCATCAATAATCATAAGGGATATTGGTCTGAAGTTTTCTATTTTTGTTGGGTCTTTTTGTGGTTTAGGTATCAGAGTAATTGTGGTTTCATAGAATGAGTTGGGTAGAGTACCTTCTGTTTCTATTTTGTGGAATTGTTTGTGAAGAACTGGGATTAGATCTTCTTTGAAGGTCTGATAGAACTCTGCACTAAACCCATCTGGTCCTGGGCTTTTTTTGGTTGGGAGACTATTAATGACTGCTTCTATTTCTTTGAGGGATATAGGGCTGTTTAGATCATTAACCTGATCTTGGTTCAACTTTGGTACCTGGTATCTGTCTAGGAACTTCTCCATTTCATCCAGGATCTCCAGTTTTGTTGAGTATAGCCTTTGGTAGAAGGATCTGATGGTGTTTTGGATGTCTTCAGGATCTGTTGTTATGTCTCCTTTTTCATTTCTGATTTTGTTAATTAGAATGCTTTCCCTGTGCCCTCTAGTGAGTCTGGCTAAGGGTTTATCTATCTTGTTGATTTTCTCAAAGAACCAGCTCCTTGATTGGTTGATTCT
This sequence comes from Mus caroli, assembly GCF_978045245.1. Lineage (NCBI taxonomy): Eukaryota > Metazoa > Chordata > Mammalia > Rodentia > Muridae > Mus > Mus caroli. Next base: position 84,596,027 of record NW_028227258.1, on the reverse strand, counting down.
TTGAATAGTTCTTCTTGTTTCCACTTGATTGATTTCGCCCCTGAGTTTGATTATTTCCTGCCATCTACTCCTCTTGGGTGAATTTGCTTCCTTTTGTTCTAGTGCTTTTAGGTGTGTTGTCAAGCTGCTAATGTGTGCTCTTTCTAGTTTCTTTTTGGAGGCACTCAGAGCTATGAATTTTCCTCTTAGAAATGTTTTCATTGCGTCCCATAAGTTTGGGTATGTTGTGGTTTCATTTTCATTGAACTCTAAAAAGTCCTTAATTTCTTTCTTTATTCCTTCCTTGACCAAGGTATCATTGAGAAGAGTGTTGTTCAGATTCCACGTGAATGTTGGCTTTCTATTATTTATTTTGTTATTGAAGATCAGCCTTAGTCCATGGTGATCTGATAGGATGCATGGGACAATTTCAATATTTTTGTATCTGTTGAGGCCTGTTTTATGACTAATTACGTGGTCAATTTTGGAGAAGGTACCATGAGGTGCTGAGAAGAAGGTATATCCTTTTGTTTTAGGGTAAAATGTTCTGTAGATATCTGCCAGATCCATTTGATCCATAACTTCTGTTAGTTTCACTGTGTCCCTGTTTAGTTTCTGTTTCCATGATCTGTCCATTGGTGAAAGTGGTGTGTTGAAGTCTCCCACTATTATTGTATGAGGTGCAATGTATGCTTTAAGATTTACTAAAGTTTCTTTAATGAATGAGGCTGCCTTTGTATTTGGAGCATAGATATTCAGGATTGATAGTTCCTCTTGGAGGATTTTACCTTTAATGAGTATGAAGTGCCCCTCCCTGTCTTTTTTGATGACTTTGGGTTGGAAGTCAATCTTATCAGATATTAGAATGGCTACTCCAGCTTGTTTCTTCATACCATTTGCTTGGAAAATTGTTTTCCAGCCTTTCATTCTGAGGTAGTGTCTATCTTTTTCTCTGAGATGAGTTTCCTGTAAGCAGCAAAATGTTGGGTCTTGTTTGTGTAGCCAGTTTGTTAGTGTATGTCTTTTTATCCTGGAGTTGAGTCCATTGATATTAAGAGATATTAAGGAAAAGTAATTGTTGTTTCCTGTTATTTTTGTTGTTAAAGTTGGCATTCTGTTCTTGTGGCTGTATTCCTTTAGGTTTGTTGAGGGATTACCTTCTTGTTGTTTCTAGGGTGTGGTTCCCGTCCTTGTATTGGTTTTTTTCTGTTCTTATCCTTTGAAGGGCTGGATTCCTGGAGAGATAATGTGTGAATTTGGTTTTGTCGTGGAATACTTTGGTTTCTCCATCTATGTTAATTGAGAGTTTGGCTGGGTATAGTAGCCTGGGCTGGAATTTGTGTTCTTTTAGTGTCTGTATAACGTCTGTCCAGGATATTCTGGCTTTCATAGTCTCTGGTGAAAAATCTGGTGTAATTCTGATAGGCTTGCCTTTATATGTTACTTGGCCTTTTTCTCTTACTGCTTTTAGTATTCTATCTTTATTTAGTGCATTTGTTGTTCTGATTATTATGTGTCGGGAGGTATTTCTTTTCTGGTCCAGCCTATTTGGAGTTCTGCAGGCTTCTTGTATATTCATGGGCATCTCTTTCTTTAGATTTGGGAAGTTTTCTTCTATAATTTTGTTGAAGATGTTTGCTGGTCCTTTGAGTTGAAAATCTTCATTCTCATCCACTCCTATTATCTGTAGGTTTGGTCTTCTCATTGTGTCCTGTATTTCCTAGATGTTTTGAGTTAGGATCTTTTTGCATTTTCCATTTTCCTTGATTGTTGTGCCAATGTTCTCTATGGAATCTTCTGCACCTGAGATTCTCTCTTCCATCTCTTGTATTCTGTTGCTGATGCTCGCATCTATGGTTCCAGATTTCTTTCCTAGGGTTTCTATCTCCAGTGTTGCCTCATTTTGGGTTTTCTTTATTGTGTCTACTTCCCTTTTTAGGTCTAGTATGGTTTTGTTCATTTCCATCATCTGATTGGATGTGTTTTCCTGTTTTTCTTTAAGGACTTGTAACTCTTTAGCCATGTTCTCCTGTAGTTCTTTAAAGTCCTTCTTGATGTCCTCTACCATCATCATGAGATATGCTTTTAAATCCAGGTCTAGCTTTTCAGGTGTGTTGGGGTGCCCTGGACTGGGCAAAGTGGGAGTGCTGTGTCCTGATGATGGTGAGTGGTCTTGGTTTCTGTTAGTAAGATTCTTACGTTTACCTCTAGCCATCTGGTAATCTCTGGAGTTGTTATAGTTGTCTCTGTTCAGAGGTCGTTCTTCTGGTGATTCTGAGAACCGTCTGTCAGCAGACCTGGGAGACAGGCTCTCTCCTCTGAGTTTCAGTGGTTAGAGCACTCCCTGCTGACAAGCTTTCCTCTTAAAGGGAAGGTGTACAGATATCTGGCGTTTGGACCTCCTCCTGGCCAAAGAAGAAGGCCGGAAACAGGACCTTTCCCAGATGCTGTGTTGCTTTGGTAGGTCACAGAAGCTGTCAGCTTCTGTGGTGCACACTCTCTGCTGTGCAGACTAAGTTCCTAAGTTCAGTGGAGTCCTGGATCCAAGATGTGCTCCCTGCTCCTGAGGCAGAGGGCTCCTGTGCAGGGCAGACCACTGTCTTCCAGCTGGGAGGGTGCCGATGTCTGCAGCCCCAAAAGGGTGCTGCCTCAGCGGCTCTGTGGCTCCCACCTGTCCCAGAAGCTGTCTGCCTCTGTGGTCCTCACTCTCACCTGTGCAGACTAAGTTCGGCGGAGTCCTGGAGCCAAGATGGCGCTCCCTGCAGGGCGGACTACTGTCCTCCAGCTGGGAGGGTGCTGGATGTCTGCAGCCCCAAAAGGGTGCTGCCTCAGTGGCTCTGTGGCTCCCGCCTGTCCCAGAAGCTGTCTGCCTCTGTGGTCCTCACTCTCACCTGTGCAGAATAAGTTCAGCGGAGTCCTGGAGCCAAGATGGCGCTCCCTGCAGGGCGGACTACTGTCCTCCAGCTGTACATTATTTTTAATAGTGAATCTTGAAAGATCTGATTATGCACTACTTTAAAAGCACGTGTTAACTTGAACTAGCTGGATATCTACTCCTCTGTATCATCTTTGAAGCTGTGAAGTCCAGTGTCAGTGAAAAATGTATCACTTATTTGGTGTAGAAATGTTTTCATGATGTTTTAACATAAATTCATTCCAGGTTCCTATGTGTTCCTTTGCAGCTGGTAGAGGTCTGCCAAAATATTCCTGGTACAAGCAAATTTAATACCATCTCAGGACTATTTGCTTTCCAGCTGTCATGTCTGGAGGGAGCAGAAGAAGTGAGGCAATGCATGTGAACAGGCCCATTGATAGGCAAAAATGTCTTATCTACCATGTGAGTTAAAACAAAAAGAAAAATGTCTATTATAGTGTAGAAAATGTTCACTACTTAACACAGAAGACAAAGGAAGCAAAAAGAGAATGAAACAAATCTGGTGGAGGTAAAGTGAAGAGTACAGTTGTAAAGAACTCATTTGAGGAGAGGCCCTTGGTCTTGCAAAGATCATATGCCCCAATACAGGGGAATGTCAGGGCCAGGAAGAGGGAGTGGGTGGGTTGGAGAGCAGGACGGGGGGGGGGAGAGTATAGGGGACTTTGGAAATAACATTTGAAATGTAAATGAAGAAAATATCTAATAAAAAAGAAGTGGAAAAAATACAAAAAAAAAAGAACTCATTTGAAAGACTTCTAAGGATCTAAGTTATAACTCCTTCTTCCATTCCTATCCCACGATTGTCCTAGTGGTGACTGGAGTGATGGCATAGCAGTACACATGGTCTGACTTACTGCAGTCACAACACCAGCAGAATATCTATGAGGCAGGAAACTTACATGTGAGTCTATTGCCTGTGCTCTCTCTTCCTCATTCTTCCAAAATTTCAGATTGCTGGTTCAGCAGCACTTCTACCATGATCATTAGCAATGGTAGGGCTCACAAATCCTTTGATATTCTATAAAGCACACACACACAATGGAGCATGGACACACAGATATATTAAAAACCATACATACACATATACACACACACAAATTGCACATAAAAGCATCCCCACACATAAACACACATGTACAAACAAGCACACAGCTATGAAGTCCATATACACGAATATACATACACACTCAGACATACATGCTTACCAGAATAAGCATACACATGCACTCACAAGAACACACATGTGCATGTACCTATATTATTTTTTCTTTTATTTTTGAAAATACATTTTTTTCAGATATCATATCTCAAAATGTGCTATTTGGACAGCTCAGCAATGCATTTGCTCTAACATGGTATGTTAATATTTCATAGTTCACTCAGCTTCTGTCTAGTAATGTCTCTTCTCTTTTATTGTTTTATTACATCTTTACTATGTTTCTTAACAACAAATTTATAATGACAAAAGAATAATCCTTGCTTTGGTTACATAGACTCACCTACATTCATTGTGTTTAAAACAATACTTTAAATTAAATGTCTTCATCATTTCTAATTTTTATTTTCTACATAACCACAGAATGTTCAGCTTATACTGTTCTATTTACTTTTCATGAGAGGTTATTGTTAGAAATGTAAATTACATCTCCTTTCTAACTCTATATGGAAACTATTTTGCACAGGCCTTTTCATTCCCTTCCTTTCCATTGTACTTATCATTTTTGCCTGTACCTCTCAGGTGCGCTCAAAAGCTCACAATTTCTTATATCAAAAAATAAATAAATAAAAATCCCATGAGTTGGCTTCTCTCTCCACATTGTTTCACAGCCTCTATCACTGATATAGATCATATTGTGCATCATTTTACTATAATTTCTAAATCACAAATGCAAATATCATCTTAAATTCAAATCATATGTGAAATTCTGTACTGAATGTCTCTCTGGACTTCCTATGTACAAATAATTTTAACAAGTTTGCTGTATAACTACTTCTCTTTTCCTCAAAATTACTCCTTTTGTTTTCTTAATTTTACTTTCTAGAAAAAAACAATTTATCTAGTTTCTTTTTCTTTTTAATTCAAGAGAACTATAGAAGACATTGGTTTTTCACTCTCCATTTCAATCCACATTCATTACTCTCTATTTTGGTTACTAACTGAACACATCTTTTTCTATCTCCAACACACATACTGTTACTGTCATGGTCATTTTATTTATAATGCAAGTTTGCAGGGTAAGGCTGACAGAATTCAATTAAAAGTGAAAATTATCTGTGACACAGGAGACATCTAGCAGTACAGGTAAGTTTAATTTGTCTGAAAATAATACAAGCAGAGATGGTAATGTGGTGTTCACGTTAATTTTACTTCTCAGAATTGTGGTGTATGTGATGCCTGGGTGAAGAGATTTAAGGGAAATGCGGTAGTGAAAATGGATAGATTGGCCATTCTACTTTTTTCTCATTTTTCATGTGTGTTTGTGTGTGTGTGTGTGTGTTATTTGACAGTAGCCATAAAAGTAGAGTTTTATCATAACATATGGGGAATTGTGTGTGTGTATATATATAATATATATATATAGAATATATAGAATATACACAATATGTATACATATACATATATGCATATGCATATCAGATATAAATAAAGATAACAATATACATGCTCCAATAATAAAACAATAAAATTTAAAAAGCAGTGAATAGTAAATTTATTAATGACTATGTAGATGATAGATGTAAAGATAAAGATAATAGACTACAGATATATATGATTATAAGATAGAAAATAAATAGACAGACAGATAAATAGATAGATTAAAATAGATTTTTATCATTAGTAAGAACTAAGCCTTTGTAGTTTGACCATTGTCTTTCTAAATGAAATTTTTGTTTCTTCCTTCTTGTGGATAAAGGTCCAGAATACATAAAATGACCTACATTCTCCTAGAGAACGATTTCCTAAATTCTTTATATCCAAATCAATAAAACAGATTAGTGAACATTCAGGAAATATACATTAAAATTCTTAGCTGAGCAAACTCACATTGTCTTAGAGTTCTGGATGTTTTTCAAAACAACAGGAAAATAATACACAATATGGATAGTGGGGGTATTTCTTCAGATTTAGAGATTTGCTTATGCAAAGAAATATTAGCATGATCATCTAAAATATTTTAATTAATTCTGCTTTGAAATAGTTATTTATATATAATGACTCTAGAGATTCTAAAGAATCAAACAAAAGCTGGGAATGTTTTAAACTTAAGGAGTCAAGGGGACAGTGCTTAAAGTCAAAAGATAATGAATTCAGCTTCATTTCTCATGCACAGTCAGTAAGAAATCTTGAGCAGCTAGAAATTAGAGAAAAGAAAATGGATCATATAAAAGTAGAAGTGGTAAATTTATATACCAGAACTACAACAAAATTGCTGATCATTGAGTTTAAATTTTATGACTGAGTGAACATATTTGCATACATTTTATTTGTTTTTTTTTTTTGCCCTGTCATTTATGTAAAATTTACAATGCATGATGAATCGTACCTTTTATATCCAAACTTATGTTATTATGTATTATTTTTAAAACACACCTAATGTTTTGTGAATATTCAATTATCCAATTACTTATGTGCATCATTAAAATTTGCTTTGCTATATTCTCTTGGTACAACAATTCTTAAATAATTTAATAACAAGGAAATTAATTAGGGAACGTAGAGAAGACATAAAAATAGATGAGACCGTTTCAAGTTAGATATGCAAAAATACTTTAAGGGTAATTTACTAAGTAATATTCTTTAAAACCATATTACAAAATATGCAGTACACCGGAGCAATCACCTGACAGGGCTAAGTTGTAAGCTTTCCTGTACCTTCATGGCATGAATTACACATGATAGTACCCATATTTGCCTGTTAGACAGACAACACATTCCTTTGAAATTTGTAGCCCTATAATTTTAAGATATGTTCATTAACACTATTCTTATATCTTAAATAATGAAGACACACCCAACATGTTTTAATGACAATACCTCTTAACTTTCAGTTGTCTCAGTAATTCTGTACATTACAGAGTAAATTCAACACAGAGCAGAGGTGGTGGTGGGTATGAGTGGCATTATTGATCTACCCAACTGTTGAGAAATTTACAGTTAGAGAGCCATGCTCTTTAAGCAGTGTAAAATCAGAGTCTCGAAGCAGAATCACTATTATTTCGTCTGTATGATGAGAGGTAGACATGTTTAAATGAGTAATGCCTATCATTGCTTCTATACTTACAGTTCTTCATTGTCTCAGCAGAATATTCAGAGCTACATAATTAGTGGAGAGAGAGAGAGAGAGAGAGAGAGAGAGAGAGAGAGAGAGAGAGAGAGAGAGAGAGAGAGACTAGAGGTAGACAATTCTCCTGTGTAGGAGTGAAGTGAACAAAAGCTGTCACTTTTTGAGGCTGTGTCTGAGGACAGATGTGCCAAGTGTTAGTGAAAGTCTTTGTATGCAAGGAAACTAAATTAGAGATGGAAAAGAACAAGAACTCCAGTCCAACACCAATGCTCATGCAAATGGGAAAGCTCATTCATTTCAATACCTCTGATGTATAATTTAATGTGAAAAAAATAGTCAGTCTGTAATATTTCTCCAAAAATGAGAAGACAGAGTTTTCCACCTAGATATAAAACATGTCAGACTGAGGTTAAAAAGTAATATTGGTTACACTATTTCTATGAAACTTCTGAAACAGTGTGATGAAAAAAGGTTGGTTATAGGCTGTTGCTTATTTCTGCTCCGTACATGCCCTCTATTTACATCTTCTTGGGATAGCATTGACTTTACGGTTCAAATTACATGTCTCTCCTCCCAGTGATGGCTGACTAAGCCATCTTCTGCTAACATATGCAGCTAGAGACAAGAAGTGAGAGTGTGTAGGTAGGGAAGCAGGGCTGGGGAGGACATAGGGAACTTTCAGGCTAGCATTTGAAATGTAAAAGAGAAAAATCTAATAAAAATTTTTAAAAATAAAAGGTCTAATTACTATTTTAAAAATTACATGTATATCTCATCTTCTCTCACAGGGAGGCTCTGCTGCAACATTGTGTTGTGTGTTAAGTTCAATAGCTCCAAAGACCTTTGGCATCTTCCAACAGCCAACGTTACTGGCTAAGACATTCAAATGAATTAATTTTTCCTAGTCACTGAACTCCATTTCTAGTGTTGACACACCTGATCATGAGTGGGAAATGATGTTGGGGCATTCAATGTTGGTTTTCGGGTTCTAGGTGACCTTTATAATGATGCAACCCTGGACTTAGTGGGTTCCATGACTTTCCCTTACCAGTATAAAAATCATACTCAGAGAATTCCCTTAAAATATTTACAGCAGTTATCTACACTTGCATACAATTGAATAGATATGAAGAGACTAGGAAGACGGAAAGGAAACCAAATGATAAAGAGCTAAATAACATAGAAATGATTTGTTTCCTGACATGAGTTTGCTAGCATTATACCAACTTTATAAGGTAAAAATGAAAGATGGCCATGGCTTCACTTTTGTGGCTTTTAAGACTGACATACATGAAAAAAAAAAAAGTAATATACTCTTCAAAGTTGCTGTTCCAGCAGGAAGGAGAGGAGGAATGAATGTAAGCAAGGTAAATACCCAGTATGCACACACACACACATACACACACACACACACACATATATAAACACATTTTTGATAATTCTTTTTAAAGTTTTTCTCATACATATTGCATAGCTGCAGTTTAAATCTTTCTGCTGAATAGGAAATTAAATTTGATCAAATATATTTGGATATATGTAATATGTGTGCACACACATGCAAATTATACTGTGCAATTATATTTGAAAATAAGTGGAACATTTTTAAAAGGATGTATGTACGCAGCTATCTCTGCAACAAATCTTTAAAAAGTTTTCAAAACTAGCACTTCCAAGATGTATTATCTCATGACAACATGTTTCAGTGAAGTTAGCTTTTTGTCACTTAACAAATAAGTGACAAAGACGGGAAAGACTTATTTTTTTGGTTGTTGCTTGGGAATTTTCGTCCCATGAGTCACTGACATCATTGCTTCATATGGTCTGCAAGTTGTGTCTGGGATATTCCAAGCTTTGGGGCTAATATCTACTTATCAGTGAGGGCGTATCATGTGTGTTCTTTTCTGATTGGGTACCTCACTTATGATGATATTTTCTAATTCCATCCATTTGCCTAAAAACTTCGTGAAGTCATTGTTTTTAATAGCTAAGTTGTACTCCATTGTGTAAATGTACCACATATTCTCTACTCATTCCTTTGCTGAAGGACATCTGAGTTCTTTCCAGCTTCTGGCTATTGTCTGAGGGTCATTTCATATATCTTTAATATATAAAAAAGAACAATATGTGTAAGTGTTTAATCCTAAAGGAAAATAGAATTTATATTGTTTATTCCCTTCAACCTAAAGATGTCAAATCCTAAAAACTACTACAACAACAACAAAAAACTTTCAGCACTGCACTTGACTCCAAACACTTCAGCTTCCTTAACAGCACAGGTTCTGCCCTCTGTCCCCAACATGCCAACTTCCCTCCCATTGAATTTTCTGTTGAAAGCAAATATATGTCTTAAGTTAACAAATCAGGTCCACTCCAACTACAAAACCAGGTACTGTCTGTGGTCTACTCACATTCATTCATTTAATTACTACCTGGTTATTTGCATGCAAAACTAGCAAAGGAAGCAATAGCAACACAGATGACATTTCAGAAGGCCTGAAATGTGACACTCTAGCCCTCTATGTAACACCATTGCCTCCTGTTCACAGGCAGTTCTGGCAATTCCACTCGGTACTCCCTCCTTCTTCGTGACAGCAATACCTTCTGCAACTGAAGGATATTTGACTTTTAAAGAAAAGGAAACAGCAAGAGAATGTAAATCATGTCACGTTCCACCGTTTTGTTCTTCCTTGATTTTATTTGAACTGTGGAAATACAAGGCAGCAAGTACAAGCAAGATAGCACCAAGAATGTCACTATACTAAGTAGTGATGCTCCTTGTCAGCAGCAGACAAGGGAAGCTATCTGATCTGTGATTATACATTTGAAATAGTCCTATGTCTACTCCAATGTATTGTCATTAGATACTTATATGTCTTTGTTTTTTAGAAAATCTATTTTTATTTTTTAACCTTTTATTTATGTATTTATTTTTTTACACTCAATATTTTATTCTCAACCCCGTTCACCCTTTGAGTGTTCCACATCCCATACCTCCTCCCTGCAACACTGTCTCCACAAGGATGTTCCCACCTCCCACCCCACCTGACCTCTAAACTCCCTAGGGCCTCCAGTCCCTTGAGGGTTAGGTGCATCTTCTCTGACTGAACCATACCCAGCAGTCTTCTGCTGTATGTGTGTTGGGAGCCTCATATCAGCTGATGTATGCTGCCTGGTTGGTGGTCCAGTGTTTGACAGATCTCAGGAGTTCAGGTTAATTGAGACTGCTGGTCCTTCTACAGGGTTGCTCTCCTCCTCAGCTTCTTCCATCTTTTCCCTAATTCAATCACAGTGGTCAGCAGTTTCTGCCCATTGGTTGGGTCCAAATATCTGTATCTGACTCTTTCAGCTGCTTGTTGGGTCTTTCAGAGAGCAATCATGATATACCACTTTTATGAGTGCTCCATAACCTCAGTAATAGTATCAGACCTTGCGACCTCCCCTTGAACCAGCTCCCTGTTGGGCTCTACTTTGCCTTGGTTTGGGCCTTGAGGGCAAACCCAAGCCTGGCTGGATTTTTGAGACCTGTCATTCCCTTGAGAATGACTCAGCAAGACCTTCTTCCCTCTGTCCACATTCCATCCCAGGTCCCTCACTTACCCTCCCCCACCCACCCCTTGTGACTGGTTTCATCTCTCTTCCAAGTGAGACTAAGGCATCCTCACTTGCACCCTTCAGCTTATTGAACTTTTTGAGCTCTGTAGACTGTATCCTGTGTATTCTACCCTTTTTTATTGCTAATATCTACTTAGTAGTGATTATTTACATACCATGCATGTTCTTTTGGGTTTGAATTACCTCACTCAGGGTGATATGTTTTAGTTCCATCCATTGACTTGCAAAACTCAGAATGTCCTCATTTTTAATAGCTGAGAAATATTCCATTCCACATTTTCTGTATCCATTCTTCTGTCACAGGACGTGTGGGTTGTTTCCACCTTCTGGTTATCACAAATACGGCCTCTATGTGCCCCTGTGTCATGGTGGGTTATTTTTGGGTTATATCCCAAAGAATGGTATAGCTGGGTCTTAAAGTAGATCTATTTCCAATTTTCTGAGGAACCTCCAGATTGATTTCCAGGGTGGTTGTACCAGTTTGCAATCCCACCAGCAATGGAATAGTGTTCCTCTTTCTCTACATCCTCTACAACATGTATTGTCACCTGAGGTTTTGATCTTAGCCATTCTGATTGATGTAAGGTGGAATCTCAGGGTTGTTTTGATTTGCATTTCTCTGATCACTAGGACTTTGAACACTTCTTTAGGTGCTTCTCTGCCATACAGTATTCCTCAGATGTGAATTCTTGGTTTAGTTCTATAACCCATTTTTTGATTGGATTGTTTGGTTTGTTGGTGGTTAGCTTCTTGAGTTCTTTATATATTTTGGATGTTAGCCTTCGGTCAGATATGGGGTTAGTCAACATTTTTTTCCAAACTTTAGGTTGACAATTTGTCTTATAGACTATGTCCTTTGCCTTACAGAAGCTTTCCAGTTTCATGAGGTACCAATTATCAATTCTTGATCTTAGAGCATGAGCCCAAGTTCTGTTTAGGAAATTTTCTCCTGTGCCAATGAGTTTGAGGCTCTTTCGCACATTCTTTTTTATTAGATTCAGTGTATCTGGTTTTATGTTGAGGTCCTTAATCCACTTGGATTTAAGCTTTGTGCAAGGTGACAAGCATGATTCTATTTTCACTTTTCTACATACAGAGAGACAGTTAGATCAGCAACATTTATTGAAGATGCTTTCTTTTTTTCCACAGTATTATTTTTGGATTCTTTGTCAGTGGTCAAGTGTCTGCAAGTGTGTGGTTTTATTTCTGGGTCTTGAATTCTATTCCATTGTTCAATGTGTCTGTCTCTGCAGTACCATGAAGTTTTTATCACTATTGCTCTGTAGTAAAGCTTGAGGTCTGGGATGGTGATTCTCTGAGCTTTTCTTTTAGTGTTAAGAATTGTTTTCACTATTCTGTTTTCTTTTTTCCTATCATGATAAATTTGAGAACTGCTTTTCCTCTGTGTTTGGAGAACTGTGTTGGGATTTTGATAGGAATTGCATTGAATTTGTAGACTGCCTTTGATAGGATGGCCACTATTACTTTTATTAATTCTGCCAGTACATAAGCATGGAAGATCTTTCTATTTTATAAGATCTTTGATTTCTTTCTTGAGAGACTTGAAGTTATTGTTTTATAGATTGTTCACTTATTTCGTTAGAGTTACCCCAATATAATTTATATTATTTGTGGCTGTGGTAAAAGGAGTTGATTCCTTAATTTCTTTCTCAGCCTGTTTATCTTTTGTATAAAGGAAGGCTACAGATTTATTTGTGTTAATTTTGTATCCAGGTATTTGCTGAAGTTTATCAGCTAGAGAAGTTCTCTGGTAGAATTTTTGTGGTCTCTTAAGTATGCTATCATATCATCTACAAATAGTGATAGTGAAAGAGGAAAATTACTGGACACTTGAACTCTTCAACTCAGGTCCTCTTACCCCTCCCATCTAAGGACTGTTCCCAGAACACTCCTGAACTTCTCACCCCAGAGTACATTCCTGAACTCTTCCCGACCCCCTCCCAAATAAAAACTGTTCCAGGAACATTTTTTAGATAAGGGTCTCTTGGAACAAACCTAGTCCTACCCCTCCTAACTGAGGACTGTTCCAAGAACATTTTTGAGATAGGGGCCTCCTGGTACTACCCCAGAATGTTCCAATAGATCGGGTACATTGCCAAAATATAGGACACGACCCCTTGGTGAAAACTTGTACTTTTCCCCTGGCCTTTTCCTATAAAAGCTTGTGAAAAATTTGGGCCGGTTGTCGATTCTCCTCTACACCATGCTGGGTGTATGAGTTTCGACCCCAGAGCTCTGGTATATGTGCTTTTTATGTGCTTTCTTGTTGCTGCTGTATTAAATCTTACTCTCTACATCTTAAGTTCGGTCTCAGTGTCTTCTTGGGTGCGCAGCTGTCCCAAGGCTTGAGTGAGTGTCTCCCTTTGGGAGTCTTAGAGTCTTTCATTTGGTGCATTGGCCGGGAATCAGCGCGACTACCCAGAAGTCCTGGACCCACTTAGAGGTAAGATTTTCTGTTCTGTCTTGGTCTGGTGTCTGTGTTCTGTTTCTGGAGACCAGGTAGGTCTCAATCTGGAGGCCAAGTAGGCCGTTCTGTATCTGGTGCGATCGCAGTTTCGGTTTTGCGTGACGCTCTGTGCTTAGTACAAGCACTTGAGACCGTGCTCCGGGAGAGAGAGCGCGGGGTGGATAAGGACAGACGTGTCCAGGTGTCCACCGTCCGATCTGCCCCTGGGAGACGTCCCAGGAGGAACCGGGGAGGATCAGGGACGCCTGATGGACCCCTCTGGAGACCAGGTAGGTCTCAATCTGATTCTGTGGGCGACGCGAGGTCGCCGCTGTTTTTGGTTTCTTTTTTGTCTCAGTCTCGTATCTGCTCTTGTTGTGTCTGCTATTATTCTAAAAATAGACAATCTGCCAGAGCGGGAGTGAATGTAAAATCTCACCCCCGTCAGGACAGTGTTATTTCTGCCAGGGCGGGAGTGGATGTGGAGTCCCACCCCCGTCAGGAAAGGGAGTCGATGTGGAATCCGACCCCGTCAGAAAGTGACGTTTGGCTGGTTGTGTTTTTGTCACGTGACAGACTGTAGACTGTGTGTGTGTGTTAACCCTTTGTCGACTGTAGACTTGGACTGACGTTAGGACAGAATTTGTTAGCAATGGTTTTTAAAAAAAGGAAAAAAAAAAAAACAAACCACCAGGCCAGTCCTACCCACCGCGCTCTCGGCGAGGCGGTACCGGCGGCTCGCAGCGGGCGGGCAGCGCCGGCCGGCCTTGCTGCGGGGCCATCGCGGGGCGGCCGCGAGATCAGCTGCCACCGGCCGACATAGGCGGCGCACGGTGGCGCTGAGGTTCTGAGTTCTGCAGGCCGCGGTGACAGGGGCTGTCTGTGCCCCGCGAGCGAGTTGTGAAATGCTGGTGGCGAGTGTGGCGGCCTGCCGGTCCCGAGAGTGGCCGTAAAACCTGCCACAGCTGGGGAGGGGCCAACTGCGGCCGCCGTCCCTCCTTTGGCTCCCCCCAGAGTCAACCCGCACTACCTTGTTCCTGCCTGGCTGTTTGCCGCCGCCTCCAAGCCATGCGGAAAGACAGTGCAGAGAGCACCGGGTGTCTATCAAGTAGTTAAATGGTTAAATTGCTGCCTCTGCCGGGAGTTTACGCCACATTTCCCGCGCCGCGGGCGCGGCGGAGATTCGGCGCTTTGCTCCTCCCTGTTCATTCACCGTTACTGAGAAAATCCTGGTTAGTTTCTTTTCCTCCGCTGACTAATATGCTTAAATTCAGCGGGTCGCCATGTCTGATATGAGGTCGCCACAAGGTTCCCTGGTTGCTTCTCCCTGTCCCCTGTATCCTGTCTCTTGTTAACAGAAAAAAATTGCGTTCATTTTAAAATATCAGTGGTCTGGTGCAGCCAGATGTGAGAGCTGCACTCCCTTCTCTGCCCCATGTGTTTTCTCTTCTCAGGCACTGCCCTGAGCTGCTGGCAGTAAGTCTGTTCTAAGCTCCGGTGAGGGAGACATCCAAGGTAAGGAGCACCTGCGAGTCTAACTGCCAGGCTCTGATGAGGGTCTCCTCTCTGTGGGATTTGAAAGTGCCCCAACAATCTGACCTAGGTAATAAAAAGTTACAAAAGTTAAAAAAAAAGGATAGAGGTCTGCAAAGAAGAGCTGAGAGCAAAGCTTCAGCAGACTCAGAAGAGATAAGTTAACAGTAAAAAGAGGTAAAAATAGAAAAAGAAAATTAGGTCTGAAATGAGAGAGATACTCTAAATGAAAAATATTTAAAAGAGGAACCAGTAAAATGAGGCTGACAAAGACAGAGACCAGAGTCAGAATCAGAGATGTGCTGTAAGACAGAGAGATAAACCAGGGTAGAGTCGAACTATGAAAAAAGTTAAGTGACAGAATATAGATGTAATAATTAGATAACATTCAAAGTAAGCAAAGACAAGGAAGAAAAAAAATATATAAAGAGAGAGAGAAAGACATTATATGAGATCTCCATTACAGTTAAGAAACAGGAGCAAAGAAAGATAAATGACAAAGACTAAAACCTAGCAAAGTGTCACTTGCTAATAATACTAGCACTTAAAAATGATCTGTAAAAAATAGGGAGCCAGAAAATTTTTTTAAAAAAAAAAGATAAGAGAAATAAAATGCTGGCCACAAAAGTCAGGGAAACTAGAAAACTTAGTATCTGGCAACAAAAAAAAGCTTTTGGCTAAAGATCAAAGTGTTTACTGTTAAAAAAGAAGAGCACTGAGTGAGAGACTGTCCTAACAAAAAGAAAAGGAGCCCCCCTCATGACCAAACCCTTCACCTGTTCATGGCTAAAAGTAAAGAGATAGCAGAAGGGGTGCTAACACAGAAGCTGAGTCCTTAAAAGAGACCGGTGGTCTACCTGTTGAAGCAGCTAAAAAGAGACTGTGTTTCATATTCCTCCACTGACCAATGCAAAGCAAGTTTAAAAGGTTCCTGGACACTGCGGGCCTTTGCAGACTGTAGATTCCAGGTTTCGCTAAATTAAAAAGATAAACAGCCCTTCGTATAAGAAATAAAGAACAACCTTGGATGGCCTTAGATGCTATTGAGACTGCCCTAATGTTGTCCCCAACTTTGGGACTCCTAGATGTGACTGAGAACAAAGGTATCGCCAAAGAGGTTCTTACTCAGAAATTGGGACCCTAAAAAAGACCAGTGGCATACTTGTAAAAACTGGTGACTGTAAAATAGCCTGCTTGTCTACACATAGTGGCTTCTGGTCAAGGACACAGATAAATTGACTCTGAGACAAAACTTGGCACATGATCCAATTGTTCCCCTGACTGATGGACACATTATCAGAGCTTTTTGTTGACAGAACAAGTGATCTTCGCTTCCCCCGCTAACCTGCTGAGTCTTCACCTACTCATCACTGCTCTGACATTCTGGCAGAAGGAACTTCGGCTCAGAAGGCTGAACTCCTGGCACTAACCCAAGCCCTGCGGTTGGCTGAAGGCAGAGACATTAAAAACAAAGAAAAAAATTCTGGCCCTCCTAGAAGCTCCTGAATGAACTGGGTGTGTTGGGGTACCGGGTATCAGCCAAGAAAGCTCAGTTATGTCGTACCGAGGTGACCTACCTAAGATACACCCTCCGAGACGGAAAGCGGTGGCTCACCGAGGCCAGAAAAAAGACTGTGATGCTGATCCCAACCCCCACCACCCCGCGCCAAGTACGTGAGTTTCTGGGGACGGCGGGCTTTTGCAGACTCTGGATACCAGGGTTCACAACATTGGCGGCCCCTCTATATCCACTTACTAAGGAAAAAGTCCCATTCACCTGGACTGAGGAACACCAAAAAGCCTTTGACAGCATAAAGGCAGCCTTGCTTGCAGCCCCCGCTCTGGCTTTGCCAGATCTGACTAAGCCTTTTACCCTATATGTTGATGAGCGCGCTGGAGTAGCCCGCGGGGTTTTGACTCAGACTCTGGGGCCCTGGAAGCGGCCAGTGGCCTACCTATCTAAAAAGCTTGACCCAGTCGCCAGCGGTTGTCCCTCCTGCCTAAAAGCCATTGCTACAGTAGCCCTGCTTGTTAAAGACGCTGACAAGCTTACTCTGGGTCAGCATGTGACTATACCCACTACCAGAGTTTGCTGCTCCTTGGCGGATGACTCCACTCCTGTACATCAATGTGCTGATGTCCTGGCTGAAAAAACTGGAACAAGGAGGGATCTGACTGATCAGCCTTGGCCAGGTGTGCCTGCCTGGTACACAGATGGCAGCAGCTTTGTCACAGGAGCGGCAGTAGTAGATGGAAAGCAGCTCATATCCATGGGGCCATCTACCAACAGAGGGGGCTACTTACCTCGGCAGGTAAAGATCAAATCAGCCTTGGCCTGAAAGTTTGAACTGGTACACGGATGGCAGTAGACTCATGGTTAAAGGTAAGCGGAAGGCGGGGACAGCAGTGCAGCGGTGGACAAAAAGCAAGTGATCTAGGCCAGCAGCCTCCCTAAAGGGACTTCAGCCCAGAAAGCTGAATTTGTGGTTTTAATACAAGCTTTATAAATGACAAAAAAAAAAAGTCTACACTGACAGCAAGTATGCTTTTGCCACTGTATGGAACAATATACAGACAAAGATGGCAGATCTAACCGCCAAACAGGCATCCCAAAGAGCAATAATCAACTGGAAAATAGACTTTACTGAGAAAAAAACGTTCTCAAAATGGATAAATGAGACTGCTCACATAGTCATCAAAAAGACTATTAAAAATTTTTTTTCCAAGGTTCAGAGTGCCAAAAGCAATAGCGTCAGATAATGGCCCTGCTTTGTTGCCCAGGTAAGTCAGGGTGTGGCCAAGTATTTAGAGGTCAAATAAAAATTACATTGTGTGTACAGACCTCAGAGCTCAGGACAGATAAAATATTAGTTTAAAACTCTAAGACAGACCTTGACAAAATTAATCGTGGAGACTGGCATAGACTTGGTGTTCCTTCCCTATGCCCTATTTAAACGTACTAGAAATACTCCCTCTTGATTCAGTTTTACTCTGTTTAAGATCCTTTATGGGGCTCCTATGCCCATCACTGTCTTAAATAATGTGTTTAAACCTATGTTGTTATAATAATGATCTGTATGCTAAGTTAAAAGGCTTGCAGGTGGTCTGGTCACAACTGGAAAGGATCAGACTGAGTACGCGGACGACATCGCGCCAGGGATCCCAACAGCCGAGACAGTGAACGAGCTGGGTACCCCAAGGACATCTCACCAGTTCCAGCCAGAGATCTGATCTACGTGCACCTACGTCATGCCCAGACCCTCAAGCCTCGCTAAAAGGGCCCCTGCCTAGTTCTGTTTACTAATGCTTCTTATTCTGTTTTTGTTCCCATGTTAAAATAGAGTAAATGCAGTATTCTCCGCATAAAAATATAGACTTCTGAAATTCTAAGATTAGAATTACTCACTAGAAGGAGTGGGGAATGAAAGAGGAAAATTACTGGACACCTGAACTCTTCAACTCAGGTCCTCTTACCCCTCCCATCTAAGGACTGTTCCCGGAACACTCCTGAACTTCTCACCCCAGAGTACATTCCTAAACTCTTCCCGACCCCCTCCCAAATGAAAACTGTTCCAGGAACATTTTTTAGATAAGGGTCTCCTGGAACAAACCTAGTCCTACCCCTCCTAACTGAAGACTGTTCCAAGAACATTTTTGAGATAGGGGCCTCCTGGTACTACCCCAGAATGTTCCAATAGATCGGGTACATTGCCAAAATATAGGACACGACCCCTTGGTGAAAACTTGTACTTTTCCCCTGGCCTTTTCCTATAAAAGCTTGTGAAAAATTTGGGCCGGTTGTCGATTCTCCTCTACACCATGCTGGGTGTATGAGTTTCGACCCCAGAGCTCTGGTATATGTGCTTTTTATGTGCTTTCTTGTTGCTGCTGTATTAAATCTTACTCTCTACATCTTAAGTTCGGTCTCAGTGTCTTCTTGGGTGTGCGGCTGTCCCGAGGCTTGAGTGAGTGTCTCCCTTTGGGAGTCTTAGAGTCTTTCAATAGCTTTATTTCTTCTTCCCAATTTGTATCCCCTTGTCATCTTTTTGTTGTCTTATTTTTTTAGCTAGTACTTCGAGTACTATATTGAATAGATATGGGGAGAGTGGGCATCCTTGTCTTGTCCCCAGTTTTAGCAGGATTACTTCAAGTATATCTCCATTTAATTTAATATTGGCTGTTGGTTTGCAGTAAATTGCTTTTATTGTGTTTAGGTATGGGTGTAGTGGCTATTCCTGGTTGTCAACTTGACTATATTTGGAATGAACTACAGTCCAGAATTGGAAGGCTCACTAGTGACCCTTATCTGGAGGCTTGGAGATCCTTATCTGGATCTTGGTATGGAGATCTTGAGCCATAGTGGCTATGGATTCCAGAAGATTAAATCTCTGAGTTTAAGGAGATTTAATCTGGGCTACACCTTTCATCTGGGATTAAAGGTGTGGTGGAACACACCTTTAATCTGGGCTACACCTTCTGCTGGAGACAATATAAGGACATTGGAAGAAGGGAGTCTAGCTCTTGCTCCTTCACCTGCTTGCCGTGTGAGACTGAGTAACTGCTAGATCCTTGAACTTCCATTCACAGCTGCGACTGAACCATTGTTGGGAATTGGGCTGCCGACTGTAAGTCATCAATAAATTATTTTACTATATAGAGACTATCCATAAGTTCTGTGACTCTAGAGAACCCTGACTAATACAATGGGCCTTGAATTCCTTGTCTCTCCAATACTTTTAACATGAAGGGGCGTTGTGTTTTCTCAAATGCCTATTCTGTGTCTAAGGAGATGAACATAAGATTTTTTTATTTGAGTTTGTTTATATAGTGATTTACATTAATGGCTTTTCATATATTGAATCAATCTTGCATCCCTGGGATGAATTCTACTTGATCATGGTGAATGATGGGTTTGACGTGTTCTTGCATTCAGTTTGCAAAAATTTTATTGAGTATTTTGCATTGGTATTCATAAGCGAGATTGGTACGAAATTTTCTTTTGTCGCTGGGTCCTTGTTTGCTTTAGGGGTCAGAGTAATTGAGGTTTCACAGAATGAATTAGGTAGTGCTCCTTCTGTTCCTATTTTGAGGAATATTTGAGGAATATTGGTGTCAGGTCTTCTTTGATGTTCTGGTAGAATTCTGCGCTAAATCCATCTGACCCTGGGTCTTTTCTGGTTGGGAGATTTTTAATGACTTTTCCTCACGGGATATGAGCCTGTTTAGATAGTTTACTTCCTCTTGATTTAACTTGGGCATGTGATATCTTTCTAGAAACCCACCCATTTCATGTAGATGATTTTCCAGTTTTGTTGAGTATTGGCTTTAAAAGTAGGATCTGGTGTTTTTTTTTTTTTTATTTCTGCTATTTCTGTTGGTAAGTCTACCTTTCCATTTCGGATTTTGTTAATTTGGATTCTGCCTCAGAGCCCTTTAGTTAATTTGGCTAAGGGTTTATCTATCTTGTTGATTTTTTCAAAGAATCAGATTTTGTATTCGTTTGTTCTTCGTATTGTTCTCTTTGTTTCTATTTGGTTGATTTCATTAAGTACTGAGTTTGACTATTTCCTGCCATCTACTCATCTTTGGTGTGTTTGATTTCTCAAGCTTACAAGTGATCTTAAATTGCTAGTCTCAGATCTCTACAGTTTCTTTTTCTTTTTTTTTTTAACACTTTTAAATATTCCTTTATTTCTCACACTGGAAGCTCTGTTCCGTCAGGTTCTAATACATTTGCACTGATAAGAAATCTCATCTGTGTTACGTAAGAAGGTGAGTGACCGGTACCAAGGAGGAACCCCGCATCTCTAGGCACTGCTAAGGAATAGTTCAAGCCTATGCAAACACAGAAGTCAGAGCTTCTAATTGAATCCAATGGAAATTTTACTTTTTCATCCCTATCAATTTGGAAATGGAAGCTTCAGGAAAATCAAGTTTTCATGCATATTGTGAGCGCTCGCAAGCATACGCACGCATGTGCGCACACGAGCACACAGACAAAGGCCAGGTAGCTGGATTCTCTTTTGTAAAGAGCACAGATCATGTTAATTAGCTCCATCCTCTGCAGTGGATAGTCAACTCACCTTCCTATATAAACACACATGAGATTCTCCAACCACAAAACAGCGGGGCAGACTAAAAGGGACCTATCAAGGTGGGGCCATCATCCAGTGGTGGTTTACAACTCCTGTGTCTCCTCTCTCCATCCTCAGAAGACAAATATGGCCAACGCCAAGAAGATGCCAGAAATTTTCCAGTGTCTTACTTGTCCCCAATCCTTGTCACAGCTGAAGCAGTCCTGCTTTCCACTTCTATTAGCTAGTGCTTACATTCAGGGAGGCTCCAACACACTTCAAAAGTGTTGATTGGACAAACCTAGTTCTGTGCAAACAGATTTGATTACAACTGTAGCCTTTTAAGGTCATGGATGACCAGTAGTTTTCAACGTTGGGTTCATTTTTCATTACCTTCCTTTTAACCCTGAAACAGCTCAGGTCTCCTCACAAAACCCAAAGCCAATGAATTCAAACCTAACTAAGTAAGATTCGAAGGGCAGTAGAAACTAGCTATACTAAGTCTTCTGGTGACCTAGCTTAACGTGGATACAGTGAAGATACATTTGGATCAACTCTTGGGAGACTAAAGCAGCACATTCCAGAAGCAACTTGAAAACACAGCACTAGGAACAAAGTCAGCCACTTCATTTTTGTTAATATGCCTTTTTTCGCATAAGGAAACCTAGATTGCTTAAAGCAGACACAAAGCAGTAGCTCAGATCTTTGGATTTTTAAGGTCACTGAACAAAGTAGCAATTGACATGGTGGATGTGATGGAGTCCCTTCAGAAATCAAGCTTGCTGGCTGGCTACGCCGAGCATCTCTCCCCTGGATATCCTAAAGCGATGCATTCGAAAATATCCCACAGAAAAATTCAAAAAGGGGAAATCTCTCTTCTGAACCCACTAGGTAAAGCCACAGTCACCTACATCCCTCTCTGTGGACTGCTTGCTTTGGGCCAGCAATTAACACTGTTTTCCTTCCAAAGTGCAGAATAGAAATGTAATGCTTAAGTCTACAGAATAAGGAAGATCAGTCTTGACTCTCTGGACTCAGCCCTCTGCACAGGGTCAGACCTGACACTAAACCCCTACTCCCCCCCAACTTGGAGAGAGGAAGTGGAATTCGAGAATGGTTCCACTGGCTACTCTCTTCTCCTGAAATCCCTGAATTTCCCAGCTGTGGAAACCATCTGGGGAATGCAATGGCTACTTTTGAAGGGATTTGTGGAGAGCGGTCAATGGACTCCAGCAAAAAATAAATAAATAAATAAATAAATAAATAAATAAATAAATAAAAAAAAACTTTTTCATACTGGGAGTGATGTGCATAAAGGGCTTCCAATTAAAACGTGGGAAGAACCTCCTGTCAGCCATGTCAGTCATGACAGTGACACCCAGGCACAACGCACTCCTTACACAGGAAGAGCAAATAAGAGTCAGTCATCAGAGAGCCAACAGGGGTCGGGGCAGGGGGAATGTGTCATTCAATAAGAATTCCTTAAAGAAAAAAAAACAAACCAAAACCAAAACATCCGTGTTTCCTGTCGACAATCACCGCCCCTCCACCACAATTCTACTTTAACGTTATATCCCACATTTTATTTTGTTTTCAAGTTACATTTCAAGAAAAAGGTCATTTATTTTTCTCCACAATATCTCATAATTCCTTGATAAAGCACAGCATATACCATAATCCACTTCCAACCAGATCTCAAGTCTCCAGCTATTGACTTTGGTTTATTGATGAATGAAATTCTCAGCTCTGCCGATGGGGACTAGGCAGACACAACTTAGTCCCGTGAGTGAAAATTCAGTCACAAAGAGCACCCTCAAGGTTTATCAGTTTGGGGAGCTGACTAGAAGAGACCCAGTGAGAGACTATCAGTGCATCTCTCACATGACTGCTGAGAATCCTGAATGAGAGAGCCTGCAGAATCTATCGAGGACTCAGCTGAGGAGAGCGCCTGGAATACTTTTCATACGCTGTCCGACTCCCCCAATCTCAGAGACTGTGCCGAGCTCAGATCCCATGTGCTAATGTCTGGGGAGTGACATGTTAGTGACTATCTTAGAAAGATGGTGAGAAGTCACGCCTCCTATTGCATCTCCCTGAGTGGCACTCAACTATGGGTCCTTTTAGGGTTGGCTCACAATAGTCTATGGACCTATTGCAATGGGTACAAAAAGAAAAACAGAGTCGGAGCTGAGTTCCCCTTCGAAAGCCAAACACCTACATCTAGAAAGAGGCTCTCCTACCTGAGAGCCCCTGCCCAAACCGAGTTTCCACTGTGGAAACCCTCAGGTTAGTTACAGGGCAGCCATGTTGGATAAGGCTGGCTGTAGGTAATTGGAGGGTACACAATGTAATAGTTGTTGAAGTTGCCGTCACTGACATAAGGAGCTGGCTGGTAGTAACAGGTGACGTTGGTGGCACTGGGGATGATGTTTTGTTCTGCCAGCACACGCAAGGCCAGGAGAGAGATGAGGTTCAGGGTCTGCCTGCGCTCGTGCCCCATGAGGCACATGGTGCTCTCGTTCACGACCATGCGGAGAATCATGAGGTAGTGGTACTTGCTTCTCTCCTCTTCTGAGAAGTGGTTCTGAAGGTAGGTCTCCAGCTTCCTCTGCTGTTCCAGGATGTCCGGGAAGTTGATGAAAAATCTGGAGCACATGTAACGCTCGAGGGTCTTGATCTCCTCCCGGTCGGCAGGCCTGAAGTCCCGCACAAGAAGGTTGCTGTACTTAAGGAGACCCCCACCACGGATTTCTTCAGGGTTCTTGGTGGCGATCAGCCTGTTCTGAAGATGGTCAAAGGCTTCCTCAAAATCCCCGTACATACTCTCCCCGGTCACTGTGGGGTGGAAATGCTCAGAGATGGGATTTCTGGAGCTGTCATAGAAAAAGAGCAAAGAATCCAGTTTTATTCTGGAATATTTTGTTTTCTACATCTATGTTGCTGAGTATAGTAGCCCGGGCTGGTATTTATGATCTTTTTGAGTCTCTAAACCCTCTGACCAGGCTCTTTTGGCTTTCATAGTCTCAGTTGAGAGGTCTGTGTAATTCTGATAGGTCTACCTTTGTATGTTACGTGGCCCTTCCCTTGCAGCTTTTAATATTCTTTCTTTGATCTGTGTGTTCAGTGTTTTTATTACTTTGGAACAAGAGGATTTTCGTTTCGGGTTCCATTTATTTGGTGCTCTATAGGTTTCTTGTACCTTTATGACCATCTCTTTCTTTAGGTTGAGGAAGTTTTCTCCTATGATTTTGTTGAAGACATTTTTCAGGTCCTTTGAGCTGGGAATCTCTGTTGTCCTTTATTCCAAATATTCTTTTTTTTTTTTATGTATTTTCCTCAATTACATTTCCAATGCTATCCAAAAAGTCCCCAATACACTCACCCCCCAAGTCCCCCACCCACCCACCCCACCCCTTGACCCTGACATTCCCCTGTACTGGGTCATATAAAGTTGGCAAGTCCAATGGGACTCTCATTCCAGTGATGGCCGACTAGGCCATCTTTTGATACAAATGCAGCTAGAGTCAAGAGCTCTGGGGTACTGGTTAGTTCATAATAATGTTCCACCTATGGGGTTGCACTTCCCTTTAGCTTCTTGGGTACTTTCTCTAGCTCCTCCATTGGGGGCCCTGTGATCCATCCAATAGCTTACTGTGAGCATCCACTTCAGTGTTTGCTAGGCCCCGGCATTGTCTCACAAGAGACAGCTATATCTGGGTCCTTTCTGCAAAATCTTGCTAGTATATGCAATGGTGTCAGCGTTTGGAAGCTGATTATGGGATGGATCCCTGGATATGGCAGTCTTTAGATGGTCCATCCTTTCTTCACAGCTCCAAACTTTATCTCTGTAACTCTTTCCATGGGTGTTTTGTTCCCAATTCCAAGAAGGGGCACAGTGTCCACACTTTGGTCTTTGTTCTTCTTGAGTTTCATGTGTTTAACAAATTGTATCTTATATCTTGGGTATCCTAAGTTTTTGGGCTAATATCCACTTATCAGTGAGTACATATTGTGTGAGTTCCTTTGTGAATATGTTACCTCACTCAGGATGATGCCCTCCAGATCCATCCATTTGCCTAGGAATTTCATAAATTCATTCCTTTTAATAGATGAGTAGTACTCCATTGTGTAAATGTACCACATTTTCTGTATCCATTCCTCTGTTGAGGGACATCTGGGTTCTTTCCAGCTTCTGGCTATTATAAATAAGGCTGCTATGAACATAGTGGAGCATGTGTCCTTCTTACCTGTTGGAACATCTTCTGGATATATGCCCAGGAGAGGTATTGCTGGATCCTCTGGTAGTATTATGTCCAATTTTCTGAGGAACCACCAAACTGATTTCCAGAGTGGTTGTACCAGCTTGCAATCCCACCAATAATGAAGGAGTGTTCCTCTTTCTCCACATCCTCGCCAGCATCTGCTGTCACCTGAATTTTTGATCTTAGCCATTCTGACTGGTGTGAGGTGGAATCTCAAAGTTGTTTTGAGTTGCATTTCCCTGATGATTAAGGATGTTGAACATTTTTTCAGGTGCTTCTCTGCCATTTGGTATTCCTCAGGTGAGAATTCTTTGTTCAGTTCTGACCCCCATTTTTTAACGGGGTTATTTGATTTTCTGGAGTCCACCTTCTTGAGTTCTTTATATATTTTGGATATTAGTCCCCTATCTGATTTAGGATAGGTAAAGATCCTTTCCCAATCTGTTGGTGGTCTTTTTTTCTTATTGAAGGTGTCTTTTGCCTTGCAGAAGCTTTGCAACTTTATGAGGTCCCATTTATTGATTCTCGATCTTACAGCACAAGCCTTTGCTGTTCTATTCAGGAATTTTTCCCCTGTACCCATATCTTCTAGGCGTTTCCCTACTTTCTCCTCTATAAGTTTCAGTGTCTCTGGTTTTATGTGGAGTTCCTTAATCCACTTAGATTTGACCTTGGTACAAGGAGATAGGAATGGATCAATTCGCATTCTTCTACATGATATCCGCCAGTTGTGCCAGCAACATTTGTTGAATATTCCAAATATTCTTAGATTTGGTCTTTTCATTGTGTCCTGAATCTCCTGGATGCTTTGGATTAGGATTTTGTTTTGTTTTGTTTTGTTTTTGTTTTTGTTTTTGTTTTTTTGTCGTTTTTTTTTTTCATTTTGAAATTTCTTTGATAGTGGTGTCAATCTCTTCTAAGATATCTTCTATACCTGAGATTCCCTCTCTTATTTCTTGTCCACTGGGCTCTGGTGTTTTGGGGCGAGGGGCTGAGGAGTGTGATTCCTTCCAACTGCTTTGTGTGCACTGAATCTTCTGGGATGTCTCAGTATCAGAAAATCCATTTTTTTTTTAAATGTATATACAAAGTTAGTATTCAGGGGATGGGGAAATTGTTCAGGTATCAAGAAAGTTTTATGCTTCTCTCTTCTTAATCATAGCTAATTATTCATCAGCACCTGCAGGTGCCTCTGAATGTTACCTTAAGGGCATGAATAGGGTGATTCTTACTTCTGGAAACTACCTTTGTCTTAAGTGTAATCTGCATTAGAAGTCACTGCTACCTCTCTGGCTGTTTCCCCACTGTAGTGAAGTACTGGTCAGGTTTTAAGATCTTCCAGTGGCTCATCAGCACCATGTTTGTTATGGATTTTGTTTTGTTTTGTTTTTTGTTGTTGTTGTTTGTTTGTTTGTTTCTCCTACTTTTATTACGAATGTTAAAGGTCTAAAAGCCTTCTGAGAGCCAGAAGATTGAGTAGGTTTTAGAGAGAGGATCTTTCTGTACCCAAGAGAAAGCCATAGTTCTAAAGTCCTGTAACTTGTGTCATTGAAAGACTTGACCTTGTAAATCCCAAGTAGCCAGAATTTCAGAACCTTGTCCATATGAAACCATTCCCTCTCTGTCTGTTTCTGCGTCTGCCTCTGCCTCTGCCTCTGCCTTTGCCTCTGTCTCTGTCTCTATTTCTGTCTCTCTGTCTCTCTGCCTCTCTCTGTCTCTGTCTGTCTGTCTGTCTGTCTGTCTGTCTGTCTGTCTGTCTCTCTCTCTCTCTCTCTCTCTCTCTCTCTCTCTATATATATATATATATATATATATATATATATATATAATTTACTTTATTCTTTTAAAATATTTTTATTCTTTTTTATCTAAATAGAGTTACTCTTCCTTCTATTTTTTCCAGTTGTTCCTCACTCCCTCTTTCATACAGATTTAGTCTTTTTATGTCTATAAGAAAAGAATAGGCAAATAGGAGATAAAAATAACAAAATAAAATATAATAAGATAAAATGAAAACTATCATATCAAGGATGAACAAAACAAGTCAAGAGAAAAGTAAAAGAGCCCTAACAGAAGGCAAAACAATCAGAGATCCCTTTATTTACATGGTCAGGAGTTCAATAAAATTACTAAACTACAAGCTATATGTATATAGTATATATTCAAACAACCTAGTGCAGACCTGTGTAGGCCTTATGTGTGCTCTTTTAGTCTCTGCATGATCTTATGAGTGTTGCCCAGTTGTTTTAGAAGACATTTTTCTCTGGCATATGCTTTGCCCTATTCTTCATCCAGTCCTTTTACCTTCTTGTCCACAGGGTAACTTGAGTTCCAATGAGAGGAACTTGATAGAGATACCTTATTTAGGGATGTATGCACTCTTTGTTTAATGTGTTGTTGTGGATATTTGTTTTTGCTTTTATCTGCTGCAGAAGAGAGCCTCTCTAATGATAGATGAATAAGGTATCCATCTATGAGTATAGCAGAATATAATTAGGAGGATTTATTATTATTATTATTATATTATCTTTTTAAAACCGGTACTATTTGGTTTTACCATAGGTTTCTGGGCTATCCAGACTCTGTTTCTTGCTCACCTAAGCAGTATCTGACATGGAATTAATCTCATGAAGTGTGCTCCCAGTCAAATTGGATATTGGTTGGTTACTCCCACAAACTTTGTGCCACTGTTGCCTTAGAAATATTTTGCAGGCAGGACTTAATATAGATCACAGGCTTTGTGTTTGGGTTGATGTTTACCTTTTTTATGGGTAGCTAGCAAAGTAACTTTCCATGTAATGGAATCTAGAACATGGAAGGTTTTGTATAAGCAGTAGCTTGACTTTTCCATGTTCAATGAATTATGTGGGTATAGGCCTTACTGTCAGTTGTTAGAGAGAAAAATATTGTCTCTGCAAAAACCTGACCTGTTTGGGGATTAAAACAAGATCAGCATGATTGTTGTAAAATCTACTGGGAAGTGTTTCCTGTGATTCAGTATACAGGGGAGGGGACAGGGGATTTTCCAAAAGGAAACTAGGAAATGGGATAACATTTGAAATGCAAATAAAGAAAATATGTAATAAAAAGAAAAGATAGCCCCTTCATTTGAGGGGAAGATGACTCAGAAAAAAATGGGGCTCACTCTACAGCTGTAAATGTTCAGTGTTTTACCTAAGAATGGAGCAATGCCAAGGTTAGATAAGGCCTTCTCAAGTCGGGGCTGTTTGACCTTTCTTTTGCTGCTGTTTACTGTGGTTTTGGTAGGTTGGTTGGTTGTTTTTTCTTGTTTTCTTTGCTGATTGATTTTAAAAAGTATGTGTATTAAAAAAAAATGTGTTGACCAAACATGGCAAAAGTGGTACTGGAAGGAAAGCTGAAAACCTTAAGAGATTACCAGATGGAACCGGTTTTGAATGTGTAAAGGAATCATAGAGAACAACTGAGGCTTGGCCCTGTGTGACAGAATTGGAGGACCTGAAGAGAGGCCATGAAAGTCTGTTGGTGAAAATGCAGCCAGTTGGGTCAGCAGAACCTGGGATTTGAAAGGTGTCAATAGCAATGGCTAACTACTAAGAGCAGCAGCAAAGGAGAGAATCCAGGAGGAGCCTAAAAGACAGGCAGTGTGTGCTGCAGAGGGTACAGCCACTGAAGTGACACAAGCTTTTTGGAGGAGACTAGATCATGAAAAAATACCAGACATTGGACACTCACTGAGTTGTTTATTCTGATGGAGTTTGTTTTCTATGTTTATATTTAACTGTGCCCTGGTTATTCCCTCTTGAAGTGATAAAGTATTTTGTTTCTTTTTGACTTTTACATGAGTCCATGATTGAGAGATTTTGAATTTTGAACTCTTCAAATTAGAAGAAATTGGCTATTTTAAAGACAATGAATTTAATTTATGAAGACTGTGGGATTTTTAAATTTATGAAGACTGTGGGATTTTTAAATTTTGTCATGTTTATATTGCAATGTATTCTTAATGTTTAATTTGGGGAAGAACAATAAAGGAAAAATTATGGCTTAAAAGTCATGTTTCTGTTTCAAGTTGAGAAGGTATCAATTATGCAAGTATACTTTTATGTCAATTGACCCAAGCTAGAGTTATCTGAAATAAAAGAAAGTCAACTGAAAAAATAAAAATATAAAACTGTAATGTAGGGTATTTTCTTCATTAGTGATTGATGGGAGAAGATCCAGCCAATTGTGGGTGTTGTCAGCCATGAGCTGTTATTTTTGAGTTCTGTCAGAAATTCTATTGAGCAGACCATGATGAGCAAGCCAGTAAGCAACATTCTTCCATGGCCTCTGCATCAATTCTTACTTCCAAGTACCTGCCCTGTTTGAGTTCCTGTCCTGACTCCTCTCAATGATGGACTACAATATGGAAGTATAAGTCCAATAAATTCTTTGTCCACTAACAACAGAAAAAGAAATTTGGTGACTTCGTTATGGAAGGACTACAGTGGGTGATAAATATTTGCTGCATATCCTGAAATCCTAGATCTTATCCCAAAAACATACACTTCAGTTGGCTCAGCTGCCTGTAACTCCAGCTCTAGGAGAGGCAATATTCTCTGAACTCTTCAAGCACTATGTATACTTGAACACACACACACATACACACAAACCACACAAATAGAATTATTTTTAAAAACATAAATTATGGTCTTCTAATATATCCCAATATGATTCCTAGCATCCACACTGTACAACTTACAACCAACTGTAACCCCAGATTCAGCATGTATGCCACCTTCTTGGCCCTCCACTGTTATGTGTAATCATGCTACACACCCATTACTACCACCCCTATCCTGCTATATACACATGCATAGAAAGAATTATAAAAATGAGGTTGACAGAGTCTAAAGAATGATAAATGAAGGAGTCTCTTGGCATTCACAAGCATGTGAAACATATACATTCAATATTCATATACCCACATATAGAAACATATGCCAACACATAAAAGAAGGTTAAATATGTAGTGATACTCAAAGACAATGTAGAAACAGAGTAATGTGGTGTTAAAACACTTACCTAGATTTAGTGAGGCTCTATGATTCATTCCTATACCACAAAATGAAACACACACACACATACACACACACACACAAACACACACACACACATTGAAAGTGAGAGAGAAAAAGAAAGAGAAGAGGAGAGGAGGGGAGGGGAGGGGAGGGGAGGGGAAAAGAGAAGGGAGGAGAGGAGAGGAGAGGAGAGAAGAGAAGAGAAGAGAAGAGAAGAGAAGAGAAGAGAAGAGAAGAGAAGAGAAGAGAAGAGACGAGACGAGACGAGACGAGACGAGACGAGACGAGACGAGACGAGAAGAGAAGAGAAGAGAAGAGAAGAGAAGAGAAGAGAAGAGAAGAGAAGAGAAGAGGAGAAGAGAAGAGAAAGCAACCTTCTAGTTATAGTAGTCTCTTAATCAGACAAAATCTCCTTTCTATGAAAACATAGAAATATATTCAATTTCAACCATTCATTAAATGATAAACCTAAAGAATTGGCTCACTGACGACAGCGCTTGTGTATGGCCAAACATAAGGGATTTGTTTTTCTGAACCAGGGTTTAAATCATTTGGGAACCTTCACACTGTTATATTTCCAACCTCAGAAAGTATGAAGACAGGAGTTTGGGGACTAGCCCTTTCAGGAGCTCTGGGTTTGAAAACTGGAAGACCTTAGCTCAAAGAGTAAGAGAGACTAATGGTTTTAAATAAAACCCTCAATGGGCTCAACAAAGTGGAAATTTAAGATAAAACACCCAAGAACTTATGGAAAAGAAAGCAAAGAGCCATTTCTGTATATATATATATATATATATATATATATATATATATATATATATATATATATATATATATATATTCTAGTTATACACATTAATTTGGGAACATAAAGTTTAACTATGACACAGGGTTTATAAGTTGGAATTGATAGAGTACAGAATGCCTGTTAAGGATTAGATATGATTTCATCATTTCCCTCCATAGAATGAGGTACTGAATTTGGGCTCAAAGAGCCAGTTTCAGAAGGTGATTTGAGCTTTATTTAGAAGATTAATGTACAGTCCCTTAAGAAAGCTGCTCTCAATGGATGGATAAGCCTGTCCCCATCTCACTCTTACATTCTCTTTCTGTGATACTGAAACTTGTTCCTGTAGACTCTTCCAAGATGCTATATTCTTGCCATGGGGTGTAGCCAAGAATACCATCACTGTAACCTGAGAAAATTCAACCATCTTTCTGCCTAAATTATGTTTAGAGTATCAGAGGACTGAGCAATACAAACTTTAATTTTCAGAAGCATTTAAAAAATATGTTTTCTGAACCAGTGGTTCATGCTCTAAGATAAATAATTGACAAATGGAACCTCGTAAAATTGTAAAGATTCTGTACGGCACAGGACACTGTCAATAGGACAAAACAGCAACCTACAGATTGGGAAAAAAAACCTTAACTAGACCAACTACGATCCCATGCCATCTGCAGGCACCAAACCCCCATACTATTGCTGATGCCAAAAATTGCTTGCTGACACAAATCTGTTATGGCTGCTCCCTGAGAGGTTCTTCTAGCATCTGACCAATACAGATGCAGATACTCACAGCCAACCATAGGACTGAGCCCAGGAAGGCCAATGGAACAGCTAGGGGAGGACTGAACAAATTGAAGAGGATTGCAACAATATCAACTAACTGGGCCACCCAGATCTTCCAGGGACTAAACCACCAACCAAACACAATAAATGGAGGGAGCCAGGACTCCAGATGCATATGTAGCAGAGGATGGCCTTATCTGACAGTGGAAGAGGAGGGAGGCTTGCTGCCCCAACAGTAATTCTAGAGGGGTAAAGCAGGACTGGCTGAGTGGATGGAGGAGCACCCTTATAGAGGCAAAGAGGAGGAGGAAGAGGGGGAATGGGGTTGAATGGGTAACCAGAAATAGGGATATCATTTGAAATATAAACAAATAGAATAAAACAATTAAGGAAATAAAATTTTTTCACCTGAAAAAAAAGATGTGTTTAATGTTGCTCTTTTTTTTTTTTTTTTTTTTTTTTTTTTGGTTTTTCGAGACAGGGTTTCTCTGTATAGCCCTGGCTGTCCTGGAACTCACTTTGTAGACCAGGCTGGCCTCGAACTCAGAAATCCGCCTGCCTCTGCCTCCCGAGTGCTGGGATTAAAGGCGTGCAATACTCTTTTTTAAGCTCCTAGAAACAATACAGACCATTGTTGAGATATACATCTTTTACCAATCCTTAGTGCAACCCTTGCATTAAACCATTAGAAATATTTATGTTGTTCAAATACCTGAAACTATAGAGGACATTCCTCATAACAAAAACTCACCACTAGAGAATTTATGTTTTGTCTTAATCAATAGATAGACATCTACAAAAATCTACATTCACAAAAATTAAGAAAGATTACTAATAAGTAGTATTTATTTGGTACCAGTTAATAGAATTCCTTGGACAGATCATGTTTTGTTGTTGGAAAAAGTACGTTACAAGAGCTGTGGTTTGAGAGTATACAGATTATCCTACTTCCTGTGCATACTTTCTGCTTGTATTTGTTGTTGAAGATGTTAGTTCTGAGTTTTTCTGTTTCTGCTGGTATGCTTATCTGCCATTTTGGATAATTTAACCCTGTGGAATTATAGAACCAAAGTATACTCTTCCTTTAAAAACAAAAAAAAAAAAAACACTTGTCATGTTAAAAAACATAAGAAAGTTGTATGCCCACAAGAATAAATTTACATTCATATGTGAAAACTGTAATGGATAATTCTATGATGAAGTGATTTAAATGTGTTTTAAGTATAACTTCTAACTTCTGAAACACCCAAAGGCCATTGCTATACTCATAATTAAATGGATTGAAAGTTGCTGGTTTAAATAGAAGACTGCTGTAATTTATTACTCAGTTGAAATAAAGGCAAAATAAAAGCTGCATCTTTTAAAAAACAAAGTTCAAGGAAACACAGGTTCCAAGCTAACCCTCACCTCCTTGTTGTAATTCATTTTTAAAATCATATATTTATTCTTTGAGAACTGCATACAATTTATTATCATTCATACACCTTTCTTTTGCAACCATGTTCAGATCTACTTTCACCCCCTACCCATCCAATTTATGTATTATTTCTTTTAAAAACACAAACAAAAACAAAACAAAAATCTCCTTCAACTTTTATTGCCCAAATGCTCTTGAGATTAGTGGCCCTCCAGAGGACCATGGTTGACATAACAGCAAAAAATCCTGAGTCTCTTGTCAGCTGTCAAATACTAGTAGCTCCTCATCTAAGAGTAGAATTTCATGCCTACCTCCTCTCCTTCGTGTGTTATTTTTTGTGGATTTATTATGCAAATATTGTACGTGTTCTCACAACTGTGTTTATATGTGCAACTACCTGTGTCCAGAAAACAGCTTTCTTTTGTTATCTATCACCTCTTATTCTTACAACCTTTCCATTGCCTTATATGTAATGATCCCTGAGACTCCAGGTAAGGAATGTAATGCAGGTAATATAGATGTGCTATTTAGAACTGAACAGTTTGCTGTTTCTCACTGAAATTTTAGCCAGTTGTGGGTTTCTGAGATAATTGCTATTTATTTTAAACAGAATCTTCTGAGAGGAGCTGAAAGATGACCCACCTCATTAAGATTGATGTTAATAATTTACTATTTAGCAGAATAGTACTAGACTCTCCTATATGGTCTATAATCCGTATAGTAGTAGGTTATTGGATGTTCTAATGTTACCCGGTATGAGTCCTACCCTGTGAATTGAAACTTAATCCATCAGTAAGTAGATAGATTTCCCCCATAACATTCATGTCACTATTGAACTATGAGAATATATATCATCATAATTATTTTTATTGCAGCTCATAGGGTTCAGAGCTAAATAGGATTGATGATCAGTTTTCTACTCTTGTAGCATTCATAACAACTTCTAGCATTACGAAAACAATTCTGTAAGGATGAACCTTCCAAGTCAATATTAGGTTGATTTTCCATGTTCTATGACTCAAGTATGTGCTATCTTTTGCAATAAGGCATTACTATAAAGTGCTCGAGGGTCAGCAAGAACAATAGCAATAGCCTCTAATTTTGGATAATTCTATGAGCCTTAGCAACTCAAAAAGATAAAATCAATTCAAGGACCTGGGATTTTAATTTGTTCAAGATAAAGTCAGTTTTGTCAAAATAAGTTATGTTTGATTATCTCACTAAAAAGAAAAAAACAATAAAAAAGAAATAAAATTATTAAAACCATAAGAATTTTATAAACAGGTCCAAAGCCTAAACATGCTAATTTAAAACAGGAAAATTTGAGGCAGCAAGATGACTGAGTGGGTAAAGGAGCAGTGTTGGTCAGGCCTGAGGATCTGAGTTCAGTACCCAAGATACAACCAGATGAACACCTACAGCAAGATGTCTTCTGGTTTCCATATGAGCACGCTCATGTTCTCACACCAGCACAATAAATATATGGATTGCATTTTAAAAATATGCCATGCTTCCCTTCCCCAGGCAAACATTTGTCTTCTTTATCCTGGTATTACAGCTTTGCCAGGTGACAGAAGAGAAGTAGGTTTTTATAGAAAATTCTATTTCTTGATAGAAAAGTAAGTGACAAAATCCTGGGATTGATTTTCTGTGGAAATGAAGTGTGCATATTTGTCATTCCCTTGGGCATTTTAATATTGCAACAAGCACTTTGGACTGGAACCAAAGTGTGCATTCCTATCTGCCCCTGCCTATTAAGTTTGAACCATCATGTACTACTAAAGAAATCCACAAAATTGCATCCACATCTACATCTCTCTAGTTTCTAAACACTGGTGGCTCAACATTTACTCAAATCTGGTGTTCGTTTGTTTGTTTTTTTCTTTAATGTTTTGTTCAGCGTGCATTCATCTAATCCCATTCCTTGCATGTCCATTCATCTCATCTTTCAAATTGTTGTTGTGTTAAATCATGCAAGAAAAGCACAGAAAGATAAAACCAAACGTAATCGCCCAAATACTTGCATTTCCTTTGTGTAGAGGTCTTCAGAAGGCATAAAATTTCTTTAGGTCCTATTTATTTAAATGTAATGAAAATGGAAAAATATTTATGATAAATAGACCAAAATTTAAACTATAAGTGTTCAAAACTATCTTTATTGGTCATATTTAGCATATGTAAATTTCCCTGCATATGTAATGTCTAATAATTAACAATTTTAATCATACCTAATCTTTAACCAGACATTTTTGTTTTTTCAAAATAGTTCTAATAATTCATTTTTCTCTACACTATTGCAGATTAACCTTGCTCTGTATTACTCTTTTGAACACACACACACACACACACACACACACACACACACACACACACACCATCTATGTCTGTTCACTAACTGCAAAGCAATAGCAGAGAAAGCACCCTTCCACATGACCAGCCCAGACTGTTGCATTGAATCTTTCCTGTTTGGAGTTGGTTTCAGCATTATGAATCTGTGCCATCCCTGGGCTTAAAACCAGCAGGATCAATACCCATATCATCCTGTGTATCAGGTGTATCCATCTGTAAAGCAAGCATTGGAAGGATCAGCAACAACTTGTAGATAATAAAACTGTCCACTTGACAACTTGCTTAGGGATGCTAACCTGCAGCTTCTTATTCTCTCTGTAATTGAAGCAGTTTCTATAAGGAAAGGAAGAGGTCATATAAAGATTGGGAACAATATGAATGAGTCAATGGTAGATATTAGCTATGAGGTGACAGTTAAAATTTACACAAAGGGTGCCTTTTACTAATATTTCTTCTCTCAGGACTTCTGATAATCTTCTATAGTTTCCTGTGCTCTTCTATTTAAATACACAAACCTCATGTCCAGGACATAAGGCTCTGTATGGAAGGGAAAGATAACGGAGATGATGATACGAAATGTCTTTTACTCTTTCTATGGAGGGGTGGTTTACCATCTGCAAAGACTTTCCCAGATTGTTAGTTTATTTCAGTAAAATTCAGATAACTGTGTGTTGAGGCTCATTGGAAGTCTGTATTGTTCAGGAAAGTTATTTAATAATGTAACCTGAAAGCAGTGAGAAATACTCTATATAAGAATTAAAAACTTTTTACATGACATTTTTGTTTTATACTTGATGATTGCCTGCACAGTTTCAATTACAGAATGCCCATAATAGGTGCTGCTCTTTCTTATAAGCACCTATGCAATAAGTAATATTAGTACTGTGTTAATTTTATTAACAGGTTGGTAAAAAGAAAGCCTACACCTATGATATTTTCATAAAAATATTAGACACACCTAACACTATTCTTAATCTATATTACTTCTTTCTTACGTTTTTGTTATATATCACGATATTGCTTTAGTTTATATATTCAAAATATCATGAACTGTATCAGTTACTATAAGAGAAAGTGATAAAAATTATTTTGTGGCTAAAATTGAAACAGTAAGAGGATTAAATCCAGTTTACTAATATTTCCTGATACATCTCCAATTTACACTGTAATATTAATCTATTCCTTTTACATTAGAACTGCCATCATATTGTACTTATAACAAAGGAAAAACTAATCAAAATATTTATATCTTGGTTTGTAGAACTCCAATTAAAGACTCCACAAAATTCCAGCTACATACCAATAAGCTGCTTGAAATAGGAGTAGGTAATTTTCCAAAGTGACCGCATTTGATTAAGGCATGCAGGGAGCTCAGTCCCTGAGAAACTGCAATCAAATCTCTCTTTCTGAAAGAACACAAGAAACTCTCCAACAATTTCCTTAAATTTGACGCCCAACCTCTCAGTACAAAAACAAGACCTGAGGATTCAAACCTGAAATGTGAACATCCTATGGGAGTCAACCTAAACTAAGCTCAGTAGATCAAGAAATTTCTAAACTCAGATACAGACATCTCTGTCTAAGGAGAACATTACTATGTGCCCATATGGCCACATGGATGGCTTCATCCAAACTGCAACATTAAAATACAGACAGGGTAAGCAGAAATAGTAAGCACAATTTGAAACTAGGACCAGTCCAGCTGGCAAGTGACCACAGTGGTCTGTCCTGCTTAGTGCTGGAAGACCCCTAAAGAGGGTAGACCCTTTTATGATTCATATGTAGAAACTGAACCGCAAAGGCCTCCTGGTCACTGAAAACTCCATTTGGTCAAACAGGTTGAAATGGAAAAATAGATGGCAGCACACAGAGTTAAATTCATAAACAACTCAGAGAGAGGAAGAACCATCTTAGATTGTAAAAGAGAGAAGCAGAAAGCTGCCTATAATTTAACTAGTCCATACTTCTCTATAGAATGAGGTTATATTTGCATTTTCCAACATCCAAGGACATGGTACCTATTTCTTTAGAGAATAAAGAAATGTGTTTTGCAACACCCAAGAGCAATTTGGAAAAGGTGGCTCCTCTTATCAATGGCCACAGGATATGTGGTGTATAAGTAAAGAAAACTCACTATAAATTGCAGCTACACAGAGCCTCCATGGGTTCAAATCATGCAGGATAACAGTCCTGGAGTCAATGAGGCAAATACAAGTCCCCATCCCTAACCAAGAAGCTGTTTTTTACCTGACATCTACTACAAAGGAAAAATCACTTTCTCCAATGCCGTCTCACTGGGTATGCAAACTACATTTAAAGGCAGCTCCCATGTCCCGCAGTAGACAGAAAGAATCAATAGTACTTTTATAAAATTTTTCTCTTATATCATTTTGTATGAGCATTGATTGTCTTACTGGTCTTTTACTCATATATTATGATGTCTAGTTTTGAATTTAATGGATTTGTGTGGTGCTGTTTCTTTGTTTTAATTCTGTTTGTGTTGCTGTAATTTTACTGTTTGCTTTCTTTTTTTTTCCAATTTTTATTAGGTATTTTCTTCATTTACATTTCAAATGCTATCCAGAAAGTCCCCCATAACCTCCCCCGACCCCTGCTCTCCTACCCACTCCCACTTCTTGGCCCTGGTGTTCCCCTGTACTGGGGCATATAAAGTTTGCAAGACCAAGGGGCCTCTCTTCACAATGATGGCTGACTAGGCCATCTTCTAATACATATGCAGCTAGAGACACGAGCTCTGGGGGTACTGGTTAGATCATATTGTTGTTCTATCTATAGTGCTGCAGAACCCTGAAGCTCCTAGGGTACTTTCGAGAAAGAATGAAAGTATTTGGTGTTGGGTGAGGAGAAGTGGGATTTGAGAGGATTTGGAAGATGAGAAATCATGATCAGATTATATTATATGAAAATATTAAAACTAAAAGTTGACTATAGCATGGTATCATCCACCTTTATCTATAGAACTTGTAAGGCAGAGGGCAGGTCATTCTCAGTGAATTCAAGAGCAGCCTGATCTATAGTGAGTTCTAGGATGGCCAAGGAACTAAAGAGAGACCCTGACTCGGGAAAAAGAAAAGGTCATTTCTTATGACTAACTAACGTTTATAGCATTCCTAGATTTTAATTAGAACACAAGCAATTTTAGGTTTGCCAGATGTCTGAGAAATCACATATGCTCATATTAAAAAGTATTGCTTTTAAATGTTCTGAATGTCAATGGGAAAGGGCTTTCCATTGAATGAGGCTAGGAAAATGGCCAATATTTTTAGTCATTTTTTTAATGCTGGTTATGAGATGAAAAAAAATCAGTGATATTAATCTAAAAACATTTGCAACAATAAGGTTCAAAAATAGAAAAACTGTACAGCCATATGTGTGTATTTGTGGTTAAATGCAGCGTTGATGCTGGCATGAAACATATACTAAGGGAGAACTCCTCCCTAGGGTAACATACAAATCTAACAAAATATCTAATTAGAAAAGTTACTGATAAAGTGATATGTTATTACTACACATGACTAAAGGTTTTACAATAAATATCAATTTCTGTCCTAATATTGATATTATTTGCACAACTTAAGAAAGCATTTTTAAAAATTAAATTGAAATATGAAAATAGGTGTTTTCATTGACACATACAAGTTTTAATCATATACTAGTGTCAGCTTGAATAAAAATGTAAAGCCATTTTGGTCATTTTCCTCTAGTCACTTCCACTAGAATGTGTGGAGATCAAGAAAGATTTTTCTGGATTTCTAATATATAAGAAATATAATGAGATGCTAATTTGGAAGAAATAGTTGCACATTACAGAAAGATAAAGAAATAAAGGCTGAGAAAGGGGGTAATTATATTATTATAAATATACTAGGTATAAAGATAATATTTTCTTGGTCATTATATTTTTCTTTTACATGTTTAGTTATGAGCTGGATATATTATTAATATTTGGGTTACACAAACTTTTTTTTTACATTTATTTATTAATCAGCATATGTGTCTTTCTCCATGTGTGTGTGTGTTGGCATGCATGTATGTGCCATGGTACATGGGAGGTCAAAGTACAACTTATATGATTTGATTCTTTCCTTCCATACTAGAGGTTCCAGGGATCATAATCAGGTTATCAGCCTCAGTGATAAGAAGCTTTCTTTACTTGAGAAAACACATCTTTATCCCCATACACTAATTTTGCTTCTAAATTTATTAGTTGGTACATCGGTTTGAAACAGATTAGGCTCATATTCTTGAATGTTTGGTTTCCAGTAGGTGAACCACTTGGGAACAATCAGGAGTAATAACCTTGTTGGGGAAGGTGTGAACTTGGTGGAGGATATGTACACTTGTTGGAGCAGAAGTGGTACTAGGAGTGGGTTTTGGAGTTACAAAAGCCTGTGTTGTTCCCAAGTCTCACTCTTTCTTCCTCCTGCCTGAAGATCAAGGTGTAATGTTTCTGCTACTCTGCCACCACCATTACTCCCTGCTGACCACCATTCTTCCTTCCATGATGATCATGGACTATGAAAGGGTAAGCAAGCCTCCAATTAAAGGCTTTCATATATATGCTTTCTTGGTCATGATGTCTCCTCACAGCAACAGAACAGAGGCTAAGATAGTTAATAAAGTGTTTGCCAAGTGAGCATGAAAACCTGAATTGTAGCATCAGTACCTATATAAAAAGAACACACATAAATAATCATAGTTCTTGAGAGGCAGAAGCAGGAAAGTCACAAAGGCTTGTTTGCCAGCCAGTTTAGCCTAAATCAGTAAGAGGGTTTTGTGAAACACATTGCTTCAAAGGTAAGTAGGGGGATGATTGAAAGAGACACCTGATATCAATCACTGCCCTCTAAATACACATATGTGCATTCGCGCATCCACACATACTCCCCCTTCACATACTTTCCACTCACACTTACAAACACAAGTATTCAAATATACACATAAAATAAAATGAGGAAGGAAATATTTCAGATTGTAGAAATAACAATAAGGATGAGATAGCTGAAACAAACCTGAGGATTGAAATAGGTGAAATTTTCAGATTTCTAAAATGATAGCCTTTTGTATTATAAACAGATGATTGGTAATGGAAAATAATAACAAATATACAACAGTTTATATACCAAATTTCATAGCTTATTACATCAAAACTATAAGATATCTACCTGTGTAGTGTTTCAAAAATAATTTTTGTGACCCCAGTATATCCAAGCAAAACTGTACTGTTCTTGTGTCTCATTCATATTAATGATGAGGAAGAACATGCAGAACTCTGGGCTTTGACATCATTATAAATTCTACTCGGGGAAGATAATGAAGCATTTCTGGCAATGTAATCCATGGTCATTTCATTTTTGTGTGTTCTTGCAGTCACTTGGCCTGTAGATCGGAGCTTATTAGACCTTGCTTGAATGATTGTTACAAGAGTACTATTCTCTTGGGTCATGTCTAAGGATCTCTGTTCTACTCTATTATTCTGTATTATTTGAACCACAGCTGACCTCAAATATCTCATTATTTTAGATGAACACAACAAACTGATTAAAAATTTTAGATGATAGTGTGCTTTGAAGCCATACTTCACATACCCAAGCACAGTGTGTGTATTCATTCTGTTAAAATGGAAATAAGCTTAAATAGTACCTATAAAATTACCTATACAATGACAATTTTACAATGTATATATTGTGGCCAGCAATATGAGTGTATTCTTTCAAATAAATATTATTTAATCATTATAATACTGTATTGTATTCACCATAACTTATTTTACATTGATTACTGTTTTAAATTTTAAGATATGGATGAATGGCAGAGAGGTGAGGGATGAGAAGTTACAGTAAAAATAAAATTAACCTCCAATTATCTGGAATATAAGCACCATACATAGGTAATTAAAAAGAAAACAATATCTCATATGGAATCTGTTTTTCCCCCCTCTAAAGACACTCTGTGACTAACAACTTTGTCAGCCTATTGTCCTTTGAAAATGTCATCATTCAAGATGCCTTTTTTACTGCCCACATGTCAAACTTTGCAGTCTAACAAATGATACATTATATGATGCTTTTTCTTCCTCCTAATCTGATAACTGTCTAGGAGCTGGGGCTCACTGCTCCTACCCAATATCATCAGAGGATTATAACATAAAAAGGGAGCTCAGAGTTCAGGAAAAATCAAAAACTTCAATATTATATTTATTGACTACTGAGGGCTTTCATTCCACTACAAATTCAGAAAAATGTAAGCTGAGATATCATAACTAGGGGTTGTCTATACAAATTAGTTATTGTGGGGAAAGAAGAATATGAGGAAAGAGGGTGGAAACAAAAGGGAGGGGAAGAAAGAAAAGCAGGTTTTCATAACATGAACACTGCTGTATCCTAGCATTTTTAAAAAGAGCTGTATTTAGTAGTGGTCTTTGTAAATTTAGAGTATTTTATCAAACATGTTAGGCA
This sequence comes from Mus caroli, assembly GCF_978045245.1. Classification (NCBI taxonomy): domain Eukaryota; kingdom Metazoa; phylum Chordata; class Mammalia; order Rodentia; family Muridae; genus Mus; species Mus caroli. The sequence continues at coordinate 84,554,019 of NW_028227258.1, read as the reverse complement.
AAATAATATAAATTTATATGCAGACACTTAATGCTCATAATTCAAGAATCCAGGAAACTCCAAATGTCAGATTTCAGTCAGGGAGAGGAGCTCTCAATTTCTTAATCAACACTGTTTTGGAGTCCTCATAAGGCATAATCAACAGGCAAGCTTCCTCTTGATGTCATCATTAAGGCCAGTCACCTCACACAGGAATGTTATTTCCTCATGAGACAATCTCCCCCACCTGGGGAAAACCTCAGTTCTGTTTCGTTACCCAGAATGGACACACTGAGAGATTCAGGAATTTAGATGAGGTGAAAACTATTACCATTGACTTTATGATGCTGAAATTGCAGTATGATTTATTACCTCAATAGCATATTCAAGTTATCCTTAAGAAAAAGAAAATAAACTCCCATAATAATTAATGTCATTAAAGTACTGACTCCTGAAGTATTTTTAAAGTGTGTCCATTTTGTAACAACGTTACCTTCCTGACTGCTACATTCAGAGAGATCTTATGTACAGCCGGTTCTGATATCGAATGGGTTTAAACATAGTTTAAACATTTATATAAATGTAAAAGTGAACTAATAAAGAGTAGTCACAGACTGGAGAGGTGGCTCAGTCGTTAAGAGCACTGACTGCTCTTCTAGAGGTCCTGAGTTCAGTTCCCAGCAACCACATGGTGGCTCACAGCCATCTTTAATGGAATCTGCTGCCCTCTTCTGGTGTGTCTGAAGAAATTGACAGTGAAATCACATACATAAAATAAATAATAAATACATTTTTTAAAAAGATTTATTTATTTATTATATGTAAGTACACTGTAGTTGTCTTCAGACACTCCAGAAGAGGGAGTCAGATCTCGTTACAGATGGTTGTGAGCCACCATGTGGTTGCTAGGATTTGAACTCCGGACCTTTGGAAGAGCAGTCAGTGTTCTTTCCAGCATCTAGCTATTATAAATAAGGCTGCTATGAACATAGTGGAGCATGTGTCCTTATAACAAGTTGCAACATCTGGGTATATGCCCAAGAGAGGTATTGCTGGATCCTCCAGTAGTACGATGTCCAATTTTCTGAGGAACCACCAGACTGATTTCTAGAGTGGTTGTTCCAGCTTATAATTCCACCAACAATGGAGGAGTGTTCCTCTTTCTCCACATCCTTGACAGCATCTGCTGTCACCTGAAATTTTGATCATAGCCATTCTGACTTGTGTGAGGTGAAATCTCAGGGTTGTTTTGATTTGCATTTCTTTTATGATTAAGGATGTTGCTACTCATCCCTTCGGTATTCCTCAGTTGAGAATTCTTTGTTTAGCTCTGTACCCCAATTTATAGGGTTATTTGATTTTCTGGAGTCCATCTTCTTGAGTTCTTTCTAAATATTGGATATTAGTTCCCTATCTGTTTAGGATTGGTAAAGATCCTTTCCCAATCTGTTGGTGGCCTTTTTGTTTTATTGACAGTGTCTTTTCCCTTACTGAAACTTTGCAATTTTATGAGACCCCATAAAATTGCATCTCAGAAGATGGAAAGACCTACCTGCCATGCTCATGGATTGGCAGGATCAACATTGTAAAAATGGCTATATTGCCGAAAGCAATCTACAGACTCAATGCAATCCCCATCAAAATTCCAACTCAATTCTTCAACGAATTAGAAAGGGCAGTTTGCAAATTCATCTGGAATAACAAAAAACCTAGGATAGCAAAAACTCTTCTCAAGGATAAAAGGACCTCTGGTGGAATCACCATGCCTGACCTAAAGCTGTAATACAGAGCAATTGTGATAAAAACTGCATGGTACATGTGATAAGAACATGCAAAGCAACAGACAATGGAATAGAATTGAAGACCCAGAAATGAATCCACACACCTATGGTCACTTGATCTTTGACAAGGGAGCTAAAACCATCCAGTGGAAAAAGACATTTTCAACAAATGGTGCTGGCACAACTGGCCATTATCATGTATAAGAATGTGAATTGATCCTTTCTTATTTCCTTGTACTAAGGTCAAGTCGACGTGGATCAAGGAACTCCACATAAAACCAGAGACACTGAAACTTATAGAGGAGAAAGTGGGGAAAAGCCTTGAAGATATGGGCACAGGGGGAAAATTCCTGAACAGAAGAGCAATGGCTTGTGATGTAAGATCAAGAATTGATAAATGGGATCCAAGAGCTTTACTATGAACTAGAAGAAATACTTTATCCATCTTTATTGAGCAGAGGCAGAGGCAGCTTATAATGAAGAGGTCAGCTCAGGAAGTTTAGAAAATGTCACTGGACCCCTCCCCTCCTGGAAGTGAAAGGTCATAAAGAAAATAGGCACCCCTCCCCTCTGGAAGGGAGGGGCTAATTATATTCTCCAGACCACAGGGAGGAGGGACTGACCACTGGCCAACCTGCAGGTAGGGGTAAACACATTTTGCATTGTATAGGGTGATCTACCTCATTCCCTTTAGAAAAGTCACACTGTTCTGCCAATCACATTGTGCCTAATGGCTGCTGCTTGGAGAATTGTATAAATGCTTGCTGGACAGGCTGTGCATGGTTGTTCTCTCTATCCATTTGCAGGGCAACCCCAACATGTTGGACAATAAATTCTTCTTGCTTTTTACATCGATTCCCAGCTCTGCATCATTCACTCAGTGAGTCCACAGTAAGCTAAGTCTTGCCAGAGTCTTAACAATAACAGAATTTGAAATTTCTGGGACTCTGTTCGAGGTCCTCCTGTGACCAAATACAATGGAATCACATTTTGTGAAGCTAAAGGTAAAATCATCACAGCCAACAGATAAAAAAAATGGGGAAGGTCCTTTTCCAGCAGAAGGCAAGGAGGACATGGGAAATATTTTCACAATGCCCTCACTGACAAAGGAGGCATATACACTTACTTATCCAGTAAGCCTATTCATTGCATGCAGAGCATGTTCGGTGAAGTTTTTAGTTGGAAATGAAAGTAAAAATACTTTGAACTTTCAATCATAAAAACCTTTCTCTGCAGGGACCTCTCTAGTTTAGTCACAAACACTACCCCTAAAATTTATAAAATTCTTCTTTGTAGAAGAAAAAAGAAAGGAAAAAAGAAAAGAAGAAGAAAAATTTCTTCAGCATTTTAACAGCTCAGCCATAATTTGGATCTTGTTCTGAATTTGATTTCTCATATACATTTTTAAAGAACTCCATGGCCTCTGATCAAATGGATGGTGTCAGAAAACAAGGCTGTACCCTAAGCTTACTAGGTACCTATGTTACCTGTACCTGTCTACTCAGGAATGCTCCCCATACAAATGGCCCATAATATAGAGCAACTTGTTCTTCCTCAACTTCCACCAAACACAGGCCCTTATACTTCATCATGGAGTCAGCTCTCTGAGCTAGCCTGCTGTTTTATCTTTTTCCATACAATTCACTAAATCCTTTCCTTGTCTTTTCATGCTGCTCATAACTTCTTTTGCCATTTTTGTCTCTAGCATTCCCAATTTCATTTCACATAGTTTACTCCTGGAATACTGCTTAATCCTCAAACCAAGCAGGCAAGAAGATCTGAAGGAAATAGAACTATTTTGGGTATATCTTGAATTGCCTTCAGCCATTATGGGGCACTTGAATTCTAAACTTACTAGGAAGATCCTCTACATTTGGGAATTAAAGGATAAAATTATTAAAGGGGACTGGATCTACTTATGGTTTCATGGAATTCTAGAGAGGAAAATCCCTGCTTTTTCTGTCTTCACAGCAACACTGTTACAATTTTATAGAAAATTATGCAAAAACCTGTGTGTGTGTGTGTGTGTGTGTGTGTGTGTGTGTGTGTGTGTGTGCCTGAGCACTACAAATTTAACTGTGAATAGGTTATCAGAACTGTGTGGGTTCTCTTCATGGGAAGTCAATTCCTCCTGTGACTGCAAAAGGACTTCAACCTTTCCCTGATATCTCTCAGAGAATAGACCTCCTATGGCAATTTTAATCCTTTCAGATGTTATTTTAGTAATCTGATAGAGGCACAGGAGGAGCATCTCTTTAGTTACTGCCTCTCTTGCATAAGATCATTGTTGTAAAGATGACAAATTTCTGAAAGCAGAAATGCCCTAATGTGGAATTCCAATTTTCAGGACCCTATGTTTGAGATTCTATGCCAAGGATGCATATGTTTCCCCTCCATGAATCCCACTTTCTTTTGGGAGAAGATAACATTTATAAAAACAATGGATTTTCATAGCAAATCCTCAAGAGAGCTCAAGAAAACTCTGCCAGTACACATATAGCACACTACAGGAAGATGCCCATACACTGATACATGGTACTCTTAGATGCTGGCAGAAACCCATCAACTGAAGGTACAAAAATAAATAATAAATCAATCAAAAAGTATTATAGAAATAGCAACAGACATAATAGTAGTAGTTTTAGTTTACAATACAATATACAAAGCTCAAATTTTAGAGTGTAGATCATTTAGCTAAGGGGAAAACCAAAAGAAAAGTGAGGGAAAAGAAAATTAGCCAAAGAAATATTTGCTATAATCTTGTTTAGGGTGTTTTAAAATTAGAGCAGTAGAAAAAAAAAAACATAGTAAAGAGAAACTAGGAAATAATGAAGAATTTAACACACACACAGAGAGAGAGAGAGAGAGAGAGAGAGAGAGAGAGAGAGAGTAAGAGAGAGAATATGTAGATACATGCACACGTACAAAATATTCTGACTTAATTGCATAAAAAATTTTAAATCTTGCAATTATAAAAGAAAAATGGATTTTAAATACAAATAAATAACGCAGGAATCATATATTTTTTAGGAAAGTCTTGAGAGAGGAAGAGAGTTAAAGAAAATGAAATACTCTCTTTTTAAGAACAAAAAAGAAACAAAAGCAAAAGTAGTCTTGAAGTATTTTCATAATTGAAAATCCACAAATTTAAGTTTGATAAGAATTTAATAAAGAATTTAAAATAAGTGTCATGGACACTGTCAATGAAAAAGCATGTAAGATTGAATTTTAATTTATTTTGTTATTTTCTTTTATTTAATTGAAAATAGAATCTTTCTCATGCAATGCTTCCTGACAACACTTTCCCTTCTCTCCAGTTCCTCCCAGCTACTTCTCCTCCAGATTCACTCCCCCATTGAATTCCTCTTCAAAAAATCATCAGGCCTCCAAAGGAGAGAGCCAAACATTATGAAACAAAGTTGAATAACCCAAGGCCAAAGCCCTCCTATCAAGTATGGACAAGGCAACCCAATATGAGAAAGAGTCCAAGATAGACTTGTTCCCACTGATATAATACCTGTTTAAAAACAAAACAAAACAAAACAAAAAACAAACAAACAAACAAAACAAACCAACCAAACAAACAAACAAAAAAAACCTGTTGCTCAAAGAAATAAAAGTGGTGATGAACAATAGCTTCTTTTCTAATTCTTAATTAATAATTATTCAAAATATCATCACTATACTGGGTAATTATAGCATATGAACAATGAATTTAATGATACCAATATTACAAGAGGTGGAAAGAATGAACTTGCTATATTCTTAATAATATTGGAGCAAGCCAGGCAGTTGTGGCACACGCCTTTAATGCCAGCACTTGGGAGGCAGAGGCAGGTGGATTTCTGAGTCCGAGGCCAGCCTGGTCTACAAAGTGAATTCCAGGACAGCAAGGACTATACAGAGAAACCCTGTCTCGAAAACCAAAATAAATAAATAAATAAATACATACATACATACATACATACATACATACATACATAAATATAATAATATTAGAGTTACCTTTAATTGGTATTTGTGAATGCAACTTGTTCAATTATAATGTACATGGCTAACTCTTGACTAGCAAATAAATATTTGCTAAAGATAATTTTCATGATAAAATAGAATTGCATAAAATTTACAATGTGTGTGATGATTTATCCCAGTTTGTCGATGTCAAGGCTGATGGTAAGCAATAGAAAATAAATAAATAAATAATGGATAAGTACAATGTACAACAAAAACCAGAAATTTTGAAAAAAGGAAAAATAAAACATGAAAATATGAGTATAGAATAAAAAACTTACAAAGATGAAAAATACTATATCAACCACAAAATAAACTAAAATATAAATGATATAAATTTGGAGATTAAAAGTTAGAAATGGAAAAACTATATTAAAGTATCTCATGAATTTTCCTCAACAAACCATATTGAAATATAAAATGACAAGTTTAAAATGGACAGGTAATTTCCACCATGCTGTGGCGCCATCTGTGCTGTGGGTGCTGTAGAGTTGGCCCTACTTCCTCCAGCATGCAGCATGGCTTTCTGCAGTTGATGGTTTCTGATGGGGATACAGATGGAAGGAAGACTCACCTTCTCATGGACGGCTGACCACTCAGAGTTTGACTGTGCTCCAACAAGTAAATGGACAATGCAAAAGGGACTTTTTTGTGTGTGAACAAAACAAAGCAAAGCAGACATGGGAGGATTTGTAGGTGAGTGTGATTGGGATGCATTATTCATTTTTTTTTAATCTGAATGTAATTTGTCATGTCATGCTAATCTCATGTCAAATCGAGCATGAAACTTTTTTTATTAGGTATTTATTTCATTTACATCTCCAATGCTATCCCAAAAGTCCCCCACCCACTCTCCAACCCACCCACTCCCACTTCTTGGCCCTGTTGTTCCCCTGTACTGAGGCAGATAAAGTTTGCATGACCAATGGGCCTCTCTTTCCACTGATGGCCCACTAGGCCAACTTCTGCTACATATGCAGCTAGAGAAATGAGCTCTGGGGGGTACTGGTTAGTTCATATTGTTGGTCTACCTATAGGGTTGCAGATCCCTTGAGCTCCTTGGGTACTTTCTCTAGCTCCTCCATTGGGGGCCCTGTGACCCATCCAATATCTGACTGTGAGCATCCACTTCTGTGTTTGCTAGGCCCGGGCATAGTCTCACAAGAGACAGCTATATCTGGGTCCTTTCAGCAAAATCTTGCTAGTGTATGCAATGGTGTCAGCATTATTCAAGATATAATCAATAAGAAATAAGAAAAAAAAAAAAAAGAACAGAAGAGCAATGGTGAGGTAGCCAGCCATAATCCTCCCAAGTAAACCCTACTCTATGCTAGTTAGCAGTGCTTTATTTTCTTTCTTACTCTATTTTGAAGAAGCATTACCCTTCAAACCATTTCTAAGTCAAACACCTCAATTTTCTTTACCAGAGAGTCAACTCAAAGTTTCTATGTCATTCACCAATACAAAACAAGAACCACTAAAGGGCTGGAAAAACCATAGGTGGCAGGATAAGAGAGAGGCAGGGTAAGCATGTTACCTCCCACTTAACTTTACTCATAAAATGAGAACAATGATGTAGGTATCTTATCAGGGTGTAGAAAGAATAAATAGCATCAAGTAAAGCATTTGGAGTAATTATTGATTTGTAATGATTACTTCTTATTCTTCTATCAAGTACAGTAAAACTTCTCTCTCCCTTTCTCTTGGCTTATTAGACAAGAGAAAATTTCCACACTAAAATTGTATCGGGGTTTTAAGTATCTGTATCATGTATGTGAAAATTAATGGTACTAACTTCTTTTATATATTCTATATACATTGTGTTTATATTCTCTAATAGAATACCAGCTTACCATAACTTGCTATTTTAACAACACATTATAATCACTGAAACAAAAATGAACTGAAATATTATTGATCATGTTGTAAAACAGGATGGAGAAAACTCACATGCTCTAAATTTATATAATAATCTTTATTAGTAAAATTGTCACTGCTGAGAAAAACTAATGAGAAAATCAACTCATTGCAGGAATGGTTTTTCTGGACTGGTGCTTTCAGAGCCTTAACTGGCTGCATGCTTTGGGCCTATGGTGAATGTCATTGAAGGGATCATATGATGGAACAAAGTTGTTCTTGTCATGGTAGCCATGAAGTAAATGAAAGAGAGAAAGTTGTGGCAGATAAAGAAAACTCTTCAAGATCATGTGCTCAATGAACTACTTCTTTCAAAGCCCTAACTTCTGATGTTTTCAGTATTTCCAATAACATTAAGTTATGCATCTATAAGTGGATTAATGAATTCATAAAGTCAGTGACATTATGATCTATCTCAAAGTTCCATCTTTCAACACTGCTCCACAGAGAATTGAATATTCAACATATGAGATTTGCAGAAAATCAGGTCCAAATCATAACATCTACTTACTACCACTGTGATATTGAGAAGACTACAGACCTTCTCTATGCCTGAGTCTTTTATCTTCAAATTGAGAGCATTTGTTGATCATATAGAATTTTTAATGAGAATTAAATGAACAATATATATATGGAAAGCTGTAAAAATTCTGCCTTGCACATAATGCACTTATGTTTTCTATTTTGTATTTTGTATTTGTATTTATTAGTAAAATGTTCATAGAAAAATTTGTATTTTCTTATGAGTGCCCCGAATTCATTTGATAGTTGAAATTCAACCTTGTTTATCTGTCTATTTTTAGTATATTGTATTATTTAATTTAAACAATACATCGGAAAAGTGAAAGAATAAGAACATTTCTATATAATACATATACGTACATATATATATATATATTATTTTTATATTCATCTATACCAACAATTGAAAGAAAGCTAGAGTAACTTTGCTAACTTCAGAGTGACTAGACTTCAGTCCACTTAAGATGATCAAGAGTAACAGGATGTGGTACTGAAAACGGATATTTTTTTTTCAAAAAGACATCACAATCCTGAATGTGTGTGCACCTACTATCAAAGTGTCAGTATGAGGGAGGTAAAACTGAGTCCCAAGAAGTGAGTATACCCTGTTATTACCATTGAGACTCAGCAACTTCTCTCAGTAATTATAGATCAATTCAGCAGGCACTCAGTATACATAGAATTGATCTGAATTGCTCCTTCATTCATCTTGACCTGATTAATATCTAAAGAATATACTTCAACAAGTCTTCAATAGCAAGTGTATATTTGTCAATATCCAAGCCTTATTCCCCAAGAAAAGCAACATTGTGGGCCATAAATAACTACCTTTAAAAAGCAATGAAGAGAAGAGAAATCAAGTGGTGTATATCCTTGGTACACTATGCTATTAAACAAGAAGCCATTGTCACATCAAGTTCTGGAAAATGCTCTAGTATTTGGAAATTAATGCCAATGTTTTGTACAGATTTTAAATTTCAAGGAAAATATTTAAATTATTTTCAACCAAATAAAAACATCATATGACTAATCAAATTTAGAATATTATGAAGGGGAATAAATTAGTAAAGTTCTAAATACATAATGTATTTATTTAATGAAGATGATATCCCAGCTCAGCTCTGCTAAGGACAGTGGAGCTAGCTTACCCAGACACTTAAAAAAAATGTTCAAATGCCATAAGAGAAAATCACAGTTGAAGCTTCATAAAAGGTAGGTTAATGCTTGGGGAACCTTTCATAATAGAACAATGACGGTTGTGGACAACCATCTTTCTAGTGTGCTGGACCTAAAATATGATCCCAGCCTGGGGAGAACCATCTCTATTGCACTGTTCAGGCCCAGGGGCCATAGCTGGACCAGAAGTCTTTTATGGAGGTGAATATTTTAAAGTTAGGCTAGGTAAGAGTTGACAAACTTACTTTGCTTTCCTTTTGCCCCTCTTTTCTTCCATTAATTCATTTATTCACTTTACATTCCAATTGCAGTCCCCCTGTCTTCCCAGTCTCCCATCATATAGCCCCATTCCCTTCTATCTCCTCTGATAAGGGAGAAGACATCTTCCCCAGATATCAAGCCACTATTAAACTAGTCACATCCTCTCCCACTGAGGCCAGACAAGGCAATCCAGTTAGAGGAATGGAATGAACAGATGGTAACAGAATCAGGGCCAGCTTCCAGTTCACTTGTGGGTAACCCAGATGAAAACAAAGCTTCATGTCTGCTACATATGTGCAGGGAGGTACAGACCATGTATGTTCCTTTGTTGGTAATTAAGTACCTGAGAGTCTCAAAGGTCCATGTTAATTCACTCTGTTGATCTTCTATGAAGTCCTGCTCCCTCCTGGTTCATCTCTTTGCAGCAGCCATGGAGGGATGTTAACTTACTGGCTTGCTTGAATTCTAGTCCTGTCTTCCTTTGATGATGAACAGCAATGTGGAAATGTAAGCTGAATAAGTCCTTTCCTCCCCAGTTTGCTTCTTGGTCATGATGTTTATGCAGGAATAGAAACCCTAATTAAAGCAAATTTGTACCAGCATAGTGGGGTATTCCTGTGGCAGCATGACCATGTTTTTGGGAGGACTGTGGAAGGACATTGGAATTTTGGGCTAGAAGAGCGATTAGGATGTTTAGAGCTCTGTTTGATATTCTGTAGGAGATTGGAAAATAATGCTGAGGACACTGCAAAAATGGAGGCCTGGCTTGTGAAATTAGAGAAAATTAAAGACACTTATCAGGGCCATTACTATTTTGATCGTGAAGATTCTGGGGTTTTGGTTAGCTGGGGTTGAAGAATCAGCTGTGATTAACAAGATACCAGAACTACTACTAATGTGAAAGCTTGGCATTACTAGGACAATTGATGCTGGTTAGCTAGAGCAAAGAAATTAGCAGTGATGGAGAAGAGACCAGTATCACTGAGGTGAAATCTCCTGGGAAATATTTTCTGAGAACACAAAGAAGCTATATTCCAGAGATAGTCAAGGTTGTACTTTGCTTCAGCTGTAGTAGGTAATATGCAAGAGTTACCCAGGTGGTACTGACTTTGAAGGCATGAAGGGGCCATGCCTTCAAAGGTGAGGGTGGCATGGTGAGGGGCCATGGAAGGTAATTCGTGAAGGTGTAGCCTCAGTTGTTGATGGCCCAGGACAGAAGGGGTCATGCAAAAGATTTTGAGGCTTGGCACCAAGAAGAGAGCCTATGAGAGGCTATTGGTGACGCCTAGTTGCAGCAGAGTACCCCATTGTATTGGAGATGCCAATACCATGGGATTATCACCAAGAACAGCAGTAGCGGTGGAGCAGATCAACCTGATCTTAGAGTGCTATAGAGCTGGAGAAGTGACACCAGCCCTTTGGAAGAGCTCAGAAGATCATGTGTGAATCCCAGACAATGAAACAAAAGCTATAGCATTGAAGCTGCCTTGGAGACTACAAGATTTTCAAGATTCTAGAGTCATAGGATATCTGCTGAGGAATGCTGCTAACAAGGAGTGGAACCAGCCCAGGAAAAGAAGTTTGTTGTAGTCATCAAAGATGATAAAGGAGTTGGAGATCTGAATACTGCTTTGACATCAGAGATGTAGATGCAGAGTTTGGAATTTTCCCAGCTGATTTCCTTGATTTAGGGATCAGTTAAGTGATTGGATGGATCTCAGAAGAAACTTTGAACCTTGGACTTTGAGCATTTTTGAGACTGCTATAGACTATGGGGATTTTGGACTAAATGCACTCTTTATTATGCTATGCCTAGATATGGACCCCATAGTCTCATGTATTTGAACAAGCCAATGGAGGCCAAGGAGTGGAATGTGATGGCTTGTGTATACTACACTCAGGGAGTGGCACTATTAGAAGGTGTGTCACTGTGGCTGTAGGCTATAAGACCCTCATCCTAGCTCTCTGGAAGTCAGTATTTGCTAGCAGACTTCAGATGAAGATGTAGAATTCTCAGCTCCTCCTCCACCATGCCTGCCTGGATGCTGTCATGCTCCTGCCTTGATGATAATGGACTGAACCTCTGAACCTGTAAGCCAGCCCCAATTAAATGCTGTTCTTATAAGAGTTGCCTTTGTCTTGGTGTCTGATCACAGCAGTAAAACCCTGACTAAGACAATATGCTAGCCATGTATTTCTCAGAACGTTTTCCCTTTTTGAGAGAAAACAAGTGTATAGTGTGGAACATAATAGATGTGATATAGATAAATAAAGATTCCTCTTTAGCCCATATGTCTGCAATGGATGTACTTACAAACTGAATTGTCTATTTTGATTTTTAAGCATGCATTTAAATCACATTATCAAATATGTAAATATGCAAGCATGAGTATGACTACAACATTTGAGATACAGTACTTTTCAAGTGCATTTTTGTACATAAAGATAAATCTATGTTTACAAATGATTTTTTTTCTACAAACTGAAAATAGCTCCTGTCAATCTTGGGATTTTTTTTTTAATCTTGAGAATTAAACCAAAGAGCAAGATGCATTATGTTCAAGGACTTAACTATACTTGCTTAATCGTTTCAGGTTATTGAGTTATAAAAAAAATTGGATTGCAGAAGTTAAGTAAAATATCTATGACTTTTTATTATGTTTTATGAATAGTTAAGTTTACATTCATATAAAGTAAACAGTGGCAATTATATAGACTTATACATTTAATATATTGTAATTCAATACCTTGTTTCCACAGTGACATAATATTCTGTTTTCAACAGTCTGGGTAAATTTCCAGTTATAAGAAAACTATATGAGAAAAATTCTTGCATAGAGCACAGAAAAGAACTCAGAATCTGTTTATGACAAATTCTTAAACTGAGATATTTTCTCGTGAATGAAACAGACTATGTTATTTGCATCAACAACACTCGAGTTCCAAACGATGTGTTTCATTTTCAAATTTTTATAATATCATTAGTTATAAAAATTTTGCTTTGTACATAAATATACATTTACATATATACATAATTATGAATATGTATTTAAGCTTCAAAATATTGCAAACTTTTGAAGTGAATGCAGAGGAAAGTTTCAGAAGAGCACATCCTACCACCAGAAAGAATTCCTTCACAGGAATTCTATGAGTTTATAAGATCTACAGCAACAGGTTGCAGGAGTGCTCTTTTAGAAATAAAGTATGGAAAATAACTACATTCAAAATTGGTATTATATTACCAGATGTCTTTGAAAATAATGAGAATGTCTCCTAAAGTTCTACAGTAAAATACATACTTCCTAAATATCATGGTGTTTGTTTAAATATCTAAGGGTATGAACATCATTATACATAAATGTAAAATGCTAATAGATTTTTATAGGATGTTATAGAAATTAATATGGCTAAGAGAATTATAATGAAAATATCTCCATGTGTCACAGTTAAGAGCCATATACCTTAAACTGAAGAATATTTTGTAACATAAAAGCTCAGAAATATGAAGCTGGACAAATAAGTCAGCTATCAAAACACCTTGGTGTTATTTTTACAGGTTCTCGTGTGGAGGGTTACAACCATCATTTAAGGTGATCTGACACCTTTCTTTGTCCTCAGATGTTACTGAATTCATTTATTACACATGCATACATATGTACGTACGTACATACATACATACATACATACTGGCAAAATAAAATATTTTTTTAAAAAATAAGAGACATGATTATTATCAAATGGTAGCATTAATAAATCATAGAATAATCAAATCAAATCAAATAACATATTAGTAAAAGCAAGTAGTTGAAACAAATGATTTGAATTATATGAATGCATCTTTATTGTAAAACTAGCATGCTGGTTATTAAAGTCTAAATATGAAGTACAACAGGTGCAATTTGTAAATAAAATAAAAATCCAGTAAAGTATGCAGATCAGAAGCCCGTTTAATATATGTAGGGCAAATATTTCTGAAAGGGTCAGGCTATAAAGAAATCATTTTGTGTATTTTAGTAGTCTGGATTGCAAGTGCTCTCCTCTAAATGCAGCCCCAGGCAGTGCTGGAGTAAATCTTGATTTATCACAGCAGATACTCAACTCTAAGCACTGAAGAAGGTGGCTGGAGGAAGTATCAGGTTCTCAGCATCTGATCCTCTTTGACCTCATCATTTGGGGATAGCTTGTTTCATTATTGGACATTAAGTGTTAATTGTGGTCATGAATATAGGTTACAAACATAAATGATCTATTCCTGTGTCTGTGCTACACGTTCTAAGCCAGAGGCTGGTTCTATTTTCTTGATGAATATAGAGGAGCAAGCATCTCCATAAGACTATACAGAGTTTTGAGGGTTTTATGTCCAGAGTTGTATAACTGGGTCATGTGGTAGTTCAATACTACTGTCTCTGATTTCTTTTTTCTTTTCTTTGTTTTTTGTTTGTTTGTTTTTGTTTTTGTTTTCTGGTAAATGTTTCCAATCATTACCTTTATTTTGCTAAATTTACCAAATCTCCTGGATAGCTCAATATATATCTTTTGGTGATAGTCTTACATTGATAAGTTGAGATTGTGGAAATATAATAATTTTGGACTGTTTGGTTTAGACCTAAAAGAGTTAGAGTCCAGCAACCTTAAATGCATGGGGAAATGAGAAGTACCAGCATTTAACATGCTATAAAATCCCACGGAACAGCTTCTCCCAGCAGCTCCAGGGGTGTCTGCTCCTTCTGGAAAGCATGCGTGTTTTATGATACATATATACTCATCTGATACACGATTGTACAAGAATAAATACCAGGAAATAATGGTATCACATTAGAAGAGAGATGCTACTAGAAGAACAACTGTGGAGAGCCAGTCACAGGGCTCTAGATTCTTACTCTTCTATCTCAATCCCAGCGTACTTCTTTTTTTATTATTATTACATATTTACTTTATTTACATTTCAAGTGTTGTCCCCATTCCTGGTTTCCCCTCTGAAAACCCAGTATATTCTCCCCCCTCCTCCTGCTCACCAACCCACTCACTGCCACTTCCGGGCAATGGCATTACCCTACACGGGGGCATAGAGACTTCACAGGACCAAGGGCCTCTCCTCCCATTGATGACCAACTAGGACATCCTTTGCTACATATGCAGCTGGAGCAATGAGTCCCACCATGTGTATTCTTTGATTGGTCGTTTAGTCCTTGGGAGCTCTGGGGGGTAATGGTTAGTTCATATTATTGTTCCTCTGATGGGGCTGTTAACCCCTTCAGTCCTTGGGTCCTTTCTTTAACTCCTTCATTGGTTCCAGCTGCATATGTAGCAGAGGATGGCCTTGTCATGCAGCACTGGAGAAGAAGTCCTTGGTCCTATGAAATCTCTATAGATGCCCCAGTGTGGGGAATTCAAGGGCAGGAGGTGGGAGTGTGTGAGTGGGTGGAGGAACACCCTCATAGAAGCAGGAGGAGTGGGGATGTAATTGGAATAACATTTGTAATGTAAATAAAAATATCCAATTAAAAAAACAACAAAATATATCCCACAAAATTGTATGTGTCTGCTGCATGTGCATAGACACAGATGTGTACATGTGTTTTCCTATATCTACAATTATATGCCTACATGCACATGAAGTTAGAGATTTGTCTTGGTAGTTATTCTTCAGGAAACATACTCATTGTTTTTGAGAAAGGGTCTCTCACTAGTCCATTGAGTTAGGTTGGCTGGCCAGAGAATCCTAAGAATTTCCCTGTCAGTTTCTCTCCACTGCTGGTATTACAAATGTCTAATACCCAGTTCTGCATTACATGGATGCTGACGTCTGAGATTAGAGCTTTGCATATTCACAAGATCTTTCCAACTGAACAACTGAGCTATCTTCTCAGGCTTCACAATGAAAAGAAGAAAAATTTTACATCTATTAAATAATCTCTAGAAGATAATTACTGAGGTAAACATCAAACAGTATATTTGTTGTTTGAATGCATTTCCACAAATGTATTGACAGCTGCCAATTAATAAATTTTAAACAATTGAATTATACTGTGTAACAAAAGATGGAGTTGTAAAAAAAAAAAAAAAAAAAAAAAAAAGCCGGGCGTTGGTGGCGCACGCCTTTAATCCCAGCACTCGGGAGGCAGAGGCAGGCGGATTTCTGAGTTCGAGGCCAGCCTGATCTACAAAGTGAGTTCCAGGACAGCCAGGGCTATACAGAGAAACCCTGTCTCGAAAAACCAAAAAAAAAAAAAAAAAAAAAAAAAAAAAAAAAGATGGAGTTGTTCAAAAAGCTGACCTCATGTAAAGCTGAAAGTAGAAAAGAATGGAGGACTGAGATTGAATTACATATGAATAGGAAGCCATGATGTGCACTTACATTCTGTGCTGTACACTGTATGATAAAAAATTAAAGGGGATTTGTTGATGTAATACATGTAAGAAGTGATACATTCTAAACATATTTCAAATAGTGCACAGTGTAAAAATGGAAATTTTACATATTGTCCATTAATATTGATGATTTTCATATGTATGCAGCTTGTAAACATAATTATAAAAGTACATCTAAGGTTCCATCAAGGATGTTATACTTTTGAATGGGAGCTCTATTCTACATTGCACATGAATTTCTGTTGTGTGTACTATTACTATTTTTATTACTACTATTATTATTATTACTATTGCTGCTACTAATTACTCTTATCATTTTTAATTACCAATATTACTATTGATTACTATTACTATTAATATGTCCAAGGACTTGTCTACTCAGCCATGACAATAATAAAAATGTTTTTTGGCCTATGGATAGATCTTACTGTATAAAGTATTGTCTTAGTTAGGGTTTTACTGCTGTGAACAGACATCATGACCAAGGCTAGTCTTATAAAGGACAACACTTAATTGGGGCTGACTTACATGTTCAGAGATTCAGTCCATTATCATCAAGGTGGAAGCATGGTAGCTTCTAGGCAGGTATGGCACAGGAGAAGCTCACAGTTCTACATCAACATCTGAAGGCTCCTAGCAGAATATCAGCTTCCAAGCAGCTAGGATGAGGGTCTTAAATCCCACACCCACAGTTACAAACGTATTCCAACAAGGAAACACCTACTCCAGCAGGGCCATACCTTCTACTAATGCCACTCCCTGAGTGAATCTTAGCTTGGGTCCCTAAAACTCATATATCCATAAAGGTGTTGAAAGGAGTGGGAGGACAGAGGATTCCTCACCAGCCAGCTGAGCCAAATCAAAGAATTCCTGGCCCTGCCTAAAAACACTAATGAGGAGAGGAATAGAGGAAGATAGCTATCACAGATCTCTTTCGTCCAAGCAATCAAACACTCATAGAGTGCACCTACATATACATCAGCACATCTCACATACACAAAACTACACATGCATGCAAGTATGCACAACACACATGCAGGAAAACAGGTACACATGTGTTCCCAAACATGTACACACACATGGAAACACATACGTGTACACACACACACACACACACACACATGTATGCACACACAGACACCAAATACACATATGCAAACACACATGTGTGTACACACTGACACATGGGCACACATATGCATGAATATGTATTCATATACATACATTTACATAGGAAAAATGGGACAAAAAGTCACTATCTAGTGAGGTTCAAAAATGTTAAAAAATTAAATTTTGCTGTGGTAGCTTGAATATATTAATTGTAGTAGCAATTTACATTCAAAAACAGTTAAAATGGCTGATTTTCCAGTGTGCCTTGGTTGTTTATGAAATATCACCAGTTATATTTATAGACATTTTACTTTTGTATATTTTACTTTTTCCTAACAATTCATAAAACAGTGAGCTGTATATTTGTAGATTGACATTTTTATAACAATATGGGTAACAACTTCAAATTTTAATTATATCTGTATTTTTAAATTAAGCAAACTCCCTTTTTCACCTCTTCAGTTAGTACTCTCCTTGGTTTTTCCCTCAGATTTGAAATTTTTATAAGTAAATTATCTAGTACACTTAGCAACAATCAGTTAGGGGAATGTATATACTGTTTTCTGTGCCATGCATTTCCTTCACTATGGCCTTTAGAATGCTATTGTTAGAATGCTTTATGTCGATGCCCTTTGATTGCTTCATACTTTAATAAGAATCTCTCTGCCTAGATATGCACTGGAATGCACTAAGACTTATACTCTCCCTTTTTATTATGTATGATATTAATAAAATTTCAACAAGAACATTTTAACTGCAGCTTAAAATCTCTGACATTTGTCCTATATGCAAGAATTCTGAATCTCTTTATGAGATAGATGTAACATTTCATGCTAAAAAAAGTTGTAATCATTACAATTATATGTAAAAAGGCCAAATTAAAGACATATTTTCAGTAGAAATATTCCAGAAAACATTTTCAAGGTATATGTCCCTTTAACAAAGAAAAGAATTTACCCATAAAATTCTGCTCAGCACAATGATGAATAAGACACTAATAATTACCATTGCACAGTACTAGTGATCTTATCACAAAATCATCTTTGGAATTGCAAACTATTTTCTTTTATTAAAGTTGCACTATGCTGATCATTCAAAAGACGGGCTTTATTACCATTACCTACATGACAACTAACAACAGTGTGTAACTCTAGTTTAAAGGTGTCTAATGAGTTCTGGCCTCTGCAGACTCTGAACATGTTTATTGCATAGACATACATGCAGGGTAAACATGCATACACAGAAAATAAAAATGAATATTCACATGTTTTTTTAAAGGTGTGCTTCTGCCCTGCATAATTAGAGGTTCTTCAAGCATTCCTGCAGTGTGCAGAAATGCATGCTGGACAAAGAACTGTGTGACTACTTGAAGCTATCTGCCCCACTGATTTTCAATCTTATTCCTTAGTTGTTGCCTTTTGGCATAATATGATTTGGGGGAATAAGATTCTTAACTTTTTGTCCATATTTTTGAGGTCCTTCTGTCTCTTGGTGTATTTTTTTTAGATGCTGGTATCAGGGTCTAGAAAAGGGTCACACAGTCTTGCTGTTTCATGGTTTAAATTCACTTAATTCTGGCTCTGTGTTTTTGTTTGTCTCATTTCGATTTGTTTGTACCCATTTAATTATTTCCATATCATGCTCTCCCAGGTTGTTCTTAGGGTTTATATTTCTACATCTTTATGTGTTAAATAATGACCAAAAAATTACAGGCAGATCAGCTCCATTTGAGCATCAACAATTGGCTTCATGAGCTGTTTCCTACATTTTGGTGGGCTTTAATCAAGGGCTGGCATTCGGTGAATCCACTGTGGATTTCAGTGCATAGAAGAGCAGGCAATAGATTGCCTTTTTCACCCAGAGAAGGTACTTTTCCTCTGGCTCAATTCATGAGTTTATACAGGTGTGACAAAATCAATGGATTCTATTTAATGTCATGGTGTCTGGGAACAAACAGAACTTGTCCTGGTCTCAACATAACCACCTATCTTTGAGCTTTTAGAAACTGTAGGAAATACTTTAAATCGAGATTGACATTGATTTCACTGAGAAAAGTAAACACTTCATAAGTGATTGTGCAATAGTTAGTTACTGCCATAGGACTCCAGGTGGCAAGGGATATGGACTCGTAGGAAGCTGATCTACAATGCCCATCCCTGTCTACTTCTTCCAGAAAACTCAAAGTCCTCACATCAACTCCTTGAATTAAATACAAGTTTACCTCAAAAAAGATTTAAGAAAATACTTATGGTCAGCATTAAGACCCATATTTAGAATTGTTATAATTTTTAAATCCTCTATATATAATGGAATGACCACAATTCCCATCAGAAACCCCATGTAACTTCATATTAATTCAAACTGAGGAAATTTGTTCATGATTCTTAGGCCCAGCCGCAATCACATCTATTTACCCTGAAGGACCACAGAAAGATGGTAAGCTCTGGGAATGTCATGCTACCCAATCAAAATCTATACAACAGAACATTACAAATAACTTCCCACAGCAAAGCTCCTTCTTCCAGAGTCAAGTTATCTCTAAATTGGGGCCTACATAGCCAAGGTTACACTTGTGGAAGGAGGTTAAGGGTGTCCCACAGACAACCCTATGTTCTGAAACCACCCCACAGAAAGAAGTCTTACTGTTTTAACTAAATTATTTGTTTGCTTATTTACATCCCAAATGCTGCCCTTCTCCTGCTCCCCTTCACATACTCCCTCCCCCTCCTTATTACTCTTCTCATCTGAGAGTGTGGGTTCCTTCCTGGGTATCATGTCACCTGTCTCTGCAGGATTAGGTATATTGTCTCCCAGTGAGGCCAAACAAGGCAGCTCTTCTGGGGAACAGATTTCACAGTTAGGCTACAGATCTAGGGACAATCCCTGCTCCAGTTTGTTGTAGTTGTTGGGGGACCCACATGGAGACTGAGATGCACATCTGCTACATATGTGGGGGGGAAGGGTTTGTTCCAGTAGGTGTATGAGCTTTGTTTGGTGTAGTCAGTGACTGAGGCCATACTGTATCCTTTTAATAATAAATAAGGGATTATTACTCACACATCAAAGCACAATAGCTTTGTTTCCTTAAAGGGATATAATATTTACCCTTAATGAAACATAAATACACGTCATACAGATGGAGCAAAGGCAACATTTTGCTCTATGATACTGTGCCATTGTGGTTTTGAGAGGCTTCTGTTTGGAAAGACCAATCAGTAAGAAGGAAGAGTGCTAGAACTAAAACTGTCCCCAAAAGATCCTGTTTCCAGCTCAGTATCTTAGACTAGGCTAAAAAATTATAAAAACAATTTTCACAGAGCTTACTTTGATGAGAAAACATCACTTCTCCATTCAGTTTCCTGTTATGGAGGGCTACACTTCTGCCCAGTCATTTGCATTCTATTCTTCAGTGATTTGTAAGCACCATAGTGAGAGGTGAATAGTCTTCAGGCATAGTTAATGCAGGAATCCTATGCCAGCTTAATTACATGATCCAGTGCACCAATGTGACATCTTCTTGTTCTAGTTTTATTTCTGCTGCTGTGAAAAAGTATCCTTCCAAAAACACCTTAGGGGAAAAAGAGTTTATTTTGGTTCACAATTCCAAGTTATAGCCCATCATGTTGTGAAAGTCAATGTGTCATGAATTTAAAGATGCTTGTCCCATTACATGCATAGTTCAAGGGCAGAGAGAAATGAATGCATGGGTGCTCAATACCCAAGTAGCTTTTTCTACTATTAGACAGTCTTGGGTCCCAAATCAGGCAATGGTTTCAAGTACTTTCTGGGTAGTTTTTCCACACTGATAAATATAATAAAGATAATATTACATGGATATGCCCTAGATCAAACTATTTGAGACAATTCCTCATTGAGACTGTTTTCTTAGGAGACTCTAGGTGGCATTGAGACAACAATTAAAACATTAAACATGGTTTATGTGGGCTTTCTGGACAACTTAGCAATAATCACCTGTGAATTACTGCCTTAATATTCCAAATCCTGAAAAGAATAACTGGATTAATGCAAGACTGACACAAGCAGAGTTGTAACCTGAACTTCTATGGCAGAGTCACCATACTAATAGAAAGAATGGGAATAAGTATAAACAAAGCAAAGCAAAGAAAAATCAAAATCCAGGAGAATTAAAGGTACATTTATATTCAGTACACATAAGGACTTTATATCTTGCATTCAATACTTAATCTAAAATCTATAAATATATCTTAAGGTATAAAGTTGTTTTAGTTTATTTATTCGTTTGCTTATTTGTTTAATACCTCTAGAATGTTAACACTGTCAATCCATGTCGTATGAAAATTAAACCTCCCCAAAACTTAGGATACCCAAGATATAAGATACAATTTGCTAAACGTATGAAACTCAAGAAGAATGAAGACCAAAGTGTGGACACTGTGCCCCTTCTTAGAATTGGGAACAAAACACCCATGGAAGGAGTTACAGAGACAAAGTTTGGAGCTGTGATGAAAGGATGGACCATCTAGAGACTGCCATATTCAGGGATCCATCCCATAATCAGCTTCCAAACGCTGACACCATTGCATACACTAGCAAGATTTTGCTGAAAGGACCCAGATATAGCTCTCTCTTGTGAAACTATGCCAGGGCCAAACAAACACAGAAGTGGATGCTCACTGTCAGCTATTGGATGGATCACAGGGCTCCCAATGGAGAAGCTAGAGAAAGTATCCAAGGAGCTAAAGGGATCTGCAACCCTATAGTTGGAACAACATGATGAACTAACCAGTACCCCGGAGCTCTTGTCTCTAGCTGCATATGTATGGAAAGATGGCCTAGTCGGCCATCACTGGAAAGAGAGGCCCATTGGACTTGCAAACTTTATATGCCCCAATACAGGGGAATGCCGGGGCCAAAAGAATGGGAATGGGTGGGTAGGGAAGTGGGGGGGGGTATGGGGGACTTTTGGGACAGCATTGGAAATGTAATTGAGGAAAATATGTAATAAAAAATAATGAATTACAAAAAAAAAAAACCCAAGAAAATTAAACCTCATTAGAAATAGCTTCAAAATGGTTTCCCCATTTTTAGAATATAGACATATAAGTATATAAGTACATCAATTCATGTTAATGCAAAACAGTCCATTTATTCTTTTAGACTCTTAAATATTCTCTACTAGTTAGATTTTTCTTTATATATATATATATATATATATATATATATATATATTCTGTCAGATTCCTTTAATATTATCTTATACATATAATATGTATGTTTGTGGGTGTGTGTAGTTAGACATTTAACAATGATACCCTAAGACTACAAAAAATTCTCATATCATTTCCAGCTCCTCCAAACCTTGATTATCTGTAGCCTATTCTGAACAGAAACCAGACCAATAACTCTCTTCATATTATAAATGTGGTATATCCAATAAAAGGCTCTGTGAACTGAAAGATCTCTTTTCACACCATAATCACTGGAGAAAGGACTTGCTCACACAATGGACTCACATCAAAGTAGGTAATGTGCATACTTGCCATATTTGAATTCTCATCAATAACATTTAAGTGACAATAATAATAGCAATATTTGAAAAAAAAAACTAACTTCAGAATGAATTTCTTTTGGCCTAAGTTTCCAGAGAATAGATGTTCATATGGTGAAGAAGTCATCTTGGAAGAAGCAGGGAACTGTGAAATCTTATCTCAATGTACCAGGAAGGCAGATAGACTGAAGTGGAAGTAGAATGAATTATAAATTCTCAAAGACCACCTCTAGCCATGTACTTCCTCCAGCAAAGCTTCAAGGCCTATATGTTTCATAAACTCTCAAACAGTAACATTGACTGCTGAGTTAATGTTTAATACATGAGCCTGTAAAGGATATAGCTTATGCAAACCCCAGCATACTATGTAGAATAATATGTTATTTTACTTATATGTAGATAAGCAATGTTTACTACTAGTAGTTTTGGGTATGAGTTGTTACAGTTATGATCAGTACTGATGTGGCCAAATTTTAGAAAATTTTAACATTATATATTGGTGCATTGTACATGGTGCTAAATGATAAAACTAGACTATCAACTACATATATTTTAATCATTCATTTCTTTATTTTTCAGTATTTCTAGACTCCCCAGCAGTTTGTATGTGTGTTCATACAAACATGTATTATGAATTTTACACTCCACATAAACTCACAAAACAGATGGTGTTTCACTTACTTTTCTTTACTATACAACTGCCTTTAGTTATTTCTACAAAACTCCCAAGGAAAAAATAAAGTAGATTTGGAAAACTATGAGGGACTCAGTTATCTGATGACATGTATATTTTAAATTACTCATGAGGCTAAAGGTAAATACATAATAGTGATTTGCACTAAAAATTATTAGTTTTCATTTTAATGGCAATTTATGATAAAATCTGAATATGTCTTGATATAATTTTTAAAACATTCTGCTCTACTCCTTAAAAACATTCTCTTGTGTAGTTTTAATCCAGCAACATGGCTTCCCTGATCAAATCCAAGGACTTTCTAGGTCTATGTAATCTCCCTGGAATGCAGATACACCCTTAGTACACATGTTTAATTCCTTTGGCTGGAATCCTTTAGTATTCATGTTTAGTCGTAAACCATGAAGTCCAATCGAGGGTCAAAGTGATGAATTAGAGAAAGATTCAACAGAATGAGTAAGAGATAGGATATGACAACTCTCAAGAGAACCTATTTAAGAAGAATGTAGTCAGAAAGAGTCAGTTGATAGATGGATCAATTGGGGATCAGTTCTGTTCAATGAGTTGAGTTTAGTCAGTTGAATTTAGTGGAGTTCAGTTCATTGTAGTTCAGCTGAGTAAGTGCAGTGCACTGGAGTTAAGTTCTTGAGTTTATGCAAAGTCAGTTGAAGCCAGAGAATAAAAAGAAGCCAAAAGATTAGAATAAATGGCCAGTTAGTTTAGGGCCAACCAGAGCAATTCAGTGAAAAGCTGAGAGAAGCCAGAATGAATCAGTGAAGTTAGGGAGGAGTTTGAGCCAAAACAACTGTGTTGAACCTGCCTAATAGAGTTCAGAAAGAACTAGAAGGAGTGAGCTTATTCAACAGTAATCCTCTGAGACAGCAACTACATAAAGTGAATAAAAGTTATATTTATAATATTTACTTAGAATATGAAGGGCTATGATGTGGAAGAAAGACAAAGCTAAGCTACCCCTTTTCCTGTCACAACCCCTTCCATCATGATCACACTATGGATGCTTGCCACACTGTTATCTCTTTATGCCCCCTTTTTGCCTTTTTGAATTTTTCTACAGGCTTGAACATTTCCCTACATGGGAAACTTCTTCCTCTCCATCTAGCATGGAAAGATAGGCTACCTGTGTTTCTCTTCAAAGCCACCCTCTATTTATATTAGCCTGTAGCCAACTGTCACAAACAGTGTCCTGCTCCCAATATCGTGATGGTAATACCTTACTGAGAAAGATACCACAGATTAGAGTCAAAGCACATAGAGATAGGAAGTTGGTACTGACTTCAAAGTTTCATGCTAAGCATACTACCTCAGAGGTAATTATCAATCTTAGACATCTGTGAAATCTGTGAGGTGCAGTAATGATTGATTTTATAAGACATGTCTATTGGTGTGATAAGGAAATGAATATAATATCATCCTGAGTGAGGTAATCCAGTTACACACATGGTATGTACTCACTGATAAGTGGATATTAGGGGAAAAGCTTGGAATACTCATGATACAATTTACAAACAATATGAAGCTCAAGAAGAAGGAAGACCAAAGTGTGGATGCCTCAGTCCTACTTAGAAGGGGGGACAAAATAATCACAAGAGGTAGAAGGTAGGAGGAACTTGGGAGGAAGGTAAAAGGGGGAGAGGAGAAAAGGGGGGCAGGATCTGGTATGGAAGGAGACAGGGGAGATGAGCAGAAGGGTCAGGATATTGAACAGAGGTGTGTAGCAATAGGAAGAACAACTGTATCAACAAACAACCCCCACCAGAGCTCCCAGGAACTAAACCACCAACCAGCATATACACATCGAGCGACCCATGGCTCTAGCTGCATATGTAGCAGAGGATGAACTTATCTGGCATCAATGAAAAGGGAGGCCCTTTGTCCTGTGAAGGCTTGATGCACCAGTGTAAGGAAATGCTAGGGCAGTGGAGTGGGAGTGGGTGGTTGGGGAACCACCTTCATAGAAGCACAGGGAGGGGATTATGAGATAGGGGCTTTGAGATAGGAAAACTGGGAAAGGGAATAACATTTGAAATGTAAACAAGTAAAATAACCAATACAATAATTAAAAAATAATGGAAGTAAAAAGAAAAAAAAAAAGGAGTTAAGTGTTCCGGTCCAAATGAAACATACATATCACATTTTTCTCCTCAGAAATTATCAAAACCTACGTGATGGAAAGACTAAGATCCAGAGACAATGAATGACTATAAAAAATATTTTTCTGGACATGGCATGGCATGTGAATATATGAAATGGTAGTAGTTATGATATTAAGGATAAGATGGGACACAAACATAATTCTACCTCTAAAAATAAAAATAACAGGAAGCAACAATCAATTTTATTTAATATATATTACCATGAATGGATCTGATTTCCTCCAAAAAAGACGTGGACTAACAGAATGGATACAAAAACAAGACCTACCATTTTACTGCACACAGGAAATGCATCAAAGTGACAAAAACATACAATACCTCAGAGTAAAAGGCTGGACAACATTTTTTCCAAGCTAATGGTCCCAACAAACAAGCTTGAGTAGCCACTCTAATAACAAACTAAATTGACTTTCAAATAAAATTTATCAAAAAAAGATAAGGAAGGACATTTCATATTCACCAAAGGACAAATCTACAAAGATGAAATGTCAATTCTGAACATCTATGCCTCAAATACAAGGGCAACTACATTCATAAAAGAAACCTTACTAATGCGCCAAACACACATTGCTCCTCACACAATAATAGTGGGAGCCTTCAACACCTGACTCTTTTCAATACACAGATGATGGAAACAGAAACTAAACAGTGACATAGTGAAACTAATAGAAGTTACGAACCAAATGGAATTAACAGTCATGAATTGGGGACGGACGCTGTGCTCCATCCAATGGATGGCTGTGAGCATTCACTTCTGAATTTGTCAGGCACTAGCAGAGCCTCTCAGAAGACAGCCATATAGGCTCCAGTCAGCAAGCCCTTGTTGGCATCCAAAATATTGTATGATTTTGGTGGTTGTATATGGGATGGATCCGCAGGTGGGGCAGTCTCTGGATCATCATTCCATCAGTCTCTTATCTGAACTTTGTCTAACTACTTCCATGGGTATTTTATTCCCCCTTCTAAGAAGGACCAAAATATTCACACTTTGGTCTTCCTTCTTCTGGTGTTTAAAGTGTATTGCAAATTGTATCTTGGGTATTCCAAGATTCTGGGTTAATAACCACTGATCAGTGAGTGCATATCATGTGTGTTCTTTTGTGACTGAGTTACCTCAGTCAGAATAATATCCTCCAGATACATCAATTTGCCTAAGAATTTCATAAATTCATTGTTTTTAATGGCTGAGTAGTATCCCATTGTGTAAATGTACTACATTTTCTGTATCCTTTCTTCTGTAGAGAGACATCTGGATTCTTTCCAGCTTCTGGCTATTATAAATAAGGCTGTGATGAACATAGTGGAGCATGGGTCCTTATTACATGTTGGAGAATCTTCTGGGTATATGCCCAGGAGTGGTATTGCTGGGTCTTTGGGTACTACTATGTCCAATCCTCTGAGGATCAGCTAAACTGATTTCCAGAGTGGTTGTACAAGATGCAATCCCACCAGCAATGGAGGAGTGTTCCTCTTTCTCCACATCCTCACTAGCATCTTCTGTAATGTGAGGTTTTGATCTTAGCCATTCTGACTGGAGTGAGTGGAAATTTAGGGTTGTTTTGATTTACATTTTCCTGATGACTAAGATGTTGAACATTTTTAGGTGCTTCTCAGCCATTCAGTATTCCTCTGTTAGAATTCTTTGTTTAGCTCTGTACCCTATTTTTAATAGGGTTATTTGTTTCTCTGGAGTCCAACTTATTGAGTTCTTTGTATATATTAAATATTAGCCCTCTATCGGATTTAGGATTGGTAAAGATCTTTCCCCAATCTGTTGGTTGTCTTATTGACAGTATCCTTTGCCTTGCAGAAGCTTTGCAATTTTATGAGATCCCAGTTGTCGATTCATGATCTTATAGCACAAGCCACTGATTTTCTGTTCAGGAATTTTTCCCCTGTGCCCATATCTCCAAGGCTCTTTTCCACTTCCTCCTCTATAAGTTTCAGTGTCACTGGTTTTATGTGGAGTTTCTTGATCCACTAGGACTTGAGCGTTATACAAGGAGAAAAGAATGGGTCGGTTCACATTAATCTACATGCTAAGTGCCAGTTGAGCCAGCACCATTTGTTGAAAATGCCTTCTTTTTTCCACTGGATGATTTTACCTCCTTTGTCAAAGATCAAGTGACCATAGGTGTGTGGGTTCATTTTGGGGTCTTCAATTCTATTCCATTGATCAACCTGCCTGTCACTGTATCAATACCATGCAGTTTTTATCACAATTGTTCTGTAGTACAGCTTGAGGTCAGGGATGGAGAATCCCCCAGAACTTCTGTTATTGTTGAGATTAGTTTTTGGTATCCTAGGTTTTTTGTTATTCCAGATGAATTTGAAAATTGCCCTTCTAACTCTGTGAACAACTGACTTGGAATTTTGATGGGGATTGCATTGAATCTGCAGATTTCTTTAGGCACAATGGCCATTTTTACTATATTAACCCTGTCAATTCATGAGCATCCTTTCACATTGAGCCCAGATGTAGCACTGCTCAGCTACATATGTGTCAGGGGCCTTGACCAAGCCATGTATGCGCTTTGATTGGTGGCTCAGCCTCTGAGAGTTCTCAAGGGTCCAGGTGACTTGACACTTTTGTTCTTCCTGTGGTATTCACATCCCTTTTGGTTTCTTCAATCCTTCCCCCAACTCTATCATAGGGGCTCCTGACTCCAGTACAAAATTTGTATGTGGGCATCTGTATCTGTCTCAGTGAGCTCCTGGGTAGGGCCTCTCAGAGGACTGCTATGTGAAGCTCCTTTGTGCAAGCACAACATACCATCATCAGTAATGTGAGGGATTGGTACCTGCCCATGAATGAGTCTCAAAATCAGCTGCTCACTGGTCAGCCATCCTTTAGTATTTGCTACATCTTTGTCCCGCACTTCTTTTAGACTGGACCAATTTTGTGTCAAAGTTTGGTAGGATGGATGTCCTCACTCTACCACTGGGGGTACTTTCTGGCTACTGGAGGTGTTGTCTTCAGCTTCCTTATCCCAGCTGTTGGGCATTTCGACTAAGGTCACCTGCATTGACTCCTGGGAACCTCCCTCATCCTGGGTCTCTGGAACTTCTTAGTTTATTTTAATTTTCTTCTGAATTTTGTGTAATTATTACTTTTCTATATTTTATAAACCTCACACTGTGTCTCAGTTTTTTCTTCTAATTTGTAGCTTATCTTGATTGTTGATGTAAAGAAAAGCATCAGTTATAAACTTGCCTAACAATAATTAAGTCTAATATATAAATTAGAGAAAAAAGTAGATGTGAATGCAGAGTAATCAATTGTGACAATGAATTAAATATTGCAATTTTATTCATGCTTTAAAGAATACACACAACCATACTCCATGACAATCAAAAGCAAAGGGCAGGAACAATCTTAAACAAAGTAGTAAGATCTTAATGATCTAACATGTATTAATTAAGAAAAATTATGAAACAGTAATATTTAAGTTCTGGAAGAAAAATTCTAACTTTATAACAACAAATTAATGTTAAAAAGTAATAAAATACTAAAACTATACATAAGACAATGGATATATATTATATAAGGATATACATATGTATAAAATATGGATGTATAATATATAATATGTTATAATTATATGTATACTTATATAATTATTTTTGTGTATTAATATATAATATTATACAGACAATATAATTATATGTAATTTTACATAAATATGATTATATTTACATAATATAAAATTATATATAAAATTGTGTACACATCATATATAATTATGTATTTATACTATATTAGAGGGTTATTTATAATAATTTATGTATAATACTTATATATTCTTACATGTACTTTTAATAATATAATATATAATATATTATATTCATTTCTTTTTTTTACAGGAAAAATTAAACTGTTCTGATTTGAAATAAACATGACTTATACATAAAGACATGAAGTACACCCACACACAAAAAAACAGTCAAAAAAACAAATGTTATCAATTTCTGGATGTGTTAAGTTTAAAGTAGAAATATATAAAGTCAACACACAGAAATTAGAATACTTTTTATAACCAATGACGGTTTTGCCAAAAATTCTTATAAAATATTTAGTAATAATCTTAACAAAACAGGTTAAATAGATCACTATGACTTATATTTAATTTTTTTGATATTATAATGAAGTTATTTTACCCTTTTCTTTCTTCACTTTAAACCTTTCCATGAACGGCCTCTCTGATATGTCTTAAATTAATATATTATTATTATTAATGGTTATTATTGTTGTTTTGTGCTGTTTTGTGTGTTTGTGCATGTTTATGTGTGTTTGTTCCTAAGCATATGAATGAAACATATTCCATCTGTATAGTACAATGTTAATATTATTTACATGCTTTCAGGAGTGACCACCTGATATTGGATTACCAATTCTGTTCTTTCCTGGAGACTGTCTTATTCTCAGCTGTCTTTAATTGCCTGTAGTTCTTTATTATTTTCTACTTCACTTCTGCAGGACAAGAAAGGGCAATAGAATTAAACCTCTGAAACTGTAAGTCGGCCCCAAATTAAATGTTTTTGTTTCTAAGAGTTGCTTTGGTCATGATGTCTCTTCACAGCAATGGAAACCCTGGCTAAGACAGTTTATAAGAGTGTGTCCAGAAATATTTAACTAAAGATGAAGACCTGTCCTGACTATGGGCAACAATCTCCCTGTGCTATGCTCCCTGGCTGAAGAAAAAGGAGAAAGGCAAATGAGAACCAGCATTCATTTCCTTTGCTTACTGACCATGGACAGTATGTGACCAGCCTCCTGGCTCTCTAGCCACTGTCAGGGGCTTTTAAGTCAAATTAATCTGCCCTTGTTTCTTTAATTGCCTTTGACAGGTATTTTGTCTCAGTAAAAGGAAAAAATTTTAAAAAAGTTCGCAGAAAAATATACTACAGAAAGAAAGCAGACATTAGAAATTCAAAATAACAACCAATCTCCTTGATAAGCAAAAGCAATTTTCTCAAAACATTACACTATGTAAAGACATATATGCATTCAATGCAGTCTCCATCTCTCCCAGACATTCAATGCTTTCTTTATCCCTCCAGTGAAGTGACATTCTTCACATTACTAGAAAAATAATACTAAAACTGGTAGAAATCATAAAAGAGCAGTGATACAAAAAGTAATTCTAAGCAGAAAGAATAGAGTCAGAGGCATCACATTACCCACCTTCAAATTATAGTATAGACGGATAGTGATAGAGACGTCATGGTTGTGGCAGAGAAGCAGATAGGTAGACCACTGGAATTTAGCATAAGATATGTAGATAAACTCACAAAGCTATTATATCTATTATTTTCAAAGATGGAGAAAATATCAACTAGAAAAAAAAATCTTTGTACAAACTCCATGGGGAAAATTCACTATCCTACTGTGTAAGAATGGATGTAAATGCACATTTCTTGCTCTCTACAAAAATAATTTCAAACTAGACTAAAGACTTGAATTTAAGATAAATACTTAAAATGGGTGGAATTTGAATTTAAGGATAATACCCCTTAAAAGCCCAAATCACAAGAAAGTTCTATATGATGTAAATTTTAAGCAATGTCAGGCTGTTCTGTCTGAGTATTTTATCACAGCAACAGGGGAAAAAAAAACACTTTGACAAACATGAAGTTGACATACAAATAATCAGTTCGACATAATTAAGTTCTCTGAGAGACTGTTTAGGCTGCTGATAAAGCATAGCAATATCATGTTTCTGTTTGGTTATATAAATCTTGATTGGATCGCTAACAGAATCTATCATAGGGGAACATAAATAGACAAAGAGCACGCTTTCGATGAAGTAACACTATGAAAATAGAAAAAGTAAAACCATCAAAGAAACTAAGAAGGAACTAATGAGGTACAGTAAAGCAAAGGGAAATATTGTTTTGTAAATTAGGTAGGTAAAAGATTCCAGGAGGAGACTGCAATCAATTACTTCAAAACACTGACAACCAATTAGCTCTATGAGCCCTGTGAAGAAATGAATATTAACCATTAAAATCTCAATCAGCACATTGGAAGTAATAACATTGTCACATTCATTTTGATATGAAGAACTTATTTTTCTTCTAAAAGATATGAAAAATGCCAAAGAATATGATGCCTAATTTCCTTAAATTTTTAAGTACAAAAGAGAAAACACGTTTCTGACACTGCATATTCTTATTTAATTAAAATTATTAGTTATCTGATAATTTCCTACAATTAGCTTTGATCTTTTTCACCACAGCCACTAACTCCTTCCACATCCTTCTTGTATTCCCACCCACCCAAATTTGTGTCATTTTTTTTTTTTCTTTCACACTGCTCAATCAATGATGTGATGCCTATATATTCTGGAATGTATGCCCTTCTGCTGGATCAAGGCAGACTTAACATAGAGTACACTCTTAAAGAAACCCGACTTTCTCTTCTCCAGCAGTTATCACATGCTAGTAGCTTTACAACAAGGAGTAAGAATTTATACTCACACCCACCTCATTTCTGTTGAGATGTTGTCTTCCTTCAGTGTTTTTTATTGGATATTTTATGTATTTACATTTCAATTGTATCCCCTTTCCCTCCAAAACCCCCCTTCTATGAGGATGCTCTCCCTCCCAGCCAACAATTCCTACCTCACCCCTCTGGCATTTGCCTACTCTGGGGAATCGATCCTTCACAGGAATAAGGACCTCTCCTCCTATTGATGCCAGACAATTTCATCCTCTGCTACAAATGCAGCTGGAGCCATGGGTCCTTCCATGTGTACTCTGGATGGTCATTTAGTCCCTAGGAGCTCTAGGTTATCTGGTTGGTTGACAATGTTGTTCTTCCTATGGGGTTGCAAACCCCTTCAGCTCCTTCAGTCCTTTCTCAAACTCCTCCATTGGGGTCCCTGTGTTCAGTTCAATAGTTGACTGCAAGCATTTGCCTCTATATTTGTCAGTCTCTGGCAAAGCCTCTCAGGAGACACCTATAACAGTCTCCTGTCAGCATGCACTTCTTGGCATCCATAATAGAGTCTGGGTTTAGTGTCTGAATATGGGATGAATCACCAGTTGGAGCACCTGTGGATGGCCATTCCTTCAGTCTGCTCCATTCTTTGTCTTGCTTTATACAAGAGCCATTCTGGGATGAAATTTTGGAGAAAAGTGGGTGGCCCCATCCCTCAAACTAGGGCCATACCTAACCTCCAGATATGGTCTCTACAAGTTCTCCCTCTCCTTTTTTGGCATTTCAGCTAATCTCATCCACCCCTGGGTCCTGAGAGACTCTTGTTTTCCTGGTATCTGGAACTTTCTGGTGGCTACCCCCAGTGACCCACACCCATTGCTACACATCTGTGTTCAAATTTCTGACACTTTGTGTATCATCCCCATGTCCTTCCATAACTAATCCTGCCCACCCTTTTCCCCTTCCTCTTCTCTCTTCCTCCCAAGTTCCACCCACCCTCTACCTCTCATGAGTATTTTGTTTCCACTTCTAAGAAGGATTAAAGCATCCACATTTTCATCTTCCTTCTTCTTGAGCTTCATATGGTCTATGAATTGTGTCTGGGGTATTCCCAGCTTTTGGGCTAATAACCACTTATCTGTGAGGACACACCCTGCATGTTCTTTTGTGACTGGGTTACCTCAGTCAGGATGATATTTTCTAGCTCCGTCAATTTACCTAAGAATTTTATGAAGTTATTTTTTTCCATAGTTACTCCACTGTGTAAATGTATCACATTTTCTGTATCCATTTCTCTGTTGAAGGACATTTAGGTTCTTTCCAGCTTCTGGCTATTATAAATAAGGTTACTATGAACATAGTGGAGCATGTGTCTTTGTAATATGTTGGAGCATCTTTTGGGTATATGCCCAGGAGTGGTATAGCTGGGTCCTCAGTACTATGTCCAATTTTCTGAGGAACTGCCAGATTAATTTCCAGAGGGGTTGTACCAGTATTCCTCTTTCTCCACATCCTCAAGAGCATCCGCCTTTTAATTTGGAAATACTACAATGGTCAAGTGAGAGTATTATACTCAGAAAAATTTATCAAGCAAAATTTTATTGAGATTATGAAAGATTCCATGATTTTAAAAAGGAGACTGAAGGACTGTCTGATCTCTCAGTCAGCCCCACAGTACTTCAGATCTCTTCAGCCCCACAGATACTGGGTACTTCAGTATGAAGAGGAGGACAAAAACAAAACAAAACAAAGTCATCCACTATGTGGAAGTGCTCACATAGTTTTTCACAACCATTCTTAACTCTAGTCCTAACAAAATGATGCCCTCTTTGACTGCTGGAGCATCAGACACACATGAGTTACACATACATATATACAGGAGAAAAACAAATACACGTTAAATGAATATCCATTTATTATATATAATTAATATATGTATAAGTATATAGACTTGTATGTAATTATGCAAACACACATATATACCCATATAACATACACACATTCATATATATACATATACACATATATGTATATATATGATAATTAATGTTTTGCAAAGCAGAATTCTCCTAACTTTCCAGAGTTAAGTTCATTAATTTTCAAAAATATCAAAACTGATATGACAAAACTCTTTTTTATATTTTTCAATGGGAAATCTGAAACTAATAGCATTGTAGTTGTTAATAACTCCATAGATATCAAGTGAAATAATTGAAGTTTAAAAAATAGTACTTCTGATGCTTGTAGCCGACGATTGAACTGATCGTGGGGACACCAATGGAGAATTTAGAGAAAGGACTGAAGGAGCTGAAGGGGTGTGCAACCCCATCATAAGAACAACAATATCAACCAACCAGAACTACCAGGGTCTAAAATACCAACCAAGAAGTACAAATTGAGGGATCCATGGCTCCAGCAGTATATATAACAGAGGATGACCTTGTCAGGCATAAATGGGACAAGAGGCCCTTGGTCTTGTGACGGCTAGATGCTCCAGTGTCCAAGGGCAGTGAGGGCAGGGGAGGTGGGAGTGGGTGAGGGCATATCCTGTTAGAAGCAGGAGGAGGTGGGATGAAATATGGGGATGTTGGTGGTGAAATCGTGAAAGAGGATAACATTTTAAATGTAAATAAATAAAATATCCAATAAAAAATAGTACTTCTATTGACTAAATGAGGCATGTTATTGTTGCTGTATTTTATGCATACTTTTGTTTGATAATAAAACTTTTATGTAAACTAAAATATAAAAAATGTGAGCAAATGGGCAGAGGTAAGTGTTCCTAAAGTGGGAAATTAGTAGAATGTTTCCAGGACTCACAAGATGCCTCCAAGCTGTTTGTAATCCAGGTGCTCTGTTCTGGTCTGTGAGCACGGTTCCTGGATGGTACCCATTTACATATGGGCAGCTACAACTCAGAACATGAATCTACAAGAAAAGAAGAACAAAAAGTAAAAAGTAAGAAAAAAATGTAGGAAGGAAGGGTGAGAGGGAGGAAGAGGAACATAAGAACAATTTTTATCATGAAGAATCTTGATTTATCAAGAAGAAACATTAGACTATTGACCTCTTTAGAAATGTTTTCTTGGGTGTTGGTCTGTTTCACCTGACACCTATGCATATGTATCATCTTCCATATTCAACTTCATCAGTAAAACCATAATTTAGTGTATATAAAGAAATCTAAGTAGTCAGTAATCTTCTTGAATACATGACCTCATAGATGAGTTTACTGCCTTCTCTAAAGGAAAAGGTGGCTTCTTTTTTACACTTTCCATGACGAAAACGTTGTTATCCACTTACATTTCCGTACTTCAGTGGTTTATAGCATTAAAGTCATGTTCACTTAACTGTATGTGGGTAATTTTCTTTCAGCAATTGAAGACATCTGGATGTATCTGATAAGCCAATTTTGTGTACAGAAAGACTACACTGCCCTTAGAGAGATTATTGAAGCTTGTGACATTTACTGATAACAGATCTACTGACCTTCTCTTTAGGGGAACTTATTGACTCTTTATAATACCTGTTTTGTTCTGTCACTGAAAGGCTCTGTTTGGTTGAACTTTTCTGGCAATACTTACTGTCTATTTCTCCATGCTCCTGTCTCTAGCCCATGGTGAATATTGATCTGTTTTCTGTTGCTACAGTTTATCATTAAAGAAATTTATTTAAGCTAATCATATTTTCTTTACATACAATGTCAACATATTCCTTATTATATCAGACTCTAATTTTGTAAGGTGTTGCCCTCAGGGAACCTAAACTGCATAAATGGTCATCTAGAACTTTTTAAGCAAGTATACATGAATATAAGGTTCAACAAAATAAGAAGTGCATTTAAAGTAATCAAAATGAAATGATGCAAATATATATTTTAAGGAATAGAAAATAATGTCATAAAGGATATATTTTTATAAACTGATAAAATTAAATATAAATAAATTAAAATGTATAGTAGGGGCTAGAAAAATGTCTTGGTAGTTAGAAGAACTTGTTGTTCTTCCAGAGGACCTAAGTTTGATTTGTAATATCTACGTGGTAGCTCACAACTTTCTGTACCTTTGGTTTTAGGGGATCCAGTGTCCTCATGTGGACTCTGATGACATTAAATATTCATATGGCACACACACATACAAGCAGGCAAAACCCCCACACATTTAAAATTAAATGTGTTGTTCCCATTAATTCACATTCAATAGAGAGTTTGTTAAACTAGATTACATTAAAATAGTATCAGCAGTTGCATCCCACCTGAGACTGAAAAACTGGTAGTTGCTTGGTATTTTTGCTGGGTGGTTCAAAGTAGAGATATTGTGGCTGTCTCATAGTGAAGGGGCATGTAATAGCTATCCACTTCAGAATGCTGGGTGCCTCAACAGTTTCAATTTAGCCCATAAAACCAGGAGGGTTTCTGGAAAGGCATTGGTGCCAGTTATCAATGGGAAGCATAGTTTTAGATATAAATTGAGAAAATCCACAGCAGAAGCAACAGGACAAATCAGCTTGGCAGGAGGAGAAAGGCTCAACTGGCAAGAAGGGAGGTCAAGTGAGCAAAAGTGAACAATCTTCTTTCTATGCATTTTTTTTTTTGGTCTGGACTGTTAGTGTAATCTGCTGCCCACATTTGGGTGGGTTTTCCTCATATAAATTGAAACAATTAGGATAATTCTTTAGCTGAAGTTTCCTGCCTGGATGATTCTAATTTGTGTCAGGCTGACACAAAAACCAATATTTTGTTGATTATGAAAAATGCTACTACAAAAAAACATGTTAAGAATTACATGATTGCAAAAGTTTTCATCTTTTTTGGTTTAATGTCAAAAAATGATGAGTGCATTAAAAAGTAACCATATTTTCCACTAAACAACCACACACAATCACACATACACACACACACACATACACACATACATCAAATATCCAAATGTCTTTTAATAGTGCCTTTTAAAAATTTTTTCTATACACATATGCAGAGTTGTTTTATTGAACATTTGTGAGCAATATACATGACCATTTATGTGTATGTGGTATATATATATATATATATATATATATATATGTATGAGTTATGTATATGTGTATATGTTTGTGTATGTGTTTTGTGCATGTATATGTAGAAGAAGAAATTCCCCCAAAAGCCCTAACAACAACAACAACAAAATTATTTTGGTTAAAATCAAAGAACATGATTGCAAGATTTCAAGTGTAAAAAGAGAAATCCTTCACTAAGTAGACAAGTCTACTATGGTATATTCAGACAATAGAACATTATTTATCATTCAAAACAAATGAAACAATCTGGAAAAACTTTTCAAAGGATGGTCATTCCAAATGGGGAGCAACAAAATCTGAGAAGACTCTTCAGTATACTCGTCTAACTATATGGCGTTTTGGAGAAAGGGAATTTAGGATGACAGTGAAAAATGTCATTGTTTTCAAGGTATTGAGGGAAGGGAAGAATGATCATGTAGAGAAAGATATTACTTTAGGGTAGAAGTGTTATGATAGTATTCTACCAAAATGGAGGTTGCCAGTAAGAACACATTGTCAAAGTTCATAAACTACATGGTATGAATGGTACTCATGATGCAAATAGGGTGTTAAAGGAGTAATGCTGTCAATGCAAATTTATGTTTTAGAAGAACTATCTCATTCTTACTAGATATCAGCAATGGAAAGATAATGATAGAGAATTCATGACATCTCTGTACTTTCTAAAACATTCTGCTATTGGCATAAAACAGTTCTAGGACTAAGGCTTATTAAAAATTAATGCTTTTATATGCTTTAATAGTTTTATCATTGATCATACAATGCTTTGGGAAATCTAAGTTTCTTCTATTAATAATTAATTGACTAAGTAATGTTAAAATA
Source organism: Mus caroli (assembly GCF_978045245.1). Classification (NCBI taxonomy): domain Eukaryota; kingdom Metazoa; phylum Chordata; class Mammalia; order Rodentia; family Muridae; genus Mus; species Mus caroli. The sequence continues at coordinate 84,516,173 of NW_028227258.1, read as the reverse complement.
TAGTAATTAAAGCATACATACTATAATAACTGGATAAAGGAAGCTTAAATAAAGCTTTATTTAAGTCTGTGGTTTATCTAATTATATGGAAATAAATAGTCTAATATGACTCTTCTGCTTAGAGTAAAGTATTCCTTAATTTTTCTGTAGGCGGTTTAGAGAAAAATTTAGTGACATATGTAAAGGAAAGACATCAGAGAAAACAATTTTTTCATGCACAGATCACTGAATTTAACATAGGTACACAACATGTCATAAAGAGGGAAGACACTGTCTGTCATTTTGGAAAATAGTATTGTGAATCTTCAAATTCTATTTTCTCTACTTTCTTTTTTGTATCTAACTACCAGTGAGATCCTTGGCTTCACACATATTAATATGGCTCAACTGCTAATCCAGTTAAGTTTAGAAAGCCTTCCCATCTATACTAAAAGCTTGTTCTCAATTATATACTGAATTAAATGAGAGATAAGGAGATTCTGAGAGCTTAATATTTATAGTTTTGCTGCTGAGAAAAATTAAAAATCTGTAAAATCCACATTAATCATTTAGTTTCAGCACATAAATGCAAATGGCTTGTGACTGAAATACACTTCAGACTGTAATAATAATTATTCCCAAATGCAGTGTGAGATTCATTATATCCATGTTTAATACAGGGAAGGAGCACAAGGGATCAGCAGAAATCTTCACAAATAAGAGGATTATAGTATTTAATCAGCACAAAATGGTCACCATAAAGCTTCATCAAGAAGTACTTTCTAAAAAGGAAATGTAGTCTGGAGGAATATGGTTCTAAAAGAAAATCTCGTTTTCAAGTTGACATTCACCTCCTAATATGGAACTAATTTCTATGTGGCTCTCCATGTTGTCTTCCTATACATAATAAATTTGCAAGTAAAGATAAATAACAAAGTAACTGAAGATATTAATGTCATTCTTTATCTTTGTTTACTACAAAGGCATTTATAAAGGTCAGGGATTTTTATTTCAATTGCTAATTTGGAATGATTCACACTCATATTAAGAGTCTTAGGTAAGAAGCCAATGTTCTCAGAGCAGAAGGGGAACATCTTGCTGACAATAAGAAAAGTAGGTTTGATTCTCTAAAGAGGAATCACAAAGGATTCTATACTTAGTAAAAAGCTAGAAAAAGTAAATTTGGAAATTTTGCTATTTGTGTGTGTGTTTATTATTAGAAAACATAAGTTAATCATCATACTATATTTGATTAACTTCTAAAACAATTCAAAAAATAAAATAAAGAATGTACTGCTTATATAATCATTTTAGTAATGATTTACTAAGACCTCTCTTTTAATTTTTAAACTGTTCTTATTTTAGAATATATATTCCTTTTAATACATATAATTTAAAAAAAACATAAAATCATGAGTTACTCATTGTGTTATAGATATATAAACAAAATCTATACTGCATAGATTTTACACATTAATAATTTCTTACATGGGGCACCAAAATGCATCCATTTGAACATATCATTGACATGACTGCCAAGACATGAGCTAAACATGGACAAGGCTAATAGACATGCCAAAATGGAATTGAAAAAGGCAACAAGGCTGCAACTCTATAGAAAGAATTAGAGGCAAGTAGGACAAGCTGAGAGTGGGAGAAATAGTCTTCCTCAGGGAAGAACACACACATTGGTTATGCAGTGCTAAACTGTCAGCCCTAAAATAACATTACATTGACCAAGTAGGTTATATTTAGGAATACATATTTATGTACATAGAAATATATATGCACTATATATGCGATAACAATAAAAAAGAAGGTCCTGAGATTGAAAGAGGATAAAGGGGTTACAGAAGAAGATTTTGAGAGAAGAAAACAGAAGAGAGAAATATAATGTCCCTGTTTTCACAGACAATTTGAATTTTGTACTTCACTCTCCCTGTGTCTTCCAATGTCCTCCGTTTGTCTACTGTATGAATCTGCATCAGTGCTTGCCTAAAGGCTGTGTTGTCTTGAGACTCAGTCTTTCCCTCTGCAGTTATCTGTGTCTATGTGTCTTCCTAACAAAGGTCATTGCTCTCTAAATCATCACCTAGGGGAGAAGTGGGGGATATTTTGCAGAAGTCATAAGCAGAGTTTTAGAAGGAATTAAGTTACTGATGTCAACTGACCCAGACAACATCATTAACTATCCAGCCCTACAAACATCATTAATTATCAAGCAATATCTCTAAATTGTTAAACATTTGTGATGGATTTGACTTTCTACAGTAGTTCTCTACTTATAGTTTTGATACTTCAACATATGATTAACACAATACTATTGCAAACATATGTTCATCACATATGGGTCATTGGCAGGTGCATAATTTAGGATTACAGCTATACATTATGTTAGGCTGCAAAACCCAATTAAAGAGAAATCCAAGCTAAGTAAGGCTGGTTGTAACATTGTTCTCTTGAATGCAGACTAAACAAACAAGCTGAGCCCATATTAGAAAACAAGTCTTAAGTCTTAAGTGACCTCAAGGTATATTATTAACTCTAGCTGAGGGGTCCAGCAAGAGTTCGAAACTCTGGGAATGTAACAGATAATTTCATCATAATGCATAGCTAGACCATTCCATTCTGTTTTTAAAAATTGTATTGATTCTGACTACAATCTGGGCTTAGGGTAATGTTAGACTTCTTCAATATGTGCCCCATTAATATGAATCACCCCTATGACTTCCCAGAGAATTACTAATATTAAACAAAAAAATTCAGTTAATACAAAATAACTTCATTATAGGCCTATGTGAATTTATAAATAAGAATCTTATTACAGGGGTAACACACTGGAAATACATATAGACTCCAGGTATATATTTTTTAAATCAAATAAATATAATTTAAAATCATTGGACAATTGTGAGAATGTAATTTTAGGTGATATTCCAACAGAATACATACTTAAACACTGAATTTGTCTTTATATACAAATAAAGATGTATATTTATCTATATAATAACTAGTGAAATACTTTTAGGACTTTGGGGTAATGAAAATAGCTGAAATATATTATACCAGAAGTACTGTGGCAAGACCTTTGACTTTAACCAAGTATCAGAATGCCACTTGTTTTCTAACTTGCTCTGAATAACTGTAATTCCCTCCACATTCATTTTGCTATAACTTTCAAGTGTGGTTTGTTTTTCTGTATATCTTGTAATAGATATTGTGCCAAAATAGAATGTATAAAAGAATTCAAATAGGGAACAAAGACTAAGAAACATCTGTTGGTTGACTCATTATTTTATATACAGAAAAGTGTAAATAGCCCTCAGCTTTCACTTTCAGAACTGAAAAATAAAGCCACTAAAATTTCAGATTCTAAGATTAGCACAAATACTTTGTATTACTCATTAAAAATATACTATTTTTAAAAACTAAGGAAACAGCTAGCATTTCCAATAGCATAAAAGTCTATTTGAAAGTGTAGTCAGGAAGAGGATAAACACTGAAAATTACAAAATTTAATGACCAAATTTAGGGACTAAACTCAACCTAAAAACTATAAAACATTTAGGAAGGAAATTGTAGATTTTACAAATAAAGATACCAGTAAGCCATGCTTGTTGCTTAGAAGACAAAATATTGTGAAAATCTCCATATGGCCCATAGTCAACCATAAAGTATGCAATTTCTGTCAAACTACCAATAATATTCCCCAGAGATGTAAAGTTACATTGAAATATTCATATAGCTATAGACCATAAATCATGAAGATCCCCTAACAATTGTCAAAAAGAATAAAGTGAAAGTCACTGTGTTGTCGATTATTAAGAAATAATATGAAATTATTGTACCCAAAAGAACTTGATACTGGCATAAAATTAGATTGAAACATAAAATGTAGAGAACATTGATTCTAAGATCCAAGAATATCATAGAGCTGAAGTAATAGATTCTTCTTCAATAAACACTGTTTTGGAAATATAACTAATTAATGTTGCACATTTACTTCACACCACATACAAAAAAAAAAAAAAAGTTCAAACCGACAAAGGATTTAAACACAAAAGACTTGTTAACATATGAACCTCTTAAAGAAAACAGCAAATGTTCTTGACATTGGTCTAGAAAATGCTTTGTTGTCTATGACTATAAAAGAGTAAGTAACACATAAAAATAGACATAAGTTTGCCTGAAGTAGAGATATTCTTGACAGAAAAAGCCAATGAAGAGACAATGAGTGGATTGAGGAAAGTTATTTACAAACCTTACATCTGCAAAGGGGTTTAATCAGAAAATAGGCCAGCACTTAAAAGGCAGCATTCAATTTTCATAGGGCAAATCCCACAGCCCAAAGGCATGACACTACACCTCCATGCTGATAATCCTGGTACAGACTGTTAAGAAACAGTGCTGGGGCTCAGTAGCAACTCCTGATTTATGGTCCTAACCATTGCCTGGCTCCTCCATATTTTATTTTTCTCTATGTTACCACAATAAGTTAAACCACATGATGTAAAACTACTCTCTACTCATAAAAGATTATAAAAATCAGATTTTCCATTAATACAGGGGTGTGTTCCTTAAAATATACTCTGATGGCTTCTCCCTTAAGGGCATCCTCTGAATTCTTTTTCCTGGTCCTGGCTACTTCTTTCTCCATACCTCTTTTTACTCACTATTTTTAAAATATATATTTTTATTATTTAAAACTATTTTTCAATTTAAATATAATTGACACTATAAATTCCTCCAAACTCTCTTCCATACCCTGTCCCTAGCCACTCAACCATAAGTTCTTCCTCAAACAACAAAAAATAACAACAACAAACAAAAACTCATAGAATTTTCATTATCCCCCAATAAAACCAGAAAACAAAGTAAAACTATACTAAAAAATAAAAATAAAAAACAAACTGTAGACAAATAAAGGCAGGCACGCATGCACACACACACACACACACACACACACACACACAAACACACACACAATGGAATTCATTTATATATTGTTCAACTCTTCCTAACACAAGGTCTATTCAGTAGTGGTTGCTTTATTAAAAAAAAAAATACTTATACCTCTCTCAAGAAGTATAAGTACCAGTTCAGTTGTTAACTTAACTTTTGGGCTATTGGCTAGCTTTTCATCTATTCATCCTTCCTTCCTTCCTTCCTTCCTTCCTTCCTTCCTTCCTTCCTTCCTTCCTTCCTTCCTTTCTTTCTTTCTTCTCTAAAAGAAAATATAATAATACAAAGCAAATACTATCACATCAAAGTTAGACAAGGCAAACTTCCAGAAGGAAAGAGACTAAAAGAAGGCTCAAGATTCAGGCACCCATTTGTTTCCATGCCCATAAATCTCATAGAAACGTAAACTGGACATGATGCTATATGTATACAGAATCTTGTTCAGATTTGTGTAGGCTTTGTGAATGCAACTTTAGTCTTTGTGTGTTCATATGAACTTTGCTTGTGTTGTCTTAGAGGACCCTGTTTTTCTTCTGTTTCACTGGTTTTGTCTCTTACTTTTTGCCATCTTTTCTATGGGGTTCCTTGAGTTCTGACGAGTACTATTTGATAGAGATATACCAGTTAGGGCTCAACTTTTCCAATATCTCTCATGCTTTACATAATGTCTCAATTACAGCTCTATATTTACTGCCATCTTTTTAAGGGAGAATCTTCTCTGATGAAAGCTGAACAAGACACTGATCTATGAGTATGGCATAATATCATTACTGTTGTTTTTAATCACTATATTTTTTACATTTATTAGACTATTATTGTTTGGTTTTACTCTAAGTCCTTGGCCTATCTACTCTCAGATTCCTTATCACCCTAATCATATACTGTAAGGATTCCCTATTATGGATTGGGCCTTAAGTCTGCTCAGTTATTGGCTGGCAACTACCACAAGCTATGTAACACCATTGCTCAAGCACAGCAAATACATGGAGACTGAACAATACATTTTTAATAAATAGTAGACCATTGAAATAATCGTGGAAGAAATTTTAAAAGGTATAATAATAAAACTGATTTTAAAACTTACTTAATGCTCTATAATATAGCTAAGCAGAAATTTCACAGGTATAAGTGTTCACTTTAAAAAATAAAAGAGTACAATTGGTTAAATTGTTCTGTGCTTAAGATTGCTCACAGTTCATGCAGAAGACCTGAGTTCAGTTCCTAATATCCAGATCCAGTTATTTACAACTTACTGTAACTCTAGCTTCAGAGAATATGATGCCCACTCTTACTTCCTCAGTTACAGCATGCAAGTAGTGCACTTGCATATACTAACTCATAGGCATTCATGCTGAATATATTGTTTCAATCAAAATGATCCCAATTAAGTAACCTAATAGTCTAAGTTAAAAATACAAAAAAGCACTCTGGGCATGCCAAGCTACCCTGAGCAGCCTGCTATCCTAATTACATTCTTCTACCACCTCTCTTCTCACCTTCATCAGAACTTCAGCTACTGAGTCATACCGATCTGTGGATCCTGAACCATACAGACCTGCAGATCCAGAAACATACAGCCCAAGAATACCCATCAGAGGCCTGCTATACCAGGAGCACTGAAATTAACCTGTTTCTAATACCTACTACAAAAGTTACACCCAGGGACCAAAGCCATTCAGAGGGCTAATGACCCTCAACAGGACAATGAAGATAATCCATAGAAATATGACACCTTCAGAGCACAGCTACCCTGCTATAACAAGTCCTGACTATTCAAAAACAACTGAACCATAAGAAAATGACCTTAAATCCAATCTTACAAACTTGATATAGGCCTTTAAAGAAGGAATAAATAAGTCATTTAAAGAAATAAAGAAAAAGATAATCAAACATTTAGAGGTCATTAAAGAGGAAACAAACAATTCTCTTAAAGATATACAAGAAAATACCAATAAATAGATGAATGAAATAAATAAAATTCTGCAAGACCTGAAAGTGGAAATAGAAGCAAAAGAGAATACACAAACTCAGGGAATCCTGGTGATGGAAAACCTAAGGAAGAAAACAGGAACAACATATTCAAGCATTACCAACAGAATACAGGAGATAGAAGAGAGAATATCATGGGTAGAGGTTACAATAGAAGAAAATGAAACATCAGTCAAAGAAAATGTTAACTCTAAAATATTTCTGAAACAAAACATCCAAGAAATATGGAATACCATGAAAAGATCTAAACTAAGAATAAGAAGAATAAGAAGGTGAAGAGTCCCAGTTCCAAGTTCCAGAAAATATTTTCAACAAAATCATAGAAGAAAATGTTCCCAACCTAAAGACAGAGATGTATATAAACATGCAAAAAGATTGTAGAATGCCAATGAGACTGGATCAGGAAAGAAAGTCCTACTGACACATAATAATAATAATACAAAATCTACAAAACAACAAAAACAAAAAAATATTAAAAGTGGAAAGGAGAAAAGTACAAGTAACATACCAAGAATTACACCTGAATTAACAAAGAGACTACAAAAGCTAGAAGGGTCTGGACAGATATCTTGTAACCTTTATAAAACCACAGGTGTCAACCTAGACTTTTATAGAAAGCAAAAGTTTTAATCACTATAGATGAAGTAAACAAGATATTTCAGGACAAATCTAAAGCCAAACAAACCAGCCCTACCGAAAATACTAGAAGAAAAAGTCCGTACCAATGAGGATAACTACATCCAAGACAACACAGAAAGTCAGTAATTTCATAACAACAAAAACAAGGGAAACACACACTCACAAATACACATTTACAGGCATGCATGTACACACACATTTATATAACCAGCATCAAAATACCAGGAAATAACAATCACTGGTCATTAATATCTCTCAACATGACTTGATTCAATTCCTCAATAAACAGACACAGACTAAAAGAATGGATGCAATAACAGGATCCATCATTCTGCTGCATACAAGAAACACACATAAGCAACTAAGATAGACATTGCCTCGGAGTAATGTACTGAAAATAAAATGTTTTCCAAGCAAAGGGACCCAAGAAGCAAGCTGGGATAATACCTAATAAAATAGACTCTCAACCAAAATTAATCAAAAGAGACAGGGAAATACATTTCATAGTCATCAGAGGAAAAATCTAACACGGTGGCATCTTAATTCTGAACATGTATCACCCAAACACAAAGCCACCATATTTGTAAAATCAACATTGCTAACGGTTAAATTGCACACCAAAACACTCACATTAATAGTTGCAGACTTCAACACCCAACTCTCACCAATGGACAGTTCATCCAGACAAAAATTAAACAGATAAATAGTGGAACAGACATTATGAATCAAATGGACCTAACAGACATCTATAGAATATTTCACCTGAAAACAAAATAATTTACCTTATTCTCAGCACCTTGTGGATCCTTCTACAAAATTGTCACAAAGTAAGCATCAACAGATACAAGAAAATTGAAATTTGAAAATCCTACCAGGCCATCATATATTAATGATGGACTTCAACAACAACAGAAATACCATAAAGTCTACACAATCACAGAAATTGAATAAGTTTTTACTCAATGATCTCTGGATCATGGAAGAAACAGAAAAAGAAATTCAAGTCTTTCTAGAATACAATAATAATGAAGGTACAACATACCCAATTTATGGGACACAATGAAAGCTGTGTTGAGAGGAAAGTTAATAGCACAAGTGCCTCCATAAAGAAATTAGAAATTTCTCATAAGAATAATTTAAAGGTACACTAGAAATATATAGAAATAAAGAAGCAAGCACATCAAACAACAGTAGGAGGCAGGAAACAAATAAAATCAGGGTTTAAATAAAAAACAAAACAAAACAAAACAAAAAAAACCCAAAATATAAAAATCAACCAAACAGAGAGCAGGATCCCTGAGAAAACCAACAAGACAGACAAACCCTCAGCCAAACTAACCAGAAAACAGAGAGATAATATTCAAATAAACAAATTCAGAAATGAAAATGGAGATATTCCAGCAGGCACTGAGGAAATTCCAAGAAACATTAGTTGTTACTTCAAAAGCTGGTATTCTACAAAATAAGAAAATCTTAAAGAAATGTACAATTTTTTAGATAGAATCATTTACCAATGCTGAATCAAGATAAGATAATCTATTTAGGTAGCTCTGTAACTCCTAAATAAATAGAAGCAATCATTAAAAGACTCCCAATCAAAAATATGCCCACAGTCAGATGGTTTCAATGCAGAACTCTACCAGACTTTCAAAGAAGAGCTAATATCAATACTCCTCAAACTATTCCACAAAATAGAAACAGAAGGAATACTACTAAACTCATTTTGTGAAGTCACAGTGACACTAATACCTAAACAACACAAGAATTCCATAAGGAAAGAGAACTTCTGACCAATTGCTCTTACGAATATCAATGCAAAAATATTCAATAAAATATTCACAAACTGATCCAGGAACACATTAAAACAAAACCCCAACATCCATCATAATCAAGACTTCATCCCAAGAATGCATAGAATGGAAACTCGGAATTCAAAAGACACAATTCACAGACCACATGAAGCTCAAGAAGAAGGAAGACCAAAGTGTGGATACTTCAGTCCTTCTTAGAAGGGAAAACAAAATATCCATGAGAGGAGATACAGAGACAAAATGTAGAGCAAAGTCTGAAGGAAAGGACATCCAGAGACTGCCCCACTTGGGAATCCATCCCCCACAAAGTCCCCAAACCCAGACACTATTGTGGATGTCAAGACCTTGCTGACAGGAGCCTGATATAGGTGTCTCCTGAGAATCTCTGCCAGAGCCTGACAAATATAGAGGTGGGTGCTCAAGGCCAACCACTGGACTGAGCAAGTGGGCTTCAATGGAGGAGTTAGAGAAAGGACTGAAGGAGCTGAAGGGGTTTGCAATCCATAGGAAGAACAACAATATCAACCTACCAGACCCCCAAGAGCTCCCAGGTACAAAACCACCAACCAAAGAATACACATGGACAGACCCATGGCTCTAGCCCCATTTGTAGCAGAGAATGTCCTTATTCGTCATCGATGGAAGGAGAGGCCTTTGGTCCTGTACAGGCTTAATGTTCCAGTGTAGGGGAATGTCAGGGCCAGGAAACAGGAGTGGGTGCGTTGGTGAGCTGGGGGAGGGAGAGGGGGAAATTAGGAAAGGGGATAACATTTAAACTGTACCTAAAGAAAATATCAAATTAGAAAAAAAGAAAGAAAGATCTTGAGAATTGACATGACATGAAAAAAGAAACAAAACCAAACAGAATATCCAAAATAATCCTGAACATTAAAAGAACTTTTGGAGAAATCACCATCCCTGACCTGAAGTAGTAATACAGAGCAATAGTGATAAAAAACTGGATATTTCTAGTACAGAAACAGTTGTTAATCAATGGAATCAAATAACAAAAAAACCCAGAGATAAGCCCACAAAACTATGGGCACTTCAGTTTTGATAAAGAATCCAAAACCATACAATAGAGAAAAGAAATCATCTTTAACAAATCATGGTTGTCCAACTTGAAGTTTACAAGTTGAAGAATGAAAATAGTCCCATATTTATGACCCTGCACAAAACTAAAGTCAAAGTGGAACAAGGACCTCAAAACCGGATATACTAGATATTATATAACAGAAAGTAGGAAATACCCTTGAAGGCATTAGTATAGGAGTCAATTTCCTGAATAGAACACCAATGGCTCAGGCTCCAAGATCAACTATTGACAAATGTGACCTCATGAAACATAAAAGTTTCTGTAAAGCAAAGGACACTGTCAGTAGGACAAAACAGCAGCCTAGAGATTAGGAAAGGATCTTCAACAACCCTACATTTGAGAGAAGTTAAACACCAGCAACCCAAATAACCCAATTAAAAATGGGTCACACAGCTAAACATAGGAATTTCAAATAGCTGAGAAGCACTTAAAGCAATGCTCAAAGTCCTTAGTCATAAGGGAAATGTAAATCAAATGTAAAGGAACATGAAGAGCAACAGTGTCAATTAACATGGGCAACTGGGGACTCTCAGAGTCTGAACCACCAACCAAAGAATATACATGGGCTAGACCAAGGCCATATATATGAAGCAGATGCACAGCTTGGTATTCATGTGGGTCCCTAACAAATGGAGTGGGGTCTATCCAGAAAGCTGTTGCCTGTCTGCACGTGACTTATGTTCTTACCCTTTTAGCTCTGCTGTCTTGTCTGACCTCAGTGGGAGAGGAAGTACCTAGCCTCTCAGAAACTTGAAGTGCCAGGGTGGGGTGATACTGGAGAACCCTCACTCAGAGGAGTATGGGAGGGAGATGGGGGAAGGATTGTGTGAGAGGATGACTGGGAAGGTGATAAATACTGAGCAGTAAAAATCAGAATACAAAAAGATTAAGTAAATTAATAATAAAAAAATAATAATAATAATTAACTTAAATTAACAAATTACAGAAAAGCAAAAGAAACCAGAAATTAAATCTTTTAATTCCAAGAAATAACAAAGGTTGGGACATCAGTTACTAAAATAGAGACTAAAAGAACAATATAATGAACCAATTCTGTTCAAGTCTGAAAAAGTTAACAATGTTACCAGTCTTTGAACTATGGAAATGGCTCAGTGTTTAAAAGTTCAGCCTGCTTTTCCATAGTGTTCAGTTTCCAGCATCTATGTGAAGACTCATAACTGTCTGTCACTATAGTACTGATATAGTACTAATATAGCAAGTTCATCAGGCACACATATGATTCAGAGGCATTTGTGCAGGCAAAATACACACTAAAACATTAAAAATTATAAGAGAATTAGTAACCTTTAGCCAAGCTAACATGAGAAAGACAGAGAATACCCAAATTTATGAAACTTAAAAGGTTAAGAAGTTTTTACTATGAGTTTAATGAAACCTTGAAGGTCATTAAAAAATACTTTGAAAACATGTATTCCAAAACTGAAAACTTTAAATGAGATTTATACATTTCTAAACATATCTGAGCTACCGAAAATAAGGCTCTAATACATAAATAATTTAAATAGCAGAACAATGAACAATGACATTAAATTAGTTATTAAAATTCTGCCCCAAAATGACAGCTCACAACTAAGTGAATTCATTGCTAAATTCCATCACATTTCAAGGACAATCTAGCTTCAACACTTCTCTGGCTGTTTCCTAAAATGTAAGAGAACAACTACCATGATTAAATATTAATCTCAATATCAATACAAAACAAGACGAAATGAAAACTACAAACTAATTACCATTTTGAACATAAACACAAAAATTCTCAAGAAAATACAGGCAAACCAAATTTAAGAACATATTAAAAACTTCGGTGGACAAGAAGGTTTAATCTTCAGGATGGAAAATAGATCTGACATATGGAAATCAATGTTATTTAATATAAATAAATGTCATGAAAGAAATCACTTTATGGGTATAGAAAAAGCATTTGAAAGTGTTAAGCACGTTTCCCTACTAAAAGTCCTGGAGACTTTTGGTAGAATTTTGAGGGTTGCTTATGTATACTATCATATCATCCACAAATAGCAATAACTTGAATTATTCCTTTCCAATTTATATCACCCTGATTGTCTTTTGTTGTCTAATTGCTCTAGCTAGAACTTTATACTAAATTCAGTAGATAGTGAGAATATGGGCAATGTTGTCCCTGAATTCAGTGGGATTGATTCAAGTTTTTCACCATTTAGTTTGATGTTGGCTCCTGGTTTGCTGAATATTGCCTTTATTATGTTTAGGTATGTGCCATGAATTCCTGATCTCTTAAAGAATTTTAATATAAAGGGGTTTTTGATTTTCTCAAAGGCTTTTTCACCATCTATTGAGATGAGTGATCATGTGACTTTTTTTAAGTTTGCATATATAGTGGACTATGTTGATGGATTTTTGTATATGGAATCATCCTAATGTCCTTGAGATAAAGCCTATTTGATTGCATTGAATGATGTTTTTGATGTGCTCTCAGATTCAGTTTGTGAGAAATTTATTGAATATTTTTGCATTGATATTTACAAGCAAAATTGATAAGAAGTTCTCTTTCATTGTTGTTTCTTTGTGTGGTTTAGGTGTCAGAGTGACTGTGGCTTCACAGGATGAGGTTGGATGTGCTGCTTCTGTTTCTCTTTTGTAGAACAGGTTGAGGAGACTTTGTGTTAGCTCTTCTTTGAAGGACATGCCCAATTCTGCACTTAGACCATCTGGTTACCTTTTATAGTTGGGATTTTTTTTTCATTTTTCCTTATTATGTTACTTCTTTATTTAGTTTTGGGCATTTTATTTTACAAGAAACATAATTATTCATTATATGAGACTAGCTAATTGTTTTACATTTCTTTTTTTAATTAATTAATCAATTTTTTTACACTCCCCTATTTTATTCTCCACCCCAATCTGCCCTCCGACTCTTCCACACCCCTTCCTCCTGCCCCCATTTTTCCATGTGGATGTCCCCACCCACCCAGCCCACCTGACCTCCAAACTCCCTGGGGCCTACAGTCTCCTGAGGGTTAGGTGCATCATCACTAAATGAACACAGACCTGGAAGTACTCTAGTATATGTGTGTTAGGGACCTCATATCAGCTGATGTATGCTGTCTGTTTGGTGGTCCAGTGTTTGAAAGATCTTGGGGTTCCAAGATCCTCCTATATAATCGCCCTTCTCCTCATCTTCTTTCAGTCTTTCCTAATTCAATAACAGGGATTAGCTGCTTTAGTCCATTGAATAGATACAAATATCTGCTTCTGATTCTTTCAACTGCTTGTTGAGTCTTCTGGAGAGCAGTCAAGATAGGTCCCTTTTTGTGAGCACTCCATAGCCTCAGTAATAGTGTCAGGCCTTGGGACCTCCCCTTGACATGGATCTCACTTTGGACCTGTTGCTGGACCTTCTTTTCCTCATGATCCTCTCCATTTCCATCCCTGCAATCCCTTCAGACAGGAACAACCACGGGTCAGAGTTGTGAGTGTGGGATGGCAACACCATCCCTCACTTTATATTCTGTATTCCTGCTGGATATAGGCTCTATAAGTTCCCTCTCCACACTGTAGAGCATTTTATCTAAGGTCCCTCCACTTGAGTCCTGAGAATCTCTCACCTCCCAAGTCTCTGGTGCATTTTGGAGGGTACCCCCAACTTCCTATTTCCAGAGGTTGCCCATTCACATTTTTTTTGCTGGCCCTCAGCACTTCAGTCTTTTCCCTCAACCAGTCCCAGATCAGGTTCTCTTCCCCTGCCCCAGTCCCCTTTCCCTCCCTGATCCCTCCCTCCCTCCCCAGTTGTGATTTATTTGTTCTCTCTCCCAAATGGGACTGAGGCATCCTCACTTGGGCACTTCAGCTTGTTGATCTTTTTTAGTTCTGTGGACTGTTTCTTGGGTATTCTGTTTTTGTTTGTTTGTTTGTTTGTTTGTTTTTTCTAATATCTACTTATTAGTGAATACATACCATGAATGTCCTTTTGAGTCTGAGTTACCTCACTCAGGATGATATTTTCTACTTTCATCCATTTGTCTGCAAAAGTCAGGATGTCCTCGTTCTTAACAGCTGAATAGTATTCCATTGTGTAAATAAACCACATTTTCGGTATCCATTTTTTCTGTCATGGGACTTCTAGGTTGTTTCCAACTTTTCTGGCTATCAAAAGTAAGGCTGCTACAAACATAGTGGAACACATGCTCCTGTGGCATGGTGGGGCATCTTTTGCATATATTCCCAAGTTGCTGGGTCTTCAGGTAGATCTAGTTCCAATTTTCTGAGGAAACTCCAGATTGATTTCCAGACTTGTTGTACAAGTTTGCAATCCCACCAGCAATGGAGGAGTGTTTGTCTTTCTCCACATCCTCTCCAACATGTGTTGTCACTTGAGGTTTTGATCTTAGCCATTGTATTATTCTCTTTGTTTCTAGTTTGTTGACTTCAAACCCGAGTTTGCTTTTTTCCTGAGGTCTACTTCTCTTGGTGTGCTTGCTTCTTTTTTTCTAGAGTTTTCAGGTTTGCTGTTAAGTAGCTCATATAGGATCTCTTGAATTTCTCTATGAAGTCACTTAATACTCCCAGAGAAGTCATAGAGCTAATAATCAACTTCAGTAAAGTGTCTGGATATAAGATTAACACAAACTAATTAGTAGTCTTCCTCTCTATATATGATAAGGCTGAGAAAGAAATTAGGGATACTACCCCGTTCACATAACCACAAATTATATAAAAATATCTTAGTGTAACTCTAACCAAGCAAGTGAAAGATATCTCTGACAAGAACATCAAGTTTCTGAAGAAAGAAATGGAAAAAGACCTCAGAACGTGGAAAGAACTCCCACACTCATGAATCAGTAGGATTAACATAGTGAAAATGGCTTTCTTACCAAAAGCACAGGATGAACAAGAATGTCGAATAACCTGGACACCTGGGAGCTACCAGAGACTAAGACAACAACCAAAGAACATACATGGGCTGGTTTGAGGCCCAAGCACAAATGTAGCAGAGGATTGTCTTGTCTCCCATCAGTGGGAAAGGATACACCTAGATTATAGAGAATTAATGCTGCAGGGAAGGAGGAAGACATGGGGGGATGTACATTCCCAGAGGTGAAGGAGACCAATAGGGTGAAAATTCTGGGAGGGGCCCAGGAGGAGAAATAACATTTGGGAATAAATGATAAGTGAATACACACACACACACACACACACACACACACACACACATAATGTGGGGAAAGAGGACTAGACAAAGGATAGTCACAACAAAGAGAATGAAAAAAAAAAAGGTGTTCCATGGTAGTAGATCTTCCCTGAAAGGTGAATGCAGGTAAATAAAACAGGAATGTGATGGTAGCCAGAAAGTTAGGGGAAACACTCCTGAAAGAAAGAAAGCTACCAATTTGTGTAACAGTAATTGTAACGGAAGTCAAATAAAGCATTCTGTGATTCAGATCATGTGAACATTTAAGCCTGATGTTGGCTTTGAAGCATACTCTAGATTAGAAATTGACCATCATTTAATAGAGTTAATATGATGAGTACTCACATATAAATGATGTTGATTCAATTATATAAGTTCATTGATTTCAATTTCTAAAGCAGCAAAGATGTTGTGAGCTTGTTACTCAAGCTTATTTGGAATAACAGATCTGTCAGCTTACATCAGAATTCCCATTATGCACATGAACAGTGTAGAAAGACAGATGATAAATGCTGCAGGCTTCAGCTACACGTGTAGAGAAGATTTCATGCTAACAAGCCATATCAAAATAAAAAAAAATTAAGAAGGTCTGAGAAAGATTTTTTGACAAAAAAGAATCACATTGCATTTGACCAATAAATTTTATAATTCAATTCTATTTTTAGAATTATCAATATATTTGAAAATATAATATACCTTCATGTCTGACTTATAAACTTTATTTTTAGATGCTGCTTTTGAAAATCTTACAGTAGAAAAATTCCAAAAGAAAAATTTAACCCAGATGATTTTATCATTTTTTATATTCTTGGGAGTAAGTATATATGCATATGTCTGTATATGGATATGCATATCCAAAGGCAAGTGCCCTAAGATGAGTGTTGGGTCTCCTGGAGGTGTAGTTCCAGGCAATTGTGCGCCTTCCAATTAGAGATTAAACTAGAAATTCAACTCAGGTCCTCTGATAAGGCAGAGAGGGTGCTTAAGCACTGAGACATCTTTCCCACCCAAATTAGCCTTTTTCTATTTAAAACTTCATAAGAAATATGACTGTCAATCTTTGGATATCAGGCAGTCAATGCTATTCATCAAAATGTAAGATTAGAATAATTAATTCAAACTTTAATATCTATACATGCATGGTACACTTAAAGTATATTTAAAGTGTAATATAATAGATACTAAAATAGAGACAAAGTTACAGAATTTTGTCTTGTATTCATCTCACTTCATTTAATTTTTCCCTTTTCTTCTTAGCTGGAAATTGAATACAAGGTCTTGTACCTACTAAACAAATGCTCTTTCATGGAAGATAGCCACATCTAATCTACTAGACTGAGAAGAAAATTCCAAAGAGGAAAATGAGAAAACCAGAGCTTCTAGGAGTAGCTGGCTTTAATGCTTGCTCCCAACACCAATTCTCCAAATATGACTCAGCCACTAGCAAGGCACATTTAGAAAAGACATTATATAACCTCATGTACAGTTGCCAATACAGTTGCTGGGGATAATAAATACCACAAGATATGTACTCAAAAAATGAAGAGCATAAGCCATTATTTTGGAAAAGGAAACTGCAAGCAGTGATTATAGTTAGAAACCTTGATCATAGACCACAAGTAGAGAATCCTCTTTGGCTCAATGTGTGGGTCAGTGAGAGACTAGAAAAGTTCAATTCCAGTCACTTCAGTAGGAAACAAACAAACAAACAAACAAAAAACCAATCTTGCTTCATTGTTTCCTCATCATTCTCTAATTATAGATACTTCCATTATTTTTGATTTTTTATCAACTATCTGCCACTGTAGTCAGATGAAAGGAAAATATACTGCTTATGATTTTTGCTTATTCAATCCAGAGTTGTGGTGAATTGCCTGACAACACATACCCACTAGTGCTCTAGAGGTTCTTTCCCCAAGATGGAACCCCATACTTGAAACTGCTATTGGAGAAGAACACACTTCTAGATATATGACCTAGGGAGAAACAACTATTATTACTCTAACAGTGAGGCGCAGTACTAAACTGAGTCTATATCATTTATTATAGATATAGATTAGTACATCTCTCAAATTGTACAAGTTTAATTTTTGCAGCAGATGGCAATTAGCACATAATGTTATCTTTTAAAGTTACATGTTGAGTTTAATTGCAAGATCTTTCCTAATTAAAAAAAAAAATCCAAGCCCCACAATCGACAATCAAGGCAAATTTAAAGACGCTAAATTAAAACTGTGCTTATAAATGAGTTGCAGATATTTCTCTGACCATTTCAGCATATGACTTAGTTAAAGTTTTCTATTATTGCAATAAAACACCAAGACCTAAAAATCTTATAAAATAATGGGTTTATCTTATAACTCTCAGGTCACTCTTCATTCCTCACAAAAGTCAGGGAAGGAATCTAGAGGTAGGAGCTGATACAGAGCCCATGAAGGAAAGATGCTTACTGGATGACTTATGTTGTTTTCCCGAAAAACCCATAACTTAAATGAAGAAAATATCTAATAAAAACGAAAATATAAGAAATTATGCGAGAACTATGCAGAATGAAAAAAAAAAAAAACATTGAAAAGGCAAAAAAGAAGCTGAAGAGAAAGCAGGAGGAGGAGGCAGAATTCCCCTTACCATGCAACTGAACAAGTCTTTTCTTAATAGCAAGGCAGAGTTAGTCTTACTAAAGAGAACAAAGCTTTGTTTTTACAGACTTGGTTTTAATTCACTTAGCAGTAAAAGTGTAGATGCTTTTACTTTCTCTATGCAACAAAAGTTGGAGCTCATTTTTCATCCATAATTAGTGAGTTTCTTCTGCACTGGTGCTTGGTATTTTGTGCTCTCTCTCTCTCTCTCTCTATATATATATATATATATATATATATATATATATATAGACACACAGACACACACAAATATGTGTGTGTGTCTGTGTGTCTGTGTTTGTGTGTGTGTCTGTGTGTATAGCTGTTTTTGTGTGCATATGGATGTGTGTGTGTGTGTGTATGTGTGTGTAAGTATTTAATAATAATGGAAGTATGTTCATATGGCCCAACTTGTTAGAATGAAAATGTATGAATGTGTATTTATGAATCTGTATATGAATTTATGTGAGTTTAATTGAAATTTGCTTGTATAATTTTTTTTTCCTTCTGTGAGCATGAATCTTTTCTCATACAACAGAAATTTAATGATCTAAAATTTCCCCTAGCCTGATAAGGGGAGAGGCATCTCAACTAGAGGAAAAGGGCTCTAGCAGTTAATCCTTTACACAATTCCCTGTTGTTTTAAGATGAGGTGCTAAATGCTAGAGACTGCAGTTTCTGCCCTCAAAGGGACTAAGGCAGGTTAGCTACAGTAGCAAAGTGACTTAGACTTAAGATAGGTAAATGTTTTATTATTAAACAGCAACCCTAAATATCCTATAAGACCAAGTCTTACTCCTTGTCTCAGGAGGAACCACCAAGAGGAATGAACAGCCAGGGCTGGCCCCAGCATCTCTCTTTTTCTCTCTCTCTCTCTCTCTCTCTCTCTCTCTCTCTCTCTCTCTCTCTCTCTCTCTCTCTCTCTCTCTCTCTCTCTTTCTCTCTCCCTCTCTCTCTCTCAGTCCCTCTCCCTCTCCCCTACCTCTCTCTCTGTCTCTCTGTGTGTATGTGTGTGTGTGTGTGTGTGTGTGTGTGTGTGTGTGTTACTGAGGACTGAAACAAGACTTCTGTATAATATACAAGGCTTCTACTACTAGGCTATGTCATGGACCCAACAATGAGCTTTCTATTGAAGACTATTAATAAATTTATTAATTACATTATGTTCACTGAAGACATTTATTTTCAAATATCTGGAGATTTAGTAACATTTTAAGACCAGATAATATCTTCTGTTAAATAGTTTTAGTATTCAATTAAGGTTGGATTTTGAATGGAAAACAACAACAAAATATTTTGTAATATTTTTTTGAAATCCAGAATAGGTATTTATTTATTCTGTGATCTTGGATTAATGTTCAAATTATTTTATTTATAATTCATTTTTTATATTTTTTCTGAATGTAGGCACATATAATATAATTACACTTTATTAAATAGTTAATTAACTCTTTGCTAAAGAAGACAAATACTTATAGACAAATCCAGCCTTACTTGATTATAAGAAAAATCTCCCAGAGCCTGAGAGAAACTATTTCTTAACATCAACATAAAGGAAACACACCTTCACACACAGGGAGAGAGCTAGGACAAGTCTTACAGCCTGGGTGACAGGAACCATGCTATCTGTTAGCAGAATGGAAACTCGTGCCATACATTGATGTTCTTACTTGTAATATAAACTCTAGAAGCTCATGGAAATCTGGATGTACTGAGAAGAAAGTGAATACCTCACCTGGCTCTGATCTTAACTGTTTTCTTTCTCAGCTTCATAACATTCTATATTCAGTTTTTCTTTTAAACATTCCTAGTCACATATCAGGGTATTTTCTATAAGTGACAAGTATTTAGTTTCATTCATTGTACTAAAGTACCCAATTTTCAATACATACTACAACACAGAGTATGAATTTAATATTTTATAATATATAAAAGCAATATTTCAGACTTAAAGATAGGCAGCTTTGACAAATTTTTATGAATGTATTCAGTGATGGATGCAATATCAATCAAGCTTAGAAACCTGAATGGATGTACACTTTTAATTTTAAAAAAGCAAGCATTCTTTTGTTTATTACAAAGATTATATATACCATGCATATTCATTGCCAAATACTGAAAATGTTAACAATATGGAACTAAAGGTTAAACTGACAACATTTTACTACATAATTAACTACTATTATTTATTGATTATATTCAAAATTGGGATCCTTTCCTTGTTTCTGTGCAGAAATATAATCTACAGACTATATTTGTTTATGTGTTTGTGTGATTTGTGGCACGTTATACTTATTTGTGTTCAATTATGTTGTAGGTGCAAACAAAAAAATACAAGATATAATTTTATTAATTTTTCTTCTGCTGATACGATTGTTCCAGTTCTCCCAAATTACATTTTCCTAGTTGTTTGAAGCATCCCACATGGTCAGCAGGGAGTCTAGAGAACTTGTTTTCAAGTACATTGGGTAGTGTTTTTGCCAACCCTAATGCCTCTTGCTCAGCTTGCTACTGTTTACCATTTGAGTTCTGTAGGCTGTGGATCTATGCAAGCACTGCTCCATCCAACTCCATAACAACACTGCACAGCAGTGGTTGTGATGCACTGTCTTCCCACATGAACTCATAGTGTCTGCTATCTTTAAAGCAAAACTTATAATTTCTCAAAGATCAAAAGGTCTTCTATAAAATGCCTACTCTCATCATAAACTCTTCTCTGGTATGAATGGTTTCTCACTAATTTTCACTGAGTTTATAGGCAGTCTGTACTTTCCTCTCAAGTATATACCCAGAATATTACCAACATGAAAATCAGCATAGTGAGTGTGATCATCTATTAACAGATCTTTAAGTACCTGCATCCCAGTAGTGGACTTGGCCAGATAATCGATCTTCCTGACTAGACATGTAAACACCTATACTTTGAAGGAAAATAACTTTATCACAATAGTTGAATTGACAGATCATGTTTACCACAATAGTTCAACAACTTATGATTTGTTTTAATTTGATGTAGAATTGTTTAACTTCATCAACTATTAGCTCTGGATCTGGGATCTGGGTCCTAGTTAAGAACAGTTAATAGTCAAATTAATTCTTTCAAAGGGCCTCAGATCATTTCCCAGGAGTAACAGGTGGCTCAAAACCATCCTTATCTCCAGTTCTGACACCCTATAACTTTACCACATATACCATATAATCCATAGATAGATAGATAGATAGATAGATAGATAGATAGATAGATAGATAGATAGATAGATAGATGAGAGGTAGGGGGAGAGAGAGAGAGAGAGAGAGAGAGAGAGAGAGAGAGAGAGAGAGAGAGAGAGAGAGAGAGAGAGAACAGAATAATCAGTGCCAAATGTGATCATGAGTCTAGTATTGCTTCCAATATGAAACATTTACAGGTTTCCTGTGAATTCCACATATAGAAGGCCCATCATTTTCCTCTAAAATTCAGGTATAAAAATTTGAAGAAGAAAATATGTCATTCACATTTCTTACATGGAAAACTGAATCTATCATAGCACAGTTTGGGAATTCTCAAAGTCAGACTGGTATTTGAGAAAAAAAAAATATAAATTCTGCCAGACATATTAGATGATAAGCTTGTAGAAATTTTAAGAAGAGATATCCCCCAACACGTGGCCTGCTGATCTTCTTAAGGATGATTTACAATGGAATTGTATATTTGCTACCATATTCAAAGCAATCCAAGAGTGATTCAGAAATAAGGATTAAAGACAGCAACTGCATACAAAAAAGTACCCAAAAATGTTACAAGAAAATTCTAAATAAGTGAAAACTAACACAGACCTATAGAGTCAAGGCAAAGACATTAGCATACAAAAATATAATATTGAAAGGGTGCTGCAATGGAAAGGGGCCTTGTGTGTATGGAGGATCAAGGGAAAATTCAAGCATTAAACTAAGAGGAAGAGAATATGATTGGTACTCAGATGGCTAAAATGAAAGTCATTGTGTTAATTAAAACCAAAGAAAAGAGGTTCAAAAGTATGTGTATTTATCAACATGATGAAACCAGGTTGAGGTCCTTTATACAAGATGAGTCAAGTCTACTATGATAATCTGAGGATGAGTTTGGGGGACAGCAATCAGCTGTAAATTAGTGACTGAGGACAATGCAAAAGTAAACTGATGAGAGAAGCCAAGGAATTGATTAAAACAGAGAAGCATGTAGAGACAGAGCATAAATATGCAGTAGGGCAATTCTGCTGGATGGCACTATCCATCTACCTGGTCCATGAAGCTTGAATGGCCAAGACAAAGACACTTGGCTTCTAGTGTTGCTTGATATGCTGGACAGGTGAAATTGAACTGTTATGGAATTTAAACTTGATTAAGAGAATATCAGTGATTATGTAAGTTGTATAGTGGAAGATAGTCTGGTCACTCAAATGATTCCTAAAGCTAATTTTTTTTTTAAATTACAGCTTTTGACTATAATGATTTAAAAGGGACTTAGAAAAAAGAATAATTCAAAAACCACAGGAGAAAGACAAAGAAAATCTTGTTAAGATTATCTATGCATGAAGGGATTCTGCCAGAAGCCCCCTTAGGAGATATTGAGAGATCGTCTCTCTGCTCTTTAAGGAGGCCTGTGGCTAGTTAATATTGGTGTTATAACTTCATCCTCTATAAAATGCTGTGACCTTTCCTTTGAGGAAAATCTTCAAAGAGAGCTGTGAATGTAGTGCTTTAATTAAGCTAATCCTTCCTTTATATCTCCAATCTTATATTTGAATATATCCTATGGTAAAGTATCTATGGTACAAAAAACACTTATAGTCTTTTTTATTATGTATCATTGAAATGTACATTATATGAAACAAATTTATCATAATAGCCCAACAAAAATGAATGACCCTAATGTTTACCAAAATGCCATCAACTATTTGATCAAATAACATATCCACAGGAAAATGAGTGTATGAATGTGTATGTGTCAAGTTATTACTTAAAATAATTCACAAAGACTAAAAACTGTAGGTGTAACTCATCTAGCTGGTAAGTCTCAGTAAATCAAGTATCTGTCTAGAGGATAAAGATGTGGATCACTTGAAATTAAACTTTGAAATAGCAGTTAGACAATGTTGACATGTGAATAAAGAAATAAGAAATTCCTTTAAACTTCAAGGCTTTGCAAGTATATGACATCCAAAGATTCTGATGACCCTGGTGCTGTAGGAGACAGTCTCACTTTGCATTGACACCCATTTTGCACATAGTTTCCAGGTAGAGCAACAATTCCGGTTAAGTGCTTCCTAATGACTGTCACTTATTTTAACCACCAGCCAGAATGTTTGCTTCAATCACACTCATTTAAACAATGTCACTAATGTGTTTATAGCAATATGAAAATGTAGGCTGCTTCTGGCAGTATTTTTGGATAGTAATATTTACTACAAATGCTATGAAAAGAGAACAATTTCAGTGAGAAATGAAGATTCTATAACAAATGTCCACTGACTTATGCCTGTCTTATGTAAATATAAAACAAACTGTGAATCACTGACAAAATTAGGTTTTATATGAGTGAAGAGAACTCATTTTACTGTACTTCAGAGAAAAATAACTCCAGACAATATAATGACTTTTATATGTCAATATCTAATACATACTAGAAAAAGGTACAAATGGAATTTTGCCCTGATGCCTAAGGGGGAAACATCAATTTCCCATATCCTAGTAAACAACAGGATAATTGGAGGTAAAGCAAAACTAGTAACTATGTCACCCAGAAAGAGGACATACTGCGAGACAAGGAGTTTGCAAGGCTTGATGTGATTTTAAAAAAGAAAGAGAAAAAAGAAAAAGGAAAGTAAAAGAAAAAGAAATACAGATGGGATGAAATGCCACAGCAGTCTCCCTGCCTATCTGAAGGAAGGGGGGAAACCTGTCAACAGTATGGGGAAATGTCACCAAATGTCAGAAAGAGAACTTCCACAAACTAAAGAAGAACATTTTTCTAGAGATAAGGCTTTCTGCACAAATCTATTGAAACTCTATAAATCAAATACATGAAAACGGTAGCCCTCAATAGAGAAGAATGTCAACATTAATAATCAGAGTCAAATAAAAATTCCAAGAGCAGGTTAGAATTCTACCAGAGGAAGGTGGGGAGCAGTGAAGCACAGGGAAAAAAATAAGATATTGCAGAGTCACTAGAAACATTACGGTGGGTAGGAAATAAATCCCTAGTCTGTGTGGGTTCATTTCTGTGACCTTCTATAGAGACTACATGCCAGCCACTTTGTTTACTCCTTACAAAGTGACATCACTTTTTCCTCACAATAGTCTTTTTACAACTGGGTAGCTCTTTTCAATTAGAATCAAGAAGAGTGGAGAAATTGCTTGTAGAAACTGACCAAATTCCAAAACATGCTTGAAGGGAGAACACATTATTTCAAAATATATTGTGTATCTTCATTCCCTTGAATTGTAGCTCCTCTGCTCTACTCATGTATTTAGATAGTAATATTCTGAATTTTTATGGATTTATACTGAGACTTCAGAATCAGCTTCAGTTATGTTTCAATGTATAAAATAATGAGCAAATATTATAGTCAAAGTATAATTCTGCAGTAAATGTTGAAAAGCAGACCTGCTTTGCAGCTGTGAAAATCAGATCTATTCCAATCTGTTAATAAACAGCAAAAGGTTAGGTGCTAGCAATTGGCCAACTTAACCCCAATATAAACTCTTTTTAGGTCTCGAAGAAGGAGTGTTGATTTAGTTATGCACAATTTGATCTCTGTTCAGGACTGTGTGATGGTAGCCAGAAAAGCTGTAGAAAACATTTTTAAAAAGCATCACAGTTTTGTTTTAGCTCAGTCTCTGCTAAGATTTATCCTGACAATAATTAGTCAAAAGTATAATTGCTGAAGGCCACTGTATAATGAAACGGTGTCATCTGCATAGAGACGGATAATTATCTTCTAATTTATGGTGCTAGGAGATTGCCTTTGAATTTTTTAAATCAGCAAATGAGTTGTCCGACATATTTTCTACTCAGCATTGATCATGTTCACAATATGGCCTCCTGGGTGACATCACTCATTACATAATGCAATTCTGAGATGATGAAGAGGTAGTAGGATATTACCCCTTCGGTGATGCTGCAAAGATCAAGTTATTCATCACAGTCATTGGTGAAAAAAACACATAAAAACAGACCTGAAACTCTCTTGGAACATGGAAAGCTAAGAGGGTCCTGATCTTGTACATGGTTGCAAAGCTCTTCTTAGCTCCAGCCATATAATAAACTATGAAAATTATGTTCTGGGGAGGATGAAGCTTCTCTAGAGTATAAAATTAAAATAGCTTTTCCATAAAAATAGCAGTAGCTATCTCCAAAGTCAGCTCTGATGTTCTACCTGCATGAATACGTTTAGAATGAACCTATCAAAATAGGAGATGGAAAGTGCAGGTCTACCCTCTTTATTCTGGAACTACACAAACATGCTCACTCATCATTTATTCATGTCCACAGATGTTTGAAACAACAGAAAATATAGAACACAAAGAGTTCCTCTAGAGTCTTGGGATTCAAGTCTCTGGAGCAAAGAAGTAGACCCATAAAGAATTTCCAAAAATAATCAAAAAAGAAAGGAACAACAATACTTCAGAAATTTGAAGAGTGGTTCAGACAAGTTCTCCAGGAAAAATAAATGCTTCTTTCTAAGAGATGCTGGCTGGGGATTGAGTTCCTTTCTAAGTCAGGAGGGTTCTGACATGTGAAAGATGAAGAGGAAATCTGCAGCAGCAATTCTCAGACAGATTTTCTGTCTAGTGGAAATCCCTGCAGGGTAACCAGAGAGCTTCTACTTGACACGAAATAGGGTAGTTGAAGACCTGGATATAGGACATTTGCACCCCACCCCTCATTGGTCTAAATAAAATGTGGATATTCAAATTTGTCAATCAACTTGCCTTATTTTTGACCTATTTAAGTGACGCTTTAGTTTACACACACACAAATAATAATAAAAAGCTTATACATTACATTAATGCACTTCTAATCATCACTGTTTCTATGTACTCAATGCAGGAGTCATTTTCAACTGCCCAACTGAGACACCCTGCTAGCTGGATCAGGTTTCATGATCCTTTTCCACAGTAGTCTCTTCTCCTAAATAGAATAGCATATCCTTGCCCTTTGTATAAAGTCATGTTACATTTCCTAAGCTTAGAATAAACCCTCTTTCTATAACCCAAGGAAAGCTCATATAGTCTTGGCCATTTCTCTTACCTCCTAGCCTCCAAAATAGGAATTCTTGCTTTGCATGCTTTCATTAGGTCAAGTATGTGAATAAAGCATAACATGATCTCCTTATGATATGTATGAGTATTATTAGAATAGGCAAACATATATTGTAATATAAATTTGAACTTACTGACACACTACAGTTTGAGGTAAAGGCATTAATTTTAATTATGAATACATATTGTGGTGTCTTAGTATTTCTGAATTTAGTACTAAGAAGATTACTATGTCTAATCTCCTCTTAGTTTTATCTATTTTATTTAATGTTGTGTCCAGGAGAATAGTAATGTTCATGGTGAAAAAAAGGAATATAGAAAACATTGTATTTCAACTTATTTTCAAATATCTGTCTCCAAATAAATGTTAACAAAGAAAAAAAGTAGATATGCAATATCCCTGACTAGATATGTAGGAAGAAGTTTTCATCTCAAAAGCTGATTTTCAGTGTGATATTTATCTGAAGTTATAAATTAGTTTAAACCCAAGGAGCTGAAGGGGTTTGCAGCCCCATAGGAGGAACAACAATATGAACTAACCAGTACACCCAGAACACCTGGGACTAAATCACCAATCAAAAATAAATAAATAATTAAATAACATGGCGGTACTCATGGGTCTAGCTTAATATGTAGCAGTGGATAGCCTAGTCAGTCATCAATGGGAGGAGAAGCCCTTGGTCCTGTGAAGGTTCTATGACCCAGTATAGGGGAATGCCAGAGCCAGGAAGCAGGAGTGGGTAGGTTGGGGAGCAGTGGGGAGGGAATATGGGGTTTTCAAAGGGGAAACTAGGAAAGGGAATAACAGAAATGTAAATAAAGAAAATATCTAAGAAAAATCTTGTAAAACAAACAAACAAAAAATAATAAATTATTTTAATAAAATGTATATACCTGATATTGTGTGAGAAATGTGTGAATATGTTAGCAGGCCAACACAAAAATAACAGAAAAATATAGAATTCAAATGCCAATGGTCATCATGATAGTTTTGTGTCAATAAGTGTATATATGTATAGAATTTATATTCAGGACTAAATCGAATAAAATATTTAAATAGTAGATGGAATATAATTATACATAAAATACATTTTATAATTTTTACTAATACATGTGTTTTTGCTGAAATTTGAATAGAGTCCTCTTTACAAGTAGGCAACTAGACTTGAAAATTAATTTCAAGAAAAAAACAAACCCAAAGTTGTAGGACAGCTAGTTTTGGCAAATAGAGAATAACCTGGAATATAGAGCTCCGCTCATGCCACTGGGTAATTATCCTAGCTATATTAGTTAACAGGAAAAGATGTGATGACTGCGCGTGCCATTAGTCCTTGACTGGCATCCAGTGTTCTGTAACCAGAGAAATAGAAGCAGTATGTACTCATCTTTCTTTACTATCAGACTTGAACAAAAATTTTACCCGCTCTTTCAAATGTGTGCCACCTTGGCTTCTCTGCAGTATCTTGATAGTTTGGAAAAATGAGGACTGGGAGTTAGAATAAATCCATTCTCCCTTAAGTTGCTTTTGTCAGAATATTTTATTATAGCTTTAGGAAAAGAAACTAACACAGGGGAAACTCGATAGTTTTAAATTCAAGAGTCTTTAAATAACAAGGTATTTTAAAAGTACTTTCAGGTATTCGAGGAATTACTTGAAATCCACCTTTATTGCTAAAAAAGTATGACATACATGCTTATGAGATCCAGAGACTTTGTTTTTTGTAGGCCACTAAATTGTTATACCCCTGGTAGAGGGGGTGACAAATTTGTCTTAAAGAATAGGTAGTTTGGATGTGGTTGTTTTTGAATGCATAAGATGCTAAAGAAGCAAACACAAATTGATGGGCACATTCTGTTAACTTATAAATATTACTTACAAAGAAGGAATGTCACACTAAATACAAGGACTGCAATATGTTTATTCTGGAACTACCTGCCCTAAAATGTGTTCAAGTATAGTACAAAGCAACCAATATATAAGAAATCAGACAAGTTAAGAACTTTCTTGTTAAAAAAGAAACAACAACAAAAACAAAATGATATGTTTCTGATCATGATGTATAACTTGTCACAGACTCAGTTACTTTAACTGAGTACCTCAAATTAAAAGCCGAGAGACTAACAGCCATTTGACCAGAATTTTCTTAAAGGTGGCATGAAAAAAAAGAGCTATGCAGTCACTGATTTTGTTTGTCCTGTGTGAACGTTCCAGTTTCCAGAATTTCTAGAATTCCGGGATTCAGAAAGAGGCTTAGGAATTGATCTCAGGGCTGAGACAACAGCTCCAACACAAGCATCTATCAATGGAGAAACTCAGTCAACTCAATTCTATACCTGGAAACTCCATTAGAGAGAAATAAATGATACACTGAAGGATCTGAGTAGTAATTTTAAGTTTGTGTGTGGAGGAGATGGGCTGGAATCTGCCAGAAATATTGACACGATGACTCAACAGGTATCTTTGTCTTTTGCTCTGTTGGGAAAGACGCCAAGCAGAACAGATTGTACATAGTATGATCATATATTGGAACAAGAGATAAAAAATGATTTTGGCAAACTGCCACTGAGAACCTTTGGCATGAATATCAAATCTCCTAGGGTAGACACCTTCTGTATGTATAGCTAAGTCTTCCTTCAACACTTTCATGGGACATTATAAATGGAATCTGTGTAGTGCAAATGCTCATACATTTCTCATTTACACACAGATTTCAGAAAAAAAAAAAAAAACAGGAATAACTAGGTTCCTATTAGGAGGCCACTCCATGTAATGTGTGTTTAAGTACACACGCACACACACACACACACACACACACACACACACAAACGTGCATGTGTGTGTGTGTGTGTGTGTGTGTGTGTGTGCGTGCAGAAAGATAAGAATTCATTCTCATTTGTTAACTTAAGAATTAATTCGATTCTCTCTGATGCCTAAAAACACATTCTGGCTTAAGAACACATATCACTAAATAACCTAGACTTTCGAAGTAAAAAGTATTAAAATACATGATAAAACATATGACTCAAATGTCTATCACTGCCTTTTCATATACAGAGATCATCAATTTTAGACAGGGTAACATGAACATCAGCCAAACCAATAAAATATATGTATGCAAGAAAGGCATATTTAATCACAACTAAAAGAAAACAAAACCCAAATAGCACTGAACACAACTTAAATCAGCTGGGAAAAAACTGGGGGGGGGGGGGAAGCAATGTTAATAGGCATTTAGAGCAAAGCATGTTGTTGATTGCACAGAACCTGTGTGCCTTTTCTGAGTAAAAGCATCTTCAGTTTATCATCAGGCTTATCCATTAATCCACATCCTCAAGACTGTGGGAGTGGAATCACACAGGAAGGGGAAAGAAATAGCCCCTTAAACTAGGACTCAGGAAAATAACATTGTCTGAACAATTCAAATAGTCTCAGATAAACAACCCAGCTCTTATTTCTCAGATCAAGAATTAGAAACTAATTGATCACTATGGAATTTTCCATCTTGGGCAAGGGGAAATTGTCTTTTAGGTTTTTTATTTGTTTGGTTGGTTTTTTTTTCGGACAGTAAGTTTCTTGGCAAAAATACTTGCTCAAAATACATAATAAAGAAATACTCTATGCATACAGTAGCACATGCTTCTTTGTAGCTTCACTAATATTTACAAGGAAAGGAGTGTGGACTACCTCATGGTGCTTTGGCATGGCTTCTCCTGGTCTAGGTTTCTTACCTTCCAGGAAACAACTGATTGCTCCAAACCTGTGGTTTCCATGTACTTTACCTTGGAGTGAAAAATCAAAATAAAGCTCATGTAAGTAGCATTGCTGAGAAGCTACTTGGTTTACATAGGTACAATTAAGAATTAGTGAATAATTCTTACCCTATACCACAAGCTGTCATAGACAGAGCTTGATTTTACTTTCTAGTTTGGGGTATCTTTATTAAAAGTCTATGCTTATGACTGGAGGCAGTTAGAAAGTCTTGCTTGCTTTCAATTAAATAGCAACATATTCTCTCTCTCCCCCCTCCTCTCTCTATTTCCCCTTCTTTTTTTAATCCTCCTCTCTCTTTCCCTTTCCCTCTTCTTCTCCCCCTTCCATCTCTCTATCCCACTCCTCTTAGAATACCAATAATGAACTCAGAGTCTTTAGGTGCTTATCAAATGCTCTATCTCTGCACTTTACCCTCCAGCTTTACTTTGTGACAGGGTCTTGCTCTGTAGATCAGAATAGCCTAAAGATTCTTTACCTCTGCTTCCTCTGTGCCATTGTTATAGCTGTGCACTATAATGGCTGCTTTGTATTTCTTAATACAGGGAAGAGATTTCTAAAGGAGATTTTGTCTTCTAGAGATTACTCATTGTCAGTGTTCCTGCAAAAAATCCATTCATAAAATGTAAATAATTGGATTCTTCTTATTTAAATGATTCATTTTTTCACTCATAAAGATATTAAAGATTATTTGATTTATTTCCAAAAATGGATTAAAGTGGGAAATTCACTAAGATATCTGCCAAGCCTAATATTTTTATCATTTGGTAGCTGTAGTTTCATATACTTTCTAACTGCAGGAGCTGGAACTCATACAGAAGACATAATGAAGTTGCCATGGAGAGTAATGAAGTAGCAAACAGCAATCTCCAAGAAAGTACAACTGCATTGCTTCTATCTGAAAGATACATGGGTCACTATTTACTTATCATATAAGGCAGGAATTTGAACACACAAACAGTGTGGTGATGTAATTTGGATGGTGAATATATCTGTACACAAAAGAATGAGAGGAAGTAAACTATGTAGCATTTTCACCAAATAGGCCTTTGCCCCCTCAAATATTCACTGGAACTTCAATATATTTTAAATTTATGAAACCATAATCATCCTGGAAATCTATCTGAAGTCAGATAATTTTAAAACTCAATGACTAATACCTTTCTGATAAAAAGGCATTCTAATACCATAGAGTAATCTTGCAAAAACTGATTTTATAACAATTTTCATTATCTTTACAAAGTAAAAGCATCTATGTATATTTTGACAAAATACC
The DNA here is from genome assembly GCF_978045245.1 of Mus caroli. Classification (NCBI taxonomy): domain Eukaryota; kingdom Metazoa; phylum Chordata; class Mammalia; order Rodentia; family Muridae; genus Mus; species Mus caroli. The sequence goes on along the minus strand of NW_028227258.1, from coordinate 84,484,542 downwards.
ATAGTCGTAAGCAACTTGAGGATTAAAGTGTTTATTTAATATTACAGCTCTCAAATCATACACTATCATCTAGGGAAGTCAAGATCACAGCTCAAGAGAGGATCTGAAGACAGGAACTGAAATGAAAGCCATGGTGAAACTCTGTTTACTGGCTTGTTCCTTGTATTTTGCTGAGATTGCTTTCTTATAGCACCCAGAACCACTAAAGGCACAAAGCTGTCACCATGTAGATTTGACTGGGCCCTTTCTTTAATCACAAAATCATCCTACATCCTTTCTAACGGCCAAACTTAAAGAGACATTCTCTACCTTCTGTAAAATTGACATAAACTAGCCAACACACTTAATTACAATACATACTTTTACTATTTTAAAATGTGAAAATATCAACATTGAAAGTTAACATCAAATTGTGGTAGAAATCTGTAACTTATGTTTCTCTATGTGTACAAAACTAAAAGTTTTCAAATGCAATTCTCTCTGAGGTATGGTTGCTTTATAAACTAATGTAGTGGTTAGATATTTAGGGCTTATGGATTTTTTGTGTTCTTTTGTGTTGATAGTTTGTTTTTTTCTCTGTAATATGCACACACACACACATATATATATGTATATATATATATATATATATATATATATATATATATCTTACTCTTATTTTATACTACAGACTTAAGTATATTTCCAATAGGCAGATATTACAATGAGAATAATATGTAAAATGAGTTCAACAGCTCAGATAGAGTTAAAATGCTGAAGGCTCATCTAGTTGATGATTTGGGGAAAGGGAAGTCAAACTCACCCGTAGAGAGGAGCTCATGGATATTAAACTCTTATCTCAGAAAGAGGGACAGAAAATCTGAAAGCAAAAATTAGTATGTTACACATAGAAATAAAAGAGAAATGGGGTGAGCACAATCAGGTTTTATGTAGAAAACTTTAGTAGAAAAAAATAAAATAGGATCCCATCCTCTAGGCTCCATTTTCCAGCCCACAAATGCACCTGCTTGAGGCCATGCCCACACCAGGGACAGCAGGTGAAACCACAATCTATGCTATATAAAATATCCACCAAATCCCCTTAAGGAACACCTAAAAGCCAAAAATTACACACCAACCACTGTGTTTTATATTCTGGCCCCCAGCTTTGGCAGAATACCTCTGCATCCCTGGAAGTCACATTGGTTCTAAGAACTCCAGTGGCAATATTGATAACCTAATCCTCATAGCTCATGCAGGCATAAAAAAATTAAAATTAAAATTAAAAAAGAAAAGAAAAAAAAACAGTGGGGATACCCTATTGGACAGAAGATTCACTGGTAACCAGAACTCAAGGCCTCTTAGGCCTCAAAACTGAGAGGAAACAGAAAAAAAACTGAATAAAAGCACCCCCACCCCAATATATCTGTCAAAGCTAAACTCATAAATCAGCACATGAACCTAAAATAACTCCCAAAACCACATGGCTAGAGACAAGAATAGCATGAGAACACAATCAACAGTAACCAGGGCAACATGGTACTACCAGAGCCCAGTTATATACTATTACAGCAAGCCCTGGATATTCAAACACAGATAAAGCACAAAAGAATAAACATAAATGCAATTTTATGAAGATGATAGTGGCCTTTAAAGAGGAAATGAATAGTCTTTCCTTCAGTCTTTATTTCAATTTTTGGCTCTGCATTTCCTTTAGATAGGAACAATTCTGGGTTAAAATTTGTGAGATGGGTGGGTAGCCCCATGGCTCACCTGGGTGCCATGCCTATTTACTGGAGATGGACTCTACAGGTTCTATCTCCCCTTTGTTGACTATTTCAGGTAGCATAATCTCTGTTGGGTCCTGGGGAACTCTTGCTTCCATAGCATCTGTGACTTTCTAGTGGCTACCCTCAGTTCCCCATCCCCCACTGCTACATACCTCCATTCACTTTCCTGACCCTCTACCTGATCCTCCCCGCTTTTATCCTTCCCCCTCGCTTCTCCCTCCTAGGTTCCTTCATCTATCTACCATGATTATTTTGTTCCCCCATCAGAGTAGGACTGAAACATCCACACTTTGGTCTTCCTTCTTCTGAAGCTTCATATGGTCTGTGAGTTGTATCATGGGTATTCTGTGCTTTGGAGTCAATATCCACTTATTATTGAATACATACTATGTATGTTCTTTTGCATCTGGGTTACCTCATTCAGGATGATATTTTCTAGTTCCATCCATTTGCCTTTAAATTTTATGAAGTCATTGTTTTTAATAGCTGAGTAGTGCTCCATTGTATAAATGTACCACATTTTCTTTATCCATTCTTCTGTTGAAGGACATCTGAATTGTTTCCAGCATCTGGCTATTATAAATAACCACTCTGGAAATCAATCTGATGGTTCCTTATAAAATTGGACAGAGGAGTACCTGAAGACACAGCTGTGTACAATTCCTAGGAATATTCTCAAAAGATGCTCCAACATATAACAAGGACACATGTTTGCTTATGTTCATAGCAACCTTATTTATAATAGCCAGAAAACACAAATTAAGGTAATCTTAGAAATGGAAAATTAAGGAAAGAGAACAGGAAAAACAGATGCAAGCATCACCAATAGGAAAACAAGAGATGGAAGACAGAATCTCAGGCATAGAAGATACAATAGATGAAACTAATACATTGGTTAAAATAAATGTGAAATCTAAAATGCTCTTGACACAAATCATCGAAGAAATCTTGAACATTATGAAAAGACTGAACCAAAGAATAATAGGAAACAAAGAAGATTTCTGTCTGAAAAGGCCCAGAAAATATTTTCAACAAAATCATAGAAGAAAAATTTTATAACCAAAAGAAATACCTATAAATGTATAAGAAGCTTACATAACAGCAAATATATTCAATCAGAAAAGAAAAGTCCTCTGCCAAATAATAATCAAAACAGTTTTTTTGTACAAATCAAAATTTACAAAATGTACAAAACAAAGAAAGATTATTAAAATCTACAAGTGAAAAACACAAAGTAACACATAAATTTAGACCTATAGAATTATATGCAACTTCTCCCAAGAGACTCTAAAATCCAGAAGGGTCTGGGCAGACTCTAAGAGACCACAGATGTCAGCCCAAACACCTATACCTAGCAGAGCTTTCAATCACTATAGATGGAGAAAACAAGATATACCGTGACAAAATCATACACACATACACACACACACACACACACACACACACACACACACACACACACACACAAATCTAGCCCTTCAAAAGATATTAGAAGGAAAACTCCATCCCAAGAAGCTAACAGCCCAGGAATTGAATTTCACACTAGTAAATGAAGTAGACACTTAAGGATTCTTTGGAAAGTCAGTTGGATGGTGATTTGCTGTAGCAAACATGTGTAGTACCATTTAGCTGAAGTGGACACAGGTGAAAGTCTAATGCAAACTCATGAAGGAATGTTTAGCAAAAACAGACACAAGTGAAAAGATGTTCTGCTAAAGTAAGCCCAGGAAGGGACCCATGATGAAGGATTCTTTGCTAATGAGACATGTATTGGTTTGTGTCTTAGTCAGGGTTTCTATTCCTGCACAAACATCATGACCAAGAAGCAAGTTGGGGAGGAAAGGGTTTATTTGGCTTACACTTCCATGCTGCTGTTCATCACCAAAGGAAGTCAGGACTGGAACTCAAGCAGGTCAGGGAGCAGGAGCTGATGCAGAGGCCATGGAGGGATGCTCCTTACTGGCTTGCTTCCTCTGGCTTGCTCAGCCTGCTCTCTTATAGATCCCAAGACTACCAGCCCAGAGATGGCACCACCCACAAGGGGCCTCCCCCCTTGATCACTAATTGAAAAAAATGCCTTACAGTTGTATCTCATGGAGGCATTTCCTCAACTGAAGCTCCTTTCTCTGTGATAACTCAAGCTGTGTCAAGTTGACACAAAACTAGCCAGTACAGTCTGCCTTACATTATGTAGTTGAGGTACATTTGTCAGGACTCCATAGACAGAAAACTTCTAGTAGTATGCTGCAATTTCTTGACACTTCTGTGTACTCAGGCTGATTGACAGAGTGATGTCAGATGAGACATATTCACATGCTAAGGCAAGACACATGCTGAGACAAAACACACACACACACACATACACACACACATACCCATGGAGACATTTGATGTTTAGAGGGAATATAAAAAGGACTTGATGAGTAGGCTTGCTCATATTGCTTGTTATTCTCATGTCTTAGCTGATCTTTGCTTCAGTGAGAGAGGCACAGCCAAGAACTTCTTCAGTGTCCCTATTGGTCCCTCCTGTTGACTTGTTCTGAGGCTAAGGCCTGGCTGTATCTGTTAGGTAGTGCCAATGCTGCTGGTTTGTGTTTGCAATCTTGTCTCTACCAAACTAGACTGATGACATATCTGTGAAGTGTTTGCAAGTGCTATTGAATCACTATTGACCTGTGAACTGAATTGCCAATTTCCAGATAACACAGATGGAATAACAGCCAGGTAACTGTGGGGCAGAGCCTAGACAAAATGCTAACAACAACAACTAACAATCATTGGTTGATTGGTACAGATGAGTAATATGCTTGGCAGAGGTGTGGTAAGGTATGGGAGAAGGGGGTACCTCCACAAGCCCATGCTGAGACATCCCTTCCTTGTGAGAGGCCAGCTATATGAAGCTATAGTATAGAATAGAGTTTATTCAGGGAATGGAGAAGATGTTGAGAATGTAGTAGAGACAGAGAAAGGCAAAGAGAAAGAAAGAGAGACAGAGTCAGAGAGAGTAGAGCAGTAAAGGCCAGCCATGAGCACATGGAGAGAGGCAGGGAGGAGAATGGGGTGTTAGGGACAAGAGGACAGATCCAGAGCAAGAGAGCAAGAGGAGTGGCCAAGCAGTCCCTTTTATAGTGAGTCAGTCACACCTGGCTGTTTCCAGATAACTGTGGGGTGTAGCCTAAACAAAATGCTAACAAGAATTAACAGTCATTGGTTGTAAATATATTTCAACATCAGTGGACTCAGTTCACCAATAAGAAGACACATGCTAACAAAATGGATGCAAAAATAGGACTCACCATCTTGCTCCATATAAGTAACACACCTCAACATCAAAAGTAGATATTACCTCAAAATAATGAGCTAAAAAATATTTTGCAAGCAAATGGACCAAAAAGAAAGCTGGCATAGCCATTCTAATATCTAACAAAACAGACTTTCCAGAAAATTAATCAAAAGAGATGGGAAAGGACATTATATGCTAGAAACCTAGGCAATGGAAACTCCTAAGAATCTATGGGGTGAACTTAGCTAAGACTCTTAGCAATGAGGAATATAGAGTTTGAATTGGCCGTCTCATATAACTTGGAAAGACTTCCAGTGGAATAATTGGGAAACCAACACAGCAACAAAACCTTCAAAATACAGTTTTCTTGCCTACAATATGTGCAGGAGTAAATGCTAAGCAGAAATTCAGTGACTGATCAACCAATAACTGGACCAGCTTGATATGATGAGTGGAAGCCCCCTCCTGACAGTGTTAATGATATTCTGCTATAGTTACAGAGAGGATCTCACCATAACTGTAATCAGAGAGGTTTCATCCAGAAACTGATGGAAACAAATGCAGAGACCCACAGGCAAACATTAGGCAGAGTTTGGGGAATCCTACAAAAAAAGGGTGGGGAATTTGTGGGCACCACAGGGTCAAGGACATCACAAGGAAACCTACAGAAATCAACTAGCCTGGTATGATAGAGCTCAACTAAGCTCTCTGCATATGTGTTATTGTTGTGCAACTTAATTTTCTTCTTCTTCTTCTTTTTTTTTACTGTGATTGATAGAGCTAATTTTATTGTCTTGAATTAAGGAAATGCACATGACTTGATTTTTTTGTTAGTTTTAAGATAGAAGCAAGTGGTAATCTTTGAGGGCCCACAGGTTTCCATGTCACAGGTTTGCATGCTACTGTTCTGAACATCATTGTTGTTGAAAACGTGCATTCGGTTGCTTCTGCAAGGTTGGCTTTGAATTCTACTGGTAGAGAAGCCATTTCCAATGTATGAATTCATGTGTTAACAAATAGCTATAGGATAACAAGTTGTAGTATAGCATCACCTGGACCCAGTAGGAATTTTCATTGTAAATGAACAACCAATCTTAGTATTGAGAGGGCTTCAGAGGCCACAACAAAACATGAGTTTTAGTCCTTGTTAGCCTCAGATGCTGCTTAGAGGACATCATAGACAGCACTGCTGTTAGTGATGATGTGTCATCTGAGCAAGAATGAATTCAGGGATCAGTTCAGAATCAAGGTTGAGCTTGGTTTCTGCAGTTTATCTTATGATGTTGTCTTCCACATTGGAATAGTCTGAGTTGTGACACTCTATTGGGGAGTTGTGAGTACCCAAGATATGTTTTATATATATATATATATATATATATATATATATATATATATATATATATATATATATTATTACAAATTTTACTCAATTACATTTCCAATGCTATCCCAAAAGTCCCCCATACCCTCCCTCCCACTCACCTACCCACCCACTCCCACTTCTTTTTGGCCCTGGCGTTCCCCTGTACTGGGGCATATAAAGTTTGCATGTCCAATGGGCCTCTCTTTCCAGTGATGGCCACCTAGGCCATCTATTGATACATGTGCAGCTAGAGTCAAGAGCTACGGGGTACGGGTTAGTTCATATTGTTGTTCCACCTATAGGGTTGTGGTTCCCTTTAGCTCCTTGGATACTTTCTCTAGCTCCTCCATTGGGGGCCCTGTGATCCATCCAATAGCTGACTGTGAGCATCCACTTATGTGTTTGCTAGGCCCGGCCTAGTCTCACAAGAGACAGCTATATCAGGGTCCTTTCAGCAAACACTTGCTAGTGTATGCAATGGTGTCATTGTTTGGAGGCTAATTATGGGATGGATCCCTGGATATGGCAGTCTCTAGATGGTCCATCCTTTTGTGTCAGTTCCAAACTTTGTCTCTGTAACTCCTTCCATGGGTGATTGTTTCCAGTTCTAAGAAGGGGCAAAGTGTCCACACTTTGGTCTTCATTCTTCTTCAGTTTCATGTGTTTTAAAAATTGTCTCTTATATCTAGGGTATACTAAGTTTCTGGGCCAATATCCACTTATCAGTGAGTACATATCATGTGAGTTCTTTTGTGATTGTGTTACCTCACTCGGGATAATGCCCTCCAGGTCCAACCATTTGCCTAGGAATTTCATAAATTCATTCTTTTTAATAGCTGTGTAGTACTCCATTGTGTAAATGTACCACATTTTTTGTATCCATTCCTCTGTTGAGGGGTATCTGGGTTCTTTCCAGCTTCTGGCTATTATAAATAAGGCTGCTATGAACATAGTGGAGCATGTGCCCTTCTTACCGGATGGGACATCTTCTGGATATATGCCCAGGAGAGGTATTGAGGGATCCTCCAGTAGTACTATGTCCAATTTTCTGAAGAACCGCCAGACTGATTTCCAGAGTGGTTGTACAAGCTTGCAATCCTAACAACAATGAAGGAGTATTCCCCTTTCTCCACATCCTCACCAGCATCGGCTATCACCTGAATTTTTGATTTTAGCCATTCTGACTGGTGTGAGATGGAATCTCAGTGTTGTTTTGATTTGCATTTCTCTGATGATTAAGGATGCTGAGCATTTTTTTAGGTGCTTCTCAGACATTGCGTATTCCTCAGGTGAGAATTTTTGTTTAGCTCTGAGCCCCATTTTTAATGGGGTTATTTGTTTTTCTGGAGTCCACCTTCTTGAGTTCTTTATATATATTGGGTATTAATCCCCTATCTGATTTAAGATAGGTAAAGATCCTTTCCCAATCTGTTGGTGTCCTTTTTGTCTTATTGACGGTGTCTTTTGCCTTGCAGAAGTTTTGCAGTTTCATGAGGTCCCATTTGTCAATTCTTGATCTTACAGCACAAGCCATTGCTGTTCTATTCAGGAATTTTTCCCCTGTGACCATATCTTTGAGGCTTTTCCCCACTTTCTCCTCTATAAGTTTCAGTGTCTCTGGTTTTATGTGGAGTTCCTTGATCCACTTAGATTTGAACTTAGTACAAGGAGATAGGAATGGATCAATTCGCATTCTTCTACATGATAACCACCAGTTGTGCCAGCACCATTTGTTGAAAATGCTGTCTTTCTTCCACTGGATGGTTTTAGCTCCCTTGTCAAAGATCAAGTGACCGTAGATGTGTGGGTTCATTTCTGGGTCTTCAATTCTATTCCATTGGTCTACTTGTCTGTCACTATACCAGTACCATGCAGTTTTTATCACAATTGCTCTGTAGTAAAGCTTTAGGTCAGGCATGGTGATTCCACCAGAGGTTCTTTTATCCTTGAGAAGAGTTTTTGCTATCCTAGGTTTTTTGTTATTCCAGATGAATTTGCAAATTGCCTTTCTTACTCAGTGAAGAATTGAGTTGGAATTTTGATGGGGATTGGCAACTTAATTTTCATATGAAATTCTTATCAGTGGGAGTGTGGGTTGTCTTTGATTCTGTTTCCTGTCTTTTACTTTACTGGGCTGTGTCTCCTAGCTTCAAAAGGAGAAGTTGTACCTAGTCTCACTACAACTTGAAGTACCAAACGTGGTGGATATCCATGGGAGGCCTCTCCTTTTCTGAGAAACAGAGGAGAATTAGATGGTGAGGGAAGGGAGACAAGGGCAAAGGCATGGGAGGTGAGGAGAGAGGGGAAAGTGTGGTCAGGATGTAAAATTAATTAATTAATTAAATTAATTAATTAATTAAAGCAAAGAAAGAGTATAACAAAATTCAAATACAATGATGCATGCCTGTCATTTTGACACTTGTTGGTAGAGATAGGATCATTAAATAAAGGTTATAGCCTTTTACACATCCAGAATTTAAAACTATACTAGGCTATATAAGATTTTTTTTCTCAAAAACAAAACAGCAAAGCAAATTTTGAAAACCCAGTAATCATTGGAAGACTCATTTGTGCAAGTGATCCAAGGCCTTAATAGTAACAAGAGTGGCCTCTGATGTCTGGTAAATGCCAAGGATGGGATTGGCACTTTGTGAAGTTCTTATGTTCAAAGCAGATCCCCAGAATGATAGCACTGCTGGCAATGTCCTAAACAACAGTCTAGCCAGCTCAGGATGGATTCTGAACAGGTAAACAGAGGAATTCTAGGGGCCAAACAAAAGTATGAACTCAGCATTCTTCGGAAACTTTGTGAAGTGGGTCCATGATCCTCAGGAGAGGCCATTACTGCCTCATCTGCCCTGACAAGGAACAACCCCAGCAATGTGGCATCTGCTTCTCTATTAATTCAAGCAAGCCTGGAAAAGGTCAGGCATCTAGATACTTCCCAGGCTGTCCTGGGTTTCATGGTTCCCCCAACTACTTTTAACTCTCAGGCACTTCTGGTTTACATGTTCCCTCTTACTGCTGGGAACATGTAAGAGGGAACATGTGTGCCCTTACACTGGTGTGCCCTAAAATAGGCTAGGTCTTCTCAACATTTGCTCTTCTCTCGGGCCTCACTCACAGAGAGGGCCTGGATATTCTGATTCTCCCAATAAATGTTTTTCTGCCCACCAAGTCTTCAAGTTTAGTGATTTTGTTTTGCCCTGGTGTACAACAATAGATTTCTCAGTATATTCCAAACCAGTTCTGATAGTTCCCAAAATAGACAGTATTTTGACTACCAAAATCATTAATTCTGGGACCATATCTTTTTTTTTTCCTGCAATTAAGGCATATCAGAGATGTGGTGGGAAAGCTCCCAACTTGGCAATATGCTCAGAAGCTTGAAAATTATCTTGGGTGTATACAAATGAGCCACAAAATTATAGTCATGCTGTAATCCACAAATTCAGAGAGGCTAAGTAACAAGGAGGGCTGCAAAGGATGCAAGGATTCATAAATGGGGATGCAAGGATCTCTCCAGGAAGGGGGAAGTAGATTAGACATGGGGAAGGAATGGTGAGTACTGAGAGAGATGCTGGAACTGATGGGCATTTGGAAGCAAGGTAGAAACCCAATTCAGTGGAAATTTTCTAGATTCTATGAGGGTAACTCTAGCTAACTGTCCTAAATAATGTGGGATACTAAACCTGATCTGGTCATCTTCTGTAAGCAAGCTAGGCTTCCAGTGGTGAGATAGGGACACTAAATCATATATATATATAATATACACATAATTAATACATATATATTAACCTCTATATTTTTTTCCTGCTTGTAAGATGTGCCACAGTAAAGATAGCACAGAACTTGTGGAAGTGGCTAACCACTGATTGATCCAACTTGAAACTTGTGCCATAAGCAAGACTTTATGCCTAACACTTCCTGTAGGTCCAGAAACAACAGTATTGATAGCCCTCAGCCCAAGATAAAACAAAACACAACTACCCACCACCAAAAATGTCAGTGAAATATTTCCTGATTTTCTGCTATACTGGTAAATCAGAGACTGTAGTAATCATTATCAGAGAGGCTTCATTCAACAACTATTAGGAGGAGATGCAGAGACCCCCCCCCCAGCCAAATATTAGGCAGAGATCAGGGAATCCTGCCCATGTCAGGGAGAAAAGATGGTAGGAAGCAGAAGGGTGGAGAACATCACAAGAACAAAGTCCACAGAATCAATTAATCAGGGCTCATAGGGGTTCACAGAGGCTGAAGTAACCATTAGGGAATCTGAATAGGTCTGATCTATGTCCTCTGCATATGTATATTGTTTTGTAGCTTGGTGTTTGTGAGGGTTTGAATAAGCCTCTATAGACTCATGTGTTTTAATGCTTGGCCCAAATGAAGTGATAATATTAGCAGGTGTGACCTTGTTAGACCAGGTGTGGCCCTCTTGCAGGAAGTGTGCCACTGTGTAGGCAAGCTTTGAAGTGTCATATATGCTCAAGCTATGCACAGTGTGGTACACAGTCTCCTTCTTCTCCCTTTAAATGGAGAGCTCCTGGACACCATATCTGACTGCAAACTGACATGTATCCCACCATGATGATATTAGACTTAACCTTTGAAACTACAAGTAAGCCTCAATTTAATGTTTTTCTATGTAAGTGTTGCCTTGGTCATGGTGACTCTTCACAGAAATAAAACTCAAACTAAGACAATGTTTTTGTGGGAATCCTAACAGTGAGAGTGCCTCTGGTCTAGCCTGCTTTGTGGACCTATTTCCTCCTAATTGCCTCATTCAGCCTTGATATAATGGTATGTATTTAGTCTTATCATAACTTGTGATGATATGTTTAGTTGATATCCTTGGGAGGTCTTTGCTTGTCTGAAGAAAAAGAGAGGAAAAGTGCATCTGGGAGAGAGGGAAGGTGTGGGATGAGAGGTCCTTGTGGGATGGACTTATAGAAGAGGTAACAAGTCAGTCAGGATGTATTATATGAAAGAATAAATAAAACTGAAATAAAAAGAGTTTAGACATAGACATCCCCTCTTTGATTTCTTTTTGAATAGCTATTTTTCCAAATAGAATTATGAAGGCCAATAAATAATCCATTTTGATATCATTTACTTCCTTACTTTTCCTATAAAATAGACCCAACTCTAAGATTGTATATGTCTTAGTCAGGGCTTCTACTCCTGCACAAAACATCATGACCAAGAAGCAATGGGGTATTCCTGTGACAACCAGAGCATGCTTTAGGGAGGACTTTGGACGAACTTTGGAACTTTGAGCTAGAAGAGCCATTGGGATCTTAAGAACTCTGTGGGATGTTCTGTAGAAGTTTGGAAGATAATGTTGAGAACAATGCAGAAAATGGAGGTCTCCTTATGAAATTTCAAAAGGAAAATTAAAGAGATATTGGGACTATTGCTGTTTTGATGTTAAAATTCTGTGTTGTTGGTTAGCTGCTGCTGAAGAATCAGCCATGATTAACAAGATACTAGAACTACTCAAGAAAAACCTTTGGATTACTGGAACTATTGATACTGGTTAGCTGGAACTAAGAAATTAATGGTGATTAAGAAGAGACCAATATCACTGAGGTGAAATTTGGGAAGTGTTATTCTGAGAGCACAAAGAGGCTGTGTTACAAGATAGCCAAGATTGTACCTTGTAGTTGTGGCTGGACCTTGTAGTTGTGTAAGAGTCAGGTTTTAAAGACATGAAGGGGTCATGAAGAGCAGCTGGGGCTCAGCACTGTGAGAGGCCATGGGAGGCCATTGGTGAAGGTGCAGCCTCAGTTGCAATTGATGGCCTAGGACTGAAAAGGTCATGCAAAGGAGTTGAGGCTTGGAACCATGAAGAAGGCCTATGGGAGGCTATTGGTGAATCCTAGTTACAGCAGAAGAAAGCAGTGTTTGAAGATGCCAGTGCCCTGAGATGACCATGAAGAACCGCAGCAGCAGTGGAGTACTGGCATCTAAAGCCTAGAAGACGAGGTGTGTGCTACAAAGGACAGAGCTGGAGAAATAACACAAACCCTTGGAGGATCCCAGAAGATTGTGAGTGAATCACAATATTGGACAGTTAGAGTTTAATTTTACTTTTGATTGTGACTGTCCCCTGATAATTTTCTGTTTTGAAGGAAGAAAATATGTTAGTGAAACCCACAGTTAAGAGACTTTGAATTGTAAAAAAGACTGAATTTTAAAGAGATTGGATATTTTAAAGAGATTGAAATTTTAATACGTAACAATTTGCAAAGACTGTGGGACTTTTAAAGTTATTTATTGTCTTAGTCAGGGTTTCTATTCCTGCACAAACATCATGATCAAGAAGCAAGTTGGGGAGGAAAGGGTTTATTCAGCTTACACTTCCATACTGCTGTTCATCATCAAGGAAGTCAGGACTGGAACTCAAGCAGATCATGAAGTAGGGGCTGATGCAGAGACCATGGATGGATGTTCCTTACTGGCTTGCTTCCCCTGGCTTGCTGCGCTTGCTCTCTTAAAGAACCCAAGACTACCAGCCCAGAGATGGCACCACCCACAAGGGGACCTCCCCACTTGATCACTAATTGAGAAAATGCCTTACAGCTGGATCTCATGGTGGCATTTCCCCAACTGAAGCTCCTTTTTCTGTGATAACTACAGCCTGTGTCAAGTTGACACAAAACTAGTCAGTACATTTATATTTTGAGGATGAATAAGAAAATAAGAGTCTAGGTGTAATAGTGATGTGTTTGTGTGTCAAGTTGACAAGGGGTCAATTATACTAGCTGGTGTGTGTGTGTGTGTGTGTGTGTGTGTGTGTGTGTGTGTGTGTCAGCTTGACACAAGCTAGAGTTATCACAGAGAAAGGAGTCTCAGGTGAGAATATATATATATATATATATATATATATATATATATATATATATATATGGAATCTATTCCACTGATTTATAGGTTATAGTCAACTAACCCAAGAATGGTCAGCTATGAATGGATGGAAAGTCCAAGCATCTCATAGATGTTCAGTCCCACAAGGCTGAGTGTTTCAGCTGGTCTTCTTTATAAGTAGGCTCCAACACAGGTGCTAGCAAATTAGTACCAGCCGGTTAAGAATGAACCCTTCCTTTTTCTATTGTCCTTATGTAGGTCTCCAGCAGACACTGTGGTACAGACTAAAGGCATTCCTCAAGATATAGATTAAAGATATGTGTTATCAGAATTAAAAACATATGCCATCCTACCTCAAGAACGGGATCAAGAGCTTATGTCTTCCAGCCTCAATGTCTAGGTCACAGGTGTTCCCTCCGTTTCTGGATTGTAGTTCATTCTATATTTAATCAAAGTGACAACAGGGAATAGCCATCACACCTTCCAATCTTAAGCCTAGGCTTTGCAGCTTCTTCTAACACATGTATGTCTTGAAGTAGGAAGGACAAGAGAGTGTCCATTGTGGTCAGAACGTATCAAGGCAGGCAGAGCATAGGTGTCAGTATCACTTAGAGGGGTCTCTTGGTGCTGGATGATGCATAGACAATTGTTATCAACAAGCTTTATAGCAAGCTCAGAGCCAGAAGAATAGAAATACATGCCAGATGCCAACCTGCTTAAGGGTTTGTTGCCCCTGAAGAGAGTAGCACTTCCTTGAGTGCTGAGGCTGGAAATATAACTGATATTATAAACTAAGATAGCAGAAGGGGAAAACAGATAGTCCCAAGATGGAGCTGGAATTGGAGGAGATAGAAAGGCAGAGCATTATTTTGTCGAGTGGATGAGGCCACAATATTTGATAACACTGTGAAGTTTAATTACCCTTAGCAATATGAGGTCCTAGTCACATCAAGAAGCCTGTTACTAGGGAATTGAGAAATTGGCTGGGGCCTTCGTTGTGTTGCCTAAGGCTAGGAAAACATAGATAGGTCAGCCTTCTGAAATAAGAACCAAAAGAGAAGCAAGAAGAAAGATGAAAGAAACAGTCAATTTAAAAAGAGAGAAAGAAGAGCAAGAGCTACAGGTGCTTGCAGAGGACAAGGCAGGTGAAATAAATAAATAAACAAACAAACAAACAAATAAGGAACCAGGAAGTAATAGTCTTTAAACTCAGGCTTCTAGGCTTGGGGGGGGGGGGGGGCAGGGAGGGGGCGGGAGGGAAGGGGGGGGCTGAAAATGAAAGCTGTGTTCTGCCCTGAGAAGACATGATTCTTAGGCACAAAAAGCTGCTCTGCCATCTCAGACTAACACACAAAGAAACATATTTAATTCCTGTCTTCACTTTGTAGTGTGGATGTACAAACATAGTTGAAGGAAATATGACAGTTTATTTTGAAGTCTAATCTGCATGATGATGGCCTAGAAAGACAGATTTACATTATCCCAAATTTCATGTTTGACTGTGAAAGCTATACCCTGAAATTTTTATAGCAATAGAACAAAGAAAGCCATACATCCAAACTCTCAATAAATACACTGGAAGAAATGTAAAATAGGTGGTTATAGCAAAGTGGAAGTATCTCCCATATAGGCTTTAGGTAGTATTTGAGGACCATTTAGCCAGTGGAAAATATGGTGTTCCTTAACATGATACATGACAAAGGGTTTTGATCTGTTGTCAGGATGTCCTGACATAGAAGTTGGGGCAGGCAAGGATTGGTTATATAGTTAGCTACAAATAGCCCATGATAAATAGTAATTAGACTCTGGAATTTCAACATTGCCAAATGTGCACAATCACTGAAGCTTAATCAGTTACCAAGCCTTTGTGGACACAACTTCTTTACAGGCACTCACTCACAACAGTCCCTCAAAAGCTGATCACAATTGTTGCAATGATGCTAAACTTCTGGTTTTGTTAATTTTAAGTCAGAAAGTCTCCTTGTATTTAGTATCACCAGTACTAAGTTTCTGACATATACTAAAATACAAAGTTTTGGGTGTTGATAAATGCCTACTGGAGGTGGGATTGCTGGTGATTTTGTCTTTTGCAGCAATGGTAGGAACAGCCAATATCTAGTTTATTTTGAAAAGGCTATATCAAGTTTATTATCTTGCATCTTTCGAGTACTTTAATACTAAGACACATGCATGTGTTGGTCAGTTTCTGTTGAACTGTGGTTCATTATATGTACTCTTGAATCAGGCTGCTCCTTTCTCAGCGTTGCCTGTGTGCCTTTAATTCTGCTTATATCTACTTTAGAATCAGTTTTCTTCTTGCCTCTGCTCCTGACATCACTTTTCTGGAGAAGCCTTTATTTTAGCAAACTTGTAATTGCAAATTCTTTCTTTGCTACTTTGAGATGTAAATCTTTTTCACAGCTTCTTGCCAGCTTTAAGACCCAACACTGTCTTTTTCAAGGACTTGGAAGTCAGCCCTTTATAAAAAGAAGCATCAAGGAATCAGCAGCCCTATCTCCCACCCAATGAGAAAGAGATGGGAGCCTGCTTTTGTGGCTGCCTTTTTAGTACCTTTGCAACTAGCCCCTGTATAGAGAACATGAGGAAGTTTAGATTTTCTTTAATTCAGGCCATGTAGAAACCTCATGGCCAATGATCCTCATTTACTCTGCTGTTTAAAATTATCTTTGCAATTATCTAATATAAATAAGTGTGCTGATAATCTCAGCACAACACAAGGTGTGTAGTCAACGATAATGCATTATATACTTCAAAATATTTTAAAAACACATTGAATGTTTCAACCAAAAAGAAATAATATGCATTTAATATGACGAAGATAACAATTATTCTGAGCTGATCACTGTTCAATGTGCATATGTAGTTTGTATTGAAACCCTGTAAACTTATGCAATTAATATGTGTAAAATATTAGCTGTTTATTACAAAGAAATTTAATTCAAACTATTTTAAATTTTCTTCTGATATTAGGTTTAAATATGGTTTGCATTATCTGCTATATTTTGTGGAGTGAAAAGTATACTTTGGCAGACATCATGTGTATTGATACACTCTCTTTTTTGCTAAACTTGTTTGTTCTGTGTCTGCACTCAAGCTACTGCAGTTTCTAGAATACGATGAGCTCCTTACTTGGGCTCACAAAGTTGATAAAAGCAGGATGACAGGTGCCTGTCCCTGGCTTCATTTTGTAGTTTATGTTTGATTGTCTGCTTAGCTCTGTATTCATGCCTGGTAGCCCCTCAAGGAGTATCTTACTGAAAAGCAGAGATACTTAGACTATTTCATTCTCCTTCAAGGTTGAAAGGAATGATAATCACAATTGATGCATCTTGGTTACTGGTGGTGTTAGAAATATTTTACTCCTGAGGATATTCACTAGTTATGTGGAAGATTCAGCTGATTCACTACAGTGCTTTTACCAAAATGATTTATAGGACAACAATGATCATTATAGAGAGACCATTTCCTGTGATACAGAATTTTTTTGGGGGGAGGTGTAAAAGCTCTGGTAATTAATGCCTTGTCAAACTAGGCTTTTCATAGCAACCTAGTGTGTCAATTAAAGAAATGATTGGCCAAAAAATGAAGAGAAAAATTTACTCAATACAGCATAGTATAAAGAAGTAGATATAAAAGGGTCCAGGAAAGACTTATAGCTTTAAATACAGTAAGAATTGAAGCAGAGAATAAGAATATATATATATAATTAATAAATCATGGTTAAGGTATGGCCAGATTACAGCTGTCAGTTCTGGCTCTGAAAGGCAGTCCAAAAAAAAAAGAAAGAAAGAAAGAAAGGCAGTTCAGTGAACTGTTATTACTGTTATTAATACGATGAACATTTTTGGTGCAATGTGTAGTCTTGAAACACAAGTTAGGTCCTGATTAGTGCAGAATCCATTGGTAAATCATATGGTTGTCATAATAAATAACTTATAAAATGAGTACAAGCAGCTGGGAGAAAGTAAGTGAAAAGGACCACATTATTTAACCACTCCCATTTGGAGAGTAACACGATCAATTCTTTGGTTGGGCCAACGGGGCATTTAAAAGAGACACAATCTAAATACTGCTTCATCCCATCGTATGCTCAGAGAATGATTAATACCAAGAAGGGTCATTTTCAATGTCTGTGCATTTTGTACTGGCTAGTTTTATGTTAACATTACACAAGCCACTACAGTTAGGAGGAAGCCACAACAGAAAAATTGTCTTAAAATTGTCTGGAAAATGTCTCCATAGGACAATTGTATGCAAGGCAGTTTCTTATTTATTGATTGCTGTAGGAGGGTCCAGCCCATTGTGTCTAGCACTTCTCCAGTGATAGTAGTTTTAAGTACTCTAAGAAAACAGGCTGATCAAGCTATGGGAAACAAGCTAGTAAGCAACACTTCCTGTGCCTGCAGGTTTTATTCTTGTTTCCTGTCCTGACTACCTTCAGTGATGGATTTTGATATGGAAGTATAAAGCAAATAAAGCCTTCCACTTGAATTTACCTTTAGTCATTGAGTTTCCTCAAACAAAGATAACCCTAACGGAGACACATTTGCTTCCAGGAATCTCTGAAAAGGCTCGAAACTATGCAGTACAGTGGTATTCCTTTAAGAACTCCGGGATTCTCTAAGAGTCTTTCTGACATTTCATAAGACAAAAAACTATACTCAATCTGCTTATTCATTATTCTTCTCAAGTATGAAACAAGAAGTTGGAAGTCATTAGTTCAGGTAGGTACCTTTGATGATTATTGGTCTTCTAGAATCATAGTTGCTTACATTCAGACCACTGAGAAACTAGAACATTTCTGCTATTCTGAAGAACTCACATAAGCGTCCTCATCATTTAGGGATGGTCTACTATGTGAGTCATTGCAGTCTGCATTCCAAAGAGACATACGAAATAGGACAATTACACTTAATTAGTTCATGGGCCCAAATAATGAGTCAATGATTTTTAGCAAATCATTCTAAGACCAATTTTATGGAATAAGATATAGATAGAATAATATTACTTTCTCACACTTTCTGGAACATGGATTTGAAACAAAGAACTGAACCAGTGCTAGAATAAGAAGAGAATCAGAAAGATAAATACCAGTGCCTTTCACAGTTAAACTACACGTGGAATTCCATGTGTGTCTGTGCATCATTGTCCCCTGTCAGACATGCAAAACTGAGGTACATTTCAACATTTCTTAATTTGATCACATGAATTATTTCTAAGGAATGATGACTTCAGTGAAACAAAGCATAGAAGAGAATATAAGAAAATCACTCATTCTCATGACTATTTCTCAAGAATTAAATGTACCTTTTCCGGCATATATGGATTATAAACTAGTATAATACAAAGATTCAAAATAATTCTGAGAAAATTAAAATACAAAATTTTCTAATCACTTCTCACATTTATTTCCATTTGTTGGAAGAAACATATATTTATTCTAGCAATAGTTTGGATATTTGGGTCTTTTTAAATCAAGGTGACTCGTCTTAACAGATCAACTAACTTATCTTTCAAAACCCTCACTAAAGTTTACTCTCTCTATACCTGAAAGGACCATTGTCACAACAGTGGTTGTTACAGGTAAATACAATGCATTGTGTCTTTTCTCTCTCTCGTTTTCATTGTGCTTTTCTATTTTGGTAGTAGCAAAAATACAAAACAAAGCATGTCCCTTTATTCAATTTTCCTTTCAGTCAATTCTGTCAAACTGAGAAGAAAAAAAAATGCAACATGTTTTGATAGATCTCCTTAGAATGGATCTGACACCTGTCTAATTATAAGACATTGAGATGCAACAAAGTCTAAAAGCAGACAGTCATCATATCTGCCTATCTGCTCCTGACAGCCTTCCCCAGGACTTTCTATCATACTAACATAAAGGAGAAAAGCTAGGAACATGACCTTGCTGTTCTGAATTTTGAAAGTCAAATATGGAAAATGCACAGTGGCTTTTAAATATTGTGGGGCAAAGAACATCCTGAGATCTTTCTTACCTAAAGACAAATAGTGATTGATGCTTTCCAAACCTAAATAAATAAACAAACAAATAAATAAATGTTTCTGTTTTGTTGTTATCACAAAATACTCTTTAAAAAAAGCAACTTTTGAAAAAAATAGAGAGTTTTCTTTATTGTATAGTCCTAGAGTGAGAATCAGAATAACAGGTGAGCATGGCAGTAGATTTCTGGAGCAGGAAACTGAGAAATCCCATTTCAACTGTACACACAAAGTAGAAAACATGTAGAAATGGGACAAGGCTACAAATAGTCAGCAGGAATCATTTACTCCAGCAAAGCTCTATAGCTTAAGGTCCATAACATCCCCATAGACATTATTCAAGTGATTATTCCACATCAATATTTATAGTAAAATTTTTCTTTTTTTAAATTTTTTTAAATTTATTTTTATTAGATATTTTCTTCATTTACATTTCAAATGCTATCCCCAAAGTCCTCCATATCCTCGCCCTGCCATGCTCCCCTACACATTCACTCCCACTTCTTGGCCCAGGCATTCCCTTGTATGGGGCATATAAAGTTTGCAAGACCAAGGGGCCTCTATTCCCAATGATGGCTAACTAGGCCATCTTCTGCTACATTTGCAGCTAGAGACACGAGCTCGGGGATACTGATTAGTTCATATTGTTGTTCCACCTATACGGTTGCAGACTCCTTCAGCTCCTTGGGTACTTTCTCTAGCTCCTCCATTGGGGGACCTGTGTTGCATCCTATAGATGACTGTGAGCATCCACTTCTGTAATTGCCAGGCACTGGCATAGCCTCACCGGAGACAGCTATATCAGGGTCCTTTCAGCAAAATCTTGCTGGCATATGCAATAGTGTCTGCTTTGGTGGCTGATTATGAGGCAGACCGCTGGGTGGGGTAGTCTCTGCATGGTCCATCCTTTCATCTTAGCTCCAAACTTTGTCCCTGCAACTCCTTCCATGGGTATTTTATTCCCTATTCTGGGGAGGAATGAAGTGTCCAAACGTTGGTCTTCCTTCTTCTTGATTTTCTTATGCTTTGCAAATTGTATCTTGGTTATTCTAGATATCTGGGCTAATATCAACTTATCAGTGAGTGCATATCAAGTGACTTCTTTTGTGACTGGGTTACCTCAGTCAGGAAGATATCCTCCAGATCCATCCATTTGCCGACGAATTTCATAAATTTATTGTTTTAATAGCTGAGTAGTACTCCATTCTGTAAATGTACCACATATTCTGTATCCATTTCTTTGTTGAGGGACATCTGGTTCTTTCCAGCTTCTGGCCATTATAAATAGGGCTGCTATGAACATAGTGGAGCATGTGTCCTTATTACCACATGGAACATCTACTGGGTATATGCCCAGGAGAGGAATTGCTGGATCTTCCCGTAGTACTGTGTCAAATTTTCTGAGAAACCACCAGACTGATTTCCAGAGTGGATGTACAAACTTGCAATCCCACCAGCAATGGAGGAGTGTTCCTCTTTCTCCACATCCTTGCCAGCATCTGCTGTCACCTGAATTTTTGATCTGAGCCATTCTGATTGGCATGAGGTGGAATCTCAGAGTTGTTTTGATTTGCATTTCCCTGAAGATTAAGGATGTTGAACATTTTTTTTTTCAAGAGCTTCTCAGCCCTTCTGTATTCCTCAGTTGAGAATTCTTTATTTACCTCTGTGCCCATTTTTTAATGGGGATATTTGAATTTCTTGAGTTCAGCTTCTTGACCTCCTTGTATATATATTGGATATTAGTCCCCTATCATTTAGGATTGGTAAAAATTCTTTCCCAATCTCTTGGTGGCCTTTTTGTCTTATTGATAGTATTTTTTTGCCCTACAGAAGCTTTGCAATTTTATGACGTCCATTTATCAATTCTTGATTTTACAGCAAAGGCCATTGCTGCTCTGTTTAGGAATTTTTCCCCTGTAACCATATCTTCGAGGGTTTTCCCCACTTTCTCCTCTATAAATTCCAGTCTCTGGTTTTATGTGGAGTCTTTGATTCACTTACACTTGAGCCTTGTACAAAGAGATAAGAATGGATCAATTCTCATTCTTCTACATGATAACTTCCAGTTGTGCCAGCACCATTTGTTGAAAATGCTGTCTTTTATCCATTGCATGGTTTTAGCTCCATTGTCAAAGATCAGGTGACCATAGGTGTGTGGGTTCATTTCTGGGTCTTCAATTCTATTTCATTGATCTATCTTTCTGTCACTGTACCAGTACCATGAAGTTTTTATCACAAATGCTCTGTAGTACAGCTTTAGGTCAGGCATGGTGATTCCACCAGAGGTTTTTTTATCCTTGAGAAGAGATTTTACTATCCTAGGTTTTTTGTTATTCCAGATGAATTTGCAAATTGCCTTTCTTACTCAGTGAAGAATTGAGTTGGAATTTTGATGGGGATCACATTGAATCTGTAGATTGCTTTAGGCAGGATAGCAATTTTTACTATATTAATCCTGCCAATCCATGAGCATAGGAGATCTTTCCATCTTCTGAGATCTTTGATTTTTTTCTTCAGAGACTTGAAGTTTTTTTTTAATTTTTAATATTTTTTATTACGTATTTTCCTCAATTACATTTCCAATGCTATCCCAAAAGGCCCCCATACTCCTCCCCCCCACTTCTACCCCGGAGCTCTTGACTCTAGCTGCATATGTATCAAAAGATGGCCTAGTCGGCCATCACTGGAAAGCGAGGCCCATTGGACACGCAAACTTTATATGCCCTAGTACAGGGGAACACCAGGGCCAAAAAAATGAGACTTGAAGTTTTTATCATACAGATCTTTCACTTCCTTAGTTAGAGTTACACCCACGTATTTTATATCATTTGTGACTTTTGTGAAGGGTGTTGTTTCCCTAATTTCTTTCTCATCCTGTTTATCCTTAGTGTAGAGAAAGACCACTGATTTGTTTGAGTTAATTTTATATCCAGCTACTGCTCTGAAGCTGTTTATCAGGTTTAGGAGTTCTCTGGTGGAATTTTTAGGGTCACATATATACTATCATATCATCTGCAAATAGTGATATATTTTACTTCTTCCTTTCCAAATTTTATCCCCTTGATCTCCTTTTGTTGTTGAATTGCTCTGGCTAGGACTTCAAGTACTATGTTGAATAGGTAGAGAGAAAGTGGGCAGCCATGCTAGTCCCTGATTTTAGTACGATTGCTTCCAGCTTCTCTCCATTTACTTTGATGTTGGCTACTGTTTTGCTGTATATTGCTTTTATTATGTTTTGGTATGTGCCTTGAATCCCTTATCTTTCAATGACTTTTATCATGAAGGGTTGTTGGATTTTGTCAAATTCGTTCTCAGCATCTAACGAGATGATCATGTGATTTTTGTCTTTGAGTTTGTTTATATAGTGTATTTTGTTGATGGATTTCCATATCTTGAACCATCCCTGCATCCCTAGGATGAGACCTACTTGGTCATGATGGATGATCATGTTGATGTGTTCTTGGATTTGGTTTGCGAGGATTTTGAATATTTTTGCATCTATATTCATAAGGAAAATTGGTCTGAAGTTCTCTCTCTTTTTTGGATCTTTGTGTGGATTAGGTATCAGAGTAATTGTAGCTTCATAGAATGAACTGGGTAGAGTACCTTCTGTTTCTATTTTGTGGAACAGTTTGAGGAGAGTTGGATTTAAGTCGTCTTTGAAGATCTGATAGAACTCTGTACTAAACCCATCTGGTCCTGGGCTTTTTTGGTTGGGAGACTATTAGTGACTGCTTCTATTTCTTTAGGTGATATGGGACTGTTAAGATCATTAACCTGATCCTGATTTAACTTTGGTACCTGGTATCTGTCTAGGAAGTTGTCCCTTTCATTCAGTTTTTCCAGTTTTGTTGAGTATAGCCTTTTGTAGTAGGATCTGATGGTTTTGGATTTCCTCAGGATCTGTTGTTATGTCTCCTTTTTCATTTCTGATTTTGTTAATTAGGACACTGTCCCTGTGCCTTCTATTTAGTCTAGCTAGGGATTTTCTATCTTGTTGATTTTCTCAAAGAACCAACTTGGGGTTTGGTTGATTCTTTGAATAATTTTTGTTTGTTTGTTTCCACTTGGTTTATTTCAGCCCTATGTTTGATTGTTTCCTGCCTTCTACTCCTCTTGAGTGAATTTGCTTCTTTAATTCTAGAACTTCTAGATGTGCTGTCAGACTGCTAGTGTATGCTCTCTCTAGTTTCTTTTTGGAGGAACTCAGGGCTATGAGTTTTCCTCTTAGGTCTGCTTTCATTGTGTCCCATAAGTTTAGGTATGTTCTGGCTTCATTTTCATTAAACTCTAAAAAGTCTTTAATTTCTTTCTTGACCAAAGTATCATTGATTAGAGTGTTATTCAGTTTCCACGTGAATGTTGGCTTTTTATAATTTATGTTTTTATTGAAGTTCAGCTTTAGTCCGTGGTGATCTGATAGGATGCATGGGATAATTTCAATATTTTCATATTTGCTAAGGATTTTTTTTTTTGACCAATTGTATGGTCATTTTGCAGGAGGTACCATGAGGTGCTGAGAAGAAGGTATATCCTTTTTTATGATAAAATATTCTGTCGATATCTGTTAAATCCATTTGTTTCATAACTTCTGTTAGTGTGCATGTGTCTCTGTTTAGTTTCTGTTTCCAGGATCTGTCTATTGGTGAGAGTGGGATGTTGAATTCACCCACTATTATTGTGTGAGGTGCAATGTTTGCTTTGAGCTTTACTAAAGTTCCTTTAATGAATGTGGCTGCTCTTGCTTTTGGAGCATAGATATTTAGAATTGAGAGCTCATCTTGGTAGAGTTTTACATTGGAAGAGTATGAAGTGCCCCTCCCTTTCTTTTTTGATAACTTTGGGTTGGAAGTCAATGTTATTTGATATTTGAATGGATACTCCAGCTTGTTTTTTCAAGCCATTTGCTTGGAAAATTGTTTTCCAGCCTTTTACACTGAGGTAGTGTCTGTCTTTGTCCCTGAGGTGGGTTTCATATAAGTAGCAAAATGTTGGGTCCTGTTTGTGTAGCCAGTCTATTAGTCTATGTCTTTTTATTGGGGAATTCAGTCCATTGATGTTAAGAGAAATCAAAGAAAAGGAATTGTTGCTTCCTATTGTTTTGTTGTTAGAGTTGAGATTTTGTTCTTGTGGCTGTCTTCTTTTAGTTTTGTTGAAGTATTACTTTCTTGCATTCTCTAGGGTGTAGTTTCCATCTTTGTGATTGTGTTTTCCCTTTATTATCCTTTGAAGGGCTGGATTTGTGGAAAGATACTGTGTGAACTTCGTTTTGTCAAGGAATACTTTGGTTTCTCCATCTATTGTAATTGAGAGTTTGGCTGGGTATAGTTGCCTGGGCTGAGATTTGTGTTGTCTTAAGTTCTGTATAACATCTGTCCAGGATCTTCTGTCCATCATAGTCTCTGGTGAGAAGTCTGGAGTAATTCTAATAGGACTGCCTTTATATGTTACTTGACCTTTTTCCCTTACTGCTTTTAATATTCTATCTTTATTTAGTGCATTTGTTGGTCTGATTATTATGTGTCAGGAGGAATTTCTTTTCTGGTCCAGTCTATTTGGAGTTCTGTAGGCTTCTTGTATGTTCATGGGCATCTCTTTCTTTTGGTAGGGAAGTTTTCTTCTATAATTTAGTTGAAGATTTGCTGGACCTTTTAGTTGAAAATCTTCATTCTCATCTACTCCTATTATCCTTAGGTTTGGTCTTCTCATTGTGTCCTGGATTTCCTGGATGTTTTGAGTTAGGATCTCTTTGCATTTTGCATTTTCTTTGATTGTTGTGTCTATGTTCCCTGTGGAATCTTCTGCACATGAGATTCTCTGTTCCATCTCTTGTATTCTGTTACTGATGCTCGCATCTATGGTTCCTGATTTGTTTCCTAGGGTTTCTATCTCCAGAGTTGTCTTACTTTGTGTTTTATTCATTATTTCTACTTCCATTTTTAGATATTGGATGGTTTTGTTGAATTCCATCCCCTGTTTGGTTGTGTTTTCCTCTAATTCTTTAAGGGATTTTTGTGTTTCTTCTTTAACGACTTCTACCTGTTTAGCAGAGTTTGCCTGTAGTTCCGTGATGGATTCTGTGTTTCCTCTTTAAGGGCTTCTACCTGTTTAGTCATGTTCTCCTGTATTTCCTTAAGTGAGTTATTAATGCCCTTCTTAAAATCTTCTACCATAATCATGAGCTATGATTTTAAATCTGTGTCTTGCTTTTAGGGTGTGTTGGGGTATCCAGAACTAGCTGTGGTGGGCCTACTGGGTTCTGATGATGCCCAGTGTTATTAGTTTCTGTTAGTAAGATTCTTACATTTGCCTTTCACCATCTGAAAATCTCTGGTGTTAATGTTCAAGCTGGAGCTTGATCCTCCTGTGATTCTGTTAGCCTCTGTCAGGACTCCTGGGAGTCCAACTCTCACCTGAGTTTCAGTGGTCAGAGTACTCTCTGCAGGCAAGCTCTCCCCTTGCAGAACAGTTGTCCAGAAGTCTGGAGCTCTGATCCACCTCCAGAGTTCTGGGGTCAGAACTCTCCCTGTAGGCCGACTCTCCTCTGGCAAGGAAGGTTCCCAGGGGTCTGTGTCTCAGCTCTGCCTCCTGGCTGAGGATGAAGGCCCTATGGGACCCCGACCAAGAAACTCTGTTGCTTTTGTCATCCACATGCTCTCAGGTGATCACGAGGTCCTGGGTGTGCTAGGGGTCCTGAGATGTAGAGGCTCCTCTGGTGCCCTAGATGCCCTCGGCCAAGTTCATGTAGATTATGATGGGGCTGGCCCTGACCTGAACGGATCCCAGCATCTGGTTGGGCAGGGTTCCTCCATTTCTGTTCCTGCTGGCACAAGACCCTTTGCAGTTCTTTAGAGCTGATGTTGTATTCCACTCACCAGTGATCTCGTGGTGATCCCTAGGTCCTGCGGTGTAGAGAGTACTTTGGAGCCCCAAGTGGCCTCCTCTGGGTTCAGGGGGAAGATCACAGGGGTGGCCCCGACCAGAATGGATCCCCGTATAGTTTTTCTTAATATAGAAACATCTGAGGTGTCTTTTAATGGAATAAGGAAAATCTGAGCTACAAAAAGAAAATGAAGTTATATCATTTGCAAGAATTTGAATGCAACTAGATAGAGATAACCATATAAAGTAAATTAAATCAGTCTCAGAACAAAAAATATTATGTTTTCTTTTAATTGTGGGACATAGATTTCATATAGCTACACAAATGTCTATATGTATAGATAGCATGAAAGTAGGCATGAAATTGCTTATAGCAATAAAGGAAGGTCATATAACAAAGTGACAAGAAAAAGTAGTAGAATACATGAGATAAGCTTAAAGGATATTTGTGGAGAGCCATGAGCAATCGCCATTACAAGATGGCGCTGGCTTCTGCTGTGCCTAACTAGTAAACAAGCCTTGTGCGCAGGTGCGAGAATGAATTCACGAAAAGTCACTGCCTATCTTGGGGAGTAGTAATGAGGTGATGGGCGAGCAACAAATCAAGTGCTGACATGCCACGCTGAGGGCTATATAAGCAGCACCATTTTCCAGGTTCTGGGTCTTCCCTCCTGAAGAAGCAATAAAGCTTTTGCTGCAGAAGAATCGGGTCGTCCGAGTGTGTTCTTGTCGGCCAGAACAATAGCTCAGGACAGATATTATAGATGGGATGCAAGGCACATACAGATGATTTAATTATCAAAGTGCAATAAAATAAAATGAAAATTTAAAAAGAACATCTCTCGAAAAGAATTGTCATTTGCTTTGAAATATTAAGTGTAGAGGAACTATAATCTAGCAACATGACTACTCTGGCCATATCATGAATACAGACATGCCTTTAATGCTAACACTCAGAAGTTAGTTCTGTTCAGCCAGTTTGGCCAGTAAGTTGGCAGTCAGGGTGGAGGAGTACAGTGCAGTGTGGTGAAATTGTGTTCATGCAGTTCTGTGCAGGTCAGCCAAGTCAGCTGAAGTCAGAGATTAAGGAGCCAGAAGATTAGAAGAGATTGCTAAAGTTAGTTGGAGACAAAGGAGAACAATTCATTTAGAAGCAAGAGAAGCCATTTTGAATCAGCTTATAGAGGAGTTTGGGCCATAACAGCTAAGTTCAACCAGTTAGCCAGAGTTTGGAAAGAAATAGAAAGGGTGAGCTTGTTCAGCAGCAAGCCTCTGAGATGACAATTCCTCAGGTGGATTAAAGACACATTTACAACTAAGCCCTTACTTGACTAATGTTCCTCAAGGTCAATAATGTGGTCATCATTGATCCAATCCTATCTCCAACAAACACCTTCAGTTTTCAATATTTTTAATTGGCTAAATAGCTGTTAGTTCCACAATTTCTCTGTGTATGCTTTCTAGGTAATTTTTTTTATTTTTATGATATACGGTCAAGTAAAATTCACCTGAAAAATAAAGTTAGCGATTAGAGTGCTTGTTACAGTAATAAAGCCTACGCTTCTGTGAGGGTGAGGTACAATTGTGTAGGTTGTGCTTTTTAGTTTACGTTGAAAGCTAAGTAGATGTCAAAACAGGATACATTTCCCTTCATGCCTTCTCAAATTCTCAGGAGCTAAGAGCAGCCACTGACTTCTGAGAGAAATCATTTCTGCAACCTTAATTTCTATGGTTTTCCTTTATATGTTTTAAAACAATAATTTCTTATTAATTTTTAAAAAATCTTTAAAAATGTTTGTATCCTTAATTAGTTAATTAAGCCTATAATTTTGTGGTGTTTTAACCTTTCTCTCTCTTGTGCATAGTTTTGTTCATATGTAGTGGCTCATATTGAGAGATTTTAAATTAAAACTATTATAAGAGGTGAGATTACAATTCAGTTATAGAATCTTTGACTACCATAGAAGATAAAATAAAATTTAAAATTTAAAATATTACTTATTTTTTTTCCATGGTATGTGCCAGAAAATAGTAATTTTTATGATGAGATTTCATATATTGTGAGGTGCAGTATATTATAATCTAATCTATTCACATAAGTTCTTGTGCCACTCTTATGCCACTTAGGGCAGATTCCATCTTCATCATATTTAACCTTACAGAAGGTTCCATATTTCAAAATCATTATAGCACAAAACTATGGCAATTTAGCTTACCAATGTGAATATGCAAAAAGTCAGTTTAATAATGTGTATAATAGTGCAGTGTTTTAAAATCATGTCAAGGATGTGCATCATTAAATAAGCTATGTTGTCTCATTTCTAATCCATCCTTTATGTCTTCCTCTGTGACTTCCTGAATACAATTCTCCTTGGTTAGGTGACTTCTTGTTTTTTTCTGTAAAAATTAAATGCAAGACTCAGAGCTCCTGGAGTGAGGATGAAAGTCTTTTCTGAGTCTCCTGTTTTTGAGATGTAGTAATTGTGCTCCTCTCTGCAGCCCTGAAACTGAATTTCCTGGTCCTGTGCATATTGACAAAGCTGTATTTACTTTGGCTGCTGGGTATAGCAAAGTAACCAATCACCTGGAAATGCCTATATAATTTGTTTAATTGACTTAAGCTTGGATTTAAAATGATTAAAATCCTACAAGTAACTAAAAAATAAAAAAATTAAAACTCTCAAAGAAAAAATTCCAGGATTGAAACATTAGAGTGCATTTATCACGTGTGACCTGTATAACATCCTCCATTGCATCCCTAATAGGGCCAAGAAGACAATTCATCCACTAAGACATTGACAAATGCACTAGTGAAGGAATGACCAGAATACAGGAATGTGTCTGCAGTGGATATCTACTGTAGCCTGGGTGTGAACATAGTCTGAGATGTCTATCTCCTATAGGCTGGGTGGGAATATAGGATATGCTCCTGCTACAATGGCTTCACCAAGTTAATCAGAATGACATGATCTTTGACAGGTGAAGTTCAGGTGTCAGAACTTAATCAATACTGACAAGACATTACATTTCATAATGGGCACCAGACATCCATATTTTTAGGAAATCTAATCTATGCAGATTCTTACCATGGTTCATTGTGTGTGCTATCCTTAAATTAAACCAGACAGACCATCTGCTAAAAAATTACCTTGTTCCCATAAAGGAAACAACTTCATTTCCAGTGGATAGAAACGCAACTGGGACTTCTACTGATTGCCACCTTTATTGGAAATCGCATTTCCATTCTTGAGTCATATCACAGCTTAAATTGTTTTTCAAGGTGAGTCCTGGGAAACATTCAATGAAATGTTGATATTCTGTTATCATCTTCTGTCATTGTTTCTATCGACAAGCATGAAAGGGTTTTGGGGTTTGCTTTGTTTATTTCCTGAGAGCCTATCAAGAGAAATCAAGTTTATACTGTACATTGTGACACGGAACACATTTATTAACACAAAAGACTTTGTAGTATACTTTCATTATTTGTCTGATAGTAATTATTTAGAGGAATCCAAACAAACAAAGCCAAAGCCACTGTGTCCACTGATTTTAGGAGTTGAATTTTGTGTCACTTACAATTAAAGTATGTAATCACTATTTCGTAAGAATAAAGGGAACATAAAATGATGTTAAAATTGTAGAATTTATAAAATCCCCCTCCCATATTAATCACATTATTCTGTGTCCTCTTTTCCCTTTCTTCTTGTGCCCCCTACTTGTCTTGTATAAATATCATTTATGATCTACTTTAGAATGTAATCGTGCACTGAAGAAAATTACAATGAGTCTGGAATTCAAATTTAAGACAAATTATCATTAACTTGAAATTGGGTAGCATGACTATCAAGTATGATCCTTCTCTACAGAGGCAGATAGACTTGTGTTAGTCCCTGAGGATGGGTGTTTTATGAGGAAAGCAGGTTATTTAACTCACAGTTTTGGAAGCTGATCAAAATTGGTCCCCAAACCCCACCTACTTGATATATAACAAACTCTCTTTTGGCTACAACATAGCATGGTAATGTACAAAGAAAGAACCCATAAATGAAATTCACAGTATATTGACCTTTGTTAGTGACAACTCACACTGTAATCAATGACAAGGGAAAGCTTCTTGCTACAATCACCTTAGATTCACCCTACTTCTTCAAGCTGCCGCCATCCCAAATAACCATGCTGTGAACAAAGTTTCTAGTCCATAAACTTCTCAGAGGCACATCAATTCAAATTATGCAAATTATAGCAAGAGTGAAAAATATATACATATAAAATGTTTATGCTATTGAATGGAAGATAGCACTCATGTAAGTAACTTGATATAATCATCCCATAGAACCACATATTATTTTGTCATATTTCTCTACCAATTAATTCTACAAATAGAGCATTTGGGGAGAATACTGGGCAAAAAGAGCCACAAGTAAACTGGTGCTTGTTCTTAGTGGGTTTCCTATTTCTTCACATATAAGTTCAACAACTATTTCCACACTACTTGAGTCAGTGAGTTCTTGTTTACAGCTGTGTCTAAGATCTTAGATCTATCCTCAGCATCCTCCTTAGAGAAATTGACAATGAGGGCAAGGCACAGTTATGACAGTTTTAGTCTCTGTTCTTCAGGGTGTCTTATTTCAAAACCCTGAAAAAGGAACTGGAGAGAGGACTCAGGAGTTAAGAGCACTGACATGTTTAATTACCAGCACCCATATGTCTGCTCACAACAACCTATAATTTTAATTACAGAGGATTCTACCCCTTGTGCCCTCCATAGTCACCAGGAACAACATGTAGTCTTGAGAATTAGGTGAATATAAAACACCCATGGAGAAAAAAATAAAAACAGAAAGTATGTAGAGAGACATTTTATAAGAGTGACAGGCACTTACCTGTGATCTCATGAATATGATGGTCTTCCTCAGTATCCATCTTTTGCACTTAGACTAAGTAGGAACAAAGGATCTTCTTCCTTGTTCCCTCCTCTCTATATCATCTATCATTTTCTTTCCCTGCCCAGGTTAAAAGAGATGTAACTACACGAACAACCATTGGTAGCCAATCTCCAAAGTGATCCCGATGGATGCTATAAAAAAATCAAGAAATGCTCCTTCAGTCCTTTCTCTGAAGGAGCTGAAGGGGTTTGCAACCCATATGAAGAAGAGTATCAACCAAGCAGGTCCCCCAGAGCTCCCAGGGATTAACCACCAACCAAAGACTACACATGTAGGGACTCATGGCTCCAGCCGCATATGTAGCAGAGGATGGCCTTATCAGACATTAATGGGAGGAGAGACCCTTGGTCCTGGGAAGACTCTAATGCCAGGGTGGGGAGGCAGGCATTGGTGGTTGGGTGGGGGAGCACACTCATAGAAACAAGGTAGGGAGGATGGGACAGGGAGTTTCTGGAGGGGAAAAGGGGATAAACATTTGAAAGGTAAATAAAATATTCAATAAAAAAGATGAATGAAGAAATGCATTGAGTTTGTGATTAATGATGTCCTTTTGCTTCTGAGAACTTGTAGCTTCTCCTTCCCCTCTCCCTCTCCTTCCCCCTTTCCCTCCCTTTTCCTCTCTGATTCTTCCTTCTGTGATTGTCTGAGGCCCTCAGCCCTTGTAGAGCAATCATCTAGACTGAAAACATACAAGAGCCACCAGCTAATCTGTGAATGCTACAATTTTTTAAATGCTAATTTTTAGAATGAGAATATACTAAAGCATATCCAATAAGCTAGAAAGGATGACAATAGATGAAGATTGGGAATGCAAGATGATGATCTTCATTTGAATCATTCTTGCCCTGATAATAGGTTTTACACAAAAGGTGTTTTTATTAATATTCTTATTAAACTCATCTATCTTATTAAAAGTGTTAAACATGTATTACGTATAGGCTTCTGAAATTAATAGCAAGGGCTCATTTCTTTTTATTCAAGCAAGGAAAATGAAGGTGAATTAATAAAATTAATAAAGTTAATAAATTCCTGAGTATATTTAGGATAAAAATAGACATTCAGGACTTGATGTCTATTTCATACTAAAATAAGTTTGTTGTTGTTTTAGTCTATAAATTTATAAGAATCTTTGAGAGAACCAGGGCAGAGTTGAGCACCTGTCCAATCTGGCAAAGAGACTGAAACAGGAAGAATGTTTCTGCTCAGATCAGCGCAAACATGGGCAACAGGGTGCAGACACACCTCCAAAAATGAAGCTAGACTAACTTACTCTGAGTTGATATTGTGTTCTCTATTTAAATTTTAAACAAGCCTCTCTCTCTCCCTCTCTTTCTTCCTGTCTCTCTGTGTATGTCTGTCTATCTGTCTATTTCTGTCTCCTACCATGCCCATCTCCTCTATTTTAAAATTTTCTGCAAATATTTAAGCTTATAGTCAAGAGATGTCTGAACTTTACTTGCTATTTTTAATAAGCTCTGTGAATTGTGAGCAACTGCAGCCCACTCTTTTCTCCCAGCTTACATTTCTTAGTTTGCAATTCAAAGGGTTCAGATTTACAAGATTGCCTTCCTTGTCTTTGTTGAAAGAGCACCAGCTTTGTCCATTGAGCTGTAGCATTTACTAAAATTTACTCAGTCTCTGCTCGCTCTTCTACCAATGCCAAGGCATCAGACAAGATCTGACCCTGTTACCTCCACTGGCCTAGTATACAGATATTGTGTAATTAATTTGTAGTGCACAAGCACTTCATAAAGGCTGAGGCTCATTTGTCTGAATGAATTTTCCTTCTTTAACTAATTTTCCCACTGTGGAGTTGGATATTGACTTCATGCTATAACAAATTACTAATTTACACATTTTTTTCTTAATTGATAGAAATCTTTATAATTGATACAAATTAATGTTATAATTTGCTACTTCGGTACAATCTTTATCTTGATACAGATTTTAGGTTTTCATTGGTATGAATCCATATACTGATTCAAAATTTAAAATTAATATTCATATTTAATAGACATTGTGCCTATGCCACTCACACCTTTTCAACAATTATTCTAATAATCTTGACAGGAAAGAAGATATTCTAGAGAGACATTGTGTCTTTCCTTTGGCTCTAAGACCAATAAGATAATGGATTCCAAGGAATTAGAATTTCTTCCGTAATGGATATGAAAAGCTGATTTGCTAGTGCCAGACAGGAGGATGATCATATTTCCCCAAGAAGGAATTTCCCAGAGTCTCAAAAGCTTTCTGAACCATCTTGCATGACAGATACTGGCAGAGAGAATTATGGGTCAGTGACCGGCAGGATCAGATCTTGACCAGAACTGCTTAGTTATATAGGCTTCTCACCCTATCACTAACAGTAATGTCCATGTCAGGATCATACTTATCTAAAGACTTGGGGTCACTGGACCTCTTTATTTTTTCTCATCCCAGGGTCACCACATCAAATAAATCTCCATCCTCTGTCTTTCAGTGTTGTTTTCTTAATTGGTATTTACAGCACAGAGACCCAGTTTGATTTTGAACAGCTGCAATAGTTCAGGTGTTGCTAAAGGTCCAGAATTTTTTTTTTTTAAGTTTCAACACCACCTCATTGAGAATATGTACAATATAACTTAAAATACCAAAAGCAGTGTAATACAGAAGCATCCTATCAGTATTAGGGTATGGGCCAAGTGTTACTCTACCTTGTTATGCCCTGTATGGTTGATATCCTTGGGAGGTCTGCTCTTTTCTGAAAAGAAAGAGAGGAAGACTCAATCTGAGGGAGGAATTGGGAGGAATAAAGGTAGGGAAAACTGCGGTACAATATATGAAAGAATAAATGAATAAACATACACACACAGAGAGAGAGAGAGAGAGACAGAGACAGAGAAAGAGAGACAGAGAGAGAGAGAGAGAGAGAGAGAGAGAGAGAGAGTAGAAAATGTATCCACATAACCACTTAACCACTGCTATTACTGAATTTTAACATCCTGGTTAATATTTTTGGATTATTTTTGTCTGTTAAGATATTACAGGTGTTTCTTTTTATAAATGAACAAAACTAGCTAGGTACACTGTTAACACTTAGAAAACATAGTTGATGTTTGTGCAATTATAGTTAGTATTTTAGTTTCACACTGGAAATTTAAGGTAGAAATTTCTGTTCCCAGTCAGTTCAATGTAAGGTTCACATGTATAAGGAAACAAAAAGAGCTAGACACACACAGAGAAAAAGAGAGCAAGAGACAGAGACTGAGATGAAAAAGAACATTTGCAGTAAGAGGGGGCATTAACATTTATGCCACATCTTGGGAAAGATTATTGAAACTGAGATAAAGTATGATGTGTATAGAAAGTCATGTTGTACTTGGAAAAATATGATTTTAGATTTGTAAGACAATGAAACAATTCATGCCATGTACCATATAATTTAGTCTATGTTGATTCTTCAAGAGAAAATTCTATAGGAAAACAAAAGAAAACGTATTTGTGATTTGAAAGTCTAGCATGTCAATGGCAATGCAAAACCCAGCTTTCAAATCAAAAAGTAAAAGAGATACTTTATTCTGGAATCAAAACAAATAACCATGTCCTCGGAATATGGATTCAATTTTTCCCATAGACCATGTTCCAATATGGTAACAATTGCACATAAAGTTTTGTAGTAATAGAACATAGTAATAAAAACCTTTTCAATCATAATGGTGGGTGCATCAGCTATACAGTTTACAGAATAGTAGAGAAACCTTTGTTAAAGTCCTTAGTTGCAATCTGATGACAGACATCTTAAGTAAGGGTTGGTGGAAGATAGGGTCTTTTCACAAGTTCCAAAGGATTTGCCTAATATCCACAAAGATGTTATGTCACATACAGTTGTGGATCATTAGGGAGCTGACAATAATCCAAGGTAATTTACCTCCTGACCATTAACATTTTAACATCTCTATGATTGCCAAAGGCCCCATCAGTCAATTGGTCTTTAAAGAATGTTTAATATAGAGTGTATTCCTTTCAGGTAACTCGCCTCTACAGAGAGCTGGGTAACAGGTCAAAGGGAATAGTGAAAAGTTACTGGGTTTATGTTCTTTATCATTATGGCATACAGAGTGTATACAGTATAGACTTCCTCTCATTCCACAGGTCTCATATTAAACCAAACATTGTTTGGCCACTCCCACAAGTTCTCTGTTATCATTGCCTTTTTGTAGGCAGTATAGATTTTAGGTCCAGGGTTTTGTGGCAGGTTGGTGTCCAGGTTTCTCTTTCATTAGCTTACAGAGTACCTTCTTATACCAAAGTGACTAGAACACAGTAGTGAAATCTCTCTTCAGGCACACAGCTCACAGACATGAGAGCTCTATGAATGTTGTCCTTGGCAATGGGGCCCTGCTATGAGTTTTCAGAGAGCAACCATCAAGCAACAGTATAATATGTAATTAGGACATTTCATACTGTAAAAATGTAGTTAAAGTTTTCAGCACATCTCACAGACACAGAGAAGATACAGCTGAGGATGAACAGCGTTTTGATGTCATGGCTCATTTTCCAGGTTCAACTTTCCTTAAACAACCTAGTCAAGTAAAATACTCTATGATAAAAATGTTACATGCCTGAGAGAGGAGATGATAAGAGGCTACCTTACCGAAATGCCAGCTGCTCTGTTATTGATGTTTGGTTATACAGAATAGATGCCAAGAAAACTATGGTTTCCTTCACAGCAGGGTGAGACTAATATGCTATGTTCAGACTAATAGCTAGTTCTAGGAAAGATGAGGGAAACTTTGCAGTTGGAGGAATTTGATGAATATCACTCAATTACTTTGACCAAAAATTTGGCTTTATTTTATTTTTAAAATAAAATGTGTGTGTGCATGTGTGTATGTGGTGAATGTGTGCGTATGTAAGTGTGATTTGTGTGTGTGTGTGTGTGTGTGTGTGAGAGAGAGAGAGAGAGAGAGAGACAGAGACAGAGACAGAGACAGAGACAGAGACAGAGACAGAGGGGGGTAGAGGGGGAGAGGAAGAAAGGGCGAGAGAGAAGAGGGGAGGCTTATGTTGAGCCTAAAATCTCACTGTTTTAGGCAAGTGTTTTAACTCATATGTTTACATCATGACACTGGAAGATATTGATTGACTTTATTCTTTATTTTTCAAAGTAGTAGATCGGGATAAAATGCTCAAAGTGACTTTGACTTGGCGTTGTAGAACAGGAAGGCCTTGAACTTTTGGTCCTTTTGCCTCTGCTTCTTGAGCATCTGGCATAAGCCTGCACTACCTACACTAGGACTAGTTCAAATGCATCTTTTAAGATTTTTATGTATCTTTGTGTTTATGTTTACTAAATGTCCACTTTCAATTGAAAAACTTTATGGTAATATAATATACTGTGTATTTCAAATGGAAAGATGGAAAAAGTTTGGAAAATTATCATGTTGATTTCATGACACTTCTCCGAAATTCTGGACACGAGCCTCTGTAGTCATTCAGGAGTGCAATTTAACACTGAGAATGAAAGCATTTTCTTGTGCAATAAGTTAGCTTTTGTGTTTTTTGTACCATATGCTACATTCATAAACATTGTAAAATGAAGTATGTACCAATAAAACTATAGCAGACTTGATATATATCAGTATAAGGCAGGCTTAATAAATCTACAATGGTATATAATACAGGAACAAAAAGAACAGGGTGCATCCATATATACTCCTGAAAAAAAGATTCCAATATAAATGAGGTAGAAAATAAAAAGAACAGAGGGAATGGCATAGTGACACACACACACACACACATGCATATATGAAATTTGGTGAATATAACTCTTTTCTTTTGCCTGAAGTGTTGAGTTTATTTTATTTTAAAAATAAATGTGTGTGAGTTTCTGTGTGTGTGTGTGTGTACACATGTGCTCATTAACAGGCCTTCACTAAGATAGGTCAGCAACCGTGAATTAGTTCATGTTGTCTACATTTCAGCATACTTCTGAGTAGATACAAAAGGAACTATGGTGTAAGGCTGGCTTGAGGAGAAAGACACATTTCACAGCGACTGTACTATTAATATGAGTTTCTAGAAAGTGTTAATGATTTTAATAGAGAAGCCATTTTGTGCTCATTATTCTTGTTTTCCCTGGTAACTGTTCACAGCCCAGAATTCCAGGATACTTATTTCTTGGGTTCCCATTATCAAACACTAATAATGCACTTCATCTTCTATATTTTTGTATCGATGACAATATAACAATTGTGCACCTGTGGATCACAGCATACCAGGAACAAAGTCACCTTTTGCTACTCTTCCAGTGTTATTTCAACTAAATTCTGTTCCTCTTGTGAACACCGTTTTCCCTTCAGCCTTATTGCATGGTGGCCTCTATTTCTATCTCTCTCATTTCTGTTTCTAGATAATTATCACTCCGTTTCAAAGCTTTGGTACTACTTCTCTCATAAGAATTCATGCTTTGCTGTTCTTTGGTGTTGTCTACTGTCAAGAACTCACTCTTGCCCTTTAGTATTTTAGGACCAATCACAATAACATTATTTAGCCCTGCTGCTTTCATATCATTTCACTGGTAATTAGAAATATCCTGGAAATCATGAGGATTAAGCTGGTGTGTCCTTCAATATCTTGTGCTCACCCACTCCCATATGGAACCCCCTGCATTAATCGCCTTCATTCTGTCACAGCTCCCTCCTACCTCTTCAACTTACTCCCTGAATTCTGACAAGTCTTGAACTCCATTTCTGTGTTTAATTATCTTCTCTTTCCTCACTCATCTGCCTCCACCCACCTCAGCATTATTTCCCTAATTACTGTATTAAAGTCCCTATCTTGCATTATGTCGCTGACTTGCTGTCTTTCCACTTCCTTATTTATTCCTTACTTTACTCTATTCACTTGCTGACGTTCCAGGCTTAATGCAATCAATTGTTTCTATATAGCCAAAAATGATTGGGATGTACACACCAACAACATGACCGTTTGGTTATGTTATACCTGGCAGTGACTTAGGTCAACTGACAAGTCAGTCTTTTTTCCATCCCATTAAGCTCACTTGTTCTCTAATTTTCTTTCTCTAAATTGTCCTGTATCTCATTGTATCTTTAGTTCTATCTAATTCTTTTGTCCAAGGAAACAGAAAGAGAAAACTGGAAACATTAAGGTGCCTTGAATAATAAAGTTAACTATGGCTTCATTATCTGAATATTTACTCCCCAGTGGGTGGTATGGTTTGGGGAAGAAACTTTTAGGAGATAAAATGTTGCAGGTGGAAGTCATCACTGGGGGTGGGCTTTTGAGGGTTTTTAGGTTGTTGCTGTAGCTGGACATTGGCCTCTTTGAGGATTCTTCTTTAGTCCACTCTTCTCCACCCCTTTGAACTCATAACACTAGGTAGGAGAGAAAAAGAGATAGAGGAGAATATGGATGGGTGACATTATTGTTAGAATATTTCCTGCTGAATAGGAGCATCATGTTCCTTGGGGTAAGCCTGATCTTCACTATCAAGACATCTAATTTCTTCTTTCTTCTTTGCACATAACTACTTAACAAACCACAACTTACAGCAACAATCCACCCCACCTCTCTGGGCCCTAGCATTTATATACCCTCTGAAAAGTTCTCAGAATTCTAAATGTATCACAATCACAGAAACCATCTGCAGCTGGCAAAACCATGCCCCAGCTAAAGCATGAAGCAAATTATAGTCAGCTGCTGTGTGCAGTCTGAAGCAACTTAATATCCCACACCTGGGATTAAAATGAAACATATTGTTATAATATTTCTGTGCTTTTTAAAGAAACCCAAACTCCAAAATTATGATACAGGTTACATTTCTACTTTCTGTGTATTCATCTTTCTCTACTTCTTATAATTTTGGTTGTGAGCCTAGCCTTAAATGATTGAGCCATCTCTCCAGCCCCTTTCTCTATGTCTTGAATAGTGTGTGATAATCCAGCTTCTCTTTCCATGCCTACCATGTCATAATGAACTCTGTCCCAATTGAAACAAAATATAAAATAAATCACTTCTCCATTAGCTTGCTTTTGGTATTTAATCATAGCAACAGAAAATTAAATAATACAAGAATTAACATTCTACAAATAAATGACTCAACATGCAACTGTATGAACTCACATACACACACACACACACACACACACACACACACACATCATTCATCCTATGAAGGAAAGTGGGTCTTTCATTTTCTCTACCAGAGCATATTTGTGTTTGCTAGGGACAGTTTCATTTATTCTCAAATAGGGGACAGATTGAAATGAAAATAATAATTAAAATCTTTTTTTAATTATGACAGAACAGTAAAGATTCAATTCTTTTGCTCTTTCTCCAACTTGCAGTGATCCAGGCCAGCCATACCCTCATTGATCAACATATTATTGATTTCTACCTTGCTAATTTCAGTGATTAGTTCTCAAGTCAATTCTTACTGGACCTGTATAACCATCTGAGACTCTTGGCTACAGCAACTGTTTGTTTGAGTTTCATAATTTTCTCTTTGCAGAGAATAGCATTGTTAGGCTATTTCTCTTCTAACTCACTGGCATGTTCTAGAGATATCTGTACTGCTTGAAGTGCACTGAAATTATAACTGTCATGTAACAATGATTGGTTTATGTTGCTTGATATATGCTAAAATATAGTCCAATTATAACTTGTGGCCTAGATGACTGTTAAGTAATTGTCAGATATATAAAGGGATTGTAAATATGTAGTATTACCCAGCCTGCCTGAAGATCTAGAGACACAGAAGAGTGTCACTAAATTTGTGGCTGAAAATATTAAAGATGAATATTTAGTCAGCATATTAGGCTATAGACAGACCTATGAACATGAATTGATGAGAATGTGTCAAAAGTACACAGAGATGATGTTGCATAGTGCAATCCAGGGGCAGGGGGCTGACTAGACAAATATGAACCAAAACCAAAATAAATAGATATTGCGTTTAAGAAATGCACAGGAATTTTTCTTTTTTTATTAGATATTTTCTTCATTTACATTTAAAATGTTATTCTGAAAGTCCCCTATACCCTCACCCCGCCCTGCTCCCCAACCCACCTAATCCCACTTCCTGGCCCTGGCATTCTCTTGTGTTGGGGCATATAATCTTTGCAAGACCAAGGGCCTCTCCTCCCAGAAGATGGCAGGCTAGGCCATCTTCTGCTACATGTGCAGCTAGAGACATGTGCTCTGGGAGTACTGGTTAGTTCATATTGTTGTTCCTCCTATAGAGTTGCAAACCCCTTCAGCTCCTTGGGTACGTTCTCTAGCTCCTCCATTGGGGGGCATGTGTTCCATCCAAAAGATGACTGTGAGCATCCACTTCTATACTTGCCAGGCACTGACAGCCTCACAAGAGACAGCTATATCAGGGTCCTGTCAGTATAATCTGGCTGGCATATGCAATAATGTGTGGGTTCGGTGGCTGTTAATGGGATGGATCCCTGGGTGGTGCAGTCTCTAGATGGTCCTTCCTTCCATCCCAGCTCCAAACTTTGTATCTGTAACTCCTTTCATGGGTATTTTGTTCCCCATTCTAAAGAGGAACAAAGTGTCCACACTTTGGTCTTCCTTCTTCTTGAGTTTCATATGTTTTGCAAATTGTATCTTAGCTATTCTAAGTTTCTGGGCTAATATCCACTTATCAGTGAGTGCGTAACATGTGTGTTCTTTTGTGATTGGGTTACCTCACTCAGGATAATACCCTCCAGATCCATCCATTTGCCTATCAATTTCATAAATTCATTCTCTTTAATAGGTGAGTAGTATTCCATTGTGTAAATGTACCACATTTTCTGTATCCATTTCTCTGCTGAGGGACATCTGGCTTCTTTCCAGCTTCTGGCTAGTATAAATAAGGCTGCTATGAACATAGTGGAGCATGTGTCCTTATTACCAGTTGGAACATCTTCTGGGTATATACCCAGGAAGGTATTGCTGGATCCTCCTGTAGTATTATGTCCAATTTTCTGAGGAATTGCCAGACTGATTTCCAGAGTGGTTGTACCAGCTTGCAATCCCACCAGCAATAGAGGAGTGTTCCTCTTTCTCCACATCCTTGCCAGCATCTGCTGTTACATGAATTTTTGTTCTTAGCCATTCTGACTGGCGTGAGGTGCAATCTCCGGGTTGTTTTGATTTGCATTTCCTTCATGATTAAAGATGTTGAACACTTTTGTAGGTGCTTCTCAGCCTTTCACATCCTTAGTTAGAGTCACACCAAGGTATTTTATATTGTTTGTGAGTATTGTGAAGGGTGTTTTTTGCCTAATTTCTTTCCCAGCCTGTTTATCCTTTGTGTAGAGAAAGGCCACTGATTTGTTTGACTTCATTTTATATCCAGCTACTGCACTGAAGCTGTTTATCAGGTTTAGGAGTTTTCTGGTGGAATTTTTAGGCTCACTTCTATATACTATCATATCATCTGCAAATAGTGATATTTTGACTTCTTCCTTTCCAATTTGTATCCCCTTCATCTCCTTCTGTTGTCTAAATGCTCTGGCTATGACGTTGAGTACTATATTAAATAGATAGAAAAAAAGGGGTAGCCTTGTCTATTCCCAGATTTTAGTGGGATTGCTTCAATTTTCTCTCCATTTATTTTGATGTTGGCTACTGGTTTGTTGTATATTGCTTTTACTATGTTGAGGTATGGGCCTTAAATTCTTGATCTTTTCAGGATTTTTATCATGAATTGGTGTTGGATTTTGTCAAATGCTTTCTCATCATCTAAAGAAATGATCATGTGGTTTTTGTTTTTGAATTAGTTTATATAGTGGATTACATTGATGGATTTCCATATATTAAACCATCCCTGCATCCCTGAGATAAAGCCTACTTGATCATGATGGATGATCATTTTGATGTGTTCCTGGATTTGGATTGTGAGAATTTTATTGAGTATTTTTGCATTGATATTCATAAGGGAAATTGGTGCGAAGTTCTCTTTCTTTTTTGTGTCTTTGCGTGGTTTAGGTATCAGAGTAATTGTGGCTTCATAGAATGAATTGAATAGAGTACCTTCTGTGTCTATTATTTGGAATAGTTTGAGGATAATTGGAATTAGGTCTTCTTTGAAGATATGATAGAACTCTGCATTAAACCCATCTGGTCCTGGGCTTTTTTTGGTTGGGAGACTATTAATGACTGCTTCTATTTCTTTTGGGGAAATGGGACTGTTAAAATTGTTAATCTGATCCTTATTTAACCTTGGTACCTGGTATCTGTCTAGGAAGTTGTCCATTTCATCCAGGTTTTCCAGTTTTGTTGAGTATGGCCTTTTGTAGTAGGATCTGATGATGTTTTGCGTTTCCTCAGGATCTGTTGTTATGTCTCCCTTTTCATTTCTGATTTTGTTAATTAGGATACTGTCCCTGTGCCCTCTAGTTAGTCTGGCTAAGGATTTATCAATCTTGTTGATTTTTCCCAAAGAATCAGCTCCTGTTTTGTTTGATTCTTTGAATAGTTCCTTTTGTTCCCACTTGGCTGATTTCAGTTTGATTATTTCCTGTCATCTACTCCTCTTGGGTGTCTTTTCTTCCTTTTGTTCTAGAGCTTTTAGGTGTGCTGTCAAGCTTCTAGTGTATTCTCTCTCTAGCTTCTTTTTGGTGGAATTCAGAGTATGAATTTTCCTCTTAGGACTGCTTTCATTGTGTCCCATATGTTTGGATATGTTGTGGCTTCACTTTCATTAAATTCTAAAAAGTGTTTAATTTCTTTCTTTATTCCTTGACCAAGTTATCATTGAGTACAATGTTGTTCAGCTTCCAGAATGTTGGCTATTATTTATGTTGTAATTGAAGAGCTACCTTAGTCTGTAGTGATCGATAGGATTTCTGGAATAATTTCAATATTTTTGTATCTGTTGAGGCCTGTTTTGTGACCAATTATATGGTCAATTTTGGAGAAAGTACCATGAGGTGCTGAGAAGAAGGTATATCCTTTTGTTTTAGGATAAAATGTTCTATAGATATCTGTTAAATCCATTTGTTTCATAATTTCTGTTAATTTCACTGTGTCTCTGTTTGAAGGACTTGATTCGTGGAAAGATATTGTGTGAAACTGATTTAATTTGAAAATCTTCTTTCTCATCTATACCTATTATCCTTAGGATTGGTCTTCTCATTGTGTTCTGGATTTCCTGGATTTTGTTTGCTTGTTTGTTTTGGTTTGGTTTTTTGTTGTTGGTTTTTTTTTTTTTTTTTTTTTTTGGTTTTTGAGCCAGGGTTTCTCTGTATAGCTTAGGCTCTCCTGGAACTCATTTTGTTGAACAGGCTGGCCCCCAACTCAGAAATCCTCCTGCCCCTGCCTCTGCTTCCTGAGTGCATGTGCCCACCAAGCCCAGCTTTTTTTTTTTTTCTGGATGTTTTGAGTTAGGATCCTTTTGCCTTTTGCATTTTCTTTGATTGTTTTGTCCATGCTTTCTATGAAATCTTCTACACCTGAGATTCTCTTTTCCATCTTTTTTAATCTGTTGCTGATGCTCACAACTATGATTCCTGATTTCTTTCCTAGGATTTCTATCTCCAGAGTTGTCTCCCTTGGGGTTTCTGTTAGTAAGATTCTTACATTTGCCTTTTGCCATCTGGTAATCTCTGGTGTTAGTTAGATATTCTAGCTGTCTCTGGCTGGAGCCTGTTCCTCCTGTGATGCTGTTAGCCTCTGTCAGCACTCTTTGGAGTCCAACTCTCTCCTCAGTCCCAGTGGTCAGAGCACTCTCTGCAGGCAAGCTCTCCTCTTGCAAGGAAGGTGCACAGAGGTCTGGATCTCAGATCCACCTTTTAGCTGAGGATGAAGGCCTGAAGTGTTCCTGCCCAAGCAGCTCTGTTGCTTCTGAGGCCCGTGTGCTGTCCTGTGTGGCTGTTCTCTGAGAGACCTGTGATACAAGATGGTGCTCTCACCTGAGTCTCGGGGTCAGAGCGCTCTCTGGAGGCCAACTCTCCTCACTGAACCTAAGATCCTGGGTGGCCTAGGGTGCTTGTGGTGGGTAGAGTCCTCTGGGGACCTTGGGGCCATCTGCTGAGTTTGTGCCCACGGTGGGGTGAGGCTTGCAATAACCAGAACCAGCAATTTTTCTAAATGATGTATCAGTCTAACAGAAACAATGATGGTAATTGTAATGGCCTTGGTCAATACTTTCTTTTTAAGAAGCAGGATGTCTCTTTGAGTAGACTGTATAAAGGAGTATTTTTTTCGAAATTTAAAAATGAAATGGGGTTAAATGGAGCTACAGGTAAACTAGTATAGTATCAGTCCTCATATGTGATCTATAGATAGTGTCTTCCCTTAATATGAGAAATTTCACCTCAGTTGACTTTTTAACTTTTTATAACTTATAAATTATTCAGTTTTATACATGTATTTAGTGCATTTGCATTATTGCCATGCTTCTCCAAACACACAACGTGAATTCTTCTAACTTTCTCTCCACTCTCTCTCATCTTTATAAAGTCCCTTTCCACTGCTTAGGGTTTTTTTTTTTTTCCTTTCTTTTTTTTTCTTTTCTTTTTGTTTTGTTTTGTTTTGTTTTGTTTGTTTGTTTTTTGTTTTTTGCCTGCCCAAGTTTAACTCTTGCCATCTATGTGTGCTTGAATTTAGAGCTTTCTACTGATTCCCAGAGAGGTTCTTCCTGTAGTTTCTTGTATTCTAATGCTAATAGGTTCCCCCAAAAGCTATTACAGCAAGATCTCTACAAGTAGCTTCTGGGATCCTGTCCTCAGTTGGTTCTGATTGGTAATAAAGATGCCAACTACCAAGAGCAGAACAGTGCAGTCAGAGGCAGGACTTTTGGATTCTGGGTCTTGGAACT
Organism: Mus caroli; assembly: GCF_978045245.1. Lineage (NCBI taxonomy): Eukaryota > Metazoa > Chordata > Mammalia > Rodentia > Muridae > Mus > Mus caroli. The sequence continues at coordinate 84,439,583 of NW_028227258.1, read as the reverse complement.
TGAAGGGAAGGAAGGAGAACCAAGATGCTGGGATAGTGTGGAGGAGAGGAGAGATTCACAGCCCAGAGGAAGTCCCAGTGGGGCAGCCATCTTGGTACAGAGCAACCAAGATAGAACATAGAAGTAGTAAATAATCACTCCGAGTTGGGATTAACTGCATGAAGGTCAGGCAGTGGCCCAGCTATTGAGCTCTATACCGTGTATTAAAATTAAAGGCTGTGTGTATGTGTTTCATTTGGGAATATAAAGCATTAAAGTGGGTAGGGAAACCACCCCTGGATTTTATTAATCAATAAATTAATTCAGCATTTCAGTTAGTAAATTATTGCAGACAATATCTGTTGCACATCCAGTTCAGTGGGGGAGGGGGCTTCATGAGCTATAATAGTCTATGCTTCCCCATCGTCTATATTGTAGGTAGCCATAGCTGCTGAGAGAAAATGATTTCTTTAGCTGTGTCACCTCTCAGAAAATACCATTTCACAGCCTTCCCCCCATCATCCAGATCTTACATTCTTTTTGCCCCCAATTATATGTTGTTGACTGAACCTTAGATGGACTCATGTCCTGTTTAGGGCTGAGAAAACTTACAAGTTTTTAAATATTTAAAATAATGCTTTTTAGAATGTAGTTGTGGTTTCAGAAGCTTGTAAATGAAAAATTTAAAAATATGTATAAGATAATGACTCACTTCTTTTTAATATATTTTATTACTTCTTTGAGAGTTCCACACATGCATATAATATAATTTGAATACATTCTTCCACTTTGTTTCCTTCCAAATCCGGTTAATTTCACTCACTACCTCCATAGTTCCTCCTGCATTATAATCCATAGCGTTAAAAATAACATATTACTTTAATATGTGTTCCACTAGAATTTGGTCATTCTACCAGAGCCAAGCCCTTTTTGAAAACTGAATCTCTTTTCCCAAGAAGGCATCAATTGTCACATGGTCCTCAGCTAGGGGTCAGAATACATGAGCTCCACCTGCAGGCATGTTAAAATGTTGATGACTTGGTTTGGTATAGGTTTCCTGCAGGCAAACATAGCTGCTGCGAACTCATGGAAGCAGGATTCTGTTATGTTCAACATATACGACTTTTGCCTCAGTGTTCTCTGACCTCTGGCTCTTTCAGCCTATTTACCATACTTCAACCATGGTCCCTGAGCCTTGTTTGTATATCTTGGGATACAAATGTCTCATTTATTCCTGAGTACTCCACAGGCAAATGCACTTTGACCAATATGAGCTTCTGGGTTAACTGCTGAACAGTGAACAAAGAACCTTCTCCAATTAGGTGTCAGAGCCAACTTCAACAAAATACATGACAAACACTTCTAAAAAATTTAACGGTCACTAAAAATATGGAGAGTCTGAAAAACTTTCACAATCAAGAAAGACTTCACGATGAAAGGCTACTAAATATTATTTGGAATTTTACCTGGAAACTTGGAATCTAGGAAACAAAAATTAAAGGCAGAAAATAGTTAAAGAATGTGTCAGAAATTGTTCATTATTTATGACTAATGTAGTGCGGCCATTTGAATAAGATTGTCACACATAGGCTCATGTGTTTCAATGCATTGTCACCAGGAAGTGAAGCTGATAGGATTAGAAAGATTATGGGGTGTGGCCTTGTTAGAAGAAGTGAGATGCTGCAGGTGGTCTTAATGTTTTCAATAGCTCTTCCCAGAACCAGTCTCTATCTCTTAACTCTTCTCCAACACCATGCAACCATGCCTGTCACAATGATCACTGCTATGATGATAATTGACTAAGTCCCTGAAACTGTAAGCAAGCACCCAATTAAATGATTCCCTTTCTAAGAATTCTCATAATCATGGTGTCTCTTTAAAGCTAGAAAATAGTAACTAAAAAATGTAGCATGTGTATAATATGGAAAGCCAAACATTGCATATATGGGAATACTTTCTGGGACATTGGAAATACCCAGTAATTTTGAGAATTCAAATAATTTTTAAAGCTTGTTTTAGAAATTGAACACAGATCTTTATTTTATGAAAGACTTAAATCAATCTGATATGCAAGAAGTGGCCCCCTGGGTTGTTAGCTTGTGTATGAAGTATACATGTGAGGCTCATTGTTAGCTATATACAACGTGAGGCTTGCTGTTAATCTGTGTGTGAACTAAAACATGTGCTTACTGTAGCTGTCTGGGCTTCTTGGATATCCCATAAATTCTGCTCAGACTTACAGGTAACAATACATATTCATGGTGTACAAGAAAGCATGGCTGAAGTGTCCAGATATTACTTTTGAGTTGTGAAATGAGCCCAATAGAAGAACTAATTCCTGGGAATTAGCATTGTTGAAAATTATTTATATTATGAGGGCACTATATTATGATATGAGAAAAGAAGGAGGAGGGGGAGGAGGAGAAGGAGAAAAGGAAGAAGAAGAAGAAGAAGAAGAGGAAGAAGAAGAAGAAGAAGAAGAAGAAGAAGAAGAAGAAGAAGAAGAAGAAGAAGAAGAAGAAGAAGAAGAAGAGGAAGAGGAAGAGGAAGAGGAAGAGGAAGAGGAAGAGGAAGAGGAAGAGGAAGAGGAAGAGGAAGAGGAAGAGGAAGAGGAAGAGGAAGAGGAAGAGGAAGAGGAAGAGGAAGAAGAAGAAGAAGAAGAAGAAGAAGAAGAAGAAGAAGAAGAAGAAGAAGAGGAAGAAGAAGAAGAAGAAGAAGAGGAAGAGGAGGAGGAAGAGGAGGAAGGAAGGAAGGAAGGAAGGAAGGAAGGAAGGAAGGAAGGAAGGAAGGAAGGAAGGAAGGAAGGAAGGAAGGAAGGAAGGAAAGAAAAGGCAAATGGGAAAGTGGAAAAGAACAGCATGTCCTAGAACTTGATATCTCATACTTGTAATACTTTCCTATTAGTTCTAAGAAACTGAGTAGGTAGATTTTTATCTCATTCCCCAAACACTAAATCTATACACTTGACCTCTGTCATTTAGAAGGATGCAAACCAGGTTCAGCACTGGAAACATCTGTATTTGAACATGTCCTTTAAAATGGTACACACAGTTCTCTCTCCACTTCATCACTTTATGAAGTGAGCTGTACAATTGAAGATTCAGATACATCTTTAGGGAAGAGAATGAAGTGATTTTTTATAATAGGAATAAAAGTCACAACCTCAGTAAAGTACTTCCTAAATCTAACTTGAGCTAGCTTTGTAAGAGACTACTAGTGAACTCTATTAACTGAATTTAGTTTGAAGATCATATGGAACTGCATTGTATTAGCAAAGATATTCAGGATCATGTATAGGACAATCTGAGGTGGTGGGAGAGTTACTGAGATCTGTATTTTGCACTCTGACATGATATTCTTGCAATTCTCCTAGGCATTAAGTAAGCTTTTTCTGATACAATTAGCACTTATAAATTCAAATTTTCATTTCAATATAAGATGATCTCAATTCAGAAGAAAATTCCAAACTCAGAAAATCTGCCCCAAGTTTAAAAAGAAAAAGAAACTGTACCTGAAGGAAAGGGAATATAAACCCTCAGATTGCTTATGGCTTTGATGTAGAAATGCTGTATTTTTAGTCTTGATAATGTTGGTAATGAGTATTCCAAGGTAGCATTTCAGGCCTTTCCTCTACATTGTATCTGTTTCCTTCATTTTTACTTTTAATAAAATGTATCATCAAAGAAACAAGTCAAGGAGAAAGAATGAGGAGAGCACTTTATCCAGTACTTTCATAGTATTTAAAAGGGGCTTGGACTTTGATCATTTCTCATTTGATCAAAGAGCATTTGCTTTCCTTTGAAGGAAACAGCATTCTAATAACACAGATCAAATTTGATTCACACATTTATTATACTTAAATAAAAGAAAATCTCCTTTTACAGTACAGTGCACTAATTCATATGACATGAACACAAACATATTTTGAATATCTGAGGTCTGCCTTGGATAAACAGATATAATACATCATAGGAAAATACAATGAAAAGAAAAGTAGATTTAAAAAGGTAATGCATTCATTATATAAGATTCACTACTGTGTGAATATTTTTCAGTAAATTAGGTTAATAACATTTTATTACTGTGAGGTAGTAATGATGAATATAACCTGAAATGTTCTTTAATAATTACAACTTTCTTGTGAAGAAACAACAACAACAACAAAAAAACAAAAAACAACAACAACAAACCCCTCATGCATGAGATTAGCCAAACTAAACTTGTATTCATCTCAATGAACATTTGCACAGTCAGGATAGTATTCTGATTCTGTGGCACCGCACACTAGATTTTGCATTTTTACTAACAATTATATTTTATGCTACTACAAAAGAATGAAAAGAAGACATAAGAGTCTTAAACTTGAAAATTAGTTTTACATTTTCTCTCATGTATCCATTACCAGAATTTGTTCTTCTTTATCTCCTAATATTTACATTTTCTTGTTTTCCTTTTTATATGTTACAGTGGATCCACCTGTAACTTTTTGTGCACACACACACGGGCACACGCAGGTGCACACTCGTGGGCACACACACACACACACACACACATACAGACACACAAACACACACAAATCTAGGATACAAGTGCCTCTTTATTTTGAGACTGTATAACCTTGTTTAATATTATACACCTTTAACTCTACAATTTTTTATTAGATATTTTCTATATTTACATTTCAAATGTTATACCCTTTTCTGGTTTCCCACCTAAAACCCCTATCCCATCCCCCTCTACCTAGTCACCAACCCACCCACTCCTGCTTCCTAGTCCTATTATTCCCCTACACTGGTGCATCTAGCCTTCACAGGAACAAGAGCCTCTTCTCCCATTCATGACCTACAAAGCTATCCTCAGCTACATATGTGGCTGGAGCCATGGGTCCCTACAAGTGTACTCTTTGGTTGGTAGTTTAGTCCCTGGAAGCTCTGGCAGTACTGGTTTGTTGATATTGTTGTTCCTCCTATGGAGCTGCAAACCCCTTCAGTTCCTTGGGTCCTTTCTCTAGCTCCTCCATTGTGGACTCTGTGCTCAGTTCAATGGATGGCTCAGAGCATCCACTTCTGTATTTGTCAGGCACTGACAGAGCCTCTCAGGAGACAGCTATATCAAGCTCCTGCCAACTAGCACTTGTTGGCATCGACAAGAGTGTCTGGTTTGGGTGATAGTATGTGGGGTGTATACCTAGGTGGGGCATCTGGATGGCCTTTTCTTCAGGCTTTGCTCCACACTTTGTCTCTGTATCTCCTCTAAAGGTTATTTTGTTCCCACTTCTAAGGACTGAAGTATCCACACTTTGGTCTTCCTTCTTCCTGAGCTTCATGTGGTGTGTGAATTGTATCTTGGGTATTCCAAGCTTCTGAGTTGATATCCATTTATCAGTCAGTGCATACCATGTGTGTTCTTTTCTGATTGGGTTACCTCACTCAGGGTGATATTATCTAGTTCCATCCATTTTCCTAAGAATTTCATACATTCACTCTTTTTAATAGTTGAGTAGTACTCCATTGTGTAAATGTACCACATTTTCTGTATCCATTACTCTGTTGACAGACATCCAGGATATTCCAGCTTCTGGCTAGTATAAATAAGGCTACTATGAACATAGTGGAACATGTGTCCTTATTACATGTGGGATAGTCTTCTGGGTGTGTGCCCAAAAGTGTCCTCTTATTGCTGGGTCCTCACTTAGTACTCTGTCCAATTTTTTGAGGAACAAACAGATTGACTTCCAAGAAGGTTGTACCAGCTTGCAATTCTACCAGCAATGGAGAAGTGTTCCTCTTTTTCCATGTCCTCACCAGCATCTGCTTTCACATGAATTTTTGATCTTAGACATTTTGACTGTTGTGAGGAGGAATCTCAGGGTTGCTTTGATTTGCATTTCCCTGATGTCTAAAGATGTGGAACATTTCTTTAGGTGCTTCTCAGCCATTAAGTATTCCTCAGTTGAGAATTCTTTGTTTAGCTCTAAATCTCATTTTTAATAGAGATTAAAATTGTTTGGTTCTCTGGAGTCTAACTCCTTGAGTTCTTTGTATATATTGGGTATTAGCCCTCTATCAAATGTAAAAGAGTTGGTAAAGATCTTTTCCTGATCTGTTGTTTGCCATTTTGTGCTATTGACAAAGTCCTTTGCCTTAGAGAAGCTTTGCAATTTTATGAGTTCCCATTTGTCAGTTCTTGATCTTAGAGCATAAGCTATTTGCGCTCTTTTCAGGAAAATATCCCCTGTGTGCTTGAAGCTCTTCCTGACTTTCTTTTCTATTACTTTCAGTGTATCTGTTTTTATGTGGAAGACCTTGATCCACTTGGGACTTGAACTTTGTAAAGGAGATAAGAATGGATTGATTTGCATTCTTCTACATGCTAACATCCAGTTGAACCAGCACCATTTGTTGAAAATGCTATTTTCAATGACTGGTTTTAGATCCTTCGTCAAATATCAAGTGACAATAGGTGTGTAGGTTAATTCCTAAATTTTCAATTCTGTTCTATTGATCTAACTGCCTGTCATTGTATCAATACTGTGTAGTTTTTAATCTCAATTGCTCTGTAGTACAGCTTGAGGTCAGGGATAGTGATGATCCCAGAAGTTCTCTGATTATTGAGAATTGCTTTCACTATCCTGGGTTTTTTGTTATTCCTGATGAATTCGAAAATTATTCCCTCTAACTCTATGAAGAATTGAGTTGGAATTTAGAGGGGGATTTCATTGAATCTGTAGATTGCTTTTGCCAAGATGGCAATTTTTTTACTATATTAATCCTGCTAATCCATGAGCATGGGAGATCGTTCCATCTTCTGATATCTTCTTCAATTTCTTTCTTCAGAGACTTGAAGTTCTTGTCATACAGGACTTTTACTTGCTTAGTTAGAGTCACACCAAGATATTTTATACTGTTTCTGACTATTGTGCTGTTTCTCTAATTTCTTTCTCAGCCTGTTTTTCCTTTGATTAAAGGAAGGCTACTGATTGTTTGAGTTAATTTTATATCCAGCTACTGCACTGAAGCTGTTTATCAGGTTTAGGAGTTCTCTGGTGTAATTTTTACTGACTCTTAAGTATACTATCATACCACCTGCAAAAAGTGATATTTTGAATTCTTTCCAATTTGTACCCTTTTGACCTCCTTTTGTTGTCTAATTGCTCTGGGTAGGACTTTGAGTACTATATTGAATAGGGAGAGAGAGAGAGAGAGAGAGAGAGAGAGAGAGAGAGAGAGAGAGAGAGAGAGAGAGAGAGAGAGAGAGTAGTCTTGCCTAGTCCCTGATTTTATTGGTATTGCTTCAAGTTACTCTCCAATTAGTTTGATGTTGGCTACTGGTTTACTGTATATTACTTTCACTATGTTTAGGTATGGGCCTTGAATTCCTGATCTTTCCAGGACCGTTATCATAAATGGATGTTGGATTTTGTCAAATGCTTTCTCAGCATCTAAAGAGTTGATCATGTGTTTGTTTTTCTTTGAGTTTGTTTATATAGTGGATTGCATTGAAGGATTTCTGTATATTGAACCACCCCTGCATCACTGGGATGAAGCCTACTTGATCATGGTGAATGATTATTTTGATGTGTTCTTGGATTCTGCTTGTGAGAATTTTATTTTGTATTTTGCATCAATATTCATAAGGGAAATTGGTCTGAATCTCTCTTTCTTTGTTGTGTCTTTGTGTGGTTTAGGTAGGAGTGTAATTGTAGCTTTATAGAATGAATTGGGTATTGTTCATTCTGTTTCTACTTTGTGGAATAGTTTGAAGAGTATTAGTATTCAGTCTTCTTTGAAGGTCTGATAGAACTTCACTAAACTCATCTGGTCTTGGGCTTTTTGGTTGGGAGACTATTAATGAATGTGTCTATTGCTTTGAGGCTTATGGAACTCTTTAGATAGTTTATATGATCCTGATTTAATTTTAATTCCTGGTATCAGTCTAGAAAATTGTCCATTTTATCCAGACTTTCCAGTTTAGTTGAGTATAGGCTTTTGTAGTAGGTGCTGATGATGCTTTGGATTTCCTTGGTTCCTGTTGTTATGTTTCCATTTTCATTTCTGATTTTGTTAATTTAGATACTGTCTCTATGCCCTCTGGTTAGTTTGGTAAGGATTTATCTATCTTGTTGATTTTCTCAAAGAACCAGATCCTGGTATTGATGACTCTTTGTATAGTTCTTTTTGGTTCTACTTGGTTGACTTCATCTCTGAGTTGACCATTTTTTGCCCCCTACTCGTATAGGGAGTATTTGCTTCTATTTGTGCTAGAGCTTTCAGATGTGCTGTCAAGCAGTTAGTGTATGATCTCTCCAATTTTCTTTTGGAGGCACTCAGAGCAATGAATTGTTCTCTTAGCACTGGTTTTATTGTGTCCCATAAGTTTTGGAATGTTGTTCAATCACTTTCATTAAATACTAAAAAGTCTTTAGTTTCTTCCTTTACCTATTCCTTGACCAAGTTATCATTGAGTAGAGTACTGTTCAGCTTCCATGTATATGTAGGCTTTCTGTTGTTTTTTGCTGTTATTGAAGACCTGCCTTAGTCCATGGTGATCTGATAGGATGCATGGGAGTATGTCAATCTTCTTGTATCTGTTGATGCCTGTTTTATGACTAGTTATATAGTCAGTTTCAGAGAAGGTACCATAAGGTGCTGAGAAGAAAGTTTATTCTTTTGTTTTAGGATAAAATTATATATATAAAATATATATATATATTATATATATATACATATACATATATATATATAAATCCATTTGGTTCATAACTGCTGTTAGCTTCTCTGTTTTGCTGTTTAGTTTCTATTTCCATGATCTGTCCATTGATGAGGGTAGGGTATAGAAGTCTCCCACTATTATTGTGTGTGGTTCAATGTGTGCTTGAGCTTTAGTAAAGTTTCTTTCAGGAATGTGAGTGCCCTTGCATTAGGAGCATAGATGTTCAGAATTGAGAGCTCTTCTTGGTAATTTTTTCCTTTGATGAGGATGAAGTGTCCTAGCTTATCTTTTTTGATAACTTAAGGTTGAAAATCGATTTTATTTGATATTAAAAATTGCTATCCTAGCTTGTTTCTTGGGACCATTTGCTTGGAGGATTTTCTTTCCAGCCTTTTACTCTGAGGAAGTGTCTGTCTTTTTGACTGAGGTGGGTTTCATGTATTCAAGAATGTGTTGGGTGCTGTTTATGTATCCTGTCTGTTATCCATGTCATTTATTGAGGAATTGATTTCATTGATATTAAGAGATATTAAGGGAAAGTGATTATTGCTTCCTGTTATTTTTATCGTTAGAGGTGGAACTATGTTTATGACTATCTTCCTTTTGGTTTGTTAAAATATTATTTTCTTGTCCACCCACCCCCCTTGGGTGTAGTTTACCTCCTTGTGTTGTAGTTTTCCATTTATTATCCTTTAAATGTCTAGATTTGTGGAAAGATATTGTGTAAATTTGTTTTTGTATAGGAATATCTTGGTTTCTTCATCTATAGTAATTGAGAGTTTTGCTAGGTATAGTAGCCTGGGCTGGCATTTGTGTTCTCTTAGTGTCTGTATGACAATTGCCCAGAATCTACTGGCTTTTATAGTCTCCAGTGAGAAGTCTGGTGTAATTCTGATAGGTCTTCCTTTATATGTTACTTACTCTTTTTCCCTTACTGCTTTTAATATTCTTTCTTTGTTTAGTGCATTTGGTTTTTTGATAATATGTGATTGGATCCATTTCTTTTCTGATACAATCTATTTGGTGTTCTGCAGGCTTCATGTATGTTCATGGGCATCTCTTTATTTTTACGTTAGGGACAGTTTCTTCTATAATTTTGGTGAAGATATTTACTGGTCCATTATGTTGGAAATATTTGCTCTCTTTTATACCTATTATACTTAGGTTTGGTCTTCTCATTGTGTCCTGGATTTCCTGGATGTTTTAGGTTAGAAGCTTTTTGTATTTTGCATTTTGCATTTTCTTTGACTGTTATGTCAATGTTTTTTTCTATATTATCTTCTACACCTGAGATCCTTTCTTCTATTTCTTTATTCTGTTGGTGATGCTTGCATCCTTGACTCCTGATCTCATTCCTAGGTTTTCTATCTCCAGGGTTGTCTCCCTTTATGATTTTTTAATTGTTTCAACTTCCAGTTTTAGATTCTGGATGGTTTTATCTATCCATTTCCTCCACCTGTTTGGTTGTGTTTTCCTGTAATTCTTTAAGGGATTTTTGTGTTTCCTCTTTAACACTTCTACCTGTTTACATTTGTTCTCCTGTATTTCTATGAGGGAGTTATTTATGCCCTTCTTAAAGTCCTCTATCATCATCATGAGATGTGATTTTCAGTCTGAATCTTGCTTTTTAGGTATGTTGGGGTATCCAGGACTTGCTGTGGTAGGGGAACTGGGTTCTGATGATTCCAAACAGCCTTGGTTTCTGTTGGTAAGGTTCTTGTACTTGCCTTTCGACATCTGGTTATCTCTGGTATTAGTCTTGCTGTCTCTAGCAGGACCTGCATACAGATGGCTGTGGAACAGCCTTAGTTCCCGGGTGCAGATGGTGACTGGAAGGATCCTGTTCCATCTGCTCCACTGTTGCTGTGCCATGTTCTCTCCTGGTTGATCCTGCTTTAGACAGTTATTGTAGAGAAAGTGAAGATCTCATCTCTTTGTCTGGGAGTGAGAGTACTCCTGGGAGACCAGCTTTCTCCTGGAGGAACCCATGCCCAGTGGGCAGTGGAACAGCCTCCACAAATTTTTCTGCTAATTATTTTTTTCTTTAGAATTGCATAGTGTTAAATTTTTGTATATGTACCAAACTTTCATTATCCACTCATCTGTTGATGATCAAGTAGGGTGGTGATATTTCCTGAATTAGTGAAAACAGTAGTAAAGAAAAAAAAAAAACCTGCTAGTGTGAAGTATCTCTATGGTAAGGTAGGGGCTTCTCTATGCTTACACCCTGGAGTAAAAGTTAGCCATTCTATTTTTACTTTTTTAGAAGCTCCAAACCAATTTCCATAATACCTGTATTAATTTTCTCTCATACCAGCAAAGGATAAGGATTTCTCTCTCTCTTCATCCACTCTAAGATTTGTTTATAGATTTCCTGATAATAGCCATTCTGGCTGGGTTGTAGTAGCTTCTCAAAGGAATTTCAATTTGTATTTTTCTCACAGATCTGGATCTGGAACACTTTTAAAATAGTTATTAGCCATTTTCAGCCATTTTTGTTTCTATAAAAAAAACTATTTAATTCATTAATTGATTTGTTGTTTGGTTGTTTTCTTTCCTTGGTGTTTAATTTCTGCAATTAATTCTAAGTCCTGAAAATTATCCCCTTGTCTAAAGTATAGCTGGTAAAGATTTTCTCTCATTCTGTGAGCCATTTGTTTGCTATACTGATAGTTTCTTTTGCTGCACACATTTTTTTAAAACATCACAATGCCCCATCTGTTAACAACTGTGGCTGTTTTCTATGCTGCTGAAGTTCTCTTCAGAAAGTCTGTACCTATCCCAGTGAGTTAAAGAGTATCCCCCATGTTTTCTTCTAGGCATTTCAGGTTTTCAGATTTTAAATTAAAGTCTGTAATCCATTTTGAATTGATTTTTGTTCCAGGGGAAATATATGAATATAATTTCATTCTTCTAAGGTAGAAAACCAGTTTTACCAGCACCATTTGTTGATCAGGCTGTCTTTCTTTTAATGCGTGTTTTTGCTAACATTGCCAAAAGTTTTATTTCCAGGCCCTTTATTTTATCCTATTGGCCAAACTATATCTATTTTCATGCCAGTACCAGGAAGCTAAATATGACATTTACTGTGATATACATGTTCTTTTACTGTCTTCTTACTATTACTTGTTAATTATGCTCTATAACACACTCTAATGGAATGCTTATGGCATCTTTAAATTTATTATGTTTTCTACCTTTGGCTTTTCTACTATGAAATAAGTAAAATATTATAATAGATAAAATATTTTTACATACAGTTTCTCCAAAATCTAAAAATTAAAAATAGAAGAAAGGCCAAAGCCTTTCTAGGTCTAGAAAATGCTGCTGGGACTGAAAGAAAGGAAATTACTTTGAAAACAGTTTGGTGATTGCTGAAAACATTAAAATAGATTATTATAATTGAATAATTTGACCATTCCTAATACTCAAACAAAGGTGAAGACTTATTTTTACACAGATCCAGGCATGACTTTCAAGCCAATATTCATAATAGTCCAAAATGTAGAGAGAACAGAATGTCCAAAATCTAATACATGATCATACAGCATGCAGTGTATGTATACAATATTCTTTGGGTAATTAGAAGACTCAGTTGTCACATTCCACAAAAATGTATGAATTTCACAATGACTCTGCTAAGCAGAAGACATCATAAATGGCTACCTACTGTGTTGTATCATGGCATGAAAAATGTAGGATATATATATATATATATATATATATATATATATATATATATACAGTGTGTGTGTGTGTGTGTGTGCATGCTGTGTGACCTTCTAGTGTCTCTGCTCATAAGCCCTCATGACAGGACTTATTACTTATATCACAGACTCTCCAGGAAAATTTGGGCTTATAGAAACCAGCCAGGTAACTAGTTTTGAGTATATGACAGTGCTGTTGCTGAGTCCAGAAACTATGTGGTTATTCATGATCAGTGTCAGTATTACTTGAATAATTTCATCTCATGTGAAAGAATAGTGACTAAGATATTTGCCCTTGCTCAGCTACTGAACAATGGTGAAAGAAACTGAAAGTAGAGATAACCAAGAAAGGTCTAGAATATGTAACTAAACTGAAGCTTCCTTCTTTGTACACACAACTCTAAATATTCCTGAAATATTTTATTGTGCATTTTAAATGTAAATTTAATGATATAACAACATATCAAATAATAATATAAAAGTATACTTTAACAGCTTTTATATTAAACCTAAGAAACGCAAACTCTTGGAAAAGAGGTAGGTAAACAAGAATGGTACCCAGTGCCAAAAGCATACACAATGAGAAAGCATCTTTGAAAATAACTTACACATGTCTTTTCACTGAAAATATTAGCTTTCTATGATTATAATATTCACCTCACTGCATGAGGTACTGTAATGGGAGAATTCACTTGATGATTCTCTATTTATTTTTAATGTATTTTTTTTTCTATTTCTAATTTTAGTAAGGTTCATGGTGGGTACTGCTTGGAAAGATACAATTTTTCATAATTCCAATGTCCTAGCTAGTATAAAAGATATATAATCACTTCAAATTCATATAAATATGTATTCAATACTATGTATGTAAATCTGATCACTGCATATTAGTCTATTTGCATTATATACTAGTAAACTATAATTATTATTGTTTTGCTTTAGTTTTGAATAATTGTGTTCAGATGAAGAAGGTAATTTATAAGGAGTTCACTACTTACATTATCATATAACCTTTAATTGTTCTTCAGACAATTGATCAAATCAGTGAAAATTTTCATATCTTTCAGTCCAAGTAAATCAAGTTTGGATATTAGAGTGGATACATTACATTTTGGCTAATTAGTCAATGATATTTATAATGTAATTTTAAGAATTTAATTACTGAGGAAGTTCTATTCCCAGGTGCTCTACCATGCTCAGGTTCACAGGTAAGGACCCACATCTGCACCAATACCCAGAGTAATTGGGAACCTCAGAGATCCAGGGACACAGAACCCCCACCAGACCAGGGGCACGGGTTCCTTCCTTTCTGAACCTGTACCTGGAGCAGACCTGGGGTGCTGGCTCTGCATCCACTCTTACTCTTACTCTTGCATCCGGGCTCCTCCCAGAGGGAGCCTGACTCAGAGGGGCTCTGAAACACCCAGGATCACAGGATCCCAGGATCATAGAGGAAGCTCAACTTCCAGAAGATCAGACAAACCCAGGAGCATGAACTCTGCCACACTCAAGATCACAGCTGAGGCCATAACATGTTTCCCAACACCCAGCATAACTGGGACACCCCCACAGGAACTAGAAAAAACAAACCCCCTCACAGTCAGAGGCCCTGCTTCCTTCTAGCTTGCACCTGTACCTGAAGCAAGCCCAGGTATCTGGCTCCCCATCAATCCCTGCAACAACCAGAGAAAGCTTGACTACCAAGAGTTCTGAGAGGAAAAATCTTAGCTATGAGTGCCTCCAAAAAGAAACTGGAGAAAGCACACACTAGCAGCTTAACAGCACACCTGAAAGCTCTAGAACCAAAGAATAAAATACACCCAATATGAGTAGAAGGCAGAAAATAAACAAATCAGGGCTGAAGTCAAGCAAATAAAAACAAAAAGAAATAAACAAAGAATCAACCAAACAAGGAGCTGGTTCTTTGAGAAAAATCAACAAGATAGAGAAACCCTTAGCCAGACTAACCAGAGGGCACAGAGACAGTTTCCAAATTAACAAATTCAGAAATGAAAAGGGAGACATAACAAAATAAACTGTGAAAATTAAAAAAAAAAAAAGTGTGGTGGCGCACACCTCTAGTCCCAGCTCTTGGGAGACACAAGCAGCCAGATTTCTGAGTTTGAGGCCAGCCTGGTCTACATAGTGAGTTCCAGGACAGCCAGGGCTACACAGAGAAACTCTGTCTTGAAAAAAAAAAATGAAACAAAACAAAACAAAATCAGACACTACTATAGAAACCTATATTTAACAAAACTGGACAGTCTGGATGAAATGGATAATTTTCTAGACAGGTACCAAAGTTAAATCAGGATCAGATAAATCATCTAAATATTTCAATAACTCTAAGAGAAATAGAAGTAGTCATTAAATGTCTCCCAACCAAAAAGAGTTCAGGACCAGATGGGTTTAGTGGAGAATGATATCCAACCTTCAAGGAAGATTTAATACCAATACTCTTAAAGCTATCCCGCAAAATAGAAACAGAATGAACACAACACAATTTTTTCTATGAAGCCTCAATTACCCTTATACCTAAACCACACAAAGACTCAAAGAAGAAAGAGAAATTCAGACCAATTTCCCTTATGAACATCAGTGAAAAAAATACTTAATAAAGTTCTTACAGACCATGTCATCAAAGTAGCTGAATATAAAATTAACTCAAGCAAATCAGTGGCCTTCCTCTACACAAAGAATAAAAAGGCTGAGAAAAACTTAGGAAAACAATACCCTTCACAATAGTCATAAATAGCATAAAATACCTTGGCTTAACTCCAACTAAGGAAGTGAAAATTTTATATCACAAGAACTTCAAGTCTCTTAAGAAGGAAATCAAAGAATATGTAAGATGATTACAAAGATTGCTAAAACTATCAGAGAAAAAACAGCATTTTCAACAAATGGTGCTGGTTTAACTGGTTCAGCATGTAGAAGAATCCAAATCAATCCATTCTTACCTCCTTGTACAAAGCTCAAGTCCAAGTGGGTTAAAGACCTCCACATAAAACCAGATACACTGAAGGTAAAGAAAATAAAGTGGGGAAGAGCCTCAAGCACATGAGCACAGGGGAAATTTTCCTGAACGGAACACCAATGGCTTATGCCCTTAGATCAACAATAGACAAATGGGACCACAAAAAAATTGCAAAGCTTCTGTAAGGCAAAGGGCACTCTCAATAGGACAAAATAGCAAAGGATACTGTCAATAAGACAACCAACAGATTGAGAAAAGATCTTTACCAATCCCACATCTGGTAGAGGGCTAATATTCAGTATATACAAAGAACTCAATAAGTTAGACTCTGGAGAATCAAATAACCCTATTAAAATGGGGTACAGAGCTAAACAAAGAATTCTTAACTGAGGAATACTTAATAGCTGAGAAACACCTAAAGGAAATGTTCAAGACCCTTAATCATCAGGGAAATGCAAATCAAAATAAGCCTGAGATTTTACCTCACACCAGTCAGAATGGCTCAGATAAAAAACTCAGGTGACAGCAGATGCTGGAGAGGATGTGGAGAAAATGAAACATTCCTCCATTGTTGGTGTGATTGTAAGCTGATACAACCACTCTGGAAATCAGTCTGGCTGTTCCTCAGAAAATTGAACATATTACTACCTGAGGGCTCAGCAATAACACTCCTGGGCACATATCCAGAAGACTATCCCACATGTAATAAGGACACCTGTTCAACTATGTTCATAGCAACCTTATTTATAATAACCAGAAGCTGGAAAGAGCCTAGATGTCCTTCAGCAGAGGAATGGATACAAAAAAAATGTGATACATTTACACAATGCAATACTGCTCAGTTATCAAAAACAATGACTTCGTGGAATTCTTAGGCAAATGGATGGAACTAGATAATATCATCCTGAATGAGGTAATTCAGTCACAAAAGAACATGCATTATATGCACTCACTGACTAGTGGATATTAGCCCAAACTCTCAGAATACCCAAGATACAATTCGTAGATGACATGAAGATCAAGAAGAAAGACCGAATTGTGGATGCTCCAATGCTTCTTAGAAGAGGGAACAAAATACTCATGGGAGAAATATGGAGACAAAGTGTGGAACAGATACTGATGGAATGGCCATCTAGAGACTACCCCACTTTGGGATCCATCCCATGTATAGACATCAAACCCAGACACTATCTGGAATATCAAGAAGTGCTTGCTGACAGGATCCTGATATAGCTCTCTCCTGAGAGGTTCTGCCAGAGCCTGCCAAATACAGAGGCAGATGTTAACAGCCAACCATTGGACTGAGCATGGCGTTCCCAATGGAGGAGTTCGAAACAGGACTGAAAAGCTGAAGGTGTTTTCAACCCCATAGGAAGAACAACAATATCAACCAACCAGATGCTCCAGGGTCCTAAGGACTAGACCATCAACCAAAGAGTATACATGGACTCTGAGTGCCATTAGAAAGAATGTACCAGACAACCTTAGGAAATAGGAGGTTGAAGGGACCCCTCCCCCCAGAATGCACCAGAGACTTGGGAGGTAAGAGACTCGCAGAACTCAAAGGGAGGGGCATTAGATGAAATGCCTGACAGTAGGGAGAGGGAACTTATAGAGCCCATCTCCAGCAGGAAGACAGGAGAACATCAAATCAGGGATGGGGCTGCCATCCCACAGTCACATCTCTGACCCATAATAGTTCCTGTCTGAAAGAATTACAGGAATGGAAATGGATAGGAACCTGAGGAACAGACGGTCCAGCAACAGGTCCAAACTGGGAGCCAACTCATGGGGAGGTTCCAAGGCCTGACGCTATTACTGAGGCTATGGAGCATTCACAAAAATGGATATATCATGACTGACTTCTGAAAGACCCAAGAAGCAGCAGAAGGAATCAGATGCAGGTATTTGCACCAACCAATGGACAGAAGCAGCTGAACCCTGTTGTTGAATTAGGAAAGGCTGAAAGAAGCTGAAGAAAAGGGCAATCCTGTAGGAGAACCAGCAGGCTCAATTCATCTGGACCCCAAGATCTCTCAAACACTGGACCACCAAACAGACAGCATACACCAGCTGATATGAGTCTCCCAACACACATACAGTAGAGGACTTCTGGGTCTGTGTTCATTCAGAGATGATGTACTTAATCTTTAAGAGACTGGAGTCCCTAGGGAGTTTGGAGGTCAGGTGGGCTGGGAAGTGGGCATCCACAAGGAGATAGGGTGGGGTAGGGAGGAGGTATGGAATGTGGAGCATTCGGAGGGTGGAGGGGGAGTAGAGAATGGAATATGGAGTGTAAAAAAATAAATTAAATGTTGGAACATCTTCTGTGTATATGCCCAGGAGTGATATTGCTGGGTCCTCAGGTATTACTATGTTCAATTTTCTGAGGAACCACCAAACTTATTTCCAGAGTGGTCATACCAGCTTGCAATCCTACCAGCAATAAAGGAGTGTTCATTTTTCTCCACTAGCATCTGCTGTAACCTGAGTTTTTGATCTTAGCCATCCTGACTGATTTGATGTGGAATTTCAGGGTTGTTTTGGTTTGCATATCCCTTGATGACTAAGAATGTTGAACAATTTTTAGGTGCTTCTCAGCCACTCAGTATTCCTAACTTAATTCTTTGTTTAGCACTGTACCCCATTTTTATTAGGGTAATTTGTTTCTCTGGAGTCTAACTTCTTGAGTTCTTTGTATATGATAGAGCTGTCTCCTGGAAGGCTCTGCCAATGCCTGACATATATAGAAGTAGATGCTCACAACCATCCATTGGACTGAACACAGGGTCCTCAATGAAGGAACTAGAGAAAGGACCCAAGGAGTTGAAGGGATTTGCAGCGCTATGGAAAAACAACAATATGAACCAACCAGTACCCCCAGAGCTACCATGGTCTAAACCACCAACCAACAAGTACACATGGTGGGAATGATGGCTCTAGCTGCATATGTAGCAGAGGATGGCCTAGTCAGACATCAGAGGAAGGAGAGGCCCTTGGTCCTGTGCCGGCTCTATGCCCCAGGGTAGGGGAATGCTAGGGCCAGGAATTGGGAGTGGGTGTGTTGGTGAGCAGGGGGAGGGGATAAAGGGGGGAGGTTTTCAGAGGGGAAACCAGGAAAGCAGGTAATATTTGAAATGTAAATAAAGATAATACCCAATAAAAGAAAAAAAAATTAAATTACAAGTAAGAGAAAGTAGAAATAGACTTAATATGTAGATATCAAAGTTGGCTATAGTTGTCATTAATAAGAAAATACTTTGAAGCTGAAACACAAACATGATTTCAATAAAATGCACCTCCAGTTATTTACTTCCTACCTTACTCTTTCCCTCAATGCCCTATCATGTGCAGCTCTCAGCTGAGGTTCATGGACAGCTGCTAGAAGGTACTATCAAGTTTCTTTAATATGTCTCCCTCCTTGGGGGTCCTCTTCTTTGTCTTAGTCACCAGGATCTTGCCTCTTGTTGTTCAGTCTCTTAAGAGTTCCATGATGCTCCATGTTTACCCAAATCAGCTGATTAGGGATCTCAATGGCATTTACAAAATGTCAGTTACCATTTAACACAGTCTTGGGTATGATAACTACCATATTCAATTTACACTCATGGTGACAGGATTGATTAGGTGGAGGTTATTTTTAAATTTTGTATGCCACATTGGAATTAAAGTAATTGTTATATATAAAACTTTCCCAGTAAATTTTTCCATATAAATTGTGGGTACTTGGTACCACTATCAGTTTCATTGCTCTCAATTGTAAATTATATAAACATTGGAAGTAACTTATGCTTTTTTGAAATTTATATTGTAGAAAACAACTCATTTTAGAGATCATATAAAATATTCTCATGTCTTTTAACTAAAAAAGACTGACAAAATATCTGAAATATCAGTTCCACTTTATCTCTATTTTTAACTCATGGTCTTTCTACTTGAGTGATTTGTTCATCCGCTTCCCTAGGGGGCCAAGAAAATTATATTTGTAAGATGCTGCAAAAGGAAACTTACATGGCCTTCAAGTGCAAGCTACATTATTTATCATCAGATCAATGTTCTGGCAGTGTTGCTTGTAAGTAGATATACTGATTTAATCTTAAGATCAGTCAGGTGAGCCCAGTTTGCCTTAGGCAAAGGATAAGGAATGTATCTAACTTTCCTAATACTTTAGAAGGCAAGTTTATTGAAGAAAATACTCAGTGTTTCATCAGTCGTTAACAAATGTTACTTACTTCCTTACTCAATATAATTAAATTTAAAAATTTACTTTTAGCCAAAATTATACTCTATAACAAAGGCAATACAATTCTGGCAATGAAGAGATTCTCTAGGAAAAGACACTTTCTTTCTCAGAATGTAAGCTGATTAATTTTGCACCAGTACTATGAAATGCCTCCTTTACTGTCCACCTTCTCTTGTCAGATGTTTATCTTTATTTCTACTGTCAGTAAATTGTTTAATAGTATTAACTCAACCTGAGATTAAATCGATTCACTTAATGAAAGCATGTAGAAGAAAATCAATAGTGTTCATGGAAAAGATTAGAGAATGTAAATACAAAATATACCAAATTAGAGAGAATGTCAAGGGCAAAGCCAGCAACCATGGAGAGTTCATTTTGATGGAAAGAGTACTTGTGACTTTTCTGTGTTAGGAACAAGAATTTTTGTTTCTATTTTCTTTCAAAGAAATCAGATGACCCAGCATGGCAATAGTAAAACTATCACATGATGTCAGAGGCTAGGCTTTCTATTCTGTCCATTGGTCTAGCTTTCTAAACTTCTACAGATTCCATATTGTTTATTTGATATAGTCAACTACCTTAATGTGAGCAGTTCAATCACCCACTCATGGCTCCTTTATTTAACACTTTCGATATTTCCATATATTAAATAATAACTTCAACATGATGATTTTCAAAGGAATAAAATTATGCTGTGAGTTTGGTTGGGATTTTCTTGACTTTGTAAGTAATGGGAAATAGTTATGATAGTAACTATTGTATGCATCCTTTCATGGTTTTTGAATCTCTTTAACTGACTTCAGCAACAGATTATATCTTGAGCTATTGGAATAATTGTATTATTAAAGCTAGTAAATAAATATTGCCATGTAACTTATTTTTTGAAGTGTTGTAGTTTGAACTCAGGTACTCCTATTAGCCAAGATATTCTCTTCACTATGTCAAAGCTTCATTTTCTAGTGTTTCTAGAAATCTGTTTGTACTATCTGCATATAATAACAATGCTATTTTTCCCATATAATCCTTGTTTTGTTTATTTTATATTTTTCGAATTGCACTAGTTACAAGCTACGTTATGGAGTAGAAATAATAAATGAGCCATCGTTGTGACACTTGTTATCACTAGTATATCATCATATATTGTGGCCTCCCTTCCCCCCAGCCTGGAACCTGCCTGCTCAAGGGTGGAGCTACCGGCTCATTCGTCCTGCCACGCCCACTGCTGGAACCTGCCCTCTGCTGCCTGGAGGCACACACGTGTTCGTCCTGCTACTGGACCCTGAGTTACTTGGCGGGAAATTGGGTTCCCTCCCCCTTCCTTTATAAACTGAGTGTCTGGAAATATTAAATTGAGTCTTGATCAGAATGTTGTCTTGACTCCATTGTTTCTTCCGCCCCGACTAGTTTCCTCTCTTTCAGCCTGAACTGCCATTCTCAGTTGAACCGTTCGGACCGCGGGCGGGCCGCAACAGTTGGCGCCCGAACAGGGACCTGAAGAATGGCAGAGGGATGTTAAGAGAAACGACTGCTGTGTGGAGCTCCACAAGAAAGGAAAGAATCTTCGTATCGGAGGAGCATCGGAGCAACGGACAGGTACACATGCTAGCGCTAGCCTAAAAAATTTCAGTTTTGAAAGTGTTGCTGGGGATGCGGTAGGATACGAACAAGTTTGAAGCAGTGCTGACCCAACACTGGTTCTGCTTGGGGTCAGCAGTTCGTAAATCGGAACTAGATACGGAGACAGGCGGTGTGCCACAGTTTTTTAGAAAACTGCTTAGGTGGAAGAAAGAAGGGTTCAAAATCATGGATCAGGCGATTGTGTTTAGTTTTCAGGAGTTGCTTAAGGAAAAAGGAGTAAGGCTTGAAGTACAATTAGTAAGAAATTTTTTAGATAAGATAGATAGCTGTTGTCCATGGTTCAAAGAAGAAGAAACGATAGATTGTGGAACCTGGGAGAAAGTTGGTGAGGCCCTGAATATCGCTCAGACAGATAATTTTACCCTAGGTCTCTGGGCGCTTGTAAATGATGCTATAAAAAATGCAACTTCCCCAGGGCTAAATTGCCCTCAGGCGGAGCTTGTGGTATCTCAGGAGGAGTGCCTATCAGAGAAGGCCTCCTCAGGAAAAGATCTTCTTAACTCAAAAATTGATAATTGTGGAAACTCTGATGATGGACTGAATTTTAACAAAAATCACTCAGATAGAGGAATGGCCCATTACCCTAATGAGAATTGGTCCTCTTGCGAATCTCCCGCATCACCCATAGTCACCACTTCGGGAGGTGCTACTCATAGGGACACACGGCTAATTGAGTTAGAATTTGAAATTAAGCTTCAGAGGCTGACTAATGAGCTTCGGGAACTAAAAAAGATCTCAGAAGCGGAGAAGAGTAACTCTTCTGTAGTTCACCAGGTGCCGCTAGAAAGAGTTGTGAGTCAGACTCGTGGGAAAGGACAGAATTCATCTAATACGCTGGCCTTTCCTGTGGTCGAGGCAGTTGATCAGCAAGATGCTAGGACCAGACATTACCAGATCTTGGATTTCAAGTTGTTAAAAGAGTTAAAGGCAGCTGTTGTGCAATATGGTCCTTCAGCCCCATTCACTCAAGCATTACTGGACACAGTGGCGGAGTCAAACTTAACCCCCTCAGATTGGAAGACTCTGTCCAAGGCTACCCTGTCAGGAGGAGATTTTTTGCTTTGGGATTCTGAATGGCGAGACGCCAGTAAGAAAACTGCTGCTTCTAATGCTCACGGGAGGAATCAGGTCAATGTCCACCCAAGTCAAGGTTAAGGCCCACTCATCTATGGATGAAAAAAATCATTTGATCACCTCTGTTAAGCATTGCCTATTTAAACTTAATTAATAGGGGGGAGAGAGATTGGAGACCTTGCTGTTGTAAGAGTAGGCCCTTCACTGCCTCCCACCCAAAAAAAAAATAAAAAAGCCAATTGGCCTTGTACTAGGAGCCAGCCAGTCTTAATCGCTTCTCACTGTTCCCCTGCCTGTCACCCAAAATTGTGGATAATTATCAGTTCAGTGTTATTCTAAAATTGTTTAGCTAAACTCAGCCAGGGTTCCAACGCCCTACTTAAAAGGTAAACAGGTAGCTACCTATTCAGCACTAATTAGCATTATAAAGTCAGAGCCTACAGCCCAGTGCTGGTATTCAGTCAGTGCTTTTAAGACAGTCTCAGCCAGATACAGTTTACCATTAGAATAGTTAGGGAATCCCACGGAAATAGGTTTTTTCTTTAGCCCTAGGAACTCAGGCAGAACTATTGAACATAGATAATTTTTCTGCCACAGGCCACCCCCTTTTTTATTTTTGTTTTGTTATCTAATGGGGGGAAATGTGGCCTCCCTTCCCCCCAGCCTGGAACCTGCCTGCTCAAGGGTGGAGCTACCGGCTCATTCGTCCTGCCACGCCCACTGCTGGAACCTGCCCTCTGCTGCCTGGAGGCACACACGTGTTCGTCCTGCTACTGGACCCTGAGTTACTTGGCGGGAAATTGGGTTCCCTCCCCCTTCCTTTATAAACTGAGTGTCTGGAAATATTAAATTGAGTCTTGATCAGAATGTTGTCTTGACTCCATTGTTTCTTCCGCCCCGACTAGTTTCCTCTCTTTCAGCCTGAACTGCCATTCTCAGTTGAACCGTTCGTGTTGTGGACCGCGGGCGGGCCGCAACAATATATTTTATTGTCTCATTTGATTCATTTATGACTGCAGATATGATGTATACAGTTGTAGGAAGTAATTGTGTCATCCAAGAAGGTTCCTATATTTCCAAGAATGTTTCCAAGAGAATATTCCTTGTAATATAAATGTTATTACTTACCTATCTATATTTGAGTGAAGTGTAGGCTGAGTGAGTTCTAATTAACAGAATACAGTAGACACAATGTGCTAGAACTTGGAGGTAAGACCAACAATGTCAGTTTTGCTCAGCTTCATGGCTTTTCCTTTTGGATGTCAGCTACAACATTGTGCAGTAATCCATAAACAGGTATGCATGGTGAGGAGCTAAGGTTTCTAGACAATTATCAGAAAGGAGATTCTCAAAGCCCATGATAGTTTGAGGAAGGGCTTTCTAGTCCCGTGGTACCTGAGACTTTATAGTTTTCCAAGAGAGTAAGTTATCTGGCTCTGTGACTTTAGCATCCTGACTACTCAAAGACATGTGGTAAAGCAAATGTATCTTATTGTAAGTTGAAAATTTAGGAGAAAATTTGTGTGGTAGTAATCATCATAATAGATGAAAATTTCTGTTTTTCTACATTTGAATTATATTTAATAATACTAAGCCTTTAATTTCTCCTTTCTAATCTAGATTGACTGAATTCACAGTTTGTAATGTTGGCATAATTCATAGGGAATATACATCAATACATTATGATTTTCTGAATAGGACTCCTTTAGTACTGAAAATAATCTACAAACAGGATCTACAATTAAAGTAAAGGAAGCTGTCCATTGAATAAAAACACCATATAAATAAAGTCTTTGACAGTTATATATCTTACAGAGGACTAGTTTTTATAATTTACCAAAAAAAAAAAAAAAAAAAAAAAAAAACCTCAGGAAAACACACATTCCAATTAAAACATAATTATAGAACTAAACAGAAAAGTTTGCAAAAAGAAATATAAAGATCTTTGAAACAGGTTTGAAAGTATTCAATATTCTTAGATATTAGAGAAATGCACACTAAATCTCTACCTCACCACACTTAGAATAACCAACATCAAGGATACCAATGACAACAAATGCTGCTATGCTGTTGGGAAAGGAGGACTAGTATACTCTGTTATTGGGAAGGTAAACTAGTGTATCATATTTGGAAAACAGTCTGAATGCTTCACAAAACACTTCAAATAAAACTACCACATGTCCCAGTCTTGCCACTCATATGCACATACACAAAGAGCTCCATTTGCTATAGTGGTGATACAGACATGCACATCTATCCTCATTGCTACCATGTTCTAGGGCATAGCTTGCAAATGGAGGTAGCCTAGATGCCAAACAACCGATAAATGAATAATAAATATGTGGTACATATACATTATAGAATATTTTGTATTCTATTATATATGTATGTATTATTTAACTATAAAGAAAAACATAAAGCATTCAGAAAAATTGATGTAATTAAAAATAAAAATACTCCTTGGGAGGCACACCAGCATGTAAATGACAAACACTATGTGTTCTTTTCTTTATAACTATCCTAGATTGAATTCTTAACTGCAATGTGTCTACAATGGAGTACTTGAGCAAGAAAGAGAACAATAAAAGGAACCGTGTGAGAGATTACCTTAAAAGAAGAGGAAGTATTACAAAGAAAGGATATAATGGGACTAATGTGGGTGGAAAGGTTTAAGCAGTAATTATAAATTATATAAATTATATATGCCCTCCTACACAATAGGTAGATGGTAACCAACTGCTCTGTGAATGGAGTGAGGATTCACCCCGTGTATCATGGGGAATAGTATCTGGTACTATACACTTAGCAGATAAGTCAAGTCTGAGGAGGTTTTAATTCCATAAGGGAAGTATTTCTGATGGTTAATTGAACTGATATAGCAGCAATATGCCCTCTAATTAGCAATACCCCAGGTGTGAATCTGAGAAGTCACTCTTGACAATGAACAGTAAGGAATGCAGAGTTGTGACTGTACACAGAGTAGAAAATATGCCATAGCTGTGTGTCAAACTCTAACCAAAATACTTAAATCATTCCCTCCAGTATTCATGGAATGTTGTGGAGAAAGGGAAGAGAATATTTAAGAGCTTGAATATGAGAGAGGCTAAAAAGAACAATTCCTTAGACTAGAAGCAACCAATATAATCATTAATAATCATAATTGACATCAAGTACAGTTATCTGCACTGAGGCCACATAAGGCTAATCCTATCAATAATCAGTCAAAGAAAAAAAAGGATCTTATGAGACCCCACAATTTACCTCTGAGGTATCTGGGTATCACTAGATTCTAGATTATGAAGCAAAGACAATCACTGTGTTTACTTGTTTAGCCTCTGTGGAGTTCACCAAAATCTAACAGATAGCTCCAACTGAGTTTCATAGGTGGCATAATTAATCTTAGTGACTCACAAAACAAAATGAAAAGATATTAACATGAACAGTACTTATGAAAAATGGGTGATAGGGAGGTAGGAGGCAAAAATGATTATTATTCAAATATAAGCCCCTAAAATGATACTTTGCAGACCATAAATAAATAATAACAAACTGTGAATCTGCTGAAAATTAATATTAATTTATCATTATGATAGGACAAAAGATCAGTAACTTAATGAATACAATGTATAAATGAGGTTAATACTTGCATTTTCTTGATATATAGGTATATTAATATATTATACTATATATATATTTCTAAAAGCTGTAAAATCTAACATATTAACCAATAATATTCCACCATATGCAGGCTTATTTGGCTTGTGAAAAACTGATAATTAATAGAAAGTCTTTTCTGGTGCTCTAAGAAATGATGGCATGCATTCTTCTGTACTAAAGCAGAAAAGCGTTGTTTGAGGAAATGTATTTCTAATGTTAAAGGGTGTTTCTGAACTTGTCTGCTTTGTGACATTTGAAATGCCATTTAATCTGTTTTTGTTGTTGTTGTTGTTGTTATTGTTGCTGGTTTTTGTTATTTATTTATTTTAGAAATGAATCTATGATTTTAGCTGACTGTAATTATTTAATGTAATTAATATGATTTCTTAAGCAAGAGAATTTATTTCTTATAGATTGGTATTTTGTAGTGTGTGTTTAAAGTCATATTCTATGGGATTTAAAACATATATGCTAATATAGAAACAATATGCATGAAAAATATGAATGATCAGTTATAAATATTAGCTGACTTATATTAAATTGTAAATAAATAAAATCAGCATCTCTTGATCTTTAATACAAAAGCTTTAGGTTTGGTTCTAGGAATCAAAACCAAAGCTCTGTAGCATGCTAGGTGAGTACTTTGTTGTGGAGCTTTATCATTTGACCTTGGGTTTTGGATAAACGGTGTCATTATGTAGCCTCAGCCATCTTTGAATTCACAATCTCCTTCCACAGCTAGTAAAATGTGGGGATTTTAAGGTATACTAATCCAACTATTCAGTTTCCTTTAAAAAAAAAAGTAATAAACAAACACAAACACACACACACACACACACAAACACATTTTACTTGTGAGGCTTAATATCTCAGGATATATTGAGCATAGGTAAAATTATTCTTGTTATTTAATTTTTGAGTAAATTTATTTAAAGTTCCTAAAATTTATTTTGTTACAAGGTAAAAATGTCAGATATTAAGGTTTAAATGTAAGCTTTCAAATTAAGAAAATAACAACATCACTAATAACTGTTTGCCTATCAATTAGCACATGTGCAAAAAATTTAACACTTTTCCTTTTTTCCAACTTAAAATTTTTATTAATTGTTTAGGAATTTCATATTATAATCTCCAATTATAGTCACTTCTCCATTCTCTCGGTCCACCTCTCACCCTTATAACCTCCCTTCCAAAATGAAAAAGCATAAGTATAAGCATAAGCAGGAGCAGGAGCAGGAGCAGGAGCAGGAGCAGGAGCAGGAGCAGGAGCAGGAGCAGGAGCAGGAGCAGGAGCAGGAGCAGGAGCAGCAGAAGCAGCAGCAGAAGCAGCAGCAGAAGCATCAGGAGCAGGAACAGGAGGAGGAGGAGAGGAAGAGGAAGAGGAAGAGGAAGAGGAAGAGGAAGAGGAAGAGGAAGAGGAAGAGGAAAAAATGTCCAACTTGTGCTGCCAATAAACTTACTGGAGCCTGGTCACACTCCCATTATCCAGCCCATTGAAGAAAACTGAAAACCTTCCCCACCCACAATCCTGCCAGAAGCTCTGAATTGTGGAGAGCTACACTTCAGCATTCTTATCACAGTTGTTAAAAAATCTGTTTGATGGTTTCCTGTCTAGGGTGTTATTTATTTGGGGAGGAAGGAGTAGAAATTATCACAGAAGCCTTCTATGACTCTCAATTTTGAGTCTATGGTCATTGATGTCACTGCAAAATTAGCTTCCTTACCCTTTACAATCAGCAATAGCTCAGATAATAGATTTCCACATGTTTTGTGTAAAACTATGGACCATAGACATCCACATGGTTTCCAGCATCAGCATGTGCCACAGACCTCTGTGTGATCTTGGGTGGCAGTACAGACCATGCCACAGCATGGGTCACAGACACCATCATTAACCAAGGACATTAATATGGTTTCTGGAGCAATATATGACACAAACACCAAAATGGTCTCTGGTGGTAGTTTGGTACACAGATGTCAACATGGCCTCAGATGGCAGCACAAGGCCATATCAACATGGTCCCAAGCAGCAGCATGGCCCAGGAACATTAACCAGCTGAGGTCATGCTGATGTTCATGGTGCATGCTGCTGCCGAAGGTCATGTCTGAGTCTGTGGTCCCTGCTGTAGCTGGAGATGTGTTGATACTGATGCCACACTGAGGGCCATGAGGATGTTCGTGGTCTGTGCTACCACATGAAGGTATGTTAATGTAATTCTTTTTAATCCTACATTTTTCATATTATTTATAAGGTAAGCCCATAAATACAGATATTGAGAGCTCAACAGGGCCTAAACCTCATTAGCATGAGGAAACCAGGCATTTCTGTATTAGTTGACACAGAGGAGACAGATTAGGGACAGAGAGTACACAGCAACAGCAGCAACAGCAACCACAACAAAATAAATGACAAACTCAAAATAATAATAAATTTTGATATTAAATTATTGTTTAAAAAAGAATTCAAATTAATAAGGAAAGAATGCCCAGACTCGCTAAAAAAAAAAAAAGGAAGCTTAAAATTAATGGAACTATGTTTTTTTTTTTTTGTAGAAAGCATACATAATTTCAACTATGCACTATATATAGCTACAGAAGGGAGAGTTTATGCATGCATTGATGAAAGGAGTTAGAGTAGGCAATGTGGTCATTATTTTTAAATGTTATAGTTTTTGTTAAGCAATTCCTCTCCACATAAGTACATACACCAAATTTTTTATTTCATCACTAATTAAAGTAGCACCAAATTAGGCCTACATGATTGTCAGTGGAATTCTACCTTAAGTTTGGTATCACAAAATGTACACATCATTCAAAATCATATTCGGATGAGAAATAATAATAATAATAATAATAATAATAATAATAATAGGTGATGTTTTAATTTAAAGAAAAAGGAAGCAGGAGTACATTCATAACTCTTAGAGTCTGTATGTAGATATGGATGTCTATCATACTGCTTGTCCAACAATAGATTGGACTCAGTTTCCTTTCATATATATATAGTCTTACTCTGGGTTTTTTTTCATTCAGAGAATGCAGGTAGCTGATATTGGAAATTGTCCTTATTCTATATGGTAGCTCCCACTGTGTTTCTGAAGTTGGAGCTAACTATCCAGGAAGAAGATGCAAATGACTAAGGAATACGAGATCTGTCTGCTGCTGTTAGCGGTGGATCCTAAGACATGGGAAGGTGAAGTAATGTATTAGTGTTCACTTTCAATTAGAGTTTTCAGTAGCTTGGTAGTTTGCAACATAAAGAGTTCTCAAAAGGTTTCTACATAGAGAAAATTTCTCAAGGAACCTCAAGGCAGAAAACAAAATGTAGGATGCATGCCTAGACCCTTTGTTTAGATACCGGGATGCTTAAGATGGCACTTCACAAGTAAAGACATGTAAAGGAATGGCTAAGTGAATGGAAAATCTTTGATATATGAGTGTTCAAATTATATTCACAAAGTATACTAGAAGTGTCATTATCATAGGTCAAACATACTACCACAGCAGTAGGCATGGCTTGCTCAGCCTCTTCCCCCTTTCCAAGTAACATGTGGGCAGACACATGGGACAAGCACAGAGCCCTTCACAATGAAAAGAGCTGAAAGCACCATTTGCAAGCTCAAGCAGAAGGCATTTGAAGTTCTAAAGCTCATTGCAAGGCTCTCTGTGTGTGGTTCTCCTGGATGCAAAGAGTCTTCATTGTCCTACTGTGAAGATACACTTTCTGGAGGAATAAGGGATGTCTCGTGAACTATTTGTATCACTTTTAGACAGATGTAAATTAATGGCTAAGTAACAAAAATACATAAAACTATAAACAAATGGCTCATTTTTGAGCTTAACCATAAAATATTTTCAAATGCAGGTTTCTGGTAATTTTTGGTCAGAAATCCCTGACTATGAAGAGATATGAAAATATTTGCCCGAAATGAGTAGTTTTTTATGACATGACTTAAGTGAACACTGGCCCCCACACAACACTAACTGCCATTCTTGTCTCTTTAATAGTTTATCTGATGTTGACCTATTAGCTTGTCTGTGCTACATGTGCTTTCCCCTGAGAAACTATCTCCCCATCCTCATTAATGTTGCCAACAGGTGTTTGGACCAATTTGCTTTGATCTCTTCTTATAGTACATGTTAAGTCAATATTAGCTCAGATTTCAAAGCAACAGGATGAGGCTTATTGCAGAGTTGATTTCACTCATTCATACTAAATAAACCATATTCTTTCAAACAAGGACCGTTATCCACCAGGGATAAGAAAACTAGGTAGAATGACCTCTTCAAATGGCTCAAGGCATTTATTTAGAAATGTGCAGACACACAAATAATTAACACACTTTTCACCTTGGGCTAAAATAGAAACATAGTGTGAATATATCTCATTTTACATATCTGTCAGAGATATGGTACCTTCCAAAGCAGAGGCACAATTATGATTCTCTTTTGGAAAGAAACAGTTTTTTTTTCTTTCATTTATTTTTACTTACTTTATATCTTGTTCACTGCTCCCCCCTCCTGATCACCCCCTCTTACAATCCTACCCCCCATCCCCTCTTCCCTTCTCATCTGAGTGTTTGGGGTCATGTGAGTATATCTCCACCTGACACCTCAAGTCTCTGCTAAGCTAGGCACTTCCTTTCTGAGGTCAGACAAGACAGTTCATCTAAAAGAACATATCCCACATACAGGTAACAGCTTTTGGGATAACCCCCTGCTCCAGCTGTTCAGGATGCACATGGAGATCAAGTTGCACATCTGGAACTTATGTGCATGGAGGCCTACATCCAGCCTGTTTATATTCTTTGCTTGGTGATTCAGACACTGAGAGCCACAGGTGTCCAGAATAGTTGACTCTGTTGGTCTTCCTGTGGAGTTCCTACCTACTTTATGCCCCACAATCCTTCCTCCTGGATAGGAACACTGGTGTTAAAGTTCAGATAACCCTCCCAAAGTCTCAATTCTTCATTTGCAGCCTTTTCCAATTTATAATCTGAAAGATACAGTAAGTTATATGATATGCTGCACCAAGTTCTATATTTCTAACATGTCTTCATGTTTGAATAAACAAAACATCATGGCTTCTTTTTAACAGACAGTATTCTGAGCCTCATTTGTTTTCTGGATAGATCTTTGCTAAATTTCCTATCTATTAAGTGACTATCTATCAAACTATCTCCAGGAGCCTCTGAAGACCTTTTGCTTTTACAAAGTTGTTTCTTCAGAACTTCAATTCTTTTCCTTTGTATTATTGTATTGTGTAAGTATTGTATTTGTGTATTGTATTGTCCACCTGCATGGCTATATAGTTTTTGTCTTCTTTCCTTTCATGTGTGTGTGTGTGTGTGTGTGTGTGTGTGTGTGTCTGTCTGTCTGTATGTGTGATAAATACATAACTACTATAGTTTGGCTTTTTTGTGGATGCTAGGATATGAATCCATGGTCTCATCCTTTTGTAGAGAGTCCATATCTTTACTGAACATTCCTCTGGTCCTATAATCTCAACTTAATGTAAATCTCATTATTATATCCATACAGTCATGTATCATATGTTCCAGTGAGTAGCTGTATGCATACATACTTATGATTTTTAAGACTGTGAGGGCACTAAAATTTTCCTATCTGATGACGTTGTGATGAGGCATTATGCGTTGCTTGAGTGTGTACAAGGGCACAGGCATAAACTAATCTGCACTGCTTCCATCATCTGTGAACTGCCATGGTACTTGATTATGATGATGCACTCCTATAATTCACCTTTACTGTTGGATTAGAGTGAAATCCTACTTAAGGAAAACAAGTTTACTATAATATATCATGTTGAGTAGTTCCATCAGTAGCTACACACATACATTCTCATTCCTAGTGAACCACGTGTAACATGTAGGTCTGCATAAGTACATGCTAGGATTTTCTAGAAAAATGTACTTTAAGTTCCTTATTTTAAGTAAAATACAATTAATTTATTATTTTACTGTTAAAGCAAACACAAAATATGCCAATTTTATAGTTAAGCACAAATTATATCCAATGTTTTAAAGACATGAAAAAGGTTGGTAAAATTATGAGCTTCTTTTTTTCTGTTCATATAATGTACATCTAGAAGTTCATTAGATAGAATGAAATACTTAAATATGTCTAAAATAAATATATTCAAGGTCAAGTCATGCTATGAAATGAAAGATTTCAAAAAGAGTGAATACTAGGTATCTTTTAGACCACAAGCATCTCTGCATCATATGCAAAGAAAGAATTGTGTACAGCATTCACAACATCATGAAAGTAATTTTTCTCTAGATACTGCAGAACAGGCCAAAGGGAAATAATGAGATTTCATATTCTGACTTTGTGCAGCTCTCTACTTTGGCCATCATAAGTGTCATTTAAATACACATTGAAAGTTAAAAAGAAATACTCTTGGAGAATTTCCATTTTGGGATATTAGAGATGACCATGTGTTGTAATAATACTATAACTAAGCTTCTGAGATCAAAAGGACCTAGATTTAATAAATAACCTAGATCAAAGGAAATAAACCTTGATTAGACAGATGGTCTTTACTTCCTTTGGTCACACTTTCCCATTACATTTTATTGTGATTTGTGATGGACCTGGGATGACAACAGATCTAATGTGTATAATTTATTCAGACTACTAGGATGAATGGGCAACTTGGTCAGAATGCATACATTGAGCTCTGTCCAATTCCTCTTGATGCCATGGGCATTCTTAATGAAAGGCTTTTATTAAATTCATCCCAGCCTCTCCTGCTTCCCATCCTAGGTGACTTTATGATTCCCTGTAAATTAGCAGGTCCCTAATTACTGTCAGATAGGTAGCAATTTGAATGACTAGCGTTAAATGTTGAATAATGAACGTTCACTTTAGACCTGGTAAAGTCACCTTAGATAGTAAGCTATGCTTTTACTATGTGACTTAGTTTTACTGTTTTGAACTTGAGATGGAGAGATTTCCTGGGATTGTGGTGTAGGGTCTAGTGGTGGGTACTGTTGACTATAATACTATTTCATTTAAAACACTACTAATTACACTTCAGAGAATATCTCTAAGAATCATTTTACTTGAGGTTAGGGGCTAACCACTATGTACTTTGTAGTTACAATGTCTTGGTATGGTTCTCCCGTAATTCAAAGGAGAAAGTGAGCAGAGTTGTAGCCTTTATTTCTGCTTCCGGGCTTCCTACAGAGTGAGGCCAGCCAGCTCCTACCTCCATCACTTCTCCACAATGATAGAGTATAGTCTGGTCCAACTATGACCTGAAATAAACCTGAAAGGCTTTATTTCACTCTTATAATTGCTTTGGTTTGATCTTTTGTCACAGTACCTGAGTAACTACTAATATGGCCACAATGCAACTGAAAGGTCTTTATATAAACCAATGAGAAAGTCCAAATCTAGGAGCAAAATTGTTAAGATGTTGCCAAGAATTGAAACATAGGCTTTAAGAATAAAAGAGGGACTCTATAAGAAGGAAATGAAGGTGCCATTTTAGCTCATCAAGGCAAGGGAACAATTTCTCTCTCACTGCCAGTAGAAACATCACCATGCTGACACAGGATCCTAGACTTCTGACCTCTGTAGCTGAGGAGAACATGTGTTATTATGAGACACCAAGTTTATAGTGGCCTGTTATATGTAAAACTACTGTGTAAGTAAGGAGGTCCCTACCACTTACACAGTCTGCCCTGATTTACTTGGGCTCAAAATCAAAATTTAGTCTGATGGTGAATTTTTCATTAAGTTCCTCATATGAAATTGTCTTATTATATACAGCATTTGGAGGACACTCTAGAAGAAACGTAAGAGACTTAAAGATACTTCTTACACTAATGCCTGCCTGTACACACGTACATATTTGCACAATTCTTCATGTACACATACACATATTAATGCATATACACACTTAAGCACACACCCAAAAGACATATGTACTCAGAAAACATATACATTCATACTCATACTATTGCGTCTATTATTTCATTAATTCAGAATTCATGATGAAATGGATTATTTTACCATGAATAAAATAGGACATACACAGAGTTAGAATTGAATATGGTATTTAAGCATGCTATTCTGTGTAAAATGGGGGTTATAAAGGTAGTAGCTAACTCCAAAGACAACTAGTACAATGTCCTCTGACATCTTCTTGATCAATAACAATGTCTAAACCTTAATAAAAGTTTTCTAGTTTTAAAAGAAGCATTATTTTGTTTCTTTTTGCAGTGGGTTCGAATAAGTGTTTCAATTTTTAGGATTTGGCACAGGATGCAAAAATTAAGCTCCAGTGTTTGATTGATTTGAGCATGGAAGGGTTATATTTTAGGAACACTGAGCTTAGAGAAGGGACAGATTGAAGTAACATATATCAAACACAGGTTTGGGGGATTTGTTACTTTTGTGGGTATACATAGTCTTATTTATTTATTTATTTATTTATTTATTTATTTATTTATTTATTTATTTAAACACATAACTTTCCTAATGATGGTTCTTCATCTACTATGCAAAATAAATTCTACTATTATACTCCTCCACAGAATATGGAATCTCATGGTTCATCATGACTGCTCACCATTTTAAGTAACCTCTATGCTGGAAAAGCCACCCAATTCCCTTCACTAAAGAAGACAACATTAAAATATAAAAATAAACAATTTTGGATGGAAATACCCATGCTTTCTGACCTCCAGCTACCTTATGCTCTTACCTAACCTGCCTGGCTCACGGAAGCATGTGTCTTTGCTTCCCTTGGGCTCCCTAATCTGCAAATTATATGTCCCCCATCTTCTTATTTCCCTTTGTGGCTAAAGCATCTCAGAAGCAAAGGTTATCTTTTATGTTTTGTATTAATTTTTTTGCAGTTTTCCCTTGTTGCTTTAATGTTTCCGTAAACATTTGTCAAATGGTCAATGTCTCAAAGAGGCCTTGGCTACAGAAAATAAACATGTAAATCAATGCATGAAAAAGGAAAGAATACTGTCTGGTTCCTTTCAGGGGTGGGCTGTAGGGTAACAGATAGCATTTTTCTCTTGTGTGTTTTCTTGAAATAGCTTTGGTATTATAGGATATAGAAAAATTCATTCTTTTTATAAATGTCACTGGTCTGTTAAAACTTTACCAGATTTTCTAATGTTGGCAAGTTGACTTTGCTACTTGGTTATCAGTCTCTTTAGTATATCAAAGGGTTATAGTCTTTGTTATTTTTTACTTTGTATTATAAAGTCACCAAAGTGTTTTTAGAATAACAAAAGTATACCTTACAGAATGTATACTTTATTAGAAAATATCATAAGCACACATACACTGTTAAACTATGTAAGACAGTATGAACTATAATGTGCCTTTAATACTGACAATTCTTCTGAATTGATGCTCAAATTCAACAATAGCTTCTTTATTAAATTAACATATTTGATAATATTGACAGTGCAACAAAGTTTCTAAATGTTTTTATTAATTTTTCTTATAGGGCTCTGATGCTGTTCTTCTTATAACTCTATTGTTTAATTGGTCAGAATATTTGTCTTACATGTAAAGCAACAATGAGCCTTTATTCCTGAACCACAGAATGAAGCTGAAACTTCATTCATACAACTACTACATAGGAAATGCAAAAGAGTATGTTATTTCTGTGCCTCAAAGAATGCCTGCCAAAGTCGTGGGTAGAATGGAAGGACTGATGCATATGCATTAGAACATCAATTAACCTATTTGTCATTCATATGCTATTTGTAGAAAACCATGAAGCCTTTGCTCTGATTCAGTGCTCATTTATCATATTAATATTTAAAGAATCACAGGGATCATAATTATATATAAAAAATACCTCCTTACCATGTGCTTTAATTCTGTTTGGTGCTCACATTGGCCTCTGTACATGTTTGGTGTGTATCTTAGTATATTTTTAATTTTCATAAAGATATACATGAATTTATTTGTTTTTGTCTGAGAATGTGTTTGTGAATGTGCATGCAACCCTGTCATAGTGTCAATGTAGAGACAGAAAGACAACTTGTATCTATTGGTTCTCTTTTCTCACTACATCATCCTTAGGCTTAGCAACAAGCACTTGTCTTGGCTTAGCCATTGCACTAGCCCTATTGTAAATGATCATTGTATGTACTTATAAGTCAGACTTCTGGAGAATTTCACCTTCATTTCAAAACTCTCATAAGTTAATGTCCTTACTGTGTTCACCTCTTGTTTTCATGTAGTGTTATAAAACATCACAATGCTCAAGGAAAATGATAGAAAAACTGATCTTGCCCTGAAAACGCAGAAGTCATTTTTGTTTACTTCTAGGAAAAAATCCTGTTTCTTATCTAAATGAATCTCAAGCTCACAACAGTGCAATATTTCAGCTACAAGCTCATGAATGTGAGTTTATCAGGGGCTTAAGTTCAACCAATTCACACTCTTCTATAAGTGATAGCACCTAGAAAAAGGATAGTTTGTCAAGAGAGGACTCTGAATATGGATGTGGCAGTCTATAAAATCTGATCTGTGACACTTTTTACCAGTTCTATTAGTAGAAACCGTTATTCTAATCATTGACATTTCTTCCTGTAGAAGGGTGTCTTCCCTGAGACACTTCTTCGGTCTTCATTCAATCCCCTTCTAAGATCAGTAAGACCACTGTGCTGTTCTGAGTGAAGCTTCCTGCCTGCAGAGAACAGGGCTTCTGATTTTCTCCCAATGAAAAGAAACTTAGAAGTCAGGGCTTTATCTAATTGGCAGTTGCCTGGGGCCTTCAGAAGATTTGTGCCCAGGTGGGTTGCTTGTCCAATTCTGCAGTTATTCATCAGAAGCCCATAATTGTCCCACAGCCAGCTAAGACTAATATGTTATTTTGATCGCACTTGTGTTATATGTTTCCTGATTTATAGGGAAAGGGATGCAAGGGAGTGGGTGGGCCGTGTGATTTGGAGAAAGTCAAAGTTTAAGCATTAGTAACATGTATGATGCTTAGGACTCAGATTTATGGGGGAGAATTAGATAGGTCAATTTATTTTGACAGAACTGAAGCTCTTGTGGTACCAAGAAAGGGACATTCAATGTTGGTGTCACTAACATAAGAAAAGCAATTCGGTTGTTGCTATAGTTACAGGAGCAGAAATTGTTTGCTTTGCCTGAAATGTTTCAGGGGCCAATATTGACACCGACTACTTTTCTGTTATGCAGTTAGCTTTTAACAACTGCCGCCTTGAACTTTAGACCTAGAGCTAGAGGCCACATGGAGTTTTGGTATTAGGGATTAGCTACATCTTATGCCTCTTCTTTTTATAAGCCATTGTTTGTTTTATGAAAATAAAGCTACATTAGGACAGAACCAATCAGTAAGATGATTTAAAAAAATTAGACCTAGTGTCTTAAGTATAGGTTGCTGCAGCTTGGCCTTGTAATGAAAAAGCAGATATGAAATATCTTGTAAATGAGGATGAGCTTGCAGTGTGACTTTTTAACATATATTGGAAAAATATCAATAATAACTAAAATATAGTCTTCCTTAAAATAATAGGTATGCTTGCTAAAATGGGTTTGAAGCAGCAGGATCCCTCAATTCTTCCTGAACACCAGT
Source organism: Mus caroli (assembly GCF_978045245.1). Classification (NCBI taxonomy): domain Eukaryota; kingdom Metazoa; phylum Chordata; class Mammalia; order Rodentia; family Muridae; genus Mus; species Mus caroli. The sequence goes on along the minus strand of NW_028227258.1, from coordinate 84,401,991 downwards.
ATGCTGGTCAGTGTGTACATTCAATGGCCAAACTCCAAGGCTACTAGGAAGAGTAATATGGAGCAGAGCATTCTGTGACCTACATTCAGAGAATGGAAAACACTGCGGCAGATGGCTTTGGATTTCTGTAGCTTGCACTCAAAATTCACACCTTAGAGCATGGCCTGTCATTAATTGGATTTTGAATTGATTAATTATATAATCTATCATTATGGCATTGTGTTTCAAGACCCTAATTAAATAGTGCTTGAAGGAGCATGTGTCAGGAATGTTGATTCTCCTTAACACTCTGAGGCAGAAGTTTGGGAGATGTGAAATAGAAGACTGAAATGAGGAGACCTCTGAGAATAATGCTTAAAATAAAACAAATGTTTGCTTTATACAACAGTGTAGTACAGAAACAGAGGAATCAAATGATAATAGGCTGAGACATTTGAATATACACAAAGAAACATGAGACGTATCTTTATTAATGCCCAAGGACTTTGAAATGCCTTCCTGTTAATTTTCTAAACTTAAAGAAGGTGGAAATGGCTCTTTTACTTTCAGTTTGCTGGCCTCTAATCGCCCACTACAAACTAATGCCACAAGCATACATTCCAGAGAACAACCATGAATTGACAGCATAAAAACAATGCCCCACATCAAGGCTTTCTGTGTCTGTCTCTCTTAATTGGCACAGGACTGAGTCTCTGTTATCACCCATAAGCACCAGATCCTGGTGACACATATCCATATTCGTTATAGAGACTTCAGGGTGAAACTTCACAGAGCAAATCAAAATACATTCAAGCCTTGAAAATCTTTGAAATACTATCAGACAAAAAATGTTAATAAATGTAAAAAGCCACCCTTGTAACTATCAATTTGAACTTCAAATTAACATAGAAAGAAAATTTGACCTTGAACTTAATTTCAAGTGGGCTTTCATTCTTTAGAGGATTAAATCACAGGAGGGAAATGATTCTGATGTGGAATAATTTATTTTCTCGTATATTGTACTGCAGTAATTTTTATGAAGTCAGTTTAGCTCGTTAGAGGTTTTCTAATAGGCTATACTGAAGAATATGACTAGGAAAAAAAATAGAAGGATCAGTACCAGAGGATATAAATGGCGTTTTCAGTACACATTGGGCTTTTAACTTACATATGGATCATAGTAGTATATCTTATGCCTGTTTGTCTCTTAAAAGCCTTCATAAATTTTGTGATTATAATGGAGCTTGGTCGTTAAAACTAATGCAAAATCCTAATATCTCAAACTATGTGTTAATATTATCAGTAGATAAAAATGTATTTTGATTGAGCCTTTTAGACTTTGAGCCCTTGGGAACTGAATAGGATTAGATGAGATCACTAAAATGAACCCATCATTGGTTCTTAAGAAAACACGTGGAGGCTTAGGTCTGTACTTGTTTTGACCTGATTTGATGTTGTCCTTGGGCTTATTAGCAGAGCATTCCCTATGGTATTTGAAATTCGACACTGTAAAAACATGAGTCCAGGTAAACCTTTTCATATTATCCCTTATATATTATTTCCCCCTTAAATACTTCATTTTGGCAACACAAAAATGTCACTATGCAAGGAAGCAGTGTTTTATTGTACGTTTCCTCCTCTGTACCAGTAAACTGAACTACCATCCTCAGTCATAGCCTTTATAGCTGAATATAAAGGAATTAAAAAGAAATGCTCTGGGCCTTTTTAAAGGATAGCCACTCTTCACCTATCATGATGATTTAAGCCAAAGCGATCTATTAACAAAAGACATGAGTTCTGTCTCTTTTTTCAGATACAGACCTACCTCATTAGTGAGAAATGCAAATTTCACAGCAGATATGGTTCCTGTACACTTGGGAGCATCTATTGCCATCAGAGGATCTGACATCTGGATTGCTTTGGGTCCATATTAAATGTAGTAGCTGAAGAGTCCCACTCTTTGGAGAAAGTATTTTGATTGACTAGTGATGTTCATGACAAGATAGATGTAGGTACCTCTACTGAATTATGGCCGCTAACTCAATTGATCCTTTCTGTCAGATTTATTTAATCCTTTTGGGGCAAAAGATAAAGAGTGTCTAAGAATAATAGATTCACTGTAGAAGAAGCTACACATCATTTGGAAATATATTATTAATGACTTTTTCTATAGGAGACATGTCAGAACAAAACCATCGAATATTTTCTAATTTGCTTCTATTATAGAACATAAAACTAGGAAATGAAAGCCTCCACTGATAATTTCAAATAATGGCCTGAAATTAATGATGAAATACTTTTAAAATTTTTGATAAAAATTGGTATGTACTCAGTTAAGTTAAGGATAATCAAGCTAAAATCCACAGACCCAGGAAGATTAAATAACAAGGAGGGGTCCCCAGGGAATTGATGGATGTTCCTGGGAAGCAGAAGCAGAATAAATTTTGTAGGTGGACTGAGAATGGGTAGAATTGGAACTGGAGGGATCAGATAGTGAAGGATGAAGAGGAAGTACTGGTAAAGATGAATGGAATTCTGGGGAGGGATTTGGGGATAATGTAGAAACCTAGGTCAGTTAAAACTCCCTAGCATCTATAAGAATGAAGACCATAAGGTTTCTTAGTAATGGGGAATGTGGAGGACAAGTCAGCCGTCTTCTGTATCCAGGAAAGGGTCTTAGAAGTTCCTGGCACTGCTGGCACTGCTGGCATGCCCAGGAACCAAAGGGTTGGACAACCCAGAGGCCCAATATAGAACAATACACAACTGACAAAACACCACAAAGATAATGAAATGATTCCTAATGATATTATGCTATACTGATAGTTTGGTGCCTAGCTCAATTTTCATCAGAGAGACATTCAGCAACTGATGGGAGAATATTGGGACCTGCATCCAAATACTAGGTGGAGCCAGGAGAACCTCCCCAGAAGATAGGGAGGAAGGATTGCAGAAGCCAAAGTGGTCAAGGGCATTATGAGTACATGGTGGCCCACAGAATCAACTAAGCAAGATTCATAGGGGATAACAAAATCTGAAGGGACAATCATGGACTCTGGGTGGCTATGAGTTAGGGACTCTGCATGTTTATTTTGGCTGTATAAATTGATGATCATTTGAGCTCCTAACAGTGGGAGTGGAGAGATACCTCTGAATCTTTTGCTTACGCTTAGAACCCTCTTCCCTCTACTGGTGTTCCTTGGAAAGTCTTGATATGAGTGTTAGTGCCTAGTCTTTATTGTAATTTATTATGCTGCATTCAGTTGATATCCTTGGGAGGCCTACTCTTTTCACTATTTTTCTTTTCTTTTCTTTCCTTTCCTTTTCTTTTCTTTCCTTTTCTTTTCTTTTCTTTTCTTTCTTGCTGGTTTTGTTTTGGTTTTGGTTTTGGTTTTTGAAGAGAAATACATGTAGGAGGGGAGAGGTGTGGGAAGCATATGGGAAAAGTGGAGGGAAGAAAAACTATGGTAAGGATGTAATGTATCCAAGGAGGAAAATTAGAATGCTTTGGTAGCATGTGTTTTCCAAGTAGGAAGTTATATACAAAGTAGGAGAATCTATAAAATATATTCATATTTTAAGAGTAGCCAACATTGTAGCTTAGTGATAGAATTGCTTTTGATAAGCTATCTAGTCCAATCCAAAAGATTAAGTATCATCTCTGCTACTTGGGGCTTCTCATATCAGTCTAATACAAGTAATAAGTAACACTGAAATGGTAGGCATACAAAGGAAGCTGAAACTAAGTTCCTTTCAAGAATAAGGCTTATTGGAATGAACGAATCAAAAGCCTTGATATGGGAGGGCAACATGAGGCAGAAACAATATAAGATACAGGGACCTTAACATAATGATGTCCTAAAGAACAAGAGAAGAATTTATTTAAGTCTTTTGAGGATTGTCATTAAGTGTGAGACTATGAGAGAGAAGGGGAGAGTATGAGAGATAGTAACTAAAAAGAGATAGTTGCAGCTGGAGTGCAGTTCTCTTTAGAAGGCAGTAGCCTTCGTTACAAAACCAAATCCTATTAAGTCTCCCTGAGCAATTTTGCACAAATGTCCAAACAATGTAAAGGAATGATTTTTATAACATTTTTAGGAATGGCAGTAAGTTTAACATCAAGTGATTTAGTTCAGCATACTGTACTTCACAGGGAGCAAGGAAGAATCAGGTACCATAAATTGGGAGCTGTCAAGTCACAGAATAGATCATTCTTTAACTCCATATCTGAGAATGCTGCAGCAGATGTGACCTGATTCAAGCTCTGGGATCTGGCCTAAAGGTTCTGCAAAGAAATGCTGGCCAGCTGTTTCAGGTGTTTGTTTAAGGACTTAAGATAGGGCTTCATTCTCCACAGGCATGGAATATCTTTGGCATTCTCATAACTATGAGTAGTTCCATCCAAAGAACTTCCCCCTTATATATCAGTTCACTGTTGAGGTGCAATTCATTGGATTTATTAGTAATAAAAAGAGGAGTGCTTGATATTATATCATAGCCCTGTAATCCTATTTAGCATAGGAGGGTAAAGAAAGAGGACTTTGAATTTGGGGCCAACCTAGGCAAAAAGAGGTTTGAGATTTTTAAGAAACAGGGGGTACCAAATATGCTTTAAAAAGATATAGAGGTTAAATTCAGTACAAAGATTGAAAATGTACAGCTAAATATTTCTACAAATCTTACTCCTTCCCAAATGAATGAACCTCAGTATGATCCAAGGTTAGATAACAAGGTTAGAACCAAGGCTAGGTAACAATCAAAAAGTTGACAGCCATTACATTTTCACTGAAAGGCATTGTACTTCCTGTTGTTTTGAAGTGCAAAAATCTACTTCAGTGTGCATCCAAGTCAGAAACTGAGGTTATCAGATAAATTTCACTCCCTGCAATATGCCAAGCTTTCAGTTATCAATTTGATAAGCTATGGGTGAGTTTTTAAGTTTGATTTTAATAATTGATCTTTAGGCTTAAAACGGAGCAAAAAATCCTAAATGAAAGTGGTTTGATGTTCTCTTCGGATACACCTCTCTACAAAGGAAAATTGATTGATTTGCCTAAGTCTACAATTACAAGGTTCACAAATACATGTTTTAGTAAAATGGGATACTGGCAAAGACACACTCAACCTTATAAACTCTCTCAGTATATGGCATAAAACCATATTAGTAAATGACAGGAAATAAAAAACATTTTTGTCCCACTGTTAGTATGAAACATATATGAAATAATTAATATCAAAATATTTTAAACACTTTTATTTATTTTGCATATTTATTCATGTGTAAGTGTTTATGTGTGTTGATATAGCTAATTCACAGTTTACTTAGGTCAGTCATAGGACACCTCTTAGTATTCAATTCTTTCTTCTTATCCTATGATTTCAAAGGATCAAACACAGTTCATCAGGTTTGGCAGAAGTTGCTTTCCCTTGCCAAGTTATGGTGAAAGCCATGAATATCTTATTCATCTCTAATGACCACATTGATAATTTCAGCATTGATGTAATTTTTTAATTTAATAATCCACAAAATAATTTCTTAGCATTTAAACATTCATATCAGAACGATGATTTAAAAAAAAAAAACTTGAGAAATGCAATAACAACCTTCTCGAGGAATTCACAAAAGCAACAATTTGTAGACACTGTTTAATCAAAGATAATTTAGAATCACCAAATGATATGTCAAATCGGCACCATTTCTTAAGTCATCAGAGTTGATTACTAACAGGAAAAATAAGACTTTATAGCATTTTTACTCATGGCAGAAGTATGTAATGAGAGAAAATAAGAAAGCGCATAAAAGATGTCAGTGTTTCAAAGCCGGGCCATAAACAAAATACGAAAAGGCTTACAACCCTTCAACTTACATGCTAATTAGCATGATTTGCCATCCTTTAGCAAATGAAGCCAGGGTTTAAATGTGTTGAACCATCGAGTAGGATGGAAATTTTAAGAGGAAATATCAGTGAACTACAAAACCTGGGTGCTTAAATTAAATCTGATTTAAAAAATACCGAAGCAAACACTTAGTTTTATATTTAGCTGTGCCTTTGATAAATCAATTTTACACACCAATTTTCCATAAGCATGGATGGTCAAGTGATAAATTTGGAGAGTTTAAGCAAAGTCCAGCTCATTTAACTATTTACTTCACAGAGGCAGAACAATTCCTGTGTGTGCTGGCTCAGCATAGATTCATTCCTAGAATGCAGTCTTGCTGTATTTTACTCTGTTTGTCAGACCTACATTACAAAACAAGTATTTGCCAATCTTCCAAACTTTACCCAAAGACTGATGAATAATAGAGACTAAGATATAGGTTAGATAGGATTATGTTCTATGGGCTGGAGGGATGACTCAGTGGTTAAAAGCTCTTTCAGAGGTCCTGAGTTCAATTCCCAGCAACCACCTGGTGGCTCACAACCAACTGTAATGGATCTGAAGACAGCTACAGTGTACTCATATACATAAAATAAATTAATAATAATAAAAGAAAAACTTATGCTCTTTATGTCAAGGTCCAAATACTCTTCCATGGAAATGGTGAAAATCTTTGTGAAACGAATCCCATAGTATACACCAGGATTTAGCAGCCTGATCACATGACTGTTGATTAAACCTGATCAGAGGCATTTCCTCAGTTCTTCAATAACATGTTATGGGAGACCCAATTTTAGGGACTTTCAAATACCAGTTTTTTTTCATTCATTAATTTATTTATTTAAGTTACATCTAGATTGAAGCCTCCATTCTCCTTCCAGTTCTCCCTCCCATCCCTCTCTCCCTTTCACCTCTGAGAAGGGGAAGGACCTTCCTGGGGAAACAACTACCCAGGTACCTCAAGTCATTGTAGGACTGAGATCAGACCAGATACCCAGTTAGGGAAGCAGGATTCACAGCCAGATAACAAAATCAGAGAAAGCCTCCACTCCAGTTGTTAGTGAACCAGCAAGAAGAACAAGCTGCACATCTTGTATGTATGTGTGGAGGTAGACCTAGGTCCAGGTTTTGTATGCTCATTGGTTAGTGGTTAGGGCTCTGGGAGGCCCCAAGGATCCAAGTAGGTTGATGACACCATTGGACTTCTTGTGAAGTCTCTACCCCATTAGAGTACTTCAATCTTTCCCCTAACACTTCCACAAGACTTCATGGACTTAGTCTAATGTTTAGCTGTGGGTCTCTGCATCTGCATTTCTGCATAGCTGCTGGGTGAAGCCTTTCAAAGGACAGTTATACTAGGCTCAAGTTTGCAAGCAGAACAGAGTGTCTGTCAATAGTAGTGCCAGGGATTGGTTCTTGCTCATGGGATGGATTTCAAATTAGGACAGTCATTGTTTGGACATTCCCTCAGCTCTGAGATATCTTTGCTCCTGCACTTTTTTTGTAGGCAGGACAATTTGGAATTTGAAGGTTTTGTGGGTGGATTGGTGTCCTGATCCTTCCACTGAGAATCCTGCCTGGATACAAGAGGTAGTCACTTCTGCCTCCACATCTGTAGTTGCTAGAAGTCTCAGCTAGAGTCACCCTCAAAGACTCCCTGGAACCTTTCCCATGCCAGGTCTCTGTCATATCCTAGAGATGGCTCCCACTCCTCACTCTCCATCTCTCTCTACATCTGATTCCCCTGACTTTTTCCCAGTTCATTCCTCATCCCCTCTAACACCCAGTTCACTCCTTCCCTCTACCTCCAATGACAGTTTTATTTCCTCTTCTGAGTAAAGGTCAAGCATTCTCTCTTGGGCCCTTCTTATTACTTAGCTTCATTTGCCTGTGGATTGTAGCATGGATATCCTGTTCTTTTTTGGCTAATATCTACTTATTAATGAATACACATTATGCATGTCCTTTTTAGTCTGGGTTATCTCACTCAGGATATTTTCTAGTTCCATCCATTATCCTGCAAAATTCCAATGTCCTTGTTTTTAATAGCTGAATAGTAGTCCATGTGTAAATGAACCTAATTTTCTATATCTGTTTTTAGATTTAGGGATGAGTAGCTTCCAGCTTCTCACTGTCATGAATAGAGCTGCTATGAACATATTGGAGCAAGTGTTCTTATGGGATGGTACAGCATCTTTTGGGTATTTGCCCAAGAATAGTATAGCTGGGTCTGATAGTGGAAATATTCTCAATTTTCTGAGTAACTGTCAAATTGATTTCCAGAGTGGTTGTACAAGTTCACACTTCGTTCAGCTATGGAGTGTTCCCCTTGCTCCACATCCTCTCTAACATGTTCTGTCACTTGAGATTTTAATGTTAGCCTTTCTGATGAGTATAAAGTGGAATGTCAGATATGTTTTGATTTGTATTTCACAGATGACTAAGTACATTGAATATTTCTTTAAGTGCTTCTCAGCCCTTAAACATTCAACTGTTGAGAATTCTCCGTTTAGTTCTGTGCCATATTTTTAATTTGGATTATTTGGTTTATTGGTGTCTAACTTTTTGAGTTCATTATATATTTTGGATATTAGCACTCTGCTGGAGGTAGGGTTAAAGAAGATCTTTCCCAATTTATAGGTTGGGGCTATGTCCTGTTGACAGTGCCCTTTGCCTTACAGAACCACTTCAGCTTCATAAGGTCCTATTTATCAATTTTTGATCCTAGTGCTTGAGCCATTGATGTTTTGTTCAGGAATTTGTCTCCTGTCCCAATGTGTTCAAGGCTTTTCCCTACTATCTCTTCTATTAGATTTAATGTATCCAGTTTTATGTTGAAGTTTTTGATCAACTTGGACTTGAGTTTTGTGCAGGTGATAAATATAATTTTATTTGCATTTTCTGCATGCAATCATCCAGTTAGACCAGCATCATTATTGAAGATTCTTTATTTTTTCATTGCATGATATAAATACCAAAAATTCTTATGCAAATACTTTGGACTTGATGATTTCACAATAATTTATAGAATTGTCTTCAAGAACTATTTATATGTAGTATTTTTTTCCAGAGACTAAATTTCTAGAAGTTTGACTGATTGTTCCTAACTTCTCTATCTAAATGAGGGTTTTGTGTGTGTGTGTGTGTGTGTGTGTGTGTGTGTGTGTGTGTGTGTGATACTGTCCATTATATAACTGCTTCTAGTAATGAAATGTTTATTTTTCATTTTGTTTTGTTTTCTATATTATAATGTAGTTTTTGCTCCTGCATTTATTTTACTTCCAGTTATAGCATTTTTGGTCAATTGGTTTCCAATTCTAATTACCATACACTTTGAAGCAAGAACTGGTTCGTGAGATATCTGGGCAATGTATACATTCAATTCTCCCACCTCCATGGTTTTATGTTTATTTCTGCTGCTATCTGCAAATCATGATTTTCTCTCTCTTTTATTTTTCTGAACGAATCATCTCCTTTGATCATACTGGATGCATTTTTATATATTTTGACAAACATTTGTTTACAAAAAAGAAGACATTAAAATAACCACCTTAAACCATACTTACATAAATTCACCAACTCTAATTGTTGCCACCATCTTGATGTTGCATCCTTGTTTGGGGCCTAGGTTTACAATAGTTGACTAGGAGAATCTGCCTCTCTGTTTGTAAGGCTCTGGTAGGTCCTCTCAGGAGACAGACATTGTACTCACTGATATGCGGATATTAGCCAAAAAGCTCCAAATAACCAAGATAAACTTCACAGACCACATGAAGCTCAAGAAGGAAGACCAAAGTGTGGGTGCTTAGGTCCTTCTTAGAAGGAGAACAAAATACTTACAGGAGCAAATATGGAGATAAAGTGTAAAGCAGAGATTGAAGGAAAGGTCATCCAGAGACCATCTGGGGATTCATCACGTATACAGTTACCAAACCCAGATACCAAGAAGTGCATGCTGAAAGGAACCTGATATGGTTGTTTCCTGAGAGGCCCTGCCAGAACCTTACAAATACAGAGACAGATGCTCAAAGCCAAACACTGGACTAGTGTGGGTCTCAAATAGAGAAGTTAGAGAAAGGACCCAAGGAGATCAAGGAGATTGTAACCCCACAGGAAGAACAACAATATTAAGCAACCAGTCCCCCAAGAGCTCCCAGGGACTAAGCGTTCAACAAAGGAGTACATATGGCTCCAGCTGCATAGGTTGCAGAGGACAGCCTTGTCATGCATCAATGGAGGAGAGCTCCTTGGTCCTCTGAACACTGGATAGATGCCTCAGTGTAAGGAAACTGAGGACAGGGAGGAGGGAGTGGGTGGGTTGGTGGAGGAACACTCTCATAGAAGTAGGAAGAGGGAGGATGGGATAGGGGATTTCTGGGGGCCCTGAGGGGTAGGGACCAGGAAAGGGAATAACATTTGAAATGTAAATAAAGAAAATATCCAGTAAAAAAAAATACTGAAGTAAAAGCCCATACATCGTGAAGCAGTCAGTGAACTCTCTTTACAGCAAAACAATAGTAAAAATCAGAATACCCTACAAGAGAGTAGCAGCCTCCTGAGTGATGATCCTCACTGATTTCTTGAGTTCTCTGTGGTATCTAAAAGAAGGAAAGAATTCATAATAATTGACATACATACTCTGGCTGATTCTGTACTGATAGACATTAGCTCATCTAGTCATAATTTTTTTTAATATACTTTCGTGTGCCTTCCCACAATGTGCCTGGTTTTAATTAATTGGAAATCCAAATTTCCCCACAGGCAAATAGAAGCTGAATCCCTTGGGTTTATTTAGAAGATACAGTTTATTTATCAATATATGTTCCCCTAACCTATTCAGGTTTATGTGGGCTTTAAATGTTTTAGACATCATTATTTTGGAATATATTTCAATAGAAACTAAGTATGATCCTTGCTGGATAAGGAGAATTTTTAAGAGACAAGTGGACATGAATCCCAATGCAGTGTTGCAATGGGTATTGTTCAGAAAGATATTGTATATGTGTAGAATATATGGACATAAAGGAACAAGTTTCTTGCAAATACTTGGACATAACTAAAACCATTTAGAGGCTCAGGTTACAAAACTTTGCCTTATGTGTGCCTGTAAGTTATAACCCCTCACATTAGTTTTCAATGTCACATGTATAAACATTTTTTATTGATTAATAACATGTAAAGGAAAAAACATAAAAATTCCACTTTCTCTTCTATTTTCTTTTACAGTGCTAAAAGTTGAACCTAAGGGTTCTGTGTAATCTAAACAATAATTTCACTACAATACTACATCCCTGATATGTAGTCTTGAAACACAATATCATTATGTTTATAAGGCTCACACTTGCAATCCCTTTCCCTCTCCTTTGACATGCTAAGATTATAAAAATATGTTCCCAACATGTGTGTGGTTGTAAATTTATTCACAATGTTATCTCATATAAATTTTTTTTTTTTTTTTTTTTTGGTTTTTTCGAGACAGGGTTTCTCTGTATAGCCCTGGCTGTCCTGGAACTCACTTTGTAGACCAGGCTGGACTCGAACTCAGAAATCCGCCTGCCTCTGCCTCCCGAGTGCTGGGACTAAAGGCGTGCGCCACCACGCCCGGCTCATATAAATTTTAAATAACACAATTTTAGATACAACTTTATCAAATCAGAAAGTGGCTACTGACTTACCCAGATAACTCTCCATCCTGCTTCTAATATAAGAATTCAACTTTGAGTAAAGTTGTCAGCTTAACTTGATATCCACAGTTCATGTGTTCTAGTCTGACTTTTAAGAACTTTTCTGCACATCCGTGGCTCTGTCATTCCATAATGGTAGAGTTTCAAATGTGGCTGCCCTTTACCACCTGAAATACATTTGTCCATACCTTCAGCCTATGGCTTTAATAAATTTCCCTCAACTGTAAAAGTTTCAGAATTCAAGGTCATCTCAAATCTCATCTTGAAGGAACTTTCAGATAGTTTCAGAGGTTCATTTAATCATACAGATCTTCTGAAAAAAGGAGTATCTTGGATACACTCAGTTTTGGTTGTTCTTCAGGTTTTAATAAAGTCCCAAGAAAATGTATTTTATATCACTGGTTTTTCTGTGGTTTTCATATTTATTTTGTTTTTCTGTAATAAATATTCAAATTCAAAATAAGTCTGAGTACATTCAAAAATTCTGAGTTGAATTACACCTTCTCACTAATTTTATTACTCTATATGGATCAATGCTATTCCTTTCTGCCCTGTAATAATTGTTTCCTTAATAATATTCTTAAGTTTTCTTCAATGTCACATCATTTGTTTTATATTATGATGAAAGGATTATTTCTCATTATTTAAGAGTTTTACAAAGTCTTTTGTATCTATGCCTCAACTCTTCCTCAATTTGTCCTCTTTCCTACTCACCAAACATTGTATCTTTAAAAACAAATCCTTCAAGGCCATTTGATTCTGCTGCATATTCTTGGATGTGATGTCTTCCTCTGTAACATGGTTAATTTACCAGGGGCTGCATTTGTCTTAGACAAAACTATCCCATCAACTTCCAGAGGCAATTCTTATCCCCATGCTGGAATAAAGTAAGTTTAGTTCTTGCATAGGTTTTGTACATATTCTCAGCTGCAACTGATGTCAGTTCATATGTGTTACTGCCGTGTTGTGTCCAGAAGATAATGCTTTCTTGTAGAAATGTATTACCTCAAGCTAGTTTACGGTGTCTATTGCATTTTCTACAATGATATTTGAGCCTTGGAGATCTATGATGATTTTTTTAAAAGGCAATTTTGTATACATCCATATCTAGGTATGAACTAGTTGCTGTAATGACTGGTGGAGAAAACTGTGACAGCCCAATAATACACACACACACACACACACACATATACCAAAGGATAATGCTGTGGGAACCCCAAATGGTAAGTGAAATCTAAGAGAATAGAATTTACTGAGTATAGAAGTACTTAATAGATGTGAGAGAGGTGGAAATTAAGCACACAGAATACAAGTCTGTATTGATAACATATAAATCATCATAGAGGTCTAATACACACCCAAAGAACCACACCAAACAATAATATTATATTTTAAGATAAGATTGTAGAGTCTTTCACCATATAAAAGGGGGAATGAAGATCTGTGAAGCATATGGCAACTTACTTGAAGGCAGAATCTAAATTCAAGCAGATAGCAAGGCTTTATGCATTGTATATTAAGACTATAGAATAAAGATAATGTTTCAAATCACCAATAGACCATTCTCTCCTTGGGTGTGTGTTTTGGAGGGCACAGCACTGTGGAAATAAGAGAATGAAAACATGATAAAAAAGAGTTCTGCCTATTTTCCCTTTTAGATGGATCAACATCATAAGAGACATTTGAATTCTATTTATTCAGCCATGATAAATTGATAACACAGAAAAACAGGGGAGATTAAAAAACTTAATTGTAATCCTTGACATCTAAGAAAATCATTAAAGTGCATGTATACGTATCTTCTGAGGGATCACTATTAAAGACTAACTATATACCATTTAAACTTCTCACTTATCTTTGTTATTATTGTTGAATGTTTCATTTTATTCAACATCTTATGGGACCTTCCTGAATATATTTTGGAGTTAAATTAGAGGTTTTGAAAATAGTAATATTTAAACCAAATATTATTAACATATATTTTCTCCTATATTTTCATTTTATGTTATGTTTTTGCCCCACATGTGATATATATTCTCCTGTTCTCTTCTCGTGTTTTATTTGGTGTATGTGTCTGTGTGTGTGTGTGTGTGTGTGTGTGTGTGTGTGTCAGGTTGTGCCAATTTACATAATATTCATTTACAGCTATTGCCCTTGCCTTTTGTTCTGATTGTTCTAGATATTGCAATATATGCACTTTTTTTTTTACTTTCCCACTGATTCTTATATATGGTTATCATAAGTTTAAATACATATGTCACACAAACCTTATCAGACATTGTTAGATTTATTTTAAACATTCAGCCTTATATTTTAACCGATATTTACTATTTTTTCTCATCATTGAAAATTTCAGAGTCATGTTGATAGCACAGAGAGTGAATTTTTCAAAAGTTATTTCTCTTATTTGAGAATTCATTTTTCCACATTTCATACAGAAGGGCCATTTTTCTACATAAAATATTTTGAACGGACACTATTCTCCTTATGTGCTATAATGATAATGCTCCACGTTCTGCCCATGCACTGTTTCTGTTGACAAATGCACAATGTCTGTACTTTGTCACTTTATTTAGTTGCTTTTGAGAGGATATTTTCTAATCTCAAGTTTTCAACATTTGGATTTCTGTGCATCTAGGTGTTATTTTCTTTTACCTCATCCACTTGGTCTTGATGAGTTTAAAAATAGTAATATATACTTTGAAATGCACAAGTTGGATAAGTGGGGATTGAGCAGTAACAAGAATTGATGGAGAAAGTGAATACAATTGAAAGTGTTTCAAAAGTGTCAAAGAACTAGTAAAAAAATAATGAAAATTAATTAAAATCCACTTGAAGTTATGTAGAGTGTTTTGATCATGAGGTTGAATTTAGACATATCTTTTTTGTTTTCTAAGAAATTGTCCAATTTTAATACTTGGTAGGCACTATCACTGGAAGCCAAGTCCCTTTCAATGACTAAATCTACTAGTTTTGTTTTAGAAATATGCTTCCTGTATGTTATATTCATGATTCAGGTGCTAAGTGTCTATGGTTAATTTATACCAGTGGTTTTGCTATCTTGAGGTGAAATGCACAATTTAGAGGTTATATTGGATATTAAATATTTTACAGGCTTCATTTTCATCATTAAAACATATACCTTATATCGTACATTTCCCATAGTATTATTTATTGCAGTTTAAGACAGATGTAAGAAAGTGGTTCTGCCAGTCTGAGGAGCTATGTATTATTGGTATTCCATGGCAAGTATAAGAGACTAGGAAGCATGAAGTGGTCTTTTGACAGAGAAGAACATTATGTATCTCTACACCCAGAAAAAAGAGCATGTAAACACTTTATTCAGTAGCAAACTGTACTGCACAGGGTTTTATTTCACTCTTTCAGAACCTATTAATTTTTCTTACAAAGCACATCTGTCTGGCAGCCTCAGACTGCACACTGGTGGTTCATCAGTTCACTATGTGTAGAACATTCATTCCCTAATGAGATTCCTTTTATCTTGGAAGATAAAAGTATTCTTTACTTCATGCACATTGCTGGCCATCCTAAATAAACTTATTTCTAACAGTTTAAAATGAGACTGAGTCATAAACAGCACCATGCTAGATCATAAGAGATGTAATGAATTATATAAATTCAACCACTCTATCTGGGATACTGTAATATAATCTCAATATAATAGGACTAAGTTTAAATTTCTTAAAAACATGGGTTTGTTGGGTTGGAGAGATGGCTTAGCGGTTAAGATCACTGACTGCTCTTCCAGAGGTCCTGAGTTCAATTCCCAGCAAACACATGATGGCTCACAACCATCTGCAATAGGATCTGATGCCCTCTTTTGGTGTGTCTGAAGACAGCTACAATGTACTCATATATAAAGACAAATAAATAAAATCTTAAAAAAAAAAAAAAAAGAAACTGGTTTGTCATTAAGTCCCAGTGAGGGATAGTTATTGCTTTACTCCCCACTCCAAATTCTTTCCCCATTGAAGTTCCAACTCAATTCTTCACAGAATTAGAAAGGGCAATTTGCAAATTCATCTGGAATAAGAAAAAACCTAGGATAGCAAAACCTATTCTCAAAAATAAAAGAACCACTGGTGGAATCATCATCCCTGACCTCAAGCTGTACTACAGAGCAATTGTGATAAAAACTGCATGGTACTGGTACAGCCAGCGACAGACAGGTAGATCAGTGGAATAGAATTGAAGACCCAAAAATGAACCCACACACCTATGGTCACTTGATTTTTGACAAAGGAGCTAAAACCATCCAGTGGAAAGAAGACAGCATCTTCAACAAATGGTGCTGGCTCAACTGGTGGTTATCATGTAGAAGAATGCAAATTGATCCATTCCTATCTCCTTGTACAAATCTCAGGTCTAAGTGGATCAAGGAACTCCACGTAAAACCAGAGAAACAGAAACTTATAGAGGACAAAGTGGGGAAAAGCCTGGAAGATATGGACACAGGGGAATGATTCCTGAACAGAACAGCAATGGCTTGTGCTGTAAGATCAAGAATCGACAAATGGAACCTCATAAATTTGCAAAGCTTCTGTAAGCAAAGGACACTGTCCGTAAGACAGAACAGCAACCAACAGACTAGGAAATGATCTTTACCAAATTCTCAAAAGAGATGGTAAATATGTATGTTAGTATTCTTTATTGAAGTAGTTGTTGTTGCTTTATTTGTTATTCTCTCATGTATCTCATCCCAACTGAAGCTTCCCATACCTCTCTCTGTTTCTCCCACTGCTTCTTCTGCCCACATCCCCAATCCTCCATATCCATTTGTCCTACATTCTGCCTACCCCCGACCCCCATAAAAGCAGGACTTCTGGGATATCACCTGAACACAGCATCTAAAGCTCCAATAAAAAAAGACAGAAAACCTCATGTTAATTGCTGAAAGAGGCAACCCAGTAAGAGGCAGAGTCCAAGGAACATATTGTAGTTTGGTCTATGCTTGTATTATGTGAATTGGGTTCTGAAATTTGCATGAGTATCTGCATGTAAGACACCGAGGGTCCCTGCCCCCAGTTGGTTTTGATTGACAATGAAGGTGCTAGTGGCCATTCACTGCGCCAAGAGACAGAGGCATAACTCTAAAGATTCCCAGGTAAGGGACTGAAGGAGCAGGAGAGGATAGCTACCACAACAGGGACGAAGGAGATCCCAGGCCTGAGAGGTGCAGAAGACCAAGCATAGCCATCAAGTAAGAGTTGGGGGATCATGGCCCAGAAAGGCTGCATATATAGGTCCAGGGCAACAAAGATGGAATATAGATTTTAGTAAGTAATAACTCGGGAATATCAAATGGGAGAGTGTTAGCCACATAGAAGCTTAGAAGTGGCCCAACCATTGAGCTGTTAAAGGCATATTAAGATATAATGGCTCTCTCACTCTGTCTCTGTCTCTTCGTCTCTCTGTCTCTCTCTGTCTCTCTGTCTCTGTCTCTGTCTCTATCTCTGTGTGTGTGTGTGTGTTTGTGTGTGTGTGTGTGTGTGTGTGTGTATTTCATTCAGAAACCGAGATCATTAGGGAGGTTATTGAGGAATATGCTGCCAACACCAACAGATGATGCGATTAGAGTTATTTGGGTACAGCTGCAGATGGTGCCCTAAGTTTTACTTACTATTAAAACTTAATTGGAAATTCTCAAATGGAAAACATGTGCTATGACATAAGATTAGGAGGTGTGGAAAATTGGTTCCTTAACAGAGATGTGTGGATTTGCCCAGGCTATGTGGGTTTGGGACTAGGACAAAAGGTGTGCTAAGGTGGCTTGCTTAATTCTGCATTTCCTGTTTTAAGGCTGAGATACACCAGGGATATGGGCAGGGGGCTAATGATTCTCAGGTTCTGCAAGTGCTTAAGCCACAAATGCTAACAGTTCCTGCTGAAGGAAATCAGGCAAAATTAAGGAGATAATCAAGCCATAATAATGCTGAGGAGAAGGCAGGCCACTGAGAGCAAGTCTAAATAAGGATAGAAAGGAGAAGTGGAAGTAGCCTTATACAGTATGTAGAAGGGAATTTAATCGAAAGTTATATAGGAAAGAATATTAATTCTATTCATATAAATAAAAAAGTGATATAATACTATATATAGCCATAGAGATATAAATCCAAAGAAGGGATAATGAATGAAAATTGATTTGTTTTTAAAAATTGAAGAGGAAAAATAATTATAATTGCTTTAAAGGAAATGTGAAAAGTCGATGCTATTGCAGGTGGCTGGGTTCTTTGAAAGTGGACTTCATGGGAATTCTGGGATTTCTTAGCCAGAAATATGACAAATCAGTAGCCTGGGAATAAGCATATACAGTAAATAGAATGGGACTAATTGAAATCAAATAGGAAATGATCGGGAGTTATATAGGAAAGGAAGTTACATGGGAAAGGATATTAATTTCATAGATGGGAGAACTTACGTATATGCATGGATGAATAAATAAACTGAGATCTTTGATCTTAAAATGTAGGTCAAGGGCAGGGAATGGGGGGAAAACCTCATCTCAGACAGTTAATAGAGACTCAAGGCTCTGATCTCATGCATGTCAAGAGCAGGTGATAGGGAGAAAAACCTTATCTCAGAGAGATAGAATCTTAGGTCTTGATTTCTATAAGAAAGAAACAGGGAATGGTAAAGGAGCACTATCACAATGGATAATAAAAATCATTTAGATTGCTTTAATTGTTTTGAATTGGTTTAATTATTAAAAGGCAGGTGGTTATAGTTTGGTGGTTATGGTATTAAAAATCCTCTGTCAAAGAGAGGTCAAATTAGAGTAGGCAAAAATAAAAAGTAGGCTGCTGATTTGAATCAATATATACCTTACATGATGTTGCTGGACAAAAGACATGCTATTTTGGAAGAGAGGCTTTGTAATGTTAATAGGAAAGAAGAAAAGACTTTTGACCTCTTCCAAAGTAATATGGATCACATATGATAGGGAAGACCCCCTGAAGAACTTGGCTACAGACAGAAAAGTAAAATTTGAGAAGATCGAACAGGAGAGATAACATGATTTGCTTACTCCTCCAGGTGGAATCAACCCTGTTACAGGCTTAGACATAAAAATGTCCCTAGCCCAAACTTCAGCTAAAATTATACAATAAATATTGTTGGTCACAGAAACCTTAAGACTCATCATGCCATCATTCACATGGCATGAATGAAGATTTATTACAATTGGTTGATCAAATTAATTTATAAACAGGGTGGTTGTCATTTACCTGCTGAAACAAGTCTTTAACTGTTTCATCTTTAACTGAGCTGTACTCCTTGTACAATCTATATGAATATCTTAATTGTACTAAAAATCTGGTTTCTTTTTCATTTTTTATTAGATATTTTCTTCATTTACATTTCAATTCCTATACCAAAAGTCCCCTATACCCTCCCCTACCCTGATCCCCTATCCACCCACTCCCACTTCTTGGCCCTGATGTTCCCCTGTACTGGGGCATATAAAGTTTGCAAGACCAAGGGACCTCTCTTCCCAGTGATGGCTGACTAGGCCATCTTCTGCTACGTATGCAGCTAGAGACACAAGCTCTGGGCATACTGGTTAGTTCATATTATTTTTACACCTATAGGGTTGCAGAACCCTTCAGCTCCTTGGGTACCTTCTCTAGCTCCTCCATTGGGGGCCCTGTGTTCCATCCAATAGATGACTGTTCTGGTTTTAAGATTCATATATTGCAGAATGTGCAGCTTTGACAAGATTCATCCTTGGGGACACTGAAATGACTTGCTGTTCCAGACCTCTTCCTCCTGAAACTGTTTCCAGAGGCTTGCTTCCAGAAAAGCCTCACGAATAGCTGCTGATTCCCAATGACTTTGGTTCATCCAAGCTTTCAGACAGATCCAGTCAAGTCCTTAGATTTCTAAGCATACAGAAACTGGATAACAAATGCTAAATCTAGCTTTCTTAAGTCTAACCAATTTTCCTACCCTTCTCACCCCTTAAAATTGAGCATATATTTATATATACACATTGTCCCTTTCAGCAGGAAGAAACCATGGAGAATCATCATCCTGATCCCCTGGGTTTGAGTGTCTGGTTATTTTATAAATTATAGATAAGTTGTTATTTTAAGGGATAATTTGGAAATGGCCATAATTTTGAACAGGGAGAAAACAAAATAAAGAGCTTAGATTTGGGAATTTCTGTCTTTCCTTTCCTCTTCTCTACCCTTTCTTTCCTACATAAAAGGAATGGGTTGAAGGAAAAAAAGAGCAACAAGGTAATATTATAGAAAATTAAAGGCAAGGGATGGATCACCAGATTTGTTCTTAAAGCATTGTGTAGAGATAATCTTAAATTGGTAGAAATCTTTGTATTACAAAATTGAAGTTGTAATTTCTTACATGGGTACAGAATTTAGATATTGAAACAGGTTTAAGATTTTCATTGGTATAAATTTTCGCACATTGATACAAAATTTAAAATTAATTTTGTTACTCTTAGATAGGCATTGTGCCTCTCTAACTCTTTTAAGAATACAAGGCTTAAACCCAGTCCTTCTAATAACTGCTATTATAATCTGTTTAGGATGATCAAGTAATGCAAGTTAAGGGCCTGACATTTTCTGGGTGTTTGAGCTAAGATTCTTTTCCTTGTATTCCTATCATTCTTAAGTTTTCATAGTATCTCAGATTTCAGGGAGGTTTGGTGTCAGGAGATTTTTTATTATTAATATTATTTTCTTTATTTACATTTCAAATGTTATCCCCATTCCTGGTTTTCCCTCGGAAAACCCCCTTCCTTTGCCCCTCCCCCTGCTCACTAACACACGCACTAGTGCTTCCTGGAATTCCCCTACACTAGGGTATAGAGCCTTCACCTCCCATTGATGACTGACTAGACCATCCTCTGCTACATATGCAGCTAGAACCGTGAGTCCCACCATGTGTACTCTTTGGTTAGTGGTTTAGTCCCTGAGAGCTCTATGGGTACTTGTTAGTTCATATTATAGTTCCTCCTATGGGGCTGCAAACCCCTTCAGCTCCTTGGGTACTTTCTCTAGCTCCTTCATTGGGGACCCTGTGCTCAGTCCAATGGATGGCTGTAAGCATCCACTTCTGTATTTGTCAGAGCCTCTCAGGAAACAACTATATCAGATTCCTGTCAGGAAGCACTTGTTGGCATCCTCAATAATGTTTGGGTTTGGTGATTGTATATGGGATGGATCCCCATGTAGGGCAGTCACTAGATGGTCATTTGTTCAGTCTCTACTCCACGGTTTGTCCCTGTAATTCCTTCCATGAGTGTTTTGTTCCCCCTTCTAAGAAGGACCAAAGTATCCACACTTTGGTCTTCCTTCTTCTTGAGTCTCATGTGGTTTGTGAATTGTTTCTTGGGTATTCCGACCTTCTGAGCTAATATCCACTTATCAGTGAGTGCATATCATGTGTGTTCTTTTGTGATTGGGTTACCTCACTCAGAATGATATCCTTCAGATCCATCCATTTGCCTAAGAATTTCATGAAGTCATTGTTTTTAATAGCTGAGTATTCCACTGTATAAGTGTACCACATTTTCTGTACCCATTCCTCTGTTGAGGAACATGTGGGTACTTTATGAGACATTTTATTTGATCATTGTCTCCATTTCTCTATCATATCGTCTATATAAAAATTTCTCTCTTCAATTTCTCCTATTCTGTATCAAAACCTTACCTTTTCAGGTTTCTAAATTTATCATTTCCAGAATTTCTTCACTGTATTTTTTTCTGTTGGTTTAGTTTTTCATTTTGTTTTGTTTTTCTTGGTTTTGTTTGTTTGTTTGTTTTGTCTCTACATTTATTTATTTCAGGTCTTGAACAGTTTTATGCATTTTCCTCTACTCTTTGTGTTTTTCTAGATTTCTTTAAGGGATTTACAGTTGTTTGTTCATTTGTTTGTTTGTTTTCTCTCTCTCTCTTTAAAGACCTCTATCTTCATTGTGGCAATTTTATGATCTTTTCCCTTGGTATCTGTTTTGTTTCATGTTTTCTAGGAGTTTGAGGATGGTGTGTTACTTGATAAAGCATATTCTTTGAAGCTGACAGTACTTTATTAGTAGCTACTAATGAAAATAGGCTAATGGGCTGAAGGAGTTCATAGGAGGGAGGAAAGAAGAATATTCAACCAGGATCCACTTATTTTATCTCTTTGGAATGGAGGGAGACATTGAAGAAGAGTCACCTCAGAGGGTGCGCTATAGTGCTGGAGTGAGACTGGGAGATAGATGGAAAAGAAGAAAGAGAGGAGGAAGAGCTAAAGACAACCTGGCTGCTTTCTTGGCAGGGGGTTGTGTAAGTGGGTAGTGTGTGCTGAAGTTGGGAGTTGAGGTAAAGCAAGAAGTGGGAACAGGGCAGCTAGGAGGGAAAGGTTTGTGGGATCCACAAGAGCTATTGACCAAGAGAGAATGAAGCTTGCTGTGTGTGTTTTATTGTAGAGATGGGGATGAGACTGAGGGATTGGGTTTACAGAAGAAAAAGGAGTGGTAACGGCCTTCAGTTAGCTCTCGTGTTTCCCCCAGCCTCCTCAGCTGGTGTGTTCCCAGGAAACTCCCACTGGAATTGAAAGTCCTGATGTTGAGATGAGTCAGGAAAGAAAGTTTGTAGGAGAAGATCCTTGCGACCCACTGGGGATGGGGTCAGTGAGGAAAGGGAGGCTGGAGTCAGTTTTGTGCTACAGAGCTGAAGATGAGACTGGGGGAATTGGGTGTAGAGAAGCAGGAGAGATGTGGATCTACTGTCTGTCTACATGTGGCCTTTTATGCACATGTATGTCTCACAAGGAGTAATTGTTTCTTTCATGATTTAATGCTAGACTAAATACTATCTTTGTGTTACAGTGAATGAAAATTCAAATAACAGTCTTGCCCTTATTTTAATAAAGTTTGGAACAGTACCAGAAATCACAGAGAGGGTCAAAGTATGGAGAAACAGAGTGTGGTTCAGGAAATCATGTAAGCAGCACAAAGTTTCCACCTTGAAAACTCCCCAATAATAGGATGGGGAGCAGAAACCTCACCCAAAAGGAAAGGATCAGAGCTTATCACCTCGGGCCTGGGAACTCCAAACTTCAGTGCTCAGTCTCCACATTGCCCTCCCACAAAATGTTTCCTAACAGGCAGCATCAGAAGGCATTTGGGGACTTGCAGTAACAGAGTACAGTGTTCCACCTGCCTTCCCCACACCCCACCCGACTCGATAGATACTTGCTGGCCTAGAACATTGCCAACCTAAGAAGTACACATTGCAGAGTCTCTGGGGCAAGTGAGAGCAGTTCAAGCCACAATCTGCAAAGCTCATGATGGTCAGAAGTGTGTCCTGGCACACAGAAATCAACACAGCTGAACATCTGAATACGGGCTGTTCCAGGCTTGTACCAGTCTGAACAGTCTCCAGGTTCAGTTGACAGTTCTTTGCATGTGACAGCTGTATATGTAGCAGAAGGAAGTGGCTCCATTGTCCTGATTTGATTCCTTTTTTTTGTTGTTGTTGTTTGATTTTTTTTACAATTTGATTTGTTTAATTCTGTCTTTTTGTTTACACATTGCATTTTCCTTTTAAACATACTATTACTGCTATTTTACCTTACTTTAAAAATAAATTTTGGTTATTATTACTCTTCTCCTTTACTTACACATTCTTTATTGAACAGCCAGTTTTTACCCTGCCTCTCTTCTCTTTCATATAACACTCTTTCCTTGACTTCTGTTTTATTTTTATTCATGCTCAATTATTATTTCCTACTTTTGCTCAGTGTTCCATTAAATTATTGTATATATCTTCATTTAGTCTACAAAAAAACAACACTTTCAACTTTCTTAGTGTTCAGATTCCAAGGAAGTCATCTAACTATCCTCTGTCTGATTCAGTTGTGTGAACTTTATCCTTAAATTGTTTGAGAATAAATAGAGAATTGAATCAGAATTTAAAATATTACATATAATAAACATTTATGCATATGTAACTTCACGGCATATTAATTATCTTGCCGCTTTCTAATCTTAAACCAGTGATTATATGAGTTGGTTTTAATTGATTTAAACATCTATAACCATTTTTCAATTGGTTTCATTTTCTTCTCTTTGAACAGGACTGAACATTTTCTTCTCTTTGAACAGGACTGAAGCATTGAGCCCCTAGTGAGGTGTTCTGTGAGTTTCCTGAGGAAAGAAGTTTGAGGTTTCTTATTTGTCTTAATGTAAACAAGTTCTTATACAGTACTATGGAACATTTTAAATGCACTGAGACAATTTTCTATTTATTTTCTAACAATTCTAAGGGTTAAGTTCACACACTTGAAACTGACAAAGGATGGTTAGATAACTTCCTTGAAATATGAACACTAAGAAAACTGAAAGTGAGCCGGGCGTGGTGGCACACGCCTTTAATCCCAGCACTCGGGAGGCAGAGGCAGGTGGATTTCTGAGTTCGAGGCCAGCCTGGTCTACAAAGTGAGTTCCAGGACAGCCAGGGCTACACAGAGAAACCCTGTCTCCAAAAACCAAAAAAAAAAAAAAAAAAAAAAAAAAAAGAAAACTGAAAGTGTTGTTTTGTATAGAGTAATTACATTTGTCTTCCTTTAAACTTTTTGGCCAAAGGATATCAGTTTCCACTGTACATTCTAGAAATGCTTACTGAAATTTTGGCTTATTCTTAGTTGTTAATATATTACCTCTTCTGAAAGGACCGTTGCTGTCAACTCTTTTGCTATCCCATTTCAAAATGTATGACATATATTGCCTCAGTCTCCATTTACAAATATTACACTTCCAAAATGAAGAGAAAGGTTAAATATCCATGCTATTTTGTGATCACCCTGCAATAATGAGTATAATAATTTAGTACCAGTTGCTATTTAGCATGTTCTTTTATTATTACAAAATAATATTTTTTAAGAATAAAACAACCAAGGCAAATTTTATTTCATACTCATGAAGCAAAGAGTGAGGATTAGATAAAATGACCTATGAACATTAAGTTAAATACAGACGTGTGTGTGTGTGTGTGTGTTAATTATACTATCGTATATATGTATATAATACATATACATGTATATATGTATTAGTCAGGGTTTCTATTCCTGCACAAACATCATGACCAAGAAGCAAGTTGGGGAGGAAAGGGTTTATTCGGCTTACATTTCCATACTGCTGTTCATCACCAAGGAAGTCAGGACTGGAACTCAAGCAGGTCAGAAAGCAGGAGCTGATGCAGAGGTCATGGAGGGATGTTCCTTACTAGCTTGCTTCTCCTGGCTTGCTTAGCCTGCTCTCTTATAGAACCCAAGACTACCAGCCCAGGAATGGTCCCACCCACAAGGGGCCTTTCCCCCTTGATCACTAATTGAGAAAATGCCTTACAGTTGGATCTCATGGAGACATTTCCTCAACTGAATCTCCTTTCTCTGTGATAACTCCAGCTGTGTCAAGTTGACACAAAAAACTAGCCAGTACACTAGCTGAGACTAGTTATAGAGTAGGAAATGCCATCTTATATATTTTGCAGAGATTATTAAATAATAAAAGCAAGAAACATGTTTTAAGTTTCTACATGGAAGCAAATGATGATTGTCTGAGAAAAAGTTTATGAAACCTTGAAGCAGGTGACAAGAATTGCAAAGGCCTGGATACAGAACTCAGCAGTTTTGAGAATAAGTTTGTTGTGAGTCACAACAAATAAAACATGTTTCTTAAAATACCAAGGTTTGAATAATTTAACACTTTTTTTCGGTATTTGAATTTAATACTTTATAATACTTAAAATTTTAAATGCCATTTTTGTTCCTAAGCTTAATGTTTCCTTTACAGTTGAAATAAATATTAAAATCTGCTGATGGATTAGATTTTTTTCTTGGCACATTTCCATGAATTCAACCTGGTTGTTACTCCTCAGGGCAAGCACATTTACTTTAATGACAGGTACTCATTATTTCACAGTTCAAAATTCTCATTAAATTGCTTACCATTCTTCTCTATTTTACTAGTTAACTGTTACCCAGAACTGCAGACCTATTTGCAGTGGTATTCATGTTCATAGTCTCCATTTATTTTTATTAAATTATTTCTAGATGGGAAACTTTTTTAAAATTTATTAACAACTTAGGTTCCCTCACCTTTTCTAATTCTTAGCCATTATTTTTAAGTATGGATCATCCATTTGGCCCAAACACCAAGAAAAAGGAAACGAGTAATAGATTTTGAATATAAATGTACATTAGAAAATGTGAGTGCAAGATGAAATAACACGTTTCTTACTAGGAAATATCATTCTTTTCATTTGAGTTTTTTTTAAGCTGTAATTTGTCTAACATAACTTTAGCACTTGGCCTTGTTCTGTTGTCCAATAATGTGGAAAGGTTTTCATTGATTTCTTTAAGTTTTGCAAGCCTTTAAATATGTAAAGAATGTGTGTGAGTATGTATGTGGACATGTATGTGTCTATGTGTGTCTATATGTGTCTATGTGTGTATGTGTACCAGTATGTGCATATGTGTGTGTGTGTGTGTGTGTGTGTATGCGCACGTGCGTAGGATAAGTGTATGTGCACATTCATGTCTGTGAGTGTGGATACATATGGCAACAGTATGGGCTTGGAAGCCCAAGGAAAAAGTAACATTTAATCCTTACTTTCTTCCTTGTTTCAAACTATTTTTCTTGTTTGTCATGGCAAATGCTAAACTTACCCCTTGAGATTCTAATTCTGATGTCTCTGCTCTCAATCTCCCCGTGGGAGCACAGGTACTAAAGATTAAAGCTAGTACATTCATATTTGAGTTCTGAAACTTTAGGGTAGCATGGCAAGTGTTTACGTGCTGTTCCATTTTCTTAGCTCCAAGGGACTTCTAATGGTGGCATTTTGATGATCTGATATAGCTAACCTTCTAGATCTCCTTTTATCTTCTCATCACAAACATTAGTTGCTCTGTATCAAATATTAGAATGGTTTTTCGCAGCATTTATTGTATTTAGAAGCATTATTCTTTCCTTCTTTTGTATTTTTGCTTCTCACACTTGGAACATCAGTTCAGTTAAGGTCCTAACTGTATAGTATCTGCATTTTTCAGTCTTGCATACATTTTATCCTATTACAGGAAGAATTGTCAAAACATGTTAAGGTTCCTAATGTAAGAATTTCAGGAGAAAACAAAATGACTTTCACCTCTCCTTGTAATTTAATAAAGAAATTCTTTCACAGTTAAATCTTTGCCTTCTGTGATTGATGTATTTCTATGGTTAAAAGATCCTAAACATTCCCCTAGAAAACTCTTAGATTCGATAAACACTTTCATACACAAAATCAACATACAAAAAATTCCATAGCTTTTGTATTTACTAAAAGTGAACATGATGAAATAAAAATGAGCTAAACGATCCGAGAACACAGTATCTTAGTTAGAGTTACTATTGTTATTATGTAACATGTGACCAACTTGGGGAGGAAAGGGTATATTTAGTTTACAATTCCACTTCCCAATGTTTCATCAATGGAGGCCTTTACAGAATAACTAACAGAGCAGGAACCTGGAGGCAGGAGCTGATCCAGAAGTCATGGAGGGATGCTGCTTACTGGCTTGCTCAGCTTACTTTCTTATAGAACCTGGGATGACTAGCCCAGGGGTGGCATCACTTACAATTGACTGAGCCCTCTCCCATCAATCACTTATTAGGAAATTATCCTACACTTGGATCTTAAGGATGCACTTTCTCAGTTGAGGGTCCCTCCTTTCAGGTCACTCTAGTTTGTGTCAAGTTGACATACAAGTAGTCTGGACACACAGCTAACATACTTGAAGGAGTTGTGTATAGGTTGGCTGAGTACTGGCAGCAGTGAGTCAGCTGCGTGCATAGGAGTGGCACTCAAAACTGCATTCCTTCGGGAGATAACAGGTTAGACTGCATGCCAAAAGACCCAACAAGCAGCTGAAAGAGTCAGATGTAGATATTTGCACCCAACCAATAGCAGAAGCAGCTGACCCCTGTTGAATTAGAGAAGGCTGAAAGAAGCTGAGGAGAAGGGTGGCCCTGAAGGAGGACCAACAGTCTCAATTAATCTGGACTCCTGAGATCTCTCAAACATTGGAACCACCAAACAGGCAACATACGCCAGCTGATATGAAGCCTCCAACACAATACAGTAGAGGACTACAGGGTCTGTGTTCATTCAAAGATGATGCAGGCACCTAACCCTCAAGAGACTGGAAGTCCCAAGGAGTTTAGAGGTTAGATTGGGAGGGGAGTGGGGACATTTACGTGGAGACACAGGTTGGGGGGTGGTATGGGATGTGGAACAGTCAGAGGGTGGACAGGGAGGGGATATGGAGTGTAAAATAATAAATAAATTATGTAAAAAATAAAAATAAATAGAACATCAAAGGGAAGAAATAAACTGTATCCCAGTGATTAACCACATGGGATAGCATGACTCCATGCATTAAGGACAAGCTAAGAAAAAAGTTAAGAATTCAAATTTCCAAATACTATCTCAGACAATTATTTACCACGATTCAGTTAGTGGACTTGTAATTAAAGGCAAACATGTTTTGTTCTTTTTTTTTTTTTTTTCAAATTTCCAAATACTATCTCAGACAATTATTTACCACGATTCAGTTAGTGGACTTGTAATTAAAGGCAAACATGTTTTGTTCTTTTTTTTTTTTTTCTTTTGGTGTTTTATAATAGAGAATTTATTTCATTTTGAGTATCTTAACATTCTTTGAAATACAGTTTTCAAAATATATAGTATGCAATTTTGATTAGAATACTTGAAGAAAAATCTTGATAGAAAGTTTTGCATTGTATTAAAACCTAGCAAAAACATACAATATATTTATTAGTAGTAGTAGTAGTATTTTATCTTTAGTCTTTTTTTTTACAGTCCAATTCTTATTCTCCTCCTGGTCAGGTCTCCTACAGGTCCTCATCCCATTCTTCCTCCCCACCTCATCCCCCATCTCCAAGAGGATGTTCTCAACAAGTCCCACCCCAGCCCAGCCTGCCAAGTCTCCCCATTCCCTGGTGCCTCAAGTTTCTGGATGGTTAGATGCCTGTTGTCTCACTGAGGCCAGACCAGGCAGTCTTCTGCTGTATATGTGTCTGGGGCCTCAGACCAGCTACTGTATACTTCCTGGTTGGTGTCTCAGTGTCTGAGAGATCTCAGGGGTCCAGGTTAGTTGAGACTGTTGGTCTTCCTATGGGGTCTTCTTCAAGCCTTTCCCTGATTCAACTACAGGGGTCCCCTGACTTCAGTCCATTGGTTGGGTATAAATATGTGCAGGTATCTCAGTAAGCTGCTTGTAGGACCTCTCAACAGGGCAGCCATGGTAAGCTCCTGTCTATGAACACACCATAACATCAGTAATAATGTCAGGCCTTGAAGATCTTCTTGAGATGGATCCCAATTTAGACATATTTCCCCCAGTCTCTTCTCCAGTTTTGTCACTGTAGTTCTTTTAGACAGGAATTACTCTCAGTCAGAGTT
Organism: Mus caroli; assembly: GCF_978045245.1. Lineage (NCBI taxonomy): Eukaryota > Metazoa > Chordata > Mammalia > Rodentia > Muridae > Mus > Mus caroli. The sequence goes on along the minus strand of NW_028227258.1, from coordinate 84,372,956 downwards.
TTAGACTGTGGAATAGCCTGTCTTTCTACTGGAGGTGGATTCTACAAGTTTCCTCTCCCCACTGTTAGGCACTTCATCTAAAGAATCTTCCTTTGAGTTCTGAGAATGTCTTACCTCCCAGGTCTCTGGTACTTTCTAGAGGGTCCTTCAACCTCCAACCTCCCGAGGTTGCCTGTTTCCATTTATTCTGCTGGCCCTCAGGACTTCCCTCTTGTTTCTCCAAATATCTGATGATGTTCCTCTTTTCCCTTCCTCTTCCCCTCTTCCACCCTGGTCCCAACCCTCCCAACCTCCCGTAATTGCTTTCTTCTCCCTTTCAGTGGGATTGGCCCATCCTCACTTAAGCCCATCTGCTGTTAACCTTCTTGAGTTCTGTGGCTTGTATCCTGGATATTCTATACTTTTTTTTCATCTAATATTAGTAGAGTATATACCATGTAGGTCCTTTTGGGTCTGAGTTACCTCACTTGGGATATTTTCTAGTTCTTTCTATTTGCCTGCAAAACTCATGATATCATCATTCTTAATACCTGAATAGTATTCCATTGTATAAATGAACCAAATTTCCTTTATTCATTCTTCCATTGTGGAACATCTTGATAAATGGGATCTCATGAAACTAAAAAGCTTCTGTAACACAAAGGACATAGTCAATATGAAAAATTGGCAACCTACAGATTGGGGAAAAAAATCTTCACTAATTCCATATCAGATACAGAAAATTGGAAACAGATCTACCTGAAGACCCAATCATACCACTCTTGGGCATATACCCAAAAGATGCCCCACCACACCATAGGGGCACGTGTTTCACTATGTTCATAGTGACCTCATTTGTGATAGCCAGAATATGGAAACAACCCAGATGTCTCACAGTAGAAGAATGGCAAAGAGTTTTAGTATATTAATTCTTATAGAAATAGTATTTAAATTTTACCACTATGACAGACATTAGCAAATGTTATGATAAATCTGTTGTGTATTTCATAAATAAAATAGCAGTAGCTGTGAAGAAGTCAGCTAAAATAAAATGTGGTTAGGTGGTGGAAACAGCAATACCATAGGATAAAATTCAAATTTCTTATCTTAATATTGCACAAGTCATTCTAATAAATGTGTAGGTGCCTAGAAATATTTATACATTTCTACATGAACATTTGTGTTTATGAGTTCTGACATAAAACTTCCTCAAATCATACATGAAACATGTCATTTTTATTTTGATGTGTTGTAAGAGGAACAAAAATAGGAAATATAGGCCATCATTATTTTTTTCACCTTTGGATAGAAATGAAATTTTATTTGAAAAGTAATTATCTTTTAGAAGAGGATTTAAAATGGCAACTTTTAGTGCTCCCTCAGCCATGGCCATATAAAGAGAGTGTCGACTCCTGTAAAAGCTGCAAAGTAATGCAGAGGCAGGTGCATAAGCCCGGGATGATTGCTGGATTTAATTGTGGAAGCAAAGCCTTTGTTTATTATTATACTAGAAAATAGTTACTTCATACATCTGGATTTAAATTAAATTATGTCTTTAATGTGTACGCATTCCTCTTAAATCCTGCTTGCATTTAATATGTAATAATGTTCACAAGGCTTGTAGCTGAATAAAAGTGAAAAAGGATTGTTTTTATATGTAAAAAATGAAATTAATTCTGACTTTTTTATATAAAAGTCAGTCTCTATTTAGAAAAATAGAATATTTTGTGTACTCTGTGTCTAAGAAATTATCTCAAATAATTAGTTAAGTAAGTTGATAAAAGTGATAGAGATTATGGGCTACCTATTAACAAAAATTAGCAGTAGAAGGCAACATTATCTGCACAGTGTTGTATAGATAGAAGGAGAACAGAAAACAACCAATTCTGTAGTAAGATCGAAACACATTAATGCTTGCTTTGTAGGAGCAGCATCTATACTGGCCTAAAATTAATAAGGATGTGAGCCATGGGTTAACTTGTTATTGAAGGCTAGAAGAGAGAGAAGAAATACTCAGTTTTCTCTCTTCCTTCTTCTCACTCCCACTTTCTTCTCTCCTTTTTTCTAGTCCTTCACAACTGCTTCCCATTGATAAGGTTTGTGGAGAATCTGAACCATAATGGAAACAGAAGGGCATCGTTTGACTCTCATGTGCAGGACTGGATTCAATCTCTAGCACCTGGGGATAGGAGGAGCAGTATGATAACGGGTTAACCCAGAAAAATCACATCAAAATCAGAAGGACCCAAGTAGAAAGATGCAATTATCATCTCATGAGTAACACTGGATGAATTGATGTGTTTTCCAGTGTTTCCCAGTACTTCCTGAGAGTGATTAAGGATATGATGATAGAATGTTGGATAGAGTCATTATTTATTAAATATTACATGTTCTTTATTATCTCTATGATGTCTATACTATCTCGAAAAATACAAAATAGTTACAGACTTTTTACAAGACTGAGCATTAAAACAAATGGAATATACCAGAATAAAAAGCAATATTGTACATTTTACGTGTTCTTCTATAACAAGGGGTAACATGGATTTGAGAAGTCGGGAATAGAAGAGCAGATTTTCCTTTGACTGTTTCTGCCTTTTGTCCTAAGTATTTAAGTGAGTGTTCAGAAGACATTTCCTTAACTCACAGCATAGGAAATGCATTGATGATTGAGTCTGCCATTACTACATTGCTGAGTGTTGACACTCTGTAGAACAGAATGGTTTGAAGTCTGTGACCAGCTCCTAGCTTTTTGTGATTTGGCAGAACTGATTATTTCAGAATGTTAGTGACATTCTGTACTAAATTGCTAAAGGCAAGATGAATCTGGTTATCATTATAGATGGACATGTAGTAGTAGCAGACGTCAAAATATTTTTTCCTAAAAAGAATATTAGTGATTTGTATTTATTTTAAGAATTACCTTGCCATAATAAGACATTTATATTCTGAAATCATAGCTTATACATAATTTTCATTTACCACATAATTGAAGCACTGGGTAAAGAATGGAACATAATATGATATCAGTGAGGGAGATATATAAGTATAGTCATTCAACTGGAATTTATTCAACAAAATTTAAAATACCATTTGTTTACAATCAAGAACAAAAGCTGGACCAGCCACTCAGGACTGGGGTCAGGGACCACTATGGAAGAGATGGCAACCCCATAGAAAGACCAAAATTATCAACAAACCTGGTCCTCTTGGAGCTCCCAGAGACTAAGCTACCAACCAAAGAGCATACTTGGGCTGGTCCATGGCCCACAGCATGTATGAAACAAACGATTTCCTTGTCTGGCCTCAGTGGTAGAGGATGAGTGTCTAATCTTGTAGAGACTTGATGTCCCAAGCAAGAGGGATCCAGAGGGGGTGAGGTGGGGTTGATGGGAGAGCACTGTCTCAGAGGCAAAGGGGAAAAGGACAGGGTGAAGAACTCTTAGAGGAGGACTGGGAATAGAAGCAACATTTGGAATGTAAATAAATAAAACAATTTTTTAAAAAGGTAGCAACAACAACAGAAAAACTGCATTGGGTTCCTCTCACCATGCCCCCAGTATGCCATGAACTGTTTTCATTATATCTATTGTATGGGATAAACACATCATGACATGAAATAGCATCAAACCTGTTTCCAATTCCCATGGTGTGAGGGTTTTTAATAGTTAAAATGCCATGAAAATGCAGAGATCTTTTTAATACTACATTTTTAGAAAAATCACAGTCATAGTTATGGTGATAGTGGATGGCTGGTTTCTATCATATATTTTTCCAACTTGCCTGTTTGACTGATGAGTGACATTGATGGACTATGAAGAGCAAGAGTGGATTATGATGAATTAAATCAAGGGTGATTGTAACCTTCATAAGTGATCAGATTTGACTTTGGATCTGAAACAAATCAGCCCACTTGAAATATAGTAGAATATCCAGTGAATCATTCCCACAGTGTTAATAAATACCAGCAGAAAATTGACTTTGCCTTACACCGTTAAGCATACTTCTTGTTTTAATTACTTAACTATATCAAAAATGCAATGCAAAGATACTTCAAAGGCTCTCGATTCTGGTTTATTTGATATCTTTGCCAATAATAACAAGTAAAATAATAGAAGTTATATCAGGAATTATGAAAAAGGGCATGCCAGAGAGTAGGAAATAAATCTTATAAAAAAATGACTCAAGTGCTACCATGACACCATTTCTATCTGAAATGTTAAAGATATGCTAGTGTTGTATGATGTGTGTTGTGAATAAAAACCTCAGTAGGCAGAATTTTGAATAAAACTCTGAAATTTTAACACTGATAGATTTGTAGATCTGAGTGGATTAATGAATGTGTAGTGAGTAGTGAGTGACTTGCTGAAAACACAAGATGTAAATTTGAAATAATTATTTTCTCATGATAAACATGAATAGACTCTTCAATGACATTGAATATAAGACATTTCCATCATATAAGATTAGCCAAGGAGATGAGCTTTCTAGAGAAAAATAAAAAATAAAATGTTATGCTATGTAAATATCATTTTTTATTTTTTCTAAATGACTGTGCTTTAAATCATTAGTAGAAAAAGTGGCAGTGCTAGCAGGAATTCAACTCACTAAACAATATCCTGCATTTCATATCTGACTGACCAGGGTTGTGTGAGTACTGCTAAGCACACGTTCAGCTGACACAGTGCCCTTGGATATATCAGCATCTCCAGGGAACTATTAGTCTGTGGCACTTCCACCTTGAAGGGAGTTTTTTACTTTTCCTGCATATATATTTAGCTTCTCAATTCAATTCATACTTGCATGTTTGCAGAAGGATTGTAAACTACATTGCTTGTAAACAAAAATACATTTCATATAAGATGAAGCTGAGTAGTGGGTATCCTTAGAGAACTGACTGCACATACCATATTCAGGCTTGTTTTGAAATAGCTGGCTTAGTTGACTAGTGAATGTCCACATAGTTATCTAGTATCACCAAGATGTACACAAGACTTGCTTATCATATAACTAAAATTTGATAATTTCAGACCAACACATCCTCACTTCTATCATCTCCAAATAACTATGTACTATTTTTTTTATGACTATGTATGGCTTTGATATTCTATGAATAACCGAGTTTATGTATAATTTCTCCTTGGTTTTTCTGACTTACTTTACATAATACCTTTAAGGTCATCCACATTGTTGCAAATGTCACAATTTCTTTCTGTTTCTTATTTTAATATATTTAAGTACTATAAAATATTCATAAAGATAAAAAGAAAACATGAAGTTCTTTCTTTCTTTCCCTTTACCATGCCCTTCGAATCTCAGGAAGCAGCAATACAGTACCATTTCCTTTCTTCCATACCTAAGGACTTCTGAATCCGTCTACCTTTTCTTACTTATAAGAAAGTCCTTTTCTAATTCATTGCTTAGAGAAAGTGTATATCCACATTTTCCTTAAAGGTGACTATGCAAAAGGGTCAATTTCTTTCAGAGTTGGCTTAGCATGCTGTGGAAAGAAAACCATGTCACTGCCAGGCTTACCGATCTTACTGAATGTTCAAAATCCCAGAGAGAGAAATGTGGAGTGTTTACTCATCTAGGATTTCTTTCTTTGCTGTGCCTAAGTAATACTCCATCATGCTCCCTAATTTACAATGAAGACATATCTCAATACATCTACTGTTAGGTTGAAATACTAAAAGATGAGATTCACCTTTCTGTCGAAGTATAATGAAGTACACTATGGAGCACAGGTTATTTCATTTAGTGAGCTCATGAGTGATTGATGCTCTTGCTTATTGCCACAGCACAGGATCATGAGACAGGTATGATACTTTTATAATAAATCAAGAAAAAAATCAAAATAAATAATTTGAAATACAGCATGTAATTATTTCACAAACCATCACAAAGTTGAAAAACCTTAATTTAAACCATCATAATTTGCGGGCCATCAATATTTATGTTATTTTAAGAACATATCTATTGTACCATAAATATATATTATCATATAACAAAATTCTTCTCCACTATGCAATCTCCAAATATTTCTTTATATCTCACCTGTTGTATATAATGTTTCAGTGAATATTGGATCAGACTATCTTCATGAGTCACATATTCCATTCTTTTATAAACATAGCAACACAAGAGATTGCAGAATTGGATAATGGGTTTATTTTATTTTGGAGGGTGGAAGAACTTATATATTTTTCCATAATTGCTGGAAAAAAATTGCATTCTTCCCAGTAATGTACTCTGTTCTTATACTGTCTCTAAAACTTTTTCTCCATTAGTTGTTTATGATTTAATTTTTTGAATTAAAATTGTTTTTAGACAACATGTTAATATAGACTTAAACGTGAATGCTAGGGAGACCAAGAAAGGTATTTAGATTAAAAGAGAAAAAGCACTGAGACCCAGGTCATAGGTGCTGTTTTATGTTTGTTCTTTTGTTTATGCTTTTGAGTCTTTTTTTTTTTAAACAGAACTTATGTGAAACGAAAGCTTGTGTTTTTATATTGGATTTCCTAATTATTAGGGTTATTTAGAACTCTTTGAAATTGCATGAGTTCTTAGTAAATAGCACAAGTTCTTTTTCTCCTTTAAAACAAGATTATTTTTTCCATTGAAAATAGATTCTTCTCTCATATGATAAATATGGAACAAATTTTATCTTCCTTCTACTATTCCCTGCTACCCCATCCTAACTCCTCTCTTCCCCAGAACCACGTTGTTTCACTTCAGAAGAAGTATTTATCTAAGAGACAACAACCAAATATGACAAAACAAGATAAAACAAGTCAAGGAAAAAGCCCACAAATTGTGGCTGGACACAGTAACCCAAAAGTTAGGAAACGAATTCTATTAGCAAGCAAAAGAATCAGAGATAAACCAACACCCACTGTTAGGGTTCCCACAAAAACCACCAAGCTAACAACCATAGCATATACACAGAGGACCTGGTACAGATGCATTGAGGCCCAGCACTTCCCACTTCGTCTCTGTGAACCCTTTGGAGCGCTACGTAGTTGATTTGGGGGACATGTTCTACTGGTGTCCTCTGTCCACAATGACTCTTATCATCTTTCCTCTTCCTCTTCTTTGGGGTTCCTGACCTCTAAAGGGAATGACCTGATGGAAACCCCCAATTTAAACTCTTTCTTGGTAATGCATGGTTATGGGTCTCTGTACCTGCTCCCATCTGTTTCCAGAGGAAGCCTTTCTGATGATGTCTAGACAAAGCACTGGTTTATAACTATAGCAAAATACAACTAGGAATCGTTATTCATTTTACTTTATATTATTTAGTTATTTATTTACAATTATTTTTGAACCAGTCCTGCTTGATTCTACCCTAGGTCTCTGAGCTTTCCACTCACTGTTTCTGGCCATCCAATCAGTGTTGAGCATGGGCCTCAAGTTAAAGCAGAGATTGGTTGGCCACTCCCACAAATTATGCGCTACCATTACCCCAGCCTATCTTGTAGACATGGCTGATTTAATGTGAAAGGTTTTGTGGTTGGGTTGGTGTACAAGTTGCTCTTCTGTAGCCTGCAGAGTACCTTCTTCTACCAACAAGACTAGAGTGTACAGTACCAGTCCAGGCAGGTGCCAGGTTTGCCTCTCTACTTTCAATGAGCTGTGAGGGTGTTGACTTTGGCAATGCATACCTGTTGTCTGGTTTCAGACAGTAACCAACCATCTGTCTTAGCATCATCATGAGTTGTTTGAGGACCTCCAGAGGACTCTTCAACCCAAAACTTGACCAAATGCAACTATGGTCTATGACTGGAAGCCTTCCCTGGCTGCAAAAGATGCCCAGTTCAGAATCTGTGTTCTCCATTACTAGCAGCCTTCGCTAGTGCCACCCTCATAGATTCCAGAAGGTTTCCAGGATACACTCCTGCAAAAATATTCCTTAATTCCTCCTATCTCTCTCCAAATTCTCTTCCACCACCCACCCACCCACCTAATCTCTCCATTTCCATCCTGACCCATCACAGGTCTACCCAAAACTCTGTTTTATTCCCCTTCTGAAATAGATCCATGCTTCTTCCTATAGTCCACATATTAACCTGACAAATTTGGATCTGTGGATTGTAGCTTGAATGTCATTTAATTAACAGCTAGTATACACTTATAAGTGAGTACGTATCATATTTGTGTTTTGTGATCTGAGTTACCTCAATCATGATTATTTTTTCTAGTTATATCCATTTGCCTCCAAATTTCATAATGATATTTTTAAACACTTGAGTAATACTCCACTGTATAAATGTATCGTATTTTCTTTATCTATTATTCAGCTGAGAGATATCTTGGTTCTTTCTAATTTCTAGATATTATTAAATAAGCTGCTATGAACATAGTACAACGTACATCCTTGTTTTAAGATAAGACATCCCTTCGCTATACCTAAGGAGTGGTATAGCTTTGTCTTGAAGTAGAACAATTTCTGATTTTCTAAAAAAAAAACTTCATATTATTTTCCATAGCAGCTGAACAGTTTTGCACTCCCACCACCAAAGGAAGAGAGTTACCCATGATGCCCATCCTTGCTACATGTGTTATTGATCTCATTCTTTCTCATAGGTATAATATGGAATCTCAAAACAATTTTAATTTGTATTTCCCAGATGGGTACGGATATTGAAATTTTCTTTGTGTTACTCAACCATTCGTGATTCCTCTATTGTTAATTCTTTGTTTAGATCTGTTACCCATTTTAATCGAATTGTTTGTTTGTCTATATCTCATTTTGAGGTCTTTATATATTTTGGATGTATGACATCTAGGAGATGTGAAGTTGGGAAAAATATTTTATTCTGTAGCCTCTGCTTTGTCCTACTTATAGTTTCCTTTACCTTACATAAGCTTTTACATTTCATGAGGTCCTTTATTGACTATGCTATCAGTATTCTGTTCAGAAAGTTGATTCCTGTACCAACATGTTCAAGGTAATTCTGAACTTTCTCTTCTATCAGGTACAGTGTGCTTGGTTCATGTCCATGTCTTTGATCCACTTGAGCTTGAGTTGTATAAAGGTTAATAAATATTGACATAGTTGCAGTCTTGTACATGAAGACAGATAATATAACCATTATCATTTGTTGAGCATGCTCTCTCTTTTTATAGTATGTATACTTGGCTCTTGGCTTCTTTACCAAAAATTAGTATCAAATAGATGAGTGGCTTTATGTTTCAGTCTTCAACTTGATCCTATTGTTCAATGTATCTACCTTTATGCTAGCACCATGCAATTTTTGTTACTATTGCTCTGTAGTACAATTTGAAATCAGGTGTGTACAAATCTAGCATAATTTTTATTGTTCAGGATTGTTTTAGCTATCAACATTTTGTTTGTTTGTTTGATTGGTTGGTTGGTTGGTTATTTTTGTTTGTTTCTCTATGAAGTTGAGAATTGTTCAGTCAATAAAAAGAATTATGTTGGAATTTTGATGGGCATTCCATTGAATCTATAGATTATTTTTGGTAGGCTGGCCATTTTCATTACATTAATCTTACAGTTCCATGATCATGGGATATCTTTCCATCTTTTGAAATCTTTAATTTCTATCCTCAAAGGCTTGACGTTTTTGTCATACAAAGCATTCACTTGCTTGTTTGAGTTACCCCAAGATGTTTTATATTATTTGAAGCAATTGAAAAGGGAGTTGTTCCTATGATTTCTTTCTCAGACTGTTTGTCATTTGTGTACATATGGACTACTGATTTTTTTTTTTATTAAACTTGCATTCAGCCACTTCACTGAAGGTATTTATCAGTGGTAGGAATTCCCTAGTCATATTTTTATGGACACTTGTGTATACTAGCATATGCTGAGTACCAGCCTGAGGAAAGGCTGTTTGTGAGCAGTAGATGAAGAAATCAGCATCAGTGATAGATGTAAGCTGACAGCTCTGGGTTCTGGTTGATATCACTCTCTCTTGCAGACAAAAACCCAGCCATTTTTTTAATACACTACTTCCTTAGGAGTTGGATATCAATTCAATCATTTACCCTAGTTTATCTTTTGATTATCCCACGAATCAGTATTTTATGACCTTAGTTCCTTGACTGTAAAGATAGAGTCACATGGTCAAAGCTGCCAAGTTCTGTTGCTTGCTGAAGGTGGAACATTGCCCTACTGTTCTATTATATTTTCTCGGGCTGTTTTCCCAATCCTTCACTGCCTAATCTTGGCTGTTCTGGAACTTGGTATGTAACAGACCTTGAACTCAGAGATCTACATGGCTCAGTCTACTGAAGGTGTATAAAACTGTATTTGGGTCAAACTTTTTGTGCCCACTGTTCATCAAGATCTGGATCAAAACCCTGTGTCTTCCAGCCTCAAGATCTGTATCATAAATGTGCCTTCCATTTATGGGTTGTAGTTCATTCCAAATTAAAAGTCTGAACTATTCTTTGTTCAACTTCAAATACTAACAGTAAACTTAGCTGAGTGGGTGCTTATCCTGAGGTCACCACTCTCTGAATCTCTTTATTGGCTTCCTTAAAATCTTTCTGACAAACCTGGCTCATTAGTGTAGCTGCCTCTCTGTTCTTTCAGGTCCATGAACTCCTCATACAATTCTTATTGCATCCTTATACATTACCTTGTTGAGAAATCTTTGGAAAGAATGGTTCTTACATTGATTTATATATTCTGGAACTCATATTTTCAGAGTGCCTTCCCATAGCCTTAAGGACTGTCTTGAAGGTCATATCGTTATCATTTTGCTGTGGAACACCAGACACATTCTTGCTTCCTGGAATTGTGTTGTTCTGCTTATCATGGAGTCATTAATCTTGGTGGGGAGAACATTCTCTCAAGGAGGGGCATAACATAAAATATTATTATACAAGCAAGCCTTGTGCCTACAGCAAGTGTCAGCACTTAAGAAGACCCATGCCTTGCTGTCTCTGCTCTGAGGATGGGAACCATGTCACACTGTCTCTTTTGTGGCCAAGCTGAACCTGGCAATCATATCATTTGCAAATAATGACACTTTGACTTCTGCCTTTCCAATTTGTATCCCCTTGATCTCCTTCTGTTGCCTTATTGCTTTAACTAGAATTTTAACTTCTGTATTGAAAATGAATAACCTTGTTTTGTTCATGACTTTAGTAAAGTTGTTTTGAGTTTCTCTACATGCACCTGCACACACACACACACACACACATATACATGATATATATTCTATCCTTAATAGCTCCAGGATCAGGACTTTTTTCATGAACAAGTGTTGGATTTTGTCAAAGACTTTTCCAACATCCAATGAGATGCAGTTCACATCTTTTCAGTTTGTTTATGTGTTAGACTTCATTTACTCATTTGGAAATCCCAGAATCTCTGGGATGAGTCCAATTTGAACATGGTGAGTAATTATTCATTTCTTTTAGATTTACCAATATTGTGGAACACTGAATTCAAATGTAAGTATGTCTTTATAATTCTCTGTATTTCCTCAGTGTCTTTTATTTTCCTTTTTGTATCTGATGTTATGAAGTTGAATAAACACTGTTTTGGTGTTACTTGGAATAGTTTGTTCACCTTTTTGATTTTCTCAAAGGCCAACTCTATTTAATTGATTCTTTGTATCATTCTTTTTCTTTCCCTTTCATTGATTTCCATCTTCAATTTCATTATTTTCATCTATTCCTCTTGTGTGAGCTTTCATATCTTTGATCTAGAGCTTTACAAAGGTTAAGTTACTGGTTTGAGACTTTTCCAGATTTTTGGTTTCTTTCTTGTTTCTTTGTTATGTTGTTATTTATGTATGCACTTAGTGCTATGGACATTCCTTTTAGTGCCACTTTCATTGTGCCCCATAAGAATGTATATAAGTTTTCCTCTTAGCGCTGCTTTTATTGTGTCCTATAAGTTTGGTATATTTATCTTTTTTCAACTGTTTAGCCTGATTTAATGTCTATCCTTGGTGCTGAGGTATGTTTCTTGGATACACCAGAAAAAGAATCCTGTTTTAGCTTCCCTTGCATTGGCCTGTGTCATTTTACTAGGGAACTGAGACCACTGATTTTTGAGAGACCTCTGTGACCCTTGGCTTTTTCTTTGGTGTGTGTGTGTGTGTGTGTGTGTGTGTGTGTGTGTGTGTGTATGTTTCCCTTAATTTGTTTTTGCTGGTGTGTGATTATTTGTTTCCTGTGTTTTTATGGGTATAGTTAAAATCTCTTTGGTTTGAAGTTTTCCATCCATTGCCTTCTGTAGGGCTAGATATGTAGATACATAATATTTAAGTTTGATTTTATCATGCAATATTTTATTTTCTCCATCTCTAATAATTGAAAGTTTTGCTTGGTATAGTTATCTGGGATGGCACCAGAGTTCTATTAGAGTCTGCAGCACATCTGTCCAGGCCCTTCTGATTTTGAGTCTCTGTAACCTCCCCAAGCCCAACAAGTCTCTATTGAAAAGTTAGGAGTAATTCTAATGCATGTGCCTTCATATGTTATTTGGCATTTTTACCTTGGAGTTTTAATATTTTTTCTTTTTTCTCTACATTTATAGTTTGAAAATAATGTGGCAGGGGGACTTTATACTTGTGGGCAAGCATATGCAGCTGGTTAGCTGCTGGCAGGCCCAGAGCTTGTGTGAGCTGATTAATAACAAGTACTTTGAGCTGCTTATAAAAAATGGTCCTTTGCCACTGCATTCTGATTTAGTGGGGTCATTTAAAGAAACCTTAGTTATCTTTTGGCTGGATGTCCTGCCCAATGCCAAAGCTCTTGAGCCTTTTCTCAAACAAAGGATTGGCCACCTTTTTTTTCCTTCTGTTTCTTCATGACAGTGGAGGCCAGGATCCCCTTCTTCCCCTTGGCCTTCTTTCCTGTAGGCAACTTGCTTGGTTGGAAGATCTTGATTGTGTTCTTATGCTGGCATCTAAGCACATGTGTTTGATGTGATCATAGGTCTCTTGCTGATTTCTGGTTTGTCTCTGTTGGTTCAGTGTTTTGGGTTTTTGGGATGTTTGTTTGTTTGTTTGTTTTGTTTTGTTTTCTTGGTTTCTGTTTTCTGTCTGGATTTTTTCAGAGTGGCTGAGTATTGTCTATTTTACTGGCATGTTTCAAAGAGAATACTCACTGATTTTGAAGGCTGAGGGAAGGATGGCCAGGGAGAGATGGTTTGTGGGATTCAAAGGAGGTGTGGAAAGAGGAGAGAGGAAGCTGCATCTTGTGTTCTTTGGCAGTGCCAGGGAAGTTCCTGATGGCCACATCTGGAGAACAGAGACAATGGAGATGGTCTGGGGCAGCAGACCTGATCTTCCAGCAAGTGTGGCTAGTGGGTTGGGCAGGAAGTGAGGATGGGTGGCAGTATCTGTCTGAGTTGGGGAATGGGACACAGCAATGAGGAAAAAAAATAGAGACTAAGGCCTATCTCTGAGGGATTCACAAGGGTGTGAACAAGGCAAAGGGCAGGATGGTGTTTTGTTGCAGTGTTAGGGACAACAGGGTTGTGTCTTGGGGAACAGAACAGAGAGAATGAAGCAAGTCCTACTTGATCTTCTGAGAGGGGTGACCTACTAAGATGATATGTTTTTACTACAGATATGAGTTCTGAGTCTATTGAGACTTTAATCAATTAACAGAGGTCTTAAAAGTCCCCAGCATACTCACACTTATAATATTTAGCTGGAGTTACAGGTAGTTTTGAGTCAATTGTGTATTCACTGATTGGCTCTGTGAATCAAATGTACATGTTCCTAACTAATGGTCCATCTTTCTGTCCCTACTTGTATTTTTTAAATTTATGTGTATATGTGTGTGTATAAATATGGGCACATGGGTCATTATGGGGGACAGAAAAGGAAATCAGATTTCTCGCAGCTGGACTTAAAGGCAGGTGTAAACTTCCCCTGTGTGGATGTTTGGAACAGAATAAAAATCACCTGAAAGAACAATTTAGTGATGTACTGATGAGCAGTCCCAGACCACTTATCTATGTATTATTAGCAATACATTAATCTGATCTTCAGTTTCCCAGCTTCCAAAACTGTAAGAAGGACAGTTTCTACTTACAGCACAAATCCTCTGATATTTTGTTATAATACAGTGAACTGGCCAAAGCAACTACTTCCCTTCAAAATGAAATCATGCGATTACTATAGAATGAGTTGAGATACACTAATCCCTCTATTTCCAAAGGTTGTGCATTTGATGGATCAAACAATTGAATGTTAAGAATATTTTTGAAAACAAAGATATTTTCCTTTGTTTTCTAAAAATTATAATGTACTGATTTAAATTATACTTCCATTCTATAGATGACTCCTGATTTGTGATGTTTGTATTTATAGCTTTTGAACTATGAGATGGTACAAATGTCTATGCATTTGATAGAAACTATGCTTTGAATTTTCATTCTTTACAAGGCAAACAGCATTTCGTGGTATAACTCTGTTACACTGCTTGGCCCAGAAAGTTACAGAAGTACAATACTTTGCCAATATTCCACAGGGTATTCTGTGGTGAAGCTATGACACTCAGTGGGTTTTTCGAATCTACACATTTTTATGGTACGTTTGCCTTACTGTGTGCTTACTATTACATTATGCCAGGTTGATTTAAAATCTAGTGATATTACAGTTTTATTTAGTAGACACGTTAGTATCTTAAATTTTGGTGTCACTGGGATTGACAATCTAGAAACCAATCTCCTGTGATAACAGAGGGAAGACTGTGTTTCTGAAATTAAAAATAACCAGTGACTCAATTTTCAGGATTTCCATTCACTATAATGAAAGGTTTCACTTTTCAGCAAGAATGATTGCAAGTACATGAAATATATGATTAAAGAACGTACTTTTAATGAGAACTGTAGAAGGTACAGACTTTTGTGGGAAATGTGAACAACAGTACATCCATCATAGAAAAGGTCCCAAAATGAGGGAACAACATAACCGCATCTGTGGCCTCCCTTCCCCCAACCTGGAACCTGCTTGCTCAAGGGTGGAGCTACCTGCTCATTCGTTCTGCCACGCCTACTGCTGGACCCTGCCTTTGCTGCCTGGAGGCACACATGTGTTCGTCCTGCTACTGGACCCTGAGTTACTTGGCGGGAAATCGGGTTCCCTCCCCCTTCCTTTATAACTGAGTGTCTGGAAATAGTAAAATTGAGCTTTGAACAGAATGTTGTCTTAGCTCCATTCATTCTTCCGCCCCGTCTAGATTCCTCTCTTTTCAGCTCGAACTGCCATTCTCAGTTGAACCGTTCGTGTTGTGGACTGCGGGCAGGCCGCAACAGTTGGCGCCAGAACTGGGACCTGAAGAATGGCAGAGGGATGCTAAGAGAAACGACTGCTGTGTGGAGCTCCACAAGAAAGGAAAGGATCTTCGTATCGGAGCATCGGAGCAACGGACAGGTACACATGCTAGTGCTAGCCTAAAATTTCAGTTTTGTAAAGTGTTGCTGAGGATGCAGTAGGATACGAATCAAGTTTGAATCAGTGCTAACCCAACACTGTTTCTGCTTGGGTCAGCAGCTCGTTCATCGGAACTAGATATGGAGACAGCTTTTTAGAAAGCTGCTTAGGTGGAAGAAGGAAGGATTTAAAGTCATGGATCAGGCGGTTGTTTTTAGTTTTCAGGAGTTGTTTCAGGCCAGAGGAGTAAGGCTTGAAGTACAATTAGTAAGAAACTTTTTAGATAAGATAGATAGCTGTTGTCCATGGTTCAAGGAAGAAGAAACGATAGATTGTGGAACCTGGGAGAAAGTTGGTGAGGCCCTGAATATCGCTCAGACAGATAATTTTACCCTAGGTCTCTGGGCGCTTGTAAATGATGCTATAAAAGATGAAACTTCTCCAGGGCTAAATTGCCCTCAGGCAGAGCTTGCGGTATCTCAGGAGGAGTGCCTATCAGAGAAGGCCTCCTCAGAAAAAGATCTTCTTAACTCAAAAATTGATAAATGTGGAAACTCTGATGATGGACTGAATTTTAACAAAAATCACTCAGATAGAGGAATTGCCCATTACCTTAATGAGAATTGGTCCTCTTGCGAATCTCCCACTTCACCTATAGTCACCACTTCGGGAGGTGCTACTCATAGGGACACACGGCTAAGCGAGTTAGAGTTTGAGATTAAGCTTCAGAGGCTGACTAATGAGCTTCAGAAACTAAAAAAGATCTCAGAAGCGGAGAAGAGTAACTCTTCTGTAGTTCACCAGGTGCCGCTAGAAAGAGTTGTGAGTCAGGCTCATGGGAAAGGACAGAATTCGTCTAATATGCTGGCCTTTCCTGTGGTCGAGGTAGTTGATCAGCAAGATGCTAGGACCAGACATTACCAGACCTTGGATTTCAAGTTGATAAAAGAGTTAAAGGCGGCTGTTGTGCAATATGGTCCTTCAGCCCCATTCACTCAAGCATTACTGGACACAGTTGCGGAGTCAAACTTAACCCCCTCAGATTGGAAGACTCTTTCCAAGGCTACCCTGTCAGGAGGAGATTTTTTGCTTTGGGATTCTAAATGGCGAGACACC
Organism: Mus caroli; assembly: GCF_978045245.1. Classification (NCBI taxonomy): domain Eukaryota; kingdom Metazoa; phylum Chordata; class Mammalia; order Rodentia; family Muridae; genus Mus; species Mus caroli. The sequence goes on along the minus strand of NW_028227258.1, from coordinate 84,356,484 downwards.
AGTAAGAAAACTGCTGCTTTTAATGCTCAGGCTGGTAACTCAGACTGGGATAGCAACATGCTTTTAGGAGAAGCTTTAGTTTCGAATCCTGTTGCTCTGGCCCAACGTGATCATGAAAGGTTTCACCTCTCTAGCCATACCCTAAGGCTCCGACATAAAATCACTAAGGAGCAAGCAAGAATGATTGTAAAACAATGTCCTAAATGTATTACATTTTCTCCAGTGCCACATCTAGGAGTCAATCCTAGAGGCCTTATGCCTAATCATATTTGGCAAATGGATATAACCCATTATTCAGAATTTGGAAAACTAAAATATATACATGTTTGCATTGATACCTGTTCAGGATTTCTCTTTGCTTCTCTGCATACAGGGGAGGCTTCAAAAAACGTAATTGATCATTGCCTACAAGCCTTTAATACCATGGGGTTGCCTAAACTTATTAAGACAGATAACGGGCCATCTTATTCTAGTAAAAACTTTATTGCATTCTGTAAAGAATTCGGTATCAAACATAAAACTGGAATTCCTTACAACCCCATGGGACAAGGAATAGTTGAACGTGCTCATAGCACCTTAAAGAATTGACTTTTTAAAACAAAAGAGGGGTATCTATATCCCCCAAGGTCACCAAAGGCTCATCTTGCCTTCACCTTATTTGTCCTAAACTTTTTGCAAACTGACATTAAAGGTCAGTCTGCAGCAGAACGCCACTGGCACCCAGTTACTTCTAATTTTTATGCATTGGTAAAATGGAAGGACGCCCTGACTAATGAATGGAAGGGTCCGGATCCAGTTCTAATCTGGGGAAGAGGCTCGGTTTGTGTTTTTTCAAGAAATGAAGATGGAGCACGGTGGCTACCAGAAAGATTAATTCGTCAGGTAAACACAGATTCTGTCTCTTCTCGTAAGTATCATTCTAAAGACTAAAATTCCTCTTGTGCTTAGAATTCAGCTGGGAGTGGAAGCTCTCAGAAACGCTGTATTCCTCTGAGCCAATTCCCCTACAGGAGGCTGGAGATTAGCTTTAGCTTTACAATTTGCATCTAAATAAAGTACCTTGACTTCTCCAAACAGAAAATTTACAGTGCTACTCTCTCATTGTTTAGATTTCTTTCTTTTCTCAAGCAGGTCAATCTACATTCTCCGGTTCTCCGCCCCTAAGAGCAAACGGGTGGTACTGCTAATCTCCCTTCCAAGGACATCCCAGCACGTGGCTTTCAGCCTGAGATAGGATTTAGATTTACCAGGAGAGCTAGAGAAGTAGAAATTTCATATATTTACAGAGATTAGTTCTTATTTTGATAGAGATGGGCTTAGTCCCTTAGCTGGCCTCTGGCTTTTCACCCTTGCTGTTACTGCAAGGTGTCCTTAGTTCCTCAGGCTAGGGAATAACAGGGATGAGGAGAAAAGACTTCCAGCTCCTATCCATGGTGTTAATACTGACATAATTCTTGTCTAGGCCTTGCTAAATCTGAGGTTGACAAGTCTCATATAGAGACCGCGCATCGCTCAGAACTGTGCTACTGATTCATAATCATATGAATACAGTATGGGTACCGCTTGGCGCAGGAGATTACTGCGGAGGGAAGATCCAGCTTGACCATTTCTGAGTTCCCTGTGCGACACACCTGATTTGAAGGAGGTTGGTATCTGACTCCAGCTAAAAACCAAAAATACCTAAGGCTCTGCCTCCCCTCCCCAAAAGATACCAAGAGCCACAGATGTAAGTTGTTATAAAGCTCACGGGAGGAATCAGGTCAATGTCCACCCAAGTCAAGGTTAAAGGCCCACTCATCTATGGATGAAAAAAATCATTTGATCACCTCTGTTAAGCATTGCCTATTTAAACTTAATTAATAGGGGGGAGAGAGGTTGGAGACCTTAATGTCGAAAGGGCAAGCCCTTCACTGCCTCCCACCCAAATTAAAAAAAAAAAAAAAAAAAAAAAAAAGCCAACTGGCCTTGTACTAGGAGCCAGCCAGTCTTACCCCCTTCTCCCTGTTTCCCTGCCTGCCATCCAAAATTGCGGAGGAATATTAGCTCAGTGTTATTCTAAATTTGTTTAGTTAAACTCAGCCAGGGTTCCAACACCCTACTTAAAATGCAAACAGGTAGTTACCTATTCAGCACTAATTAGCATTATAAAGTCAGAGCCTATTCTGTTAGTGGTTTACTAGGATAATAAAGACAGTCTTAGCCAAATACAGTTTACCATTAGAAAAGTTAGGGAATCCCACGGAAACAGGTTTTTTCTTTAGCCCTAAGAACTCAGGCAGAACTATTGAACATAAATAATTTTTCTGCCTCAGGCCAGCCCCTTTTTTTTGTTTTGTTTGTTTGTTTTGTTAACTAATGGGAGGAGATGTGGCCTCCCTTCCCCCAGCCTGGAACCTGCTTGCTCAAGGGTGGAGCTACCTGCTCATTCGTTCTGCCACGCCTACTGCTGGACCCTGCCTTTGCTGCCTGGAGGCACACACGTGTTCGTCCTGCTACTGGACCCTGAGTTACTTGGCGGGAAATCGGGTTCCCTCCCCCTTCCTTTATAACTGAGTGTCTGGAAATAGTAAAATTGAGCTTTGATCAGAATGTTGTCTTAGCTCCATTCATTCTTCCGCCCCGTCTAGATTCCTCTCTTTTCAGCTCGAACTGCCATTCTCAGTTGAACCGTTCGTGTTGTGGACTGTGGGCAGGCTGCAACACGCATCCAAGTCTAGCTTGGAGATGGCATCACTTACAATATCATAGGTAAGTCAACACAGGTACATCACCAGAAAGACACACAGTAGCATACATAGATAACTATTTTTGTATAATTTTATTTTCTTTATTTATTCACTTTAGAGTCCACTCACTACCCTGCTCCTGGCCACCCTCTCCAACATTCGTTCCCCCTACCCTTTTCTGAGCAGGTAGAGGCAGCCCTGAGCATCCCTCCCACTCTGGCATTTCAAGTTTCTGAGAAGCTAGGGATTTCCTCTACCATTGATGTCAGACAAGGCACCCCATCTTGTACAACATATCCTAAGTATAGGCAACAGTTTTGGGGATATTCCCCTTTCCAGTTATTTGGGACACACATGAAGTTCAAGCTGAACATCTGCTACATATGAGCAGGGAAGCCTAGGTGCAGCCTGTGTATGTTCTTTGAACGAATAAAATAGTCATTAGAGGCAGGTGGAGAGAGGAGTTTGGGAGGGAGGTATGATTGGAAGGGGACTGGAAGATTCAGGGTGAGGTTGGGGAATGACAGGAGAGATATCTAGGTGACCATGAAAATGAATAGAAGACAACCCTCTTCCGGTCAGAAAAGCACCTGGGCAGCTGGGGCACAGGGTCGGCTGACACTCGCCAGCTACCCACAACACCTGCCACAGGATCTTAAGACTTCTGGTGAGTGGAGCACAGCTTCTGCTCCAATCCAATTGCGCGGGACCTGAGACTGCATTAGTTAGGGAAGCAGAAACCGGCCTGAGTAGGACCACAGGCCTCATCCGGCCGGATCAGCGCCGGGGTAGCGGGAGCGCAGGGTTGCCTGACACCCGCCAGCTACCCACGACCCCCGCCGCAGGATTTTGGGACTGCTGGTGAGTGGAACACAGCTTCTGCTCCAGTCCAATCACGCGAGACCTGAGACTGCTCTGGTTGGGGAGAGAGAAATCCGGCCTACATAGGGCCACAACCCTCTTCCGGTCAGAAAAGCACTGGGGCAGCTGGGGCGCAGGGTCGGCTGACACTCGCCAGCTACCCACAACACCCGCCACAGGATCTTAAGACTTCTGGTGAGTGGAGCACAGCTTCTGCTCCAATCCAATTGCGCGGGACCTGAGACTGCATTAGTTAGGGAAGCAGAAACCGGCCTGAGTAGGGCCACAGGCCTCATCCGGCCGGATCAGCGCCGGGGTAGCGGAAGAGCAGGGTTGCCTGACACCCGCCAGCTACCCACGACCCCTGCCGCAGGATTTTGGGACTGCTGGTGAGTGGAACACAGCTTCTGCTCCAATCTTTAAACAGTGACAACAATAACAACTAACCCCAGAGATTACCAGATGGCGAAAGGTAAACATAATAATCTTACTAACAGAAACCAAGACCACTCACCATCATCAGAACCCAGCACCCCCACTTCGCCCAGTCCAGGGCACCCCAACACACCGGAAAAGCTAGACACGGATTTAAAAGCATATCTCCTGATGATGATAGAGGACTTCAAGAAGGACTTTAATAACACACTTAAAGAAATGCAGAACACTGCTAAACAGGCAGAAGACAATAAAGAGGAAGCACAAAAATCCCTTAAAGAATTGCAGGAGAACACTACTAAAGAGTTACAAATCCTTAAAGAAAAACAGGATAACATAATCAAACAGGTAGAAGTCCTTACAGAAAAACAGGAAAACACATCCAAACAGATGATGGAAATGAACAAAACCATACTAGACCTAAAAAGGGAAGTAGACACAATAAAGAAAACCCAAAATGAGGCAACACTGGAGATAGAAACCCTAGGAAAGAAATCTGGAACCATAGATACGAGCATCAGCAACAGAATACAAGAGATGGAAGAGAGAATCTCAGGTGCAGAAGATTCCATAGAGAACATCGGCACAACAATCAAGGAAAATGTAAAATGCAAAAAGATCCTAACTCAAAACATCCAAGAAATACAGGACGCAATGAGAAGACCAAACCTACGGATAATAGGAGTGGATGAGAATGAAGATTTTCAACTCAAAGGACCAGCAAACATCTTCAACAAAATTATAGAAGAAAACTTCCCAAATCTAAAGAAAGAGATGCCCATGAACATACAAGAAGCCTACAGAACTCCAAATAGACTGGACCAGAAAAGAAATACCTCCCGACACATTATAATCAGAACAACAAATGCTCTAAATAAAGATAGAATACTAAAAGCAGTAAGAGAAAAAGGCCAAGTAACATATAAAGGCAAGCCTATCAGAATTACACCAGATTTTTCACCAGAGACTATGAAAGCCAGAAGATCCTGGACGGATATTATACAGACACTAAAAGAACACAAATTCCAGCCCAGGCTACTATACCCAGCCAAACTCTCAATTAACATAGATGGAGAAACCAAAGTATTCCACGACAAAACCAAATTCACACTTTATCTCTCCACGAATCCAACCCTTCAAAGGATAATAACAGAAAAAAACCAATACAAGGACAGGAACCACGCCCTAGAAACAACAAGAAGGCAATCCCTCAACAAACCTAAAAGAAGACAGCCACAAGAACAAAATGCCAACTTTAACAACAATAATAACAGGAAACAACAATTACTTTTCCTTAATATCTCTTAATATCAATGGACTCAACTCCCCGATAAAAAGACATAGACTAACAAACTGGCTACACAAACAAGACCCAACATTTTGCTGCTTACAGGAAACTCATCTCAGAGAAAAGGATAGACACTACCTCAGAATGAAAGGCTGGAAAACAATTTTCCAAGCAAATGGCATGAAGAAACAAGCTGGAGTAGCCATTCTAATATCTGATAAGATTGACTTCCAACCCAAAGTCATTAAAAAAGACAGGGAGGGACACTTCATACTCATCAAAGGTAAAATCCTCCAAGAGGAACTATCAATCCTGAATATCTATGCTCCAAATACAAAGGCAGCCACATTCATTAAAGAAACTTTAGTAAATCTCAAAGCACACATTGCACCTCATACAATAATAGTGGGAGACTTCAACACACCACTTTCACCAATGGACAGATCATGGAAACAGAAACTAAACAGGGACACAGTGAAACTAACAGAAATTATGAATCAAATGGATCTGGCAGATATCTACAGAACATTCTATCCTAAAACAAAAGGATATACCTTCTTCTCAGCACCTCATGGTACCTTCTCCAAAATTGACCACATAAGTGGTCACAAAACAGGCCTCAACAGATACAAAAATATTGAAATTGTCCCATGCATCCTATCAGATCACCATGGACTAAGGCTGATCTTCAATAACAAAATAAATAATAGAAAGCCAACCTTCACGTGGAAACTGAATAACACTCTTCTCAATGATACCTTGGTCAAGGAAGGAATAAAGAAAGAAATTAAGGACTGTTTAGAGTTCAATGAAAATGAAGCCACAACATACCCAAACTTATGGGACGCAATGAAAGCATTTCTAAGAGGAAAACTCATAGCTCTGAGTGCCTCCATAAGGAAACTAGAGAGAGCACACATTAGCAGCTTGACAACACACCTAAAAGCACTAGAACAAAAGGAAGCAAATTCACCCAAGAGGAGTAGACGGCAGGAAATAATCAAACTCAGGGGTGAAATCAACCAAGTGGAAACAAGAAAAACTATTCAAAGAATCAACCAATCAAGGAGCTGGTTCTTTGAGAAAATCAACAAGATAGATAAACCCTTAGCCAGACTCACTAGAGGGCACAGGGAAAGCATCCTAATTAACAAAATCAGAAATGAAAAAGGAGACATAACAACAGATCCTGAAGACATCCAAAACACCATCAGATCCTTCTACCAAAGGCTATACTCAACAAAACTGGAGAACCTGGATGAAATGGAGAAGTTCCTAGACAGATACCAGGTACCAAAGTTGAATCAAGATCAGGTTAATGATCTAAACAGCCCTATATCCCCCAAAGAAATAGAAGCAGTCATTAATAGTCTCCCAACTAAAAAAAGCCCAGGACCAGATGGGTTTAGTGCAGAGTTCTATCAGACCTTCAAAGAAGATCTAATCCCAGTTCTTCACAAACTATTCCACAAAATAGAAACAGAAGGTACTCTACCCAACTCATTCTATGAAGCCACAATCACTCTGATACCTAAACCACAAAAAGACCCAACAAAGATAGAAAACTTCAGACCAATATCCCTTATGAATATTGATGCAAAAATCCTCAATAAAGTTCTTGCTAACCGAATCCAAGAACACATCAAAACAATCATCCATCCTGACCAAGTAGGTTTCATCCCAGGGATGCAGGGATGGTTCAATATACGGAAATCCATCAACGTAATCCAGTATATAAACAAACTCAAAGACAAAAACCACATGGTCATCTCCTTAGATGCGGAAAAAGCATTTGACAAGATCCAACACCCATTCATGATAAAAGTCTTGGAAAGATCAGGAATTCAAGGCCCATACCTAAACATGATAAAAGCAATATACAGCAAACCAGTAGCCAACATCAAAGTAAATGGTGAGAAGCTTGAAGCAATCCCTCTAAAATCAGGGACTAGACAAGGCTGTCCACTTTCTCCATACCTATTCAACATTGTACTTGAAGTCCTAGCCAGAGCAATTCGACAACAAAAGGAGATCAAAGGGATACAAATTGGAAAAGATGAAGTCAAAATATCACTCTTTGCAGATGATATGATAGTATATATAAGTGAACCTAAAAATTCCACCAGAGAACTCCTAAGCCTGATAAACAGCTTCGGTGAAGTAGCTGGATATAAAATTAACTCAAACAAATCAATGGCCTTTCTCTACACAAAGAATAAACAGGCTGAGAAAGAAATTAGGGAAACAACACCCTTCTCAATAGTCACAAATAATATAAAATATCTTGGCGTGACTCTAACTAAGGAAGTGAAAGATCTGTATAATAAAAACTTCAAGTCTCTGAAGAAAGAAATTATAGAAGATCTCAGAAGATGGAAAGATCTCCCATGCTCATGGATTGGCAGGATCAACATTGTAAAAATGGCTATCTTGCCAAAAGCAATCTACAGATTCAATGCAATCCCCATCAAAATTCCAAATCAATTCTTCAACGAATTAGAAAGTGCAATCTGCAAATTCATCTGGAATAACAAAAAACCTAGGATAGCAAAAACTCTTCTCAAGGATAAAAGAACCTCTGGTGGAATCACCATGCTGGACCTAAAGCTCTACTACAGAGCAATTGTGATACAAACTGCATGGTACTGGTATAGTGACAGACAAATAGAGCAATGGAATAGAATTGAAGACCCAGAAATGAACCCACACACGTACGGTCACTTGATCTTCAACAAGGGAGCTAAAAACATCCAGTGGAAGAAAGACAGCATTTTCAACAAATGGTGCTGGCACAACTGGTTGTTAACATGTAGAAGAATGCGAATCGATCCATTCCTATCTCCTTGTACTAAGGTCAAGTCTAAGTGGATCAAGGAACTTCACATAAAACCAGAGACACTGAAACTTATAGAGGAGAAAGTGGGGAAAAGCCTTGAAGATATGGGCACAGGGGAAAAATTCCTGAATAGAACAGTAATGGCTTGTGCTGTAAGATCGAGAATTGACAAGTGGGACCTCATGAAACTACAAAGCTTCTGCAAGGCTAAAGACACCATCAATAAGACAAAAAAAACACCAACAGATTGGGAAAGGATCTTCACCTATCCTAAATCAGATAAGGGACTAATATCCAATATATATAAAGAACTCAAGAAGGTGGACTCCAGAAAGTCAAATAACCCCATTAAAAAATGGGGCTCAGAACTGAACAAAGAATTCTCACCTGAGGAATACCGAATGGCAGAGAAACACCTGAAAAAATGTTCAACATCCTTAATCATCAGGGAAATGCAAATCAAAACAACCCTGAGATTCCACCTCACACCAGTCAGAATGGCTAAGATCAAAAATTCAGGTGACAGCAGATGCTGGCGAGGATGTGGAGAAAGAGGAACACTCCTCCATTGTTGGTGGGATTGCAAGCTTGTACAACCACTCTGGAAATCAGTCTGGCGGTTCCTCAGAAAATTGGACATAGTACTACCGGAGGATCCAGCAATACCTCTCCTGGGCATATATCCAGAAGATGTCCCAACCGGTAAAAAGGACACATGCTCCACTATGTTCATAGCAGCCCTATTTATAATAGCCAGAAGCTGGAAAGAACCCAGATGTCCCTCAACAGAGGAATGGATACAGAAATTATGGTACATTTACACAATGGAGTACTACTCAGCTATTAAAAAGAATGAATTTATGAAATTCCTAGCCAAATGGATGGACCTGGAGGGCATCATCTTGAGTGAAGTAACACAATCACAAAAGAACTCACACAATATGTATTCACTGATAAGTGGATATTAGCCCAAAACTTAGGATACCCAAGATATAAGATACAATTTGATAAACGCATGAAACTCAAGAAGAATGAAGACCAAAGTGTGGACACTGTGCACCTTCTTAGAATTGGGAACAAAACACCCAGGGAAGGAGTTACAGAGATAAAGTTCGTAGCTGTGATGAAAGTATGGACCATTTAGAGACTGCCGTATCCAGGGATCCATCCCATAATCAGCTTCTAAATGCTGACACCATTGCATACACTAGCAAGATTTTGCTGAAAGGACCCAAATATAGCTGTCTCTTGTGAGACGATGCCGGGGCCTAGCAAACACAGGAGTGGATGTTCACAGTCAGCTATTGGATGTATCACAGGGCTCCCAATGGAGAAGCTAGAGAAAGTACCCAAGGAGCTAAAGGGATCTGCAACCCTATTGTTGGAACAACATGATGTACTAACCAGAACCCCGGAGCTCTTGTCTCTAGCTGCATATGTATCGAAAGATGGCCTAGTCGGCCATCAATGGAAAGAGAGGCCCATTGGACTTGCCAACTTTATATGCCCCAATATAGGGGAATGCCAGGGCCAAAAGAATGGGAATGGGTGGGTAGGGAAGTGGGGGGCGCTATGGGGGACTTTTGGGATAGCATTGGAAATGTAATTGAGGAAAATATGTAATAAAAATATTAAAAATCAAAAAAAAAAGAAAATAAGCCACAAAAAAAAAAAAAAAAAAGAAAATGAATAGAAGTCTGCTTCTGACAGGGGTGAGGATGTGAAGGCTATCTCAATGACAGATACCTCAGATAAGGGAGGTGCCCAAGAATTAATGGAGGTCACCTAACCTCTGACTCATAGTATTGGGAATATGGAGTCTGTAAGGCTACCTCCTGTAGCCAGGCAGGGACCCCAGTAGAGCAACATAGACACCAACCCACCAACCAAACTTTCAACGTAAAATTTATCCTGTACACAAGTAATGCAGGCACAGGGGAGAGCCCAGAGTCTTAAGGAATGTCCAGCCAATAATTGGACTAACTTGAGACCCATCCGATGGGCAAGCACCAATCCCTAACACTATTAATGATACTCTGTTATGTTTGCAGACAGGAGCATGTTGTCCTTGAAGAAGCTCTACCCAGAAGCTTATTCAGACAGATACACATACCCACAGACACAAGTAGATGGAGCTTGAGGACTCTAATGAGAAAATAGGAAGAAAGATTATGGTAGGAACTAAAGCAGGAAGACCAATAGAGTCAACTAACAAGATGGAGACTTTTGACAACTACATGATTGGAACTCCTCCTGCAAGATGTAGTTGGCTACACTGGAGAGTCTTTTCTCCTCTGAAACTTTTAATTGCTTTTATAAACTCCAAAAGGAAATTATAAGTCCTTAACTTTCTTGTTTTCCCAAGGCTTTTGAGTCTAATAAGCCCTCTTTTTTCCTCCAGGAGAGGATGCTCTAGTTTGGAGGAAATAACTACGTTAAAAATAGCTTCCTCCAACTTTATATACTTCCAGATCTTCCCTCCTCCTCATTCAAAGTGACTATCCTCTTTATTTTATTGAAAAAACTCAAAGTTGCCAACTCAAGGGTACATATTTGCCAAACAAGGACTCATACAACCAAAGATTGGTTGGAGAGGAGCTGTCAGATGTTTCCTGAGATGATTATTAGCTTGCAATTGAGGCTGAAGGTATGATGTTCATGGATATAATCCTGCTAGAACAACTTGTTTGCCAGTTTTTCATCATGGCACCTTCTTCCTATATCAGTAATTACCTGCTCCCTGTGATGGGTTATAAAAAAATGTAGTCAAAGACTGGTTCTTTAGGAATGGAATATCATTAGGTAAACTCTCAAAGTGGACCTATTCTCTGCAATGGTATGAAAATGAATACCTCCTTGTTGAATAAGATCAACCACAAACATAAAGAGATGATTTCTAAATGGCTGATGGACTAAAGAATGAAATTTTCCTTCCTGTAATACGCATATATGGAATGATGTAATAAGTGTCCTGCAGTGACACTTTTGTAGCCTTTGCTCTGGGTGATAAAATATATAGCCTTCTGCCCACAACAAACTCACCACTTAAGGGAAGAAATATAACAAATATTTTAGTTTGCTTTCTACTGCTGTGATAAATAGCATGGACCAAAAGCAACTGAGGGGAGGAGAGAGATTATTCATCTTACAAGTTATGGACCATCATAGAAAAAAAGAAAAAGAAAAAAGAAAAAAAATCAAGGCAGGAACTTGAAGAGATGCCACAGAGAACCCTGCTTACTGGCTTGCTTCTTATGAGGTTTTAAGTTATTTTTCTCCTGTAGTCCAGGCCTACCTACCTAGGTATGGTACTACCCACACTTGGCTGGGATGTACTTTATGAGTTTTCAGTCAAGAAATGCCCCAAAAGAAAAGCTCATAGGCCAGTCTGATGGACGTGATTCCTCAGGGGAGGTTCACTCTTCCCAGAGGAGTCTACTTTGTGTCAATTTGACAAAAATTGACTAGAACAAATAGAATAAAAAATAAAAATATTATTATCCTTATTAGACACATATTTGGAAAAGAATATATTTTGAAAAATCCACAATGAAAGGAAGTTGTGTATTTGCTGTTGCTATCGTTGTTGTTGTTTGCTTTTTGTTTTTTTTTGTTTGCTTGTTTGTTTAGGGGGGGTTGGTTGTTTTATAGTGGGTAAGATTAGCAGAGAATGGTACAAGTTAAACTTAGGTTGAAGAATATTTCCCTAACAGGTACTCTTGGAAAGAATAAGACAATGAAGGGAGTGAGTGAACACAAATAAAAATACTCCCAAGGCCTTACCTTTAATATCTAGGAAGTTGAAAATCTTTAGCATACAGAAAAAGTCCTTAATGATTATCTGAAAAGGTATTTTGACAAATGATTAGTATCTGAACTTCTCAAATTGAGGAATTTTCTTTAATGAAATGAGTTTAAGGACCTGGGTTAAGAGGTTGCAAAACATGGAGCTTATGGGGTCAGTGTGAGTGCCATGAGGAAGTAGACACACTAGAAACATAACCTATTGTACTTGGAAAGCAAATGTTGCCTCCCCTGTGGAAGTATGAGGAAAATCATTTCCCAGTGACTGACTCATACATGTCACTGAGAACAGTTAGTTATTGCCAGGTGGATTCCTCATGGATGTCAGCAATTACAAGACAATGAAGAAGGACAGACATTACTGAGGACTGATAATAAGAGAGGTGTTGTTTGATGCCTAATCAACATAAGATGTATCCATAGGAGAATTAAGAAGAAATTAATTGAACAGTTCCCCAGGAGTGTTATGGTGAATTAGTGGTTTGTCATATTTATGATGTCTGAGCATCAGGAAGATCAGAATAATATAGGCTGTCAAGTAAATCTGGTTGATTAAGTTTTAAAGTATAGTGATGCAAGATAGAATGGAAAGGACAAAGCAGGTACATGAGACTCTTTCAGTCATTTGAAGGCAAATATGACAGGATTTGTTTAAAGATGGAGTTCCTAAAGAAAGATTTGGTAGAAACCCAAATTCTGTGCTTAGAATGTCTGGAAGTCTGTAAGGGCTGTGTACTATTTCATAGAATTAAAATGGACAAAGCATCACAGGTGAAAATTATTAAGCCTCAGATTGGGGACTTAGGCCACAAAGTCTATGGTGAACACTTCTGCAGTCTCTACCCCTATGATAAAATATACTGGAGTAAAGATTGTTCATCTAGTTCAGGAATCAAACGTCAGAGTGCTGGGCCACAAACTCTGTCAGAACCTTGACTGTCAGCTTAGGATTGTCCTTGCATGGGAACCTGGCTGGGAATTGCCCTGCCAAGAATGTCAGATTGGGGATATGCACTGTAGTCTCACATCAACAGCAGCACCCCTGGACGAGGAGACAGGATAACTCATAGAAAATGGAGCTTCTGGAAGACCATAGGAGGAAGTTTTCCTCATATGTATTTGTGTACTCGGCATTTTGATGAAAGTTTTGATGGAGTTTTGATGTAAATGATGATTTCCTGATGCCTTGGCTTTTTTTTTTTTTTTTTTAATCCCTTTGCCGTCCAAGACAAACTTCACTTGTTGGTGGGAACAGATGATGATGAATCTTTTGAGATATCACCTCCCCTTTATAAAATAAAGTTTCATTACATGATGGTAACCTTTGAGTGTCTTACATATTTGTAAAACCATCTGGAAGGATAATTAAAACAGTCAAGAGTGTGAAGGAAAGCATCCTACGCAGATGGGAAAAGACACTAATAGCCATAAAGTTCAATGAAAATCCCAGGACTGAGTTAGGCTGTATCCCCATAAATTATTGGACAGGGAGCATTGCGAAATGTAAATGTTATTGCCACTAATATTGGTTGCATGTAGACAATAGAGTCAAACCACGTTGGTTAAGATTATGGAGAAATCAGGTTGAAATTGAGCTGGAACCTCTGTCTCTATTAGCTGTCTTTTGAGAAGCTGGAAAGGGTCATACAGTCTATTCAGGCTAAAGTGTCATGTGCATTCCTGTCAGTGATAGACTTTATATAATATGATGCCAACAGAACCAATAAGAAGTATCTGCTGTGTATAAATTATGACACAATTATTATAACTAAAACCAACTGTATTCTGATTGAATTTAAGGTCTATACCACAGAAGGAATCTCTTATCTAACACTACATGCCAGGGTAAAAACCTGTGACTGGGCAGGTTTTAGGCCCCAGAGGAGAAATGACTCCTATTATTCTTATAAAGAGATATGCTATACCTGACAAATAATCTTTTAAACATTATACATATGGCTACAGACTGATGACAATTTAGTTATAGATATAAACTTTGTTTCTTTTTTCAAGCATTTTTTTTTATGAAACATTTGGTTAGCTTTAACATTTTGACAAAAGCATTAAAAAGAAAGCTCATGAAATGTCATGGATGGGGTATTAGATAAAATCTAAAAGAAAAGAAAGGAGTAGCCAGTTGTGGAAAGCTAGCTTCCTTCTTTAAACTGAAACTTTACTTAATATATGCAGTAGAAAAACCTGTAAGACTAAGGAAGCTCAGAAAGGCACATACCCATAAACCCCCTCTTCTGTGTAAAAATGCTAAACACCTGTTAGGGAGATGAGACTAGCCAGTGAAGTTATATATAAGTTGTACAGGAACATCAAACGATGAAGAGTTCATGAATTATCTTCATTTTTGAATGATAGTTGTGTGTGTGTGCATGCGCGTGCATGTTCGATACAGCTGTGTTTGAGTCACTCATACTCATGTGAGCAACCTTCTCCTGTCAGAAGCTCTAATACATACATTAGCTGGTCAATTAGACTTAAATGCTATTGTTTCTTTAATGATTTCTTGGTGATCCATCTAGGGTATCTTGTTCATGTACCTGCAGGAAAACACGCATAACAACACAGGATAATGAGAGAGAGTTCAGTTTCTGTGATTGTTTAGAATCTGGAAGCATTCCTACAAGTACATCTGACGTCAGTTGCTGGAGAGTTAAAATAAGACTATTCTCCATGTTTCCCCATGTTTATAGGGTTTTTAAGGCACACTCAATTAACTGTACACTGAGTGATTTTCGTCATTAATGTTATTATCAAAAGTGAAATGAGAAGAATCAAAGGATTTTGCTCAAGGATGTGCTGTTAATGAGAATTGTAGATTCCAATTTTCATAGTGATGTGCCTACCTGAGGGTGGAAATCTCAGCACAACATTCAAACATGAACACAGCCCGTTCTCTTAGAATTATACAATAGGAAAAACAGTTGCAACTTCTCATCATTTTTACTAATCTCTCATGAATAGAACTTTTTAGTAAACAACCTTTCACAATTTTTAAAATTGGTCTTATGAATGATAATGTAACTATTTTAAAAATGTTAAGAAAAAATATATTATCTAGATCTACAAATGGATATGGTTTGTTTGTTTGAGACAGGGTCTTAGTAAATTTACGTTGCCTTCCCTCTAAGAGTAGACCACTAATAACGACCTCTTATTTCTTCTGCCTTCCCTTCTGAAGTACACAGATTACCACCACATCTGGCTTATATATAGATATCAATAGACTCTGCCAAAGTCTAATGCCACCAATATTAAAAGTTGCAAGAACATTTTCTATGAAACATTTGGTTAGCCTTAACATTTTGAGAAAAAAATAAACTTGTTTTAGAGAATCTATAGAAAAGAATCTAGTGTTAGAAAGCATAGGATCACTATTAAGTGATAGGAATATAGAAGGAACACCAAGAGGTTCATGCCGCTGCACATTAGCAGGTCAGATCTGGCACCAGCATGAAGCAACCTTTGAAGGGAGCCAGAAGCTCCAGCGGGAGCATTTGGTGAGGATTCTGCCAAATGCCTTTATTACCTTGGAAAATATCTCAGTTACGGGTATCTCCAGCTCTGCTCTGCAGATACTTCTAGCTCCATCTGCAGTTGATGAATGTGTTTTAGTATGCTATTACAAATTATGGCTTGAGGCACTGCTATACCTGCCCCCTACACATTCAACTGGGTAAAATGTATTGTATTTCTTGACTCTATGTATTCCCACAGCAGAAAGGGTAGTGAGAGAAATGAGAATACTAATTTTTATTGCAATTTGTCCTTGGTTTGTTTTTTTCCAAAGGGGAGCTATTTCGGATTTTAGTCTGAAATAGGTGATTGCTAATGCTGGGGTGTACATTCCCAGTAGATTCTATGCTAAACATTTTCAAAAGAAGTTAGAACTACCTCTTTATACATTTTAAATTAAGTCAAAGCTTGCAAGTAACCAAATAATCACCCAATTTCATTTGAGATAAGGATTAAATATGGTTTTTTATCATGCTAACTTAAACAATTATAATTTCTAATTATATTTATTCTGCCTTGATAAACTTATCTCTATAACTTAACACAACTTTTAAATGTTTTTTCACTTTGTTATTGTGTCTCCTATATATATTTCAGAAGTAGTTTTAGAATGTGAACTATAATACGCCAAATCTTCATGTTGACTTACATATTTGACAGAGAATTTTATCCTACAGAGTAGGGTTATAAATGAAGACCATCTGGGATATTAACAAAGCGATATGTAAAGAGATCTTGATGACTGACATTAATTAGTAAATTCTGTAACATTGTAAATCAGTATATAGCATTATAAAATTGAATTATTTGGTTATCGTTTTCTTTTATTCTCAGCAAGGATTAATTTAAAGTCTTGCACTGTAGTCTTCATGCTCTCCCCATGCACAAGACTTTAGGCAAAACCTTTTAGCCCCTGTGGCAATCTTGCTTGTCTTTCTCCCTCTTGGAAGTTTTATTATGACAAGCCTTGATTAGGCACTTTAAAATGCTATACTCACATCTCACTGATTCTGGTTTTTCTAGAGTTGAAGATCTAGGTTTCATTTGCTAATTATCAACCTCTTTGTTATTAAATTAATAAGGCCAGAGTAGTATATTTAATACTCTTTTTCATGTCCAACAATTCTCTAATTTTCTTTCATAATCTACTTAGAAGTTGAGTAAATATATCAGGCATCTATTTCCGTTTTTGCTTAATACATAGTTGTGGCATGGTAAGTATAAATTACATACTGAAGTTTAGTTAGGTTTAATTGTATTTGTTGAATGCTATTTGAATACAAATTCTTCTTATCATTCTGATTAAAAAGAATTAATCTTTAAAATGTTCATTTCTATTTACCCACAGATACAAATATTTTATTGACATTTCAAATTTATATTCCTAAATCATTGTTCTATATTTTTTATATTCCATATATATATATATGTAGAGTTATTTAATGCTTTAATTTTATATTTAAAACCTATTTTTGGTACCATATGTATTTATTTTTTTGCTTGTTATGTTCGATATCTGCACAACTTACCTTATTCAATACATTTCTTTTTATATATTTAAATTTTCCAAGTCTATACTTTCATTACATTCTGTATTTAAAGGTATGTGTGGTGTGTCTTATTCCCTTAAATTATTAAAAACATGCTTAAAATTTACTTTTCTCCTTGATTTCAATACATCTAAATTTTTATTTTCTTCATGTATGAACTAAATATAATTCATATGCACCAATTTAAAAGTTATGGCTTTCTAATATCTAATTATAAAGATATTTTACTTCCCATTACACATTTTGGATGTGTGTAGGTTTACCTTGTGTTGTATTACATGTATGTGTGTTCTGTCTGCATGTATAATTATACAGCAGGCTGTTGTGATCCACTATGTGCATGCTGAAACTAAACCCAGATCATATGCAAGAATGACAAGTGCTCTTAATCACTGAGCCATTTCTCCAGTCCCAACAATTGTCTTTTGACAATATGATTCTTTTTTATTGCTTTTATATTTTTACAGTCTGGACAGTATGATTCCTAATTAGTTTTAATGATCAGAACTTCTAAGCTTTAAATCAAGTTATGATCCATGTGACAGTTAATTTCTGAAAAATTTTAGCTACCCTCTTTTGACTGGAGAATGTCAAGATCTATTCCCAACTACTTAGAATGTATCAGTATTTTTTGTTGGATAAGAGTATAGTGTCTAATTGTTCTACTAAAAGTGTAACGTATGTTTTTGATTGTTGGCATATGTTTCTTTTCATTCTTTTCCAGAGTAAAAGTAGCATTGCTTTTATTTCCTCACTTTCATGCCACACATCATTTCACAGGTTCAGGTAGCCCACAGCACCACAGTTAACTTTCAAATAGCCTTTGGAGGAGATATGAAAATGTTAGGTATAATTTTTTATTTTTACTGAAGTTATGCAAGACTTTTCATCATCCCATGCCAGTTGGCATACATAGATAAATCATAACAATACCAGAGCTCAGACTGCCACTGTCAAGACCTATCTATTTGCCTCCTTCTCACTAAATATCAAAGTCTACATATACAAATGCTAACTAAGTTTGACAATGAGACCACAGAGCCATATGCATAACTGTAGCTATTTTCTCCTTACTTTGTACATTAGGCTTGCTATATAGTCCAGGTTATTATGAGCCTCAGATATCTGAGTGCTGGGAACATATATGTACAGCATCGTAACCCAATTGGTAATGAATTAATATAAAGGTGTTCTTACTCCCCCATTAAAGGTTCATATCAATATGTCCCAAAACCAAGAATTTTATGTTATCTTACCAAAACCTTTGCTATTACATGGTGTCTCTAAGTGTTTTAAACATCTGAATCTTTGAAGACATAATAACATAATTAGAACTTGGGACTAAACCACCAATTTTCTGACTACAAAACATGATTCCATGTTCCTCACCACCTGAAGCAGGAAGGAGACCTGCCCTGAGGTCATGAGAACAGGAGATCTGGTCTGACCCTCACCAGCTGCTGCACTCAAGGATGTGGGCCCTGCATCTTGTATGGGCAGCACAGTTTAGCTGACCTTGGTAGTAAGGGTTCAGGCAAGCCTAACTGGAGTGTGTGAGTGTGGAAGAACTAGCACTGCCATTTGCCTGCTGTGTGATGCCATTGGCAAGGGAGAGATTCCCTTCCCTCTCTTTCACCCTTGCCACCAGCTGAGGAGAGGACAGGAGAGTTGTCTCTGACAAGAGCAGGAGAGCAGAAGGTCTGGCCCTGCTCATCAATTGCTGCAGCACTCTGCAGCCCAGGCCTTACTCTTCACTTGGGCAATTCAGTTGAGCTGACCCTGATGTCAGGGGGATGGGTGAGCCAGCCCTGAATGTGTGAGCATGGGAGATCTGGTCCCAGCAATTTTCTGTCATGCAGTGACATGGGCTACAGAGATATGTCACCCCTCCTGCTACCAATGTGGAGAGCTAGCCCTGGGGGCATCAGAGCAGGAGAGCTGTCTCTGTCGCTTATCTACTACAGCATTCAGTAGATGAGTTCTTACATCTCACATAGACAGCACAGTAGAGATGGCCTTGGCTGTGGGTGTTGCAGGTGAGCCAGGCATGAGGGCATAAGTGTGGGAGAGCTGGCCCTGCCTCTTGTTTGCTAAGCAGTGGCCCAGTCCAGTGTTAGACTCCCTCTTCATGTCTATGGCAGGCAGGAGACCTGACCTGGGATTGTAAGAGTAGAAAAACTGATCACATCCTTCACTAGCTGCAACACTCAGGAACGTGGACCCTGTACTTCTCCTGGGCAGTAGGGTACAAACTGGCCCTGGAAGAAGGGGTTTCTAGTGAGCTGGGCCCAAGGACATTGGAGTGGGAGAACCAGTGGGGCTGACCAACTCAGATAATTCTTAAGCCCAGATCCAGGACTTTGAATGGCCCACCCTCACATCTACTTCATTAATGAACTGCTAGAGAACATGAAGGAGCTGGTCCTATAGATCCAAAACTGTAGGATCTTCAGGACACAGGACAACAACAGGATATCTGTGACGAGTCTCAGTGAGGTTCCAATGTTAGAAGCCAGAGGCCTTAACCAGACACATGAGTAATTGCAGTGACTATTTGCAAGCAAAGAAGTGTGGACAAAAGCATATACTATGGGACATATTGTGACATTATGACAGCTTCCACAACAATATATTTTTCCCTCTCTTGGGAAGGAGGTTGCCAGGGTGGAGAGCAGGTATAAGGGGTGAGGGAGATGAGTTGGACTGGAGGTGCATGATGTGAAATTTACAAGGAACCAATAAAAACTAAACAACAACAACAAAAACCATGATTCCAATTGCGTTAGGCAATTCCTGTATGAGAAATTGCTTGTTTGATATAAAAGTGCTGCAGACAACTTTTAATTGGATTATCATTTATAACAATCCCACCCAAGTTGGTCTTACCAAATTTTCTAGTTTCTATCTGCATCTGAGTTTAAATTTAAATTACATTTGAATGTCAATTGAAACTTCTTATACAAGAGGTATCTGGCTCTCAAAAACATTTGATACTGTAGGATATGAATTAATAGCAGTCTGTAGAATCCTAACCCATATTATTGGTTCTAGGCATAATGTTATTCACAGTAAAGTATGTATTCTAAAGTGCAAGTTCATAACAGCTACCTATTCTAGTTTTTAACATTATTTATATATCATATTTTAACTTATCTCTATTTTATATATCATCCCATAGGTGTTTGTTTATATCATTTAAAGTACTTGAAGGATATAACACAACACTGAATGTCAGACTTATCAAACTATAAAAGGCAAAATTTCAGTTGTCAAGAAAACAGTATTTATCTGTATTACCAAACAAGACAAAAGATTCTGAGGGTTACACATTATATATTGCATAGAGCTGGGACAACCGAGTTTTATGTAGGCATACAGAGGAGTAGCACATAGCTATAACATTAAGACTAATAACCTACATAGTAGATATTTGGTATTGAGAACTGAACTCAGAGTCTCACACCTACTGGGTAAGTCCTCTATGGTATCCTAGTCTATTAAAGTTTCAACAGCTCCTCACCCCTAAATCTAGCATTACTCTGGTGATCTCTCAAAAAACATTCATAAATGCTAATTCTCCTAGCATGCAGCACGTAGCATATGTGATTCTCTGGGGAGGAGCATCATATGCTCAGAGACCCCCTGATAGGAGATTCTCAGAGTGACACACAGGTGTCTGTGCTAGCACCTTGCCACACTCCATTACAAAGTAACACCTTTCAACAGCTCCTGTCGAACATTTGAAAACCGATACTATTGGCATCTATAAAGGGAAAGAAGTAATTTTCCATTTAAAAGAAAAAACAGAAATGATAATATCTGGCAGTCTGCATGTGTTAGATTGCTGTGAAACCTAGAAGGCTGGGAATCACAAAACGATTCAGCAGCATAGGGAGAGGGGAAGCTCTGACTGTAGGCTTTCCCTATCAATTCCTGCACAAAGGCAGATTTACTGAGTTTCATCCACTGGGTCCTTATGGTTTGTTCATGAATCTGTCCTAACGTTTGCTTTGTAAAGGAACTAAGCATATGCTGGAAAATCAGCAATAAAAGAAAAGCCCAGAAGATAAATAAAATAGGTTTTACCAAATTTTGGAACAGTTAAAGTTACCATGAGCTAGCAAGCTGTTATTCATTATCTGAATAGGCTTTGCAAAATAAGGTCCAATGTTGAAGGAACGCTCAAATTTTTATTCCCATCCAGAGTCATTTATACAGAAGCTGTACAAAATGTAAACGAACAGGACGGGGAAAGCATCCCATAGACACAGCAAGCTGTGTATATACTTTAAGCAAAGACACAAGCCGGGTGAATTTGTTCACAAAACCGTCAGAAGTAGAGTGGAACCTGATTGGACAATTCCCACAGAAGCCTTGTTCAGAAAGCCGTGCTCTGGGTTACCACCGTAACCCAGCTTTGTAGATGAACACAGGAATGGGCTAGCAGTGCTGGCAGAAAAGTGAGGAAGAGCCTGTGTCTTCTCAATGACTGGTAACTCCATATGGATCATCAGACGTGCTCTGGCAACATTCACATTTATGATATTGCAGAGTTTGTTGACCCCAAGGACTTGAGGAAAAACCCTGTAGGGATGAAATATGTCCAAACTACTTATCAGGATGCCCACATCGTTTCTGGATTCTCTCAGGACCCCATTGGTGTTTTAGGTTTAGCTTCTTTCTCAATGCCTGCCATCTCTTTTGTGATATTGTCGGTCACACACAAAGGACAGGCCTGGATCTGGGCCTTGCAGGTATGGTGTGTTCTCAGGTCAAAGGTGAAGGACAGCATGTCTAGACTGCAAGAGTCGTAGAGAATGTGGAGCCTGGGCTATTTCCAGAACTTCCTGACAGCCATGATGAGAGTTTGATTTTTTTTTTCCCTGTCTGTACAAGAGGTGCAGATGTCCACCTGCTGTTGGCTCTTTGCCTGTGGCTATGTGTACCTTTGGCAGCCTGCTGACACAGCCTGTTGTACTAGTCCACAGTGCCTGCATGTGGTCATGTCTGCAGCCAAAAGCTGCTTAGAATAACCATTTTCTTTGAAAATTGTGTTAAGATACCATTTTCTATGCTGTATTGTGAACAATTTTCTTTAGAGTTCTGTTATTTTCTTTTCACAAAACTTGAGCCTACGATGTTAGGTACGGAAAGTTTCATTAGTTTTGCTTTATTAGATGAGTTCTTATTGTAGTGTCTTCCTTTCGTAAGTAGTTTTTTAATCCCATTGTATGGATGAGAGTTGTGTTTGGTTCCCATTTGCCTGCTACACATTGTTTGGTCCTGGTGTTCATAATTTAGAAAATGATACATGTAAGAGATTTGTTATAATCAATACTTTCAATGTAAACATCTGTTCATTCACAATTATATATCTATTTTCCTCTGTTTTCTTTACATTTTATTTTTGTCTTACCTTTTCTCAATTATGTCTTCGTGTTTCTTGGGACTATCTACCCCCTTATCTTTTGTGTTATTGTTTCTGTCAGCTTTTGTCAACTTGTTAACCTACCTGGCAATAGGTTATGTTTAAAAAAATAAATTCATATCACGATTATTGATGCCAGAATGTTTAAGAAGCAAGGTGTCAGATTAAGGTGAGGATGACAAGAGCAGAGCTCCACAGAGGAGAAAAGAAATCAGCTGTGTGCATACAAAGCAGCCTGGCCTCACAATAAACCAGTCCTGCATCACTAGTTTGACCTTAGAAGAATTCGTCAACCCAGTGTGAAGTTGCTGCCCTGTGATATAACCACCCTCCTGTGAACCCAGATCTAAAAGACGTCTCCTCATTGTGGACTAAATGTGCATCTTGGCCAGCTTTACAAGTAATGTACAAACCAGGCCCTCTGAAAACTAAGTCTGAGTTATAGTCTTCCATACTATGGCATTTGTAATTCAGTTTCAGTTTTGTATCTGTGTGAAGTTAGTATTTTAATTATTATATGTGAAACAGGGACTTTCAAGATTTCTCTTTCCCATATTGTTCGATTCCTTGTATATTACACCCTTGAGGAATGTCTTAATTAAATAAAGAAGCACATGTAGAGATAGGCTTCAGTAAGTCATGGTTTTGTCCTTTAAGGGGGACTTAGGCAGGACTGTGGCAGCTCTCTGG
Organism: Mus caroli; assembly: GCF_978045245.1. Taxonomy (NCBI): domain Eukaryota; kingdom Metazoa; phylum Chordata; class Mammalia; order Rodentia; family Muridae; genus Mus; species Mus caroli. The sequence goes on along the minus strand of NW_028227258.1, from coordinate 84,333,338 downwards.
GATTTCTAGATATTTGTCCTTGGAAAATTACAATTTTGTTTAGGTCATTATAAAAACTCAGAACTTCTAAGTCATTCTCTTTTGTTTTTACATTCACAATAGTTATGGCTTGTCCTTAGACTTACTCCCAAGGTAGCCCATATACTCAGTAACTATTGTTACTTCAAATCTAACTTCTTTGATCTCTCAGAATTTTTCTTTTAGCACAATGAAATAAAAACTATAAACTTTTGTTTAATAGTACATGTTGAAGTCCTTAAATTGCTTTGAATAAAATGTTTATGAAGCTTTTTGTAGTAGAATAGTTTGGCTGGAGGTTGAAAACTGAATAACCCCTCCTCTTTGCTTCCACAGCAGGATCCTACCATTTTAAAGAGCTGTTATCTAGGGAAGAATGTTCCCATGTCCAAAACCATTAATAAAATTGGCTTTCTTTTGAATTGATCTAATAAAATAAATGTCACTCCTGTTTTCGAAGTAGCACAGTGTGGACAGAAGGAACAAAATATGTTGATCAGTTTAATCATAGAGGACCATTGTAAAGCTAAACACTATCATTATTTAGATTTTACAGGTAAAACTCAGGAAAAGTGTACATTGTGAGGAAGAAGTCTTCTAAGTATCTGAAACTAGTTAGCTGCAGTTTGAAGTGCTGAGGCATTTGAACATTACACTATCCACTTACTTTTCCTGATTCATATATATCCCTTATGCAATGTGGAAATATTTCTCCAGTAACCTTTCATTTACATTAGAGAAGAGAAGTAAGATCATATAGAAATAATTGAAGTTGATTTGCTGTTTTGTATATCACAATCTACAAGGCTCTTACTCTACCATTTGTTCATTCATTCTCGACTGCACTCTCTTGCATTGTGAGCTGTTACCATGTAGCTTAGGCAAATAATATCCACCTGGGATTTTTGTTATTATTTCCAAATGCGGAAGTGAGGTAACACAGGACTATGCCCACAAGCTCCCTTGTGATTCATGATCCATTATTTTTTTCAACTAATTGGGTATGACAGTGTTCAATTTCTAGATAGCATTCAATACTTCTTGAGATTATCTGATGCAAAACCACAGATACATCCCAACTATGGATTTAATTTTATTATTATTATTAGCAGTAGCAAAAGGAAATGGTATTTTCACAAACTATAGCTGTAGCCTGCCATTATTAACACCACATGTAACACTTTTAGGCTCCTGCACTGTGCTGTAACTGGTCTTCCCAAACAGGACATGCATGTATGCATGGTTTGGATAAAAGAATGCATTTGCTTTTCATAAGCAGTACCACATAAAAAGATGACAGTACCAATCTATATAGCAAACACAACAAAATTTAAAGCAATACTACTGAAAAGTATATGCAACTTACACCCTGCAACCAACTGAAAGTTACATTCTCATGAATCTTCTGTTTCCCTCCTTAACAATTGACCCTGCTTATTTCATTTGCTTGTATATTTAATCATTTAACAAATGTACTAATGCACAAATGTCAGAGGTTACATGTCAGGTCAAGTCTTTCAAGCAGAAGATGGCAAAACATTCATTTGATAAATTGGGTAAATTTCTATAAACATTAAAGGATGGAAACAGAGGGTCAGAGAAAGCCTGGATGTATGTTTGACCTCTTTAAAGGAAGATAGATGGCAAGAAGGAAGGCAATGGGTTTGGAATGAGATGAGAAAATCTTGTCATGGGAAGTACATGAAGACCAGAGTGGGTATGTGTTGTAGGTATGAGGCTACCATGTCAAGGCCCACAGCCTTAGACCCATAGGAAAATAATGAAACTTTTACCCTGCCATGAGGCTCACAGAGATAACAATGCCTTCTTCTGGTCCCTGTGTAAATGTAGATAGTGTGTTCAGAAATGATTCAGCATAGCTTTTTTTCCTCCCCAAATATTTACTGCCTTAAAATTGCTCTCCTATGGAAGCTGTATCTACTGACTTTAGCTAAACCTACCTCCTTGTTCTGCTATATATACCTATGGAAATATGAATTTGATATAAGAAATAATTTTTCATTACTCTTCTACTTCATTCATTGAAGCAGAATGTGTTAATCAGAGGAACAGCTCCCAGATATGCCTACTCTCCCTACCCAGGTAACTATGGGAATCCCATGTATCCACCTTTTCAGACACAATGGCAGTAGTGCACCATACCCACCCTGCATTTACCTGGATACTACTGATCTAAACTATTGGTGCTATTATAGTCATTGTCAGTGCTTTATCCAAAGATTCAGCTTCCAGTTCCTCTATGCCTTAAAACTTATTTCATATCTTAACTCTTTGGTGGAAAATTTTATTTACTATTTTTTAAAAGAGATTATGGAGTAAAGCATGTTTGAAGTACTCAACAATATATCCAATATAGTATATCAAGAATTTAGATCAATTCATTAACTAAATAAGAACAATCTATAACCAATATTTTTATCTTGACAAAATACATGTAACTATCCATTTGAGGAATTATTTTAATAGAATGTTAGATAATAGATATATAGAAAATATTTTTAATCTAGATAATATCATTTTTAAATTTGTGATATGTAAACATTTCATAACAAATATACACTGTACCATAATATAAATTTGATGCTAAAATCTCCACTTCTTTCCCCACCCTAATCTATGTATGTATGTATGTATGTATGTATGTATGTATATATCTATCTATCTATTTATCTATCTATCTATCTATCTATCTATCTATCTATCTACCTATCTATCTAACTAATTTTTGTCCTTCTAACCTATTTTTCTTTCTTTTCTGCCATTCTTCTTTCTCCTTATATTTTGAGAGCATAAGAAAAGATTTTGCTATATTTGCAAGTCCCCTGCCTCCACTTGTTAAGTCCCAAAATTATGCATGATGTAGTAATCATTTTCATAGTTTTTTCTTTATTCACATTATATTATTGGATGAAATCTACTTTGCTAGTAGAAAGGAATATATTATTTCATTTTGAGTGTATATATTTTATATTACCATAACCAAAGGTGTCTTCTATGGTTAATGACAGCCTAAAATACTCATTTTTGAATACTAATGAATATTCATTGAAACTGGATAAGATATAGTGCAAAACCTTAAAACTCATATATAAAGGAAAATATGGAAAACTGTTCTTAAAATATCACTGTGTTTATATATGTCTTAAATTCCCTCCCCAAAGAGCTAAATCTAATGTGATTTATAGATTACTTAAAGAGTGCTCAATATATTTAGTAAAATGTGAGAAAAAAACTACATCCCAACAGAAAATATGTGTTACTTATATAGGTTACTGAAACATGCATCATGAAAATGTGCTATTCTATAGGTGAAATTGACAACAAGAAGGATCAGCAGATACATGTGCACACAGCCAAGCTTTATGCAAGAGACTGACCCCTGTGGTTACACTTGGTGGAAAAAGAATTAATTTCTAAAATTTTCACAGAGTGTCTCCTGACCCACACATATATGACATTTGCATATACACATATACATATATATGACACATATATATGCATATGTGAAATATATAATATATTATATATATATATATATAAATAATACACCAAATTCACAAGGTAAACAGAACAAATAGGTACAAAATAAACAGCCACCATCCTAATTTCCAGACGAGAAAGCATATTTGGCCAATACCTATAGGAAAGAATGCTTTTTTATTAATTAGAGAAAGCTCTAAGTTTCCATCCAATGATAATACAATCCACATTATTACCACCATGTGAAGGTCTAAAATTATTAATATTTTCATAGTATATTGACTGTCTACATACAAACTGATATAAAAGTTTGACAGTATTGCAAAATTTTATGAAATTAGAATGATTTCATTTGATCTATTACCTTCTTTAGTCAGAAAAATAGAATATTATATCATTTTGGCATTATCATATGTATATAATTTAATTTCAGTACCAATCTCCAATAATGGAAATGCTTTTATTAATAAGCATGCAGAATTAGATATGAAATAATTTAGATCTTTGTCTATCAAACTTAATTGGTTTCATAAATGCAATGCCACTGACTGCACAGTAATTTGAAAATAGCTTTTACTATACTAAAGAATGCATGCAGGACTTGATAAGAGCATATACAAATATACTCATTTTTGCAAGAGATGACTCAATGTTGTTGTAGTAATTAGTTAAGAATGTTATCCAGCCCATTGCTATCCTCTGCCTAAGATGCAGGCCTGAGTACTCTCTTCTATTCTCAAGAGATAGGAGATAAAGAAACCATGTGGCACTCATAAAATATACCAGAACCCACACAGTGACCTTGTGCTTCTGTCAGAGTTTCTCTTATAGAATACTAGCTAACTAGGTACACCCTTCAGATCCATCCAATAATACATTATTGTTTTCTATGTTACTATTATAAATCTTATCATCAGTGAATAATTCTAAAGAGCTATAAATCAACAATGAAATTCCTTGTATTAATGATTGCTAAGAAATTCCATTAATAATATTTCAAGAATTCACTATAGTGACTAACATGCAAGAACTTGAGCAACATTCTACATATTAATTCCAGATCAACTTTCACACCATGATAAAGGAAAAAATAAGTTAAGAAAGATCTGTAGAGTAGGGTATAATACATAAAATGATTCAAATGCTACCAAAGAATACAAGATTTTGCTGAAAGGACCCTGATATAGCTGTCTCTTGTGAGACTAGGCCGGGGCCTAGCAAACACAGAAGTGGACGCTCACAGTTAGCTATTGGATGGATCACAGGGCCCCCAATGGAGGAGCTAGAGAAAGTACCCAAGGAGCTAAAGGGGTCTGCAACCCTATAGTTGGAACAACAATATGAACTAACCAGTACCCTGGAGCTCTTTCTCTAGCTGCATATGTATCAAAAGATGGCCTAGTTGGCCATCACTGGAAAGAGAGGCCCATTGGTCATGCAAACTTTATATGCCCCAGTACAGGGGAACACCAGGGCCAAAGAGTGGAAGTGGGTGGGTAGGGGAGTGGGGGGTGAGGGTATAGGGGACATTTGGGATAGCATTGGAAATGTAAGTGAGGAAAATACCTAATAAAAATATTGAAAAAGAAAAAAAAAGAATACATGTAAGTAAATATACATACATTCCTTCAACAAATGGTTAAGGTATAAAATATATAGTGTGGCATATATTTTTTTTCTGCCTATACCCTCTTTATTCTTTTTCTTTTAATTAGATACTTTCTTCATTCACATCTCCAGTGCTATTCCAAAAGCCCCCCAAACCCTCCCCTCACCAATCCCCCACCCCACTTCCCAGCCCTGGCGTTCCCCTGCACAGAGGCATATAAAGTCTGCATAACCAATGGGCCTCTCTTTCCACTGATGGCCTACCAGGCCATCCTCTGATGCATATACACCTAGAGACACAAGTTCCAGAGGGAACTGGTTAGTTCATATTATTGTTCCACCCATAGGGTTGCAGATCCTCTCAGCTCCTTAGGTAATCTCTCTAGCTCCTCCATTGGGGGCCCTGTGATCGATCCAATAGCTGACTGTGAGCATCCACTTCTGTGTGTGCCAGGCCCCAGCATAGTCTCACAAGAGACAACTATATCAGGGTCCTTTCAGCAAAATCCCTCTAGTGTATGCAGTGGTGTCAGCATTTGAGGGCTGATTATGGAATGGATCTCTGGATATGGCAGTCTCTAGATGGTCCACCCCTTCATCTCAGCTCCAAACTTCGTCTCTGCAACTCCCTCCATGGGCATTCCACTTTCCATTCTAAGAAGGGGCAAAGTGTCAACACCCTGGTCTTCGTTCCTCCTGAGTCTCATGTGCTGCGCAAATTGTATCCTATATCTGGGCTATTCTAAGTTTCTGGGCTAATATCCACTTATCAGTGAGTACATATCATGTGAGTTCTTTTGTGATTGGGTTACCTCACTCAGGATGATGCCCTCCAGGTCCATCCATTTGGCTAGGAATTTCATAAATTCATTCTTTTTAATAGCTGAGTAGTATTCCATTGTTTAAATGTACCACATTTTCTGTATCCATTCCTCTGTTGAGGGGCATCTGGGTTCTTTCCAGCTTCTGGCTATTATAAATAAGGCTGCTATGAATATAGTGGAGAAGGTGTCCTTCTTACCGGTTGGAACATCTTCTGGATATATGCCCAGGAGAGGTATTGCTGGATCCTTCACTAGTAGTATGTCCAATTTTCTGAGGAACCACCAGACTAATTTCCAGAGTGGTTGTACAAGCTTGCAATCCCACCAACAATGGAGGAGTGTTCCTCTTTCTCCACATCCTCGCCAGCATCTGCTGTCACCTGAAGTTTTGATCTGAGCCATTCTGACTGGTGTGAGGTGGAATCTCAGGGTTGCTTTGATTTGCATTTCCCTGATGATTAAGGATGCTGAATATTTTTTCAAATGCTTCTCTGCCATTCGATATTCCTCAGGTGAGAATTCTTTGTTTAGCTCTGATCCCCATTTTTTCATGGGGTTATTTGATTTTCTGGAGTCCACCTTCTTGAGTTCTTTATATATATTGGATATTGTCCCCTATCTGATTTAGGATAGGTAAAGATCCTTTCCCAATCTGTTGGTGGCCTTTTTGTCTTATTGACGGTGTCTTTTGCATTACAGAAGCTTTGCAATTTTATGAGGTCCCATTTATCGATTCTTGATCTTACAGCACAAGACATTCCTGTTCTATTCAGGAATTTTCCCCTGTGCCTATATCCTCGAGGCTTTTCCCCACTTTCTCCTCTATAATTTTCACTGTCTCTGGTTTTATGTGGAGTTCCTTGATCCACTTAAATTAGACCTTAGTACCAGGAGATAGGAATGGATCAATCCGCATTCTTCTATATGTTAACCACCATATGTTGAAAATACTGTCTTTTTTCTTTTTTTTTCCTTTTTTTTATTATGTATTTTCCTCAATTACATTTCCAATGCTGTCCCAAAAGTCCCCCATACCCCCCCTACTTCCCTACCCACCCATTCCCATTCCCCTGGCCCTGGCATTCCCCTGTACTGGGGCATATAATGTTTGCAAGTCAATGGGCCTCTCTTTCCAGTTATGGCCGACTAGGCCATCTTTCGATACATATGCAGCTAGAGACAAGAGTTCCGGGGTACTGGTTAGTTCATCATGTTGTTCCCCCTATAGGGTTGCAGATCCCTTTAACTCCTTGGGTACTTTCTCTAGCTTCTCCATTGGGAGCCCTGTGATCCATCCAATAGCTGACTGTGAGCATCCACTTCTGTGTTTGCTAGGCCCCGGCATGGTTTTAACTCCCTTGTCAAAGATCAAGTGACCATAGGTGTGTGGCTTCATTTCTGGGTCTTCAATTCTATTCCATTGGTCTACTTGTCTGTCGCTATACCAGTACCATGCAGTTTTTATCACAATTGCTCTGTAGTACAGCTTTAGGTCAGGCATGGTGATTCCACCAGAGGTTCTGTTATCCTTGAGAAGGGCTTTTGCTACCCTAGGTTTTAAGCACTTGAAATATTATCATCAGATAATTCTAAGTATCATGAATAAAACAAAACCTTGGAAAACATTATTGACACAAGAACATTGTCTGACATAAATATACTTAAAACACAAATGATGTAAGAATAATTTCTACATGGATTTATATTTTAAGAATTTGAGTGTGTGTGTAAAACTGCACAATATACAGAGCACTAGATAGAATGAGATAAATTATGATCACCATCATGCATCAACTCCATTGTATGTAAATCTTAATAATGGCTCCATAGGCTGCAGTAGGACCACCACATCTTCATCCAGAAATCATTCTGCAATAATACCTAGACATGTGAAGTTTGCTTTGGTCAGCTGGTTAGAGGCAGTCTTTTTGGAAAAGGCTGTCTGTAAACGCTAATCCCCGTTATTAACCCAATAGCTACTATTATTTAATCCCTGAGATGAATCTCATTTCAGATTAATGAGATTAATGTCAACATTATATACATGGCAATGATTTCTATTTCTCCAATCCTTGCTTTCTCATGTTTTTATAGCCCTATTCATTATCTTAGCAGTTCTTCCCAATATACCTCTGTATTACCTATATCCCTGGTTCATTGTTCTCAGTTTATGAATGAAGACCCTACTTTATAGTAAACATTAATGAAATCACATAGTGAATTCCACACACAGCCATGTGCCAAACTGTTGATAAGATGTTTGATATGTTTGAGCAATTGGTCTTGTTCTCTTCAATCAATTTATTGGCAGAGGTAGCTGATATCTTTATGTTATCTTTAAAAATATTTATTTGTACATCATTCTGATTAAATAACTCAATTATTTATTCCATCTTCATAAACTCTACAAAAACAATCACACTTCATTATACTGGTTATGTCTCTGGTCATCCTTCTCTTTCAGTGATCATCTGACAATAGTTGTTTATAATTTATGTTCCCTCGTACACCTCCATATCACATTCATTGTACAATTGTGTCTGCTTTAAAAAAAAAGTCATGGCCAATGTTCAACAGTACCCCATATTTCTACCCAGCATAAGTACACTGCTCTACTATCTTATACTTAGATCAGATACCATAACTGTCTTGTTTTCCTCCTGTTGTACAACTAAATTTCTCACTTTATTCCATCGCACGAGTTCTTCCTGCTCCTTTGATTGTTGACATCAGTGTATTCTTTCCATGCCTTCATTTTAAAACATGTACTTTTTATGAACTGCTTTTCACACACATTTCTGTTCCTCATACTTTTTAAATATCATTTGCTAATAACATTCTTTGCTACTCTGTCTTTTTAAATTTTGACTATGTTTCTGCCTCTACTGTATCTTAAATCCTATGGGAATAGTATTACCAACATCCTTCCCCTCTATTACACTAGTAGTACATGAGCAAATGCAGCAGTGTATAGAATCTCATGAGTGAGAATCTGTCCTCCTGAGGATGTTGCAAATTCCCTCTCATAGTTGTTTCATTCAATTGAAGTTAGGGATTATGAACAACTACAGAATAATGATTAGAATGAGACCTTGACAACTAACATGGATAAATAGTTGGCTTGGGTTATATTTGAAAAGCTGGTCTGTTTCTACCCTCCATATATAAATTACTCAGATGATACCAGGATATAATGACCTCAAGGCCTGGCAGTCAGCCACTCTTCACCATAAGTAGCTAAATGATGAGAGAAGCAATTGACTTTACTCATCAATGAGAAAAGGAGATTGTTACTTCTACCTTGAAAACATGTCAGTTCAATAGAAAAATCCACTATTATTTTTGTTTTTTGTGTGTATGTAATAGATGAGTTGAGAATGCATACACTTTATTTTGATTATAAGTAATCACTCACATCAAAACAATTATTGTGAATAATATGTCAGTTGAAATATATTATTAATCACAATAAGAATTTATGTATCAAGATCCTATTGAAAGATTTGTTAGATCTGACGTATAAATAAAAAGAAACTCGGTTACTTGCAAATGTCATTTTGCAGTAGAAAAAAAAATTAAGAATAAGTCTATATAAAAATCCATAGCAATAGAAATCTAGACAAAAGAAATATTTTATTTGATTAATCATAGAATAAAATAAAATTAAATAATGTATATTTTAGGAATATCAAAGGTAATACATAATAATTTAGGGACCATTTAATTAGGGTAACCATTAATTAGTATGACTATAAGTTTGCAATGTCTTTTATTTCACTTTAGTGCTTCAGAATTTTAATATATTATTTTTAAACATAAATGTACTAACTATATAAGAGCAAATGATTTAATGCAAAATAATTACTTAAAATATGGTAAAAATGTTATTTTATATTAATAAATATATCAAAAATATGTTATCTCAACTCAAAGAAACCATTACAGAGTTTATAATAGGTCCCAAAATAGCATTAAGAACATGAAACAAGGAGCAGAAAGACCAGATGGCTACCAACTGCTGCTGCTGTTGCTCTGGTCAGAAAACCATGGAAGGGACACTCTGCCTCCAGCTATAAGCCAGATGTGGGGCCTGGAAATGACTGTTGCAAAATATCACCTCAACTGTGGAGATACATAATGAAAGTGACATATTAAAATTTTTATTTTAAATGTACTTTTTACAGAGGAAAGTATTTTCTATATCTCCATTTCCTAAAGTGCTGCTTGCCAGATCTTTTGTTTTAGCAACAAGAAATGTTAACAAATACTGCTCTGCACGAAAACTGACTTACAGAGGAAGGTCATCCAATTCTTCAGTTGCGCATCGCCACATCACTGAGGGAGTTCTTACAGCATATTCAACTAGATCACAAACCATTCATACCTCTATATCTGTGTCATGATTAGTGAAAATTCATCTTTTACTTCCTGATTGATAGTTATAGTTACTCAGAGATAACAATTAATTTATGAATCCATAGTATGTGAATGCATAGTAATTTTGTGTCTTTATGGTGACCAAGGTATATGTAATAAGAATCAGTGGGACAAATTTTGGTAGTAAAAAATGTGGGTGAGTGAAGTAAAATTATATTTGAATCCAAATTTTGAGTTTAGTTATGCTAATTTATTTTTGTAAACTCTGCATTTTCAAGAACTTGGCATTTGACACTAGTGAATGATGAATAAAAGGAGAGTATATATATTCTCAACCGTATACTATTTGAGGGTCTGATTGAAATATTTTCAAGTAAATATATTTAATTCATTTTACACATACACAGAAAAATTCTGAAATGTGTTAGATGATGTAGCATATGGAAACATCACAAACAGCTTTACTGGGAGAAGATAAATGGTAAATAAAAAAGCACCAGGACAATGGTAATAAATCATATATATTGAACTATATGCACAAAGAAGGCCTTGGGGATTAGGGTTCACCAAACAACTAAACGGAAGACTATCAATTCTGTAGGAAGTCAGATTATTCCAGGTGAGGCAAGCAGAACACATTAGCAAAGATTTAATGGTGACAAAAATGTCTAGTGAACAGTTCTTAGTGGACTCCTGTTTCTCAGCTTGGCAATGAGTCCAGACCTTGTGGGACTTCACAGGCAGCATAAAGAATTTTGAGCTTTACTCTAATAAACCAGAAAGCCATTGAAAGGTTTTGTGTTAGAATCACAATAGTTTGACTTCCATCTTACTTTTGAAAATGTGTAGAGAAGCGAAGGCACACTCTTGACTAGTGATGTAGGTAATTTGAGCAGACTGCCTCTGGTGGAGCATGCGTGAATAAAATACTTTTAGTGTAATGAAAAGATTCCCAAATGGCTTGACTGTGAAGTATAAAAAGAATAAATGGATTCTAGAATATATACTCAAGGTCAGTTTTGTTCGTATAATTGCAAAACTAAAGTTTACTTCCCTAAAATAAAAAAACATAAAATAAAATAAAAATAAGGGAGAAGCTTAAGTTGTAAGGTAGAGATGAAAAGTTCAGTTTTATCCTCATAACATCTAGTGCATCCCTGTGAAGAAGTTATGCTGTCTAGTTTTATGTGAGCTTAACACAAGCTAGAGTCACTGGAGAGAAAGAAGACTAAATTGAAAAGATGTCTCCTTAAGATCAGGATGTAAAAATCCTGTAAAGTATATTCTTAATTATTGATAGATCAGGGAGAGCCCATGCCATTATGTGTGCAGCAAGCCCGAACTAGTGGTCCTGGATTACATTTAAAAAGCAGACCAATCAAGCCATTAAAAGGAACCCACTAAGCAAAATTCCTCCATTGCCTCTTCACTAGCTTCTCTCCAGGTTCCTGCATATGTTGCCTTGGCTTATCTCAATGTACTGTGATATGCAAGTCAAGTAAACTCTTTTCTTTCCAAGTTGTTTTGGGTTATGTATTTTGTCAAAGCAGTAGAAACACTAATTAAGAATGTTAGCAAATGACCACTCATTATGCAAGCCCAGAAAGCTTGGTGGACAGGTCAACAAGAAGTATTTGCCATTTACCCACAAATAGTTTATAATTAACAGTCGTCAAGTGAAGCAAAACTAATCTATTAAACAAAATAAGAGCAGAAATTTGTCCAGTGAATTTCCAAAGGTGAATGAAAGTGATGAAGTTTTAGCTGGGCAATAATAATGAAAATCAGTGACTTTAAGAAGGCTCAAAGGAAGATATTGCAACTCTAAGCAGGTCTGCTGTGTGAGAATGCAGTTAGTAGGACAGTCCTGTATAGATGGCTTATCATGGGAATCAGAAGGTGAGACAAGTTGGTAATGGAAAGAAGAGACTGACATAGTGAGAGAGGGAGTGATTGCTGGAGTATGTCCCAGAGTAAAGGAAAGTGGACAGGGTCAAGTTAAACCAACTTATTCTGCATCACCGAAAAGAGAGGGTGTAGAACAGCCAGGTGGACATATTTAACGTGGACACTGACAATTTCTCCCCTGTGATTATTTCTATTTTCTCAATTCAATTCTATTTTTAAAGAAGATGGTTGTGGGTACAATGGAATTGGTGGCAGTGTTGGATTTGGAGGAAAGAAAAGGCGCTGTAAAACATTTCTGTAGACTTATTGGATGGGGAAATTGTGAGAAGACCGCTAGCTCCTTTAGGGCTCACCTGAGGTTAGTGATCATGCTGTAAAATGAGTTCAGTCAACAAGGTGGATGGTTTTCCTGCAAGTAGAACTGATAGAAGATCCCACAGTGTAGATGCTCCAAACAGTTTTATGCTCAACATAGATTATACAAGCTGTGGGGATGCTTCAGGGGAGTGATAATTGTAAGTCACAGATTCCAGCTTTCACACGGAGAAGAGTGAGAATGCAGTAGATATAGACACTGGAAATGGTATGGTAAGATCAATGTGCTGCCAGGGCTTGTATGGAAAAGTGGAAAGTTGGATGAGCCCCACCACATGCAGGACATGCTGTGTTGGATATGTTCTGAGCAGACAGCCCTGGAGAAGCCAATCAGTCTTATTTTAAGAAAATGTCCAAGAAAAAAATGAGGACAAGAATGCATATTTAGGGTATGAGAAAAATATTTCTTCTATTGTTATAGTTTAGCATTGAAACCCACATTAAAAATGAGGAAAATATCCTTATTTTTGTAACTTTCAGATTGTAAAATATATCCACATAGGTGCACCACATATATAAATGCATATATAAATGCATATATAAATGTATGGGCACACTATATATATATATACTTATACATACTTATGTACATATAGCCTCAAAGACATATGATTTAAAACTATTATATCTAAAGTATATAACTGTTCTAATGTCTAGGAATTTAGAAAATGTTTATATATTTTATTTTAGAGAAGAAAATGATTAGTTCCTGGTAAGATAAATTATTTTGTGTATGTGAATATACAAGAATAAATAAACTAAGATCCAACTAAAATGATTGTTTTGTCAATCAAACTAAGCACGGTACGCATAACCTTCCCAGCACTAAGAATTAGAAGGCATGAACAGGTCTCCCAGTGAGGAAGAGCCTTGGCTACTCCTCTAGTGCAGGTTTGCAACATGGTCCTGACTTCTTTGGGTTTTATCAGAGGCTGAAATACAGAAGTATAGTTTAAAGAGTCCAGGTGAGAGATGTTAGACATGTTCCATATAAAATTTACAAGTTGCATATAAAATTGAGAAATTCAGGAGTCTGTTTCTGAGGAGTCAAATGAAATCCAGCGTTGGGGAGGACAATAGCACCCTGGGCGCAGCTCATTAGGCTAAGCAAAAGACCAAAGTCTGGCAGCTTTCAGCTACCTATTCCAATAAAAGACTGCTAGGGAAGGAAGGTTTAAAAAATTGTAAATGCTTTTAATGAAAGCTCTGTGGGCAAGCTGTCAAAGTGTTCACATGTCATTTTAGCGTGTTCCTCTTTAAAAAGTACAATAAAAACTGCTGCGGACACAGTGACCAGCACTTCTCCACAGAACAAGTCCTCTGCTGCCCTTAATGGCCAATAATACCTTAATAGCACAAAGTGTCCTGCTGAATGGTAGCTGTTGCCCCACAGGGGACATTGTCACATTGCTGAAGCAGTGCTGTTTAGTGACAATGCCTATTGTTACAGAATATGTGTTTCACTTCTACTTTTTTTTTGACAGATTTTTATTATATAAAGATTTGGTGAGTACTAAAAAAAAAATGCTTTTTATTCTTCAGGTGGAATAAAGATTTGTCAAATAATTTAACCATTTCCTTAATTCACCACAATCCTGCAATAACGTTAAAGATCAAGGAGCGCATTTTGTCCATGGAAACTATTTTTAAATGACACAAATTATGTATATGCTATCATAATCAGTATACCCCCCCACAAGTGAGTTTATTAGTGTAAGTGTAACGACAGAGTATCCAGGTTATTCGATGCACATTAGGCACATGGGCAGAAATACTCTTTATACTTCTTTCCTATTCTTTTCATAATTTTTCAAGTTATTGTATTCATGTGTCATCATATTGTGGATGTGTGAAATATATAGGCATATAAACATTATGTGTTGTTTACTTAAAAGGTAAACATGTAGCCCAATGCCTGGCCTTTCTGTATGGATTAATACACAGAAATACAGATATTACTGTCTCCCTCTCTTTTGAAATAACAAGATAATGTCAGCACAATATGGGCTAGGAATGTGTTAATTATGTTCCCTTGGGGAGACAGCAAGTGCCAAAATTATGTTTGCTTCAAAACAGTACATTATTTTTTGCTCATATGTTTGTGACAATATATGCAGATTGTTTTATTGGTGTTGGCATGTCAGATCCCCAGTATCTTAAGGTTTTAAAGGATTTTGTGGCTAAAGTCCATCACAGAGAAAGTAGAAAGGTTTAGTACCGACAAACAGACACCAAAGCTTTCATGAGGGTAGGTCTGAAGTTTGCCCCACCATTTACACTGGCACGGATTCTGGCTCTGTGCCTGTAAAAAAAGAAGCCAGCTTAATTATTAACCGGCCATCTCTCTTTCTTTCTTCCTAAGAGTCCTGTCTGTCAACTTGAAGGCCTTTTGAGTGACATAAGCATAAATTGTAATCAATAAAACAACATATGGTAATAAATGTTAAATATGTTTAAAATACCAGCAAATATTGCATGATTAAGTGTTTTACTTCAATAGTAAAGTCTGCAAATATCCTTTTAATCACAAAACTTAACTACATCACAATATAATCCCTACATCTAACATTTCCTAATGTGCTAGATATTTTATTATAACTCTTGGCATAGTGAGCTTTCTAAGTACTGACTAAAATTATGTGTCTCCTAACAGTGTGTGCATTATATAGGTTATAAAATAGTCTAAAATTTGATATAGAATGGATATGGATTTTTTTTTATTCTTGGTTTTTGTTTTTGTTTTTGTTTTTGTTTTTTGTTTTTTTTTTTTTGAGCTAGCTAACATCCAAAATTTTTAAAACAATACATAAAATTTAATTTGAATAAAACTATGTATTATCCAAGTAAGACTTAATTAAGACTGACTGTGTACCATGATCAGAGTAGCCTGTGGGCCTATATCTGATTTTTATTTCTTTTCTTAGATCAAAATACCTGTGCCTACATACTTGGTGATGAAGTACATTCAACTCACTGAGACAATCCGGCAGCTGGTGTCAGCATCTGTTTGGCTCTGGTGAAGGCCTAATGGCTGTATCTTAACATAATGGTAAACACATGGTGGGAGCATGTAAAGGGAACAAATGGTGACAAGAGAAACATGAAAGGAAATCCCTGTCCACATTTGCCTTTCCTTTTAAATTAATAGATCATTATCCCAGGAACTCACTGGAGGCAGCTAAAAGTCCATACATCACATCCAACTGAGATTCTCCGAGTTACTGAACTACCTTCCATAGGACCAAACTCCTAACAATTTCTTTATGACAACATCATTGCCCTGAGGGTCAAGCTCTAAGCACAGAGAGCTTTGGAGTACACACTTACTCCTGACCTGAATTACAAACAGGACGATGAGGAAACAATCCTAGATGCTATTCAAGAGTAAGATGATGAGAAACACCTTACCCTGACTCTGTATATCTTACTGTGGATTTTAGGTAGAATAGTTAAATATCTTTTCTGTAAATAATAATACTAAATAGCTTTGATTTTAGGATTATTTTTAAAAATCCCCCTGTGATGATTTTTGAAAACATTATTTCCAGAACAAATATTAATATGTTTATTTGGGTGCGTGCAGTTTCAAAGCATCCATTTTAAGAGTTCAAGTCAGAATGATGGAGGGAATGGGGAGCAAAAGTGAACAAGGAAAACTCAGTAGCATTCTGCGAAAGGTATCCAACTACCTGCACTAACCTTCTTTCAAGGATACTCAGTTACAGACACCTTTCATTTTAACATTTGGTTTGATTGAGATCTCCCAGTTCTGGTCTCCACAGAAAGAACATAAAAAAAAAAAAAATAGGACAGTAGGTCAGGGAAAGTCACAGGTAGTGGACAAATGTTATAGATCTAAACAGTCTCTCTCTCTCTCTCTCTCTCTCTCTCTCTCTCTCTCTCTCTCTCTCTCTCTCTCTCTGTCTCTCTGTTCTCTCTGTTCTCTCTCTCTCAGTGTGTGTGTATGTGTGTGTCTGTGTGTCTATGTTTGTGTCTATATACCCTCTGCTTCAGAGACCTATCAGCAATTAAATAGTACCCTGGAACAAAAAACCAAAAATCCTCCTTCTTCACTTTTATATCCAACCCCAACCCAAGGCAGAAACAAACAAACAAATGACAACAACAACAACAACAATAGAACCCCAGACTTCATCCACTGGATGAATTTCAGCTAAGGAAAAAAAATAAAACAGAAAGTTTAATCGATTTATCAGGAGGTAATTGCCCTCGGCAGTACTAAAAACAAAAGCTACAATAAAAATAGTTCTTTTAGAAAGCAGCACTGAGTGCAATTCCAGGTTAAATGAGGTCTTCTTTCTGAATGACATGTAGTTTTACAGGACAGAAACATCTAAAACCACAGTGACAGATCTGAGGCATTGGCTTCCTTGTGTTAGTGAGGGAGAATGTGCAGTTGAATAGAAGGAACAAGAACAAGGAGATTCTTGCTATGATGAATTTGATATTTTATTTGATATGATGTTAATACAATTGTCTACATTCATAGCAGGTGATTCCTGTGATATATGGACTACAGATCCACGGAAATCTGGTTAATATCAAACTAAAAATGCAAATACTAACCATGAAAAGAATGACAAAGAAGAATTCCAGATATTTGGAAAGACTCCTAAAAGTAAATGACTGGGGGACACATGAAAACTAAGGAAATAAATATGCCATGGGATGTGAGATCCTCCTAAGGCCTTTTACAAGACTAGTGATACAATTAGGAGACTAGAGAAGGGACAATCAGTATGCGAACAAATCAGAGCTCTCATGTGAGTCTAGTCCTCTTTGAGCCGGAGAGGCCCGTAGAAGCTGCAAACAATTTGTTATATAGATAAATTGGTGTAGAAAAGAAATTCAGACATATAAAAAAAATCAAATGGGAAATCTCCTATACACATCTTAGTCAACTCTCCCATAGTGGAGATAGAGAAATTATAGGAAATATTAAAGAGACAATTACAGGGGTTTTTGGAATCAGTTTAAAGAATACAGGAAAATACAAATGTTTGCACAAGAAAAAAAATGGTATAAAAACACAGAGAGATGATATTTAAAGCAGATAATTGAAGAAGTAAAAGATGGGTCAGCAAAGGATCTCAGTAATAGAACAGTCTGCTTAGCACACATGAAGTCTTGGCTTTGACTCTATTACAGCAAACAAATGAAAAGTTAACTGAAATGCTCCTAAGGTCATGTATGTTGCCAGAAATAATGATTATATTGTTGAGAGAAGCTAATGGGCTAAAGGTATAGCCTAGTTGTTAAACACATTGTCTCATATACAAAATGTTCCTGGGAATAGCCCCAGGATCCCATAAAAAATAAACCAGTCAGAGTGGAATATGCCGATAATCCCAGCACTGGAAAAGTAAGGACGGGGGATGTGAAGTTCAAAGTCATCTTTAGCAGCATAGCAAGTTCAAGGAAAGTGTGGAATAAACAAATCCCTGTTACAAAAATAAAGCAGCACAAGAACAAATTTCTGAATGCAGAGTTCAATAGTTATAGATAGACTGCTGAGAAAATATTGTTGTCAAACAGGATTTGTTCATGCTGAAACAGAAATGAAATATTGTTGAAAACCAAGGGAAATAAACTTCCCAAACATAAAATTGAATCTAACACCATCAGGCATCTTATTTTATTTCTCTCTTTCTGTTACAGAATATCCCAATGAAGACAACCTAAGGGTGGCAAGGCTTGTTCTGACTCATACCTGAAAATGCAAAACAGCCAAGAAGGCAAAAACTGGAGCTGCTGCTCACATCACATCCAAAATAAAGTAGAGCATGAACGTCATGATGCTGTTCAGTTCCTCCTCTCCACTTACATACTCTACGTCACCAGCCAAGGATGGGGAATACCCTACTGTGTAGGGCTAGCCTTCTCAATTAAAATTATAGACATAATTCTTCATAGATATGCCCAGAATCCAATCTGTAGATTCAGTCAATTTGATTATTAATATTGATTATCATGTTTATCCTTTGTCAAGTGAACACTGAAGCATGCTACTTTACAGTTATAAACATCTACCCAGTTACAGTGGAGATCATGAACAAATTATAACATAAATTATATTCACATTAATATAAAAATTCTTAACAGTTTAAAAGCCTAAAGTCTCTTAACTGTAAGATTCTATAAAACTCATAACAAGTTACATAAGTTTTAGCATAATGCCGAAGACTAAACATCTCTTTTTCACTGAATTATTTGGGTTTTTTTTTCATATTACATCGTGATAACTGCCCCCTTTTAATAGGCATTCCCTAGAGATGCCCCCAACCCTCGAGCCCTACAGTCACACATCCACATTCACTCCCCTGGCTCTCTGATTCTCTTCTGCCTTTCCTTACACCTGAACTTGAACCCTACTCTTTCTTTCTCCTCCCTAACCCCTCTCCCACCCAGTTCCCTCTCTCCATCAGTGCTTTAAGATTATTTTATTCTCCATTCTAAGTGAGATTCAAGTATCCCACTAAGGGTATTATTTCATTTTTCTTTTTAAAAAATCATTATTATTATTGTTGTTGTTGTTGTTGTTGTTGTTGTTGTTGTTTTACTTATTCACTTTACATCCTGTTCACTGTCCCACTTTGGTGACTCACTCACACAATCCTTCCCTCATCCTGCCTCCCTTTCTCCTTTCAGTAAGTGGTGGCCCCCTTGCGATTCCTAACCCAGCACTACAAGTCTTTGCAAGGATAGGTACAACCTCTCCCTCTGAGGTCAAACTAAGTACCAAGCAAGGATAATATATCCCACATACAGGCAATAGCTTTTGGGATAGTCCCTGCTCCTGTGATACATCATTTTTGAATAAGGAAATTTTATCTGAATATTAAGTAATAAAAAGTCTTCATTTAATGTACTAACATAGTGATCTTGAGACTTATACCTCCAAATGAGATATACACACTTCGTTATATATGTGTTACAGAGGAAAAGTCTAAGTGTGAAGTTAAATGAAGTACAATGAAGAAACTTCAGGTGTTATCAGCTAGTCTACTACTGAAGAATTAAAGAGTAGATATTTTGCAACACATATAAAATATTGGAATAGTAATCACGGATTCAGACATAATGCAAAGCATTTAGGATTACTGCCATGAACATGTTCTTTGATCACAATGAAACGTATTTGAAATCAGGTGTCTATACAACCACTCAGAAAATCAGTCTGGCGG
The DNA here is from genome assembly GCF_978045245.1 of Mus caroli. Taxonomy (NCBI): domain Eukaryota; kingdom Metazoa; phylum Chordata; class Mammalia; order Rodentia; family Muridae; genus Mus; species Mus caroli. The sequence goes on along the minus strand of NW_028227258.1, from coordinate 84,313,522 downwards.
TTCCTCAGAAAATTGGACATACTACTACTGGAGCTAAAGGGAGTATCCCGCAATACCTCTCCTGGGCATATATCCAGAAGATGTCCCAACCGGTACGAAGGACACATGCTCCACTAAGTTCATAGCAGCCTTATTTATTATAGCCAGAAGCTGGAAAGAACCCAGATGCCCCTCAACAGAGGAATGGATACAGAAAATGTGGTACATTTACACAATGGAGTACTACTCAGCTATTAAAAAGAATGAATTTATGAAATTCCTAGGCAAATGGATGGACCTGGAGGGCAACATCCTGAGTGAGGTAACACAATCACAAAGGAACTCACACAATATGTACTCAGTGATAAGTAGATATTAGCCCAGAAACATAGGATATCCAAGATATAAGATACACTTTGCTAAACGCATGAAACTCAAGAAGAACAAAGTCCAAAGTGTGGACACTTTTCCCCTTCTTAGAATTGGGAACAAAACACCCATAGAAGGAGTTAATGAGGAAAATACCTAATAAAAATATTTTTTAAAAAAGAAAAAAAATCAGGTGCTTAATGATAAATAATGGCACTTAAATAGAGGATGCTAAAATTGCAGTTGTAAAACAGCTAAAATGACAAAGAAAAGCCTTAATGAATCATTTACAAACATTTAAAAATAAATTTCAAAGCAGTAGCTCCAGGTAAATTTATTACTTTAAATGCACTTTAGAACAGATGTCTCCAAGTTAATGATTTTTTTTTCTAATTTGTAATTTACAAAATAAAATGAAAATAAGAAAATCCAACAAAATCAGGAGCATGAGAAGCTTAGGAACAAAGTTTAGGAAAATGAAGAGTCATATAATAAAAGTCATCTGCAAAGCAAAAGCTTTATTCTTGAAAATAGCTTTAAAAACTTGATAGGTTATCAACAGTGACCAAAAGGAAACATTAGGATGAAAAGTAAGTGTTGCTGACAAAAAGTGAAATTGAAGGAACCAGAAATTCTCAATCTCTAAACATGAACACACAAACATTTATGACATGGGCAAAATGCACACATTCTAAGATTAAAAAGAATTTACTAAAAGCCAAACTTTAATAACTGCATTTAGAAATATGAATGTTGTAATCATAAATAAGTTAATATGTTATTTTGTATTTACTTGCCAAAACATCAAGAATAAGTCATGCTTCAAAGTTCTCCACTTTTGCTTAGAATATATCATTATGCATATTCAGTTGGGCATGTGAGAGAGATAGTGCAATGGGAGAATGTCCTGATCTACTTAATGTTTCATACAGACATGAAGATAAGTGTTGGTTTAAAGTGAATACCTTAGACGCCAGGTGTCTATGAGACTGTGTTCCACAGAAACCCCATTAGAACCTGCTATGGACATGAAGGATTCGTAGCCATAGCCTGGGTCTTCAGGGTCAATTCTTTCATTTCTGAGTATGATGGAATGCTAATGCTGAACTCTTCTTTCCACTCCAGTCTCAGCCTCGATTTCACATTGGCTGAACCATTCCTTCCTTCAAAATCTGTAGCTTGTGACTCCACTTCCTCAATTATCTTTTCTTTCCTGTTTTCCTGTGTGTCAAAGCTGCATTGTGCTATTAAAAAATCTGTGTGTCCTGTATCTCCATTTTGTTTCAACCATATTTATCTCAACTAAACATGATCTTTGTACCTTCTTAGCCCAAGAAAATAGTGGCAGTTGAATAGGAACTGTTCACAAATCCTAGAGGTGGTAAGGAGAATTATACTATAACTTTATGTAATATGGAAAATCCTAATAGTAAAATCCATAATTTAGTAACCAAATTCAAACTGTATTGGTAATGTCATGCAAACATGATTATATGAATGGACTTTCCTCTTCTGTGTGTTGGTTCAACATTGGAAAGAAATGATCAATTTCTCCAAATATAGTACAGATTACAAATCTTAGAGAGTTGTGATGACCATCCACACAGGAATAATGAAAGATTGAAAGGTTAATACTAACAAATGCTATGTGTGAGATCTTATGAAAATGCCCTTGTGTCCTGTAGCTGACATTTGTAACTGGAGAAAAGCATGGAACTTAGAAATTTATTTTCACATGCCTTCTCAAAGATGACTTTAGGAGACTATTGAGGAAAACTGGAAGCCTAATATGCAATATTAGTCTTCTTTAAGTTCAGCTCCAAGCATTTGGACTGCTCAGGTCCTCCTACATTCCTCCAATTTTCAAGAATGTTTTGTCATACTTTACTTGGTACTATGTAATCCTTTATATCTTTATAATATTCATCCCATTTAGTATCCTATTCTGGATACTCAATGAAATGACAGATTAATTCCAGAGTAACTTAGTTTTGGAGAGAGGAAATCAGAAAACATAGCCTGCTGCAATCACACACACCCCAAAACTAATCTAGCGTTGAATACATGACTAATTCATCGTTGAGATCAGAATCTTGATCTGTGTGTGTAAATACTCATATTTTGTAAGGATGGCTATCTTATGGCTACTTAAGGGGTCCAATGGCCCATAGGATGCAGGCTTTCTCGCCAGCCTATACTGGAGAAAATTTTAGGATTCAGAGCTCAATGATATGAATCTTTATTCATGACAAAGTATCATTGAATGGGGACATTGTAAGTTATACAGATTCCCCCTCTCTGTTTTCAATATCTGTGAAGTGAACAGATTACCTTAATACTGTGTTTTGTCATGATTGACCTTGGCATTATAGTCTCAAACATGATGAGGGAGAATGAACATAGGCTTAAACATCTAAATCTCTCAGTTAAAATATCCTTTCCTACACTAAAATTGATATAACTTGCCTAAGAGGAATTTTAATGGCCATGATATTTAAGGACTCCCAAATGATGAAACACACTTAGCTCTAGAGAAGTTCAAAATACCCAGGAGAAGTAAAGTAGCTTGCCCACATTGCCTTAACAGATGGCAGAGCAAGGGATGAGAAATCCCAAGGATGTTTTGGTCTGAAATGAATATATACTATAAGACTAGAAAAACCAAAAGACTACTTATCGCAGAGTAACAGATGACTACCACCAAGGAAGACTACAAATAAATACCACTAAAATTGCACAACAGTGAATGTCTTCATGTATGTGACAATAAGTGAATATTAGCCAAAGAGTACAGAATACGTAGGACATAACTCACAGAATTTAAGGTCTTTAACAAGCAGAAAATCCAAATGAGGATGCTCCAGTCCCATTTAGTAGAGGGAAGAAAATAATCATGTGAAGCAGAAAGAAGGAGGGATTTAGGAAGGCGAGGATAAGGGGGTAAAAGGGAATAAGATGAGGTAAGGGGTTGGGGAAGGGCAGAAGAGAAGCTCAGAGGGCTAGAAGAATGAATGAGAATATGCAGTCTCAGAATGTGGGAGGTAGGGAGACCTTCTAGAAAGTACTAGAGACCAGAGAGGTGACTCAATGGTAGTGACCTTAAATGAGTGCCCAATAGAGAGGAGAGGAAATTTGAAGAGTCTACCTCCAGTAGATAGACAGAACCTCAAGGGGAGATGGTGTTACCAACCCACAGTCAAAATTTTTGACCCAAAATTATTGTGTCTAAAAGAATTTTTCAAGGAAAAAGGAAAAATAAAGAACAGACAGAGGGAAAGATGGTCCAGTGACCTGTCCAACTGGGGATTCAACTCATGGGGGGACACCAAGGCCTGACACTATTACTTATATTATGATGTGCCTACAGATGTGCCTAGCATAACTGTCCTCTGAGAAGCCCCACCAGCAGCTGATTGAGACAGATGTAGATAATTGTACCCAGCCACTGGACTGAAGTCAGGGACTACTAGGGTGGAATTAGGGGAAGGATGGAAGAAGCTAAGTGGAGGGCGACCCCATAGGAAGACCAGCAGTCTCAACTAACCTGGACCCCTTGGAGCTCCCAGACACTGAGCCACCAACTAGGCAGCATACAGGAGCTGATGTGGGGATTCTGACACATATATAGCAGAGGACTGCTTGATCTGGCCTCAGTGAGAGAAGGTGTACCTAATCCTTGAAAGACTTGAGGCCCCAGGCAGGAGGGGGTTTCTGGTGGTGGGGAAACATTCTCTCAAGGACAGGAGAGAAAGAGGAATGGGGTGAGTAATTGCGGGAGGGGGGACATGGCTGGGTTGTAAATAAATAATTAATTAAAAAAAATGTCATGACTGGCTAGCACAGAACTGGCCAAAGACCTTTCCCATTTAATGGAAATCAGGTAATGGTGTTACATAAGTAAGAATGAGGGATGTTGAGTGTATTAGGTTCCCAATTATATTACAAAAAACTAAAGAGCAAAACAACAAACTAGCTTTGGGGGTTAGAGAATGTCAGTAAAGCATCTGTACCATGAGGGCAGAGTTATTATGAAGCCACTGGGGCTGCCTTTTTCTTGCATTCCCCAGTCTTAGCTACAAAAATGAAAACAAAAATCATTGTATCTTGGTAGAAAAGATTGTGATAATGTTAGTAACATAAAGTACATAAATGAAGTAGTCCCATACTGTATCAGTTTCCTTAGTTTTGTCTTAAATGAGACTGAAGAGGTCTTTGAGAATCACTAGAGATTGCATCAGGCCAGAAAACTGTGTTTAGATGTTTTTATTGCCAAGTAGATTGAAAATGCCTCAGGTCTTGACATGTTGGTCACCGATCTAATGAGAACATTCTTCTATGCTCATAAATATAATGGATCAGGTCATATAAATTTGTATGAAAATATGATAATAAATGTAGTGTCACCCTTCCATAGGTGCTAGGAACATTTTCTTCTCTACAGTAGAGTTCCCAGAAAAAGGTGGTTCACATGGCCGGTTGTAGAATATCACACTGCTGTATTCTAATGATGGTATCACACTGATTGGACAGGAAGAGTAATGTGTGGTTAGTATGCAAAGATCTGGTAGCGAGGTTTTCAGAAATTGGAAGGTAAGTCCTGCAGAGTTTTAGGAGCCTGTCACTTAGTAAAGATTTTAAGGCCTGGTGATAAGAAATTTTCAAGGATATTCTCTTCAAACAAAAGAAATATTGCTGCACATTACTTCTTATTTTTCACAGAGAATGAAGAACCTGACAAGATTTCCTGTTTCTGGAGACAATATATTCCACCCATGGGGACCTGGTTCAGATCTTATGATAAGAGATATGAAGGCTGCTAGATTTCCTGGAAGCTGAGTTAAAAAGTGCTTTCTATAGCAGGTCTAGGTAATGAGGCTGCCAGCTTCTAAGAGTGGGCACTATAGATAAGATTGACTCCACTATTGCAGTTCTTAGTAATAAGTAAGCATGAAGTTTGGCATTTATGGCAAATTTGAATGACAGAATCTTACAATGTGCCACAGGACTATGAGACTCAGTCCTACCATGGATAGTGAAGGGTTAGATATTTTTTTGAGAAACATAGCTGGCATGCTACCCAGATCTAAGAGACAGAGCACTTGATCACAGACTACCACATGGCTGTGTTTCCAGAACAAGTTACTGAAGCTGAAGAATAGTAAATGAGATTGGAATGGTAGGTAATAAAGGCAGACAGGCAGATAGCAGTAGATAATACAGAACATTGCACAGCAGGCTAAAGAGCTTCAAATGCAATGATAAGAGTGGGAACTGACAAATCTAATATATAATTCTCAAAGAACATTTTGGCTGCTGCGAGAAGTATGGCCCAGTGCGAAGAGAACAAAGATGAAACAGGAGCAAATCAGTAGAAAGATAATGAAGAATTAGATTGGTAACCATGGTGATTGTAAAATTTTTTCCCTCTGTGTTTGTTTCTTTATAAAAATAGTAATAGTGGGTGATGGATTTGAGTCATGATTTCTCAGAATTTAATATTTATGTGAATCTTTTGAAGATTCAGTTAACATAAGGAATTCTGAATCTGTCTGTTTGAACCTGGTAATGTGATTCTGTATTTTTAACAAGTTCTCAGGTGTTGATGTCAATAGTCAGACTCAAAGTCCTAATGTAGAAAATGATTCTAGGGTTTGAGTTGTGGTGGAGGAATGTTGATTTCACTAGAGGTACTCAGAGACAATGAGTAGCTCTTTGCTTTAATAACTTTAATGGTGACCCTAAATATCCATGCTAAGGCAATGCATAAGAGTGAGTATGCCATTCTCAAGGCCGAGGATAAAGCATGATGAGAGAAGCTACTTGAGGACCTTGTGTTACCATCCAACCACTAACAAGGCCAAGTGCTGGGTGCAGTTAACCCTGTAAAGCACAAAGTGAACTTATGATCAGGTCCAGAGTCAATCCAAAATGTATGTGCTCTTTTGATTTCCCAGCTTTTGATGATGTACTTGAACCCAATATCACAGCCTTCTCAGGATACACATAGATCTACTAGAGATGTAGTATTCATTTAGAACAAAAATGAAAAAAAAACACAGATGAGTTACCTGCTTATAAGCTATTTAAACAATAGCAGCTGTATGTTTAATTAACATTATCCTGTTTGTTATCACATTCTATATAATATGACTATGTGAAAAATGTTCTAAAACAAACAAACAAAAAAGTTCAGTGGAAATTTAACACACTAAAGTAAAGTTTATATTTCAGTGACTACTGACACTAAAATAATTTTGAAATATATCACTTTTGTTTCTTAAGTGGAATATATATATATGTAATATGTGTATGTGTGTAATATTCTTTGAGAATATTATGCAATAAGATTTGACCATAGTCTTCCTCTCTTCTCCAATTTTCCTAGATTTAACCCTTCATCCTTATCCACCCATCTTTACACCCTTTTTTCTCAACCATCAAGTCCACTTAATTCTTATCGTATATCCATGGATTTCTGGCCTTCCAGTGTAGCTTAGACAACTTACTAATACCAATACTCATAAAGAAAATGGACTTTCTGTTTTCCATTGGCTATCAATTATCAATAGCCTTGGTTAAAGATGAGACTTCATGTCTACCTCCCTTCTGAATTGTGATGTCTGTGCTGACTTGAGCTTTCATGAAGTTTGGCTCATAACCACTGTGAGTTCGTGTGTGCAGCTGTCCTGTTGTTTCTTATGGACATTAATTTTTTTGGACTTATATACCATCCATAATTTTTCCAGCCACCTTCACCCTTTTTACAATTATTGTCACAAGCTAAAGACTTAAAAGGCTAAAGTTCTTACACATTCAGATCTTTCACATTTCTGAGCTATAGAGCAGACTACAATGATTTTTTTATATCTTAATTGAATGAATAATTTTACAAAGAGTGAAAGCTTATATCTATATAATCTGATATTTTTCACAAAGTTTTAAATTCTACTTTAATAAAATGTAAAATAATTTCATTTTTAATTATTATTTTTTTTTTACATTCCAGATTTTATTCCCGTTCTGGTCCACCCTCTGACTGTTCCACATCCCATATCTCATCCCAACCCTCTTGTCTCCCTGAGGTTGTCCTCAACACCCTGACCCCACTAGACCTCTAAATTCCCTGGACCTCCAGTCTCTTGAGGGTTAAGTTCATCTTCTCTGACCGAACACCCAGCAGTCCTCTGCTGCATATGTGTTGAGGGCCTTATATCAGCTGGTGTATGCTGCCTAGTTGGTGACTCTGTGTCTGAGAGATCCCAGGGGTCCAGGTTAGCTGAGACTGCTGGTCCTCTTACAGGGTTGCCCTCCTCCTCAGCTTCTTCCAGCTTTTCCCTGATTCAACCACAGGGGTCAGCAGCTTCAGTTCATTAGTTGGGTGCAAATATCTGCATCTGACTTTTTCAGCTTCTTGTCGGGTCTTTCGGAGGGCAGTCATGTTAGGTCCCTTTTTGTGAGTGCTCCATAGCCTCAGTGATAGTGTCAGACACTGGGGCCTCCCTTTGAACTGAATCCCAACTTGGGCCTTTTGCTGGACTTTCTTTTTTTCAAGCTCTTCTCCATTTCCATCCCTACAGTTCTTTCAGACAGGAACAACTATGGGTCAGAATTTTGACTTTGGGATAGCAACCCCGTTCCTTACCTGATGCCCTGTCTTTCTGCTGGAGATGGGCTCTACAAGTTCCCTCTCCCCACTGTAGAGCATTTCACATAAGATCCCTCCCTTTGAGTCCTGAGAGTGTCTGACCTCCCAGGGCTCTGGTACATTCTGGAGGGTACCCCCACCTTCTACCTCCTGAGGTTGCCTGGTTCAATTTGTTTCTGCTGGCCCTCAGGGCTTGCCATTTACCCCTACTCAATAACAGATCGTGTTTCCCTCCCCATTTTCCTTTCCCTCCCAAGCCCCTCCCTCCCCCGCTTGTGGTTGCTTTCTTTTCCCTCTCTGGTGGCACTGAGGTGTGTCTTCACTTGGGCCCTTCAGCTTGTTAACCTTTTTGAGTTCTGTGGACTGTATCTTGGGTATTCTAAACTTTTGGGGGAGGTGATATTCACTTATTAGTGAATACATATCATGCATGTTCTTTTGGGTATGAGTTACCTCACTCGGGATGATATTTGCCTACAAAGCTCAGGATGTCCTCATTCTTAATAGCCAAGTAGTACTCCATTGTGTAAATGAACCACATTTTCTCTATCCACTCTTCTGTTGTGGGACATCTGGAATGTTTCCAGCTTTTGGCTATCAAAAATAAGGCTGCTATGAACTTAGTGGAACATAGGCTCCTGTGGCATGGTTGGGCATCTTTTGAGTATATTCCCAAGAGTGGTATAGCTGGATCTTCAGGTAGATCTGTTCTAATTTTCTGAGGAACCTCCAGATTGATTTCCAGAGTGGTTCTATCAGTCTGCAATCCCACCAGCAATGGAGGAGTGTTCCTCTTTCTCCATATCCTCTACAACATGTGCTGTCACCTGAGGTTTTGATCTTAGCCATTCTGAGTAGTGTAAGGTGGAATCTCAGATTCATTTTTATTTGTACTTCTCCAATCACTAAGGACTTTGAACATTTCTTTAGGTGTTTCTCAACCATTCGAGATTCCTCTGTTAATTCTTTGTTTAGTTCTATACCCCATTTTTTTTATTGGGTTGTTTGATTTTTTTAGTGGTTAGCTTCTTGAGATCATTATATATTCTGGATAATTTCTTTTTTATTGAAAATAAATTATTTTATCATACAATATATTCTGAATATGTTCTCCTATCCCTATATTCCTCCCAATGTCTCTACATCTTCCTTCCCTTCCCCTCTGTATCCACTTCCTTTCTATATCTCATTAGAAAATATCAGGCTTCTAAGATAGTAACCAAACATGAAAAATAAAATATAATAAAATCAAACGAAACAAAAACATTCATATTGAAATTGACCTTGGAATCCCAGTAGGAGGAAAAAAAGTCCAAAGAGCAAGCAATAGAATCAGAGACCCATTCATTCTTATGTCTGGGCACAAATGATCTGAAGGAGGAAGTGAAAAGAATGTTTGGGGCTATATGTAATTCAGTAATAGAAAAGAAGATGAATGCAGACAAAGCAAGGAAGGCGGTAAAATAATAGTAAGAGCATATGAAAAGGTATCAGCAATCACACTATCAACTATACATCTAAAATTTCCTATAATATATATTGGTTGATATATACAGATAGTGATTTAGTTTAAATAAAAGTCACATCTGAGCTACCAGTGCTCTCTCCAAAATCCAAAGACCATCTACCAAAAAGAACCCAACACCCTAACATGGGAAGCCCTTTTTTGAGTTGTTTGTCTGTTGGTTATAGTTGTTCAAGAGTCTCCCAAAACATTATGTACTACTGATTTTAACCTTGGTAGATCCCACAGGTAGAAGGTTTTCCATACTGCTGAAAACACTATGGACCACAGACACAAGACCCAGAACCCTGATCTAGAAATGTCCTGAGAGCCTACTCCCAAAAACTTTTTAAGAAGTTGCCATTCAAGTTTCCAGAAAATAGAAGTAGCCAACACAGCTGGGATGACAATGGGCCACAACACCTAGCAGTGGTAACTCTATAGTTGTGGTAGTGGTGCCCTATGTTAGAAGTAACCAGAAGCTCTCTAAGTGGATGTAGACCCATTCAATAAGAGGGAAACTACTTGGTTCTGAAAACCTAGCTGACAATGCAAGGCTAGTAAAGTCATGGGACTTAGAGGAGAACTTACAAACACCATTTTACTAAACCTACATATCATTAAATACATGCTAAATATTTGTGCTTATATATGCAGACAAGTGTTTTGCCTCCTACTCCAATCTAGGAAACTTCCTTTTGCAACAGAGACTGTTACAGAAAAACACAAATAGTCAAAAAGCAGAGTTATGAATCCCATTGCAATTGATACACCTTCAACATAACTCCTGAAGCTAAAGTTCAGGTATCATTGCAGAAGAGAAAGCAGAAAAAAAAAATTGACTCAGAGGAAAGGAAAGTTGGTTGTGAAACACTGGCTTCTTAGATTGTAAAAGGTTCATTCATGAAGTTTCATTAAAATGACTGTCTAAACATAAGCTGGACAAGGATGACTCCAATAGAAATATTAATGTAGAATGTCAAAAGCTCATGACACCTCAAACCTACAAAGAGATCTAGAAGCAACAAAGAAAACTAATAATTGTATTTGTTTGTGTGTGTGTATATGTGTGTGTGTGTGTATGTATGCATGTGTGTAACATCAATTAGAGCTATATTCATGTGTTTGTATATGTGTGTGTGTATGTAACATCAATTAGAGAAAGTGAGAGAGACAGAAAACAAGAGACAGACTGAGAGAGAAAATCCATTAATTAAGTTATATGTTACTGAAGTTTTAAGAGAGAATTACAGCACAGTTTTAGAGAGAGAAGCAAGTATAATGTTCAGTGTTCAATAACCACTGCTGATACATGGATCTGAAATGTAAATACGTATCTTAAAGCTAATATGAATATATTTGTCATATACATATGGCAATTAAATGGTTATTATTTTTCATTGATACACATAATTATATATTTATGAGGTTTAATATGGTATCTCCCTTCATGTCTACATTTTGTAACATTCAAATAAAATTAATGGACATATTCATAACTTCAAGAAAAAATAGTGTAAGGACTTATTACTGGCAATATGTCACACATACTCACACACACACACATATATATATATATATATATATATATATATATATATATATATATATCAATGCATTTTAGAAATGATATGCAAAAAAGAAAGGATATGCATAATCTGAAAATAACATCAAATATTTGCCTAATATTTTGGAGTTGTAATAACAATATCTAGCATGTATAGAAAAATTTTAACACTATAAATTTTACTGTTTTGAGTACTGTGCCTCTAGTTGCATATGTAGCAGAGGATGGCCTAGTAGGCTATTGTCCCGAGCTTGTGCCTCGCCAGCAAGAACACACTTGGATAACCGGACTCTTCTGCAGCAAGCTTTATTGCTTCATTAGGAGGAAGACGCCGAACCCTGGAAAATGGTGCTGCTTATATACACCTTGGAGTGGCATGTCAGCACCTGATTTGTTGTTTGCCCATCGCCTCATTGCTATGCCCTGGAATGGGCAGTGACTTGGCACGAATTCACTCTTGCACCTGCGCACATTACTTGTTTACCAGTTAGGCACAGGGAAGCCGGCGCCATCTTGTAATGGAGATTACTCACAGCTCTCCACAGACTATCAATGGGAGGAGAGGCCCTTGTTCTTGTGAAGATCATATGCCCTAGTACGGGGGAACGCCAGGGCCAGAAAGCAGGAGTGGGTGGGTTGAGGAGCAGGGCAGATAGAGGAGGGTATACGGGACTTTTGAGATAGCATTTGAAACGTAAATGAAGAAAATATCTAATTAAAAAAAGAAAGAAAAAAAGAAAATTTTTTCTATATATTTATTAAAATGAACTCAATTTCATTGCAAATAATTTTATTATATGATTTACCTCATAAGTATCTTTGATAGTCTGAGAGTTTATTCCACGTTTTTGTCAATAGTAGAAAATGAAACAGTTCAATACAGTTTGCTCTAATGGCTCTGTGTGGCAGAAAGCATGTTTTAAATTAAAGTAAATATAAATTAAATATAGTTAAAGCAGATAAAAATTACATTAAAATACAGAAGCTATAGATTTTTTTTAAAGTTGGATGTGACGTCCAACTACATTTTTAACTTTTAAAAAGGGTGAAGTAAACAAAACAACAACAAAAAATCAACAACTCTGAAGCCTGTCACTAGAGGAAGAAGCTACCCGAAACAAAGTCTACCCTTCAATGGAGACCACGTGAAACAAGACATGAACACTTACATTTGCAATAGGAATCCAACAGTATATGGAACAAATATCACAGTTAGAATTCACCCAAAGCTTTATAATGTGGATATTTATATCTTCCCATAATTTCTGTGACAGAAGAGATGATGTCACAATAATGAGTTTACAGGTCCATAACTGCAACAATGATATTAGTAACCTAGTAGAGGTTCACATAATTCTCTTCCTTTTTACAGTATCTGAGAAGTTTCCAGAAGGAATAATATGTAAAACAGAATGTCCCAAATGCTTTGTCTTCTTTTTCTGTATTTTGGAGTAGTGTGTTGTATCTGTTATTTAGAAGTTTGCAAGTTATAATATTTTATATTGACAGCCCAAATGGAATCATCAAGACAACAGATTGATTAGAAGTTTGAAGATAATTTAATATAATTCACCACACTTAGGGAAATAATTGTGGAAAAACACATGAAAATACAATTAGATGCAAATAAAAGTTTTACCACATTTCAACATTGGTTCATGAAAATAATCTTTCATCAACTTAATTTAATTGATACTACCAGTAAAATGCTTCAGTATGCTAACAATTATTAATAACTACAAAAGGTTACTATCCATGTCATGTTTATTTATATAACACTATATGCTTTTTCCTTATGACCAAAAGCACCATAAGCCAGTTCCTATATCTGTCCAGTGCCCTATTACAAGGCCTTTCTAGTACAATATGAAAATTTAAAAAACAAATGCATATTTGTTGGCAGAAAGAAAATAATTGGTCTTATATTACAATTTAGCTACAGTCATGAAAAAATTTCTAAGTAATCAATACTGGCAACAATCCAATTCATAGAAACTCATTTGACATTAGATAATATTGAAAATTGAAAAGTAAACGTTAATACACTGCAATTCATTTCATGTACACTGACAAAGACAGTATGGGCTCAAAATTTAAAACTAAGTGCTACTTTCATTGACAACAGAAAAGGGAAACTGGGAAAGGGAATAAAATTTGAAATGTAAACAAATAAAACAATCAATAATAAAAAAAAACTAAAAAAAAAACCCACAAAATAAATACTAATCTAATTCAATAAATTAGAGAAAAATTAAGTAAATGCAAAACATCTTATAGCAGATGTGCAGCTCAGTCTCCATGTGGGTCCTCTACCAGCTGGAGCAGAGACTCTTCCTAAAGCTTTAGCCTGATTGTGGTATCTGTCCCCAACAGGTTTGTCTTGGTTGACCTCAGTGCGAAAGGATGTGTCTATTCTGACAGACTTGATGCACCAGGATAGGGGAATACTCAAGGGAGCACTGCCCTCTCAGAGCAGAAGGGGAGGAGGGCTTCTCTGAGGGGGAACTGAGGGGCAGCATTTTTAATGTAAATAAATAAATAAATAAATATAAATTAATAAAATGAATATTTGAAGACTTAATAATGTTTTCAACTCTTTAAATTAATCAATAAAATTCATTCAATCTCAGTCCAAATGCTGTCACATTATTCCATACCTCTTTACAAAATGAATTAAAGGCCTAATAATAGGTACAAAGAAGTGGAACTCTGATCATAGCTAATATGACTCTGAAATAAGAATAATTCTACTTCAGTTAACATGTCTGTTTGTTCATTAAACAACACACAAGTGCTTTGATATAATACAAGAGTTAATAAAGATGTAAACTCACACAGACAATAAATTTGAGTTATCTTCAGAAAATGATAATTACAAGAAATGACAGTCTTCAGAACAAGTGGTTCTAGAAGATATGAAAACTTGATCTTGTTGAACTACCTATAGGCTTCGAATTTATATAACTTTTAGATAAAAAAATAATCTATGTAGTTTAGCAAATGCTAGCATCTCCTTAAGAAAATAAAGTAGGGGTCATTCTAATAAGATATCTCCAGGAGGCCTTCTGAAAATCCCGCCCACTGCACATCGTCTCTTCATGATACAAGTGCAGCAGATCTTTTGAATTAGACTGAGTCACAGCTGGTAGTTATCATCAATACACAAATCCACATCTGCTGGGATAGTGCCTGAAAGAATTCTTCCCTAATATATTTGATAAAATATCTTTTACCCACTACCCATTTTCACAGACACACAAGATATTTTCAAAAACATCTGGACTCTCTGCTAAAAGGAGACATTTCTTATCTTGTAAGACATTATTTTTATTAGATTTTACTATAGCTTTTCTATTACTATATAGTGAATCACAGAAATGTAACATATTAGTGTCAGGGATATGTTAATTATAAAACATTAGTTTTTAAAATATCTTGAATGCTCTGAGCTATTTCAATTGTCTCAGATTTTCTAAGTCACCAAAATAGAGAAAATTGCTTTCTTTTCCTGGTTCAGCAAATTCAATCCTGTTTCTCCCATTAGTTTTCCCAAAAGTCAGCATTTCATATATTTCTGAAGTTCAAAAGTAGTTGTGAAAATTTTCAGAGTGAGCATATAATATCAACTCTTTATAACCAAAAACATTCTAAAAAATAGTTTTAAACTCTCTTATATTGCAAAAGGACACACTTTTCATCCCTTCTTAAATTTAGCCAACTGACACATTGTCAATGATTAAATTAATACTTATTAAAAAAAGCACCAACATGAGGAGCATTTCACGATTTCTTAGAATTTATTACTCAACAATCATTGATTAGATATTGGATATTTATATTTTAATTAAAATACATGACAGTAGATGACATAAATCATTCGGTACTACACTGAAGTATAAAAATAACAATGATGTCTTAATTAGTCTTAGGAGTAAATTTAGCTCTCGAGTACATTGATGCAACTGAGTACTTGTGTATAGTTACAACTTCTATTCTACCTGTAATCTTAAAGGTATCTCTAGAAAGTCATGCACAGTGTTACCCAGCATAATTCCCAATTAGACATCATTTTATCATTAGACGTAAAATAGCTAAAAATATTTACAAAATAGTCTGGACATAAAGTAATCCAGATTAAAAATTAGTTCAATCTTTTAATCTAATACAACCCAATGGCTTCTTTTGATCACAGTAGCTTTGCAGAACTGCAAATAAATTTATATACACAAACAGCACTTGAAAGGAAAGAAGGAGAAAGAAGAATAAAACTGCAAATAAATCTTAGCTGTCTTCAGTTTATTGGAGAAATCACTGAGGGAAAAAAGAGAACCAAGTATTCTCATGGTGCAGTAATTTCCCTGCCCATGGATGATTCCATGGTGGTCCGTAGTAAGACAGAGATCATTGTAAAGGCACATTTTGTGGAGTAGGGCAGCTTACTTGTAGGTGGACAAATAAAAGAGAGCGCAGAGGTGGGAGAAAGGGGAGAATAGAAAGGGGCAACCTAAACAACACACATCTAGTGATCAACTTCCTACAGGGAGGCTCAAATGCTTATCATTACTAAGACCTTTAAGAAGAATGCCACCAGTTAGGAACCAAGTTATTAATAATAAACTTGTAGAAGACATTTCACATTCAAACCATGGCAATCATATTCAGCTCAAAGGGCTCACATCCATTTCACAATAAATAATGAACTAACTAGATCTCCAAGAATCATTGTGTACCAACAGTTAACAGTTCAAACGCAGAATCACCTCTGAAATCTAAGTAAACTCATAAGTCTGCATCATCATGAATGTGAACAAAAGCTACATATTTCTAACAGCATAGAAAAGTCCCCATTGCAAAATGAAGAAACATTGGTTTGAAAAGGGGGGTTGGAGCAAAGCAAGCTTCAAATTCAGCAGGTTGAAGATGATATCCCAGAATTCCACACCAAGCATGCAGGGAATATGGTATGATGTGACCTTTCAAGGAAGACTACAAGTGTGTAAATGCAATTTGAAGCCCATAGGGCTTTTAGCATGCACATGGCTTTCTTTCCTCAGCAATGTTCCATCTATGATATCCTAGTTTCTTAAGGTTGTATTTTATCTTATATTTGACATAAACTACCTTACTGTGCACATCAGTATAAGCATCCTGTTCTTCTGAGATCCCAATAAAATCAATCACCAAATTCTGCTTCCAGTAGTTAAGGTAATGTCTATCCCATGTACCCCAAAGTTCCCAACTTCTTCTCATTAAAAACATTTTCAAAGATTTCTGGACCATTGTTCACAGAGTCATAACACCTAGCTCTTCAGACTAATTGTGTGTGTGTTCTTTTTCATCAGAATATAACTATCTAAGACTAATAATTTAAAATATAAGACATAGATTTTAGCCCACAGTTTTAGAGGTTTCAGTTCATGGCCTATAGGTGATGGTGCATCTTGGTTGCTATGAGACAGCATCACAGCATTAAATAAGGTAACAAAGGAAAAAAAAAGCAACGACAGCAAATGAACAAAACAATAGCAAAAAGGTAGAGGGTAGTTCAGGGAAAAATAAAATGCCAATGGATTTGTTTTCAGTGATTTATTAGGTTCTGCTAAGTCCCCATTTTCTAAAGTTTTCAGAGCATACCAGGGAATTGGTCCTGAAGCACTGAACCATTGGTGGGGCACTTCACATTAAAACAACAATCAACTTACTCTGATTTCTATGTCACCTGCTTCTCTTTCCTCAACATAACTTTCTCAGTCATTCCTATTACATATTAGGGTTTCCTTACAAATAGAGAAAGTATTACATCAAGCTCAAGATATGGGCAAATTAGTATGTTACTAGTAATAAACTATGGGCTGATGTCTCTACAGCATGCTAAATGGTACTCATAGAATAGCCAGAATACACATAAGCA
Organism: Mus caroli; assembly: GCF_978045245.1. Classification (NCBI taxonomy): domain Eukaryota; kingdom Metazoa; phylum Chordata; class Mammalia; order Rodentia; family Muridae; genus Mus; species Mus caroli. The sequence continues at coordinate 84,296,547 of NW_028227258.1, read as the reverse complement.
CAGATACATGAGTGAGCCTTGACTTTCTGCTCTGATCCTTAAAGAGAGAAGATTGGAACATTACTAACATAAAAATCTCTGAAAAAGTATTGGCCTAGTGCTAATAGTGCAAGTATATGAACTGTTCTCTCTTATTCTTACATTCCTGAAAGTGTCTTCTGCTGTTAAACTAACACACACACACACACTCTCTCTCACACAAATTCAGATAAGAGGTTAACTAGTGGATGGTCATTGTCCTTGGCCATCATTGCATAAATAGTAATCCACTGAACAGAGTTGTCATGGTGGAAAATGTGGATAATATGCCTGATTACGACTACATGATCACTCATTCATCAAGGTTGATCTAGTTTCTGACAGTACTAGTGTCAAGATGAGAGAATAATCTGAGTTCCTGTGATGACATTATCTTGGCTATTATTCATCAAAATGTTAGATAAAGTCTTCAATTTGTTACTTTTCACTATGTGAACTGCCTGGATTTTATATATAGTATAATTCTATCCATTTCAATTATAATTAAATACTAAAAATGTAACAACCTTATAAATTTTAATTATCAAGATTATCATGATAAGTATATTTATAAATTTGAGATCATCTATTACTGTGGAGTACTCATTGCTAACACATTGACTTGATCCAAGTCAACAGAAGAGTAGACTAGACTCAAGGTTTTGTTGGTACATACTAGCTCAAGTTAATCTTACTGACTCTTGGTAAACACATGCTCACTTTTATGAGCATATTCCAGCAGAGGTCAAGCTGTTTCAGCTTGTTAATAGCAAGCTGGTAGTGCCAGGAAGTTGGTGACCCCTGAATTTCCTCTTAACTACAGTTGGCAGAGGCCAATAGCCCAATATCCATAGTATGAAAGTGTTCATAAAGCATGCTTTTTCAGAATCTTCCCTGTAACTATTACCACATATAATATAAAATATCGTCACTCAAATTCTCAGGTCTTATGTGCCTTTGAGGGAATTTTACTGAAGACAAATAATTACTCTTATTGGAATATAAAAACAACCTGCAAGAGTTTCACCGAAATTCTGGTTGTATCCACCTTCCCATTTTTTTTCTGCATTTTAATGAAAGCTCATGAGGTGTATATTTTGATGGTTCTAGTCATTAATTAACTATATTTCATGCTATACCTTTCAGCTGAGTTGTGTGTTCATATTTCAATAGGCATTAAAGTCCTTCTTTTTCATATTAGATATTTTCTTTATTTACATTTTAAATGGTATATCCTTTTCTGCTTTCCCCTCTGAAAACCCTCTATGCCATTCCCCCTCCCCCTGCTCACCAACCTACCGACTCCCAATTCTCTGTCCTCACACGGGGGCACCCAGCCTTCTCAGGATCAAGGCCCTCTCCTCCCATTAATGTCCAACAAGCTATCCTCTGCTACATATGCAGCTGGAGTCATGGGTTCCTCCATGTGTGCTCTTTGGTTGGTGGTTCATTTCCTGGGAGCTCTAGGGGTACCACTCAACAGAGGAATGGATACAGAAAATGCGATACATTTACACAATGGAGTACTACTCAGCTATTAAAAACAATGAATTTATGAAATTCTTAGGGAAGTGGATGGAACTAGAAAACATCATCCTGAGTGATATAACTCAATCACAAAAGAACACACATGGTATACATGCACTAAGTGAATAGTGGATATTAGACCAGAAGCTCGGAATAAACATGATACTATTCACAGACCACGTTATAATCCTTCATGATCACATTCATTTCTCTTCTGATGAACACTACTGTCTTAGACTATGGAAAAGTGAACTATGAGACTTGTATAGTTATGAACTTCATATAAAAGTACAGGAACATCTGTTTGATCTTGTAGCCCTAGCGGATGCATATGGCCTAGGTACTGTATCAGCTATGATATCTTCTCTTGAACTAGGCAGTACTGCAAATTTTATAGCATTGAAATTTTCTTTCAAATGTATTAACATAACATGCCACCATACATTTATCACCTATGAAGATCAGAAAGTAAGTGGTCTTAGTTTTGTCTCACTTTCTTAAGCATAGAGACTGAACCACCCTTCTTCCTTCCTTCCTTCCCTCCTTCCCTCCTTCCATCCATCCTTCCTTCCTTCCTTCCTTCCTTCCTTCCTTCCTTTCCTTTCCTTTCCTTTCCTTTCCTTTCCTTTCCTTTCCTTTCCTTTCCTTTCCTTTCCTTTCCTTCCTTCCTCCCTTCCTTCCTTCCTTCCTTCCTTCCTTCCTTCCTTCCTTCCTTCCTCTCTCTCTCTCTCTCTCTTCCTCTCTCTTTCTTTCTCTTCTTTCTTTCTTTCTTTCTTTCTTTCTTTCTTTCTTTCTTTCTTTCTTTCTTTCTTTCTTTCCTCAATTTCAGAGACACCATTTGGAATGTCTCAACAGAACTCTAGTCTAGAAATTTTAAGGAACACAAGTTTTTTGTTTGAGTTGTACATCTCCTAACACTCATGGATGTTACTAGGTTGTTTATATTGATCCTCTAGCTTATCAGGTTTCATTAGTCAGACACAGAACTGACAAGATAAATCTGGCTGGTGCCCTAAGTTGATCTAAGAATACTCATTGGCTGAAGTTATTCAGTGGTTCAGTACAGTTTTTTTGCCTGAAAGCTGATGTAAATCATTAAAAATCAGCTTAAAATAGAATTTTTTCTTGTGTTTGGTACTTATGTTACAATGCATAAATTATTAACTTGAATTTGCAAAAGCTACACAAACTATGTGGAATTTGTCTGTTTAAGAAAATACATTAGAAAACCATATTAATGAGAGCTATCATTAGTTATTTTTGTTAGTTATTCCTTAATAAAAAGATCATCCATTCTCTGAAAAACTACAGTGATTTATTTTCTATGATGCATGAAATTGATATTAGGTTAAAGTGCATGGATCAAAGTACTCTTATGCTGCAGACTGGACTCTTTCAGTCCTTTCACCCGCAGGAAAAACAGGGTCACAGTACAGGTGGGCAGGTAGTCAGCAAAAAATGACAAACAAATATGGACACAAGGGAGTGTGCTGTATCTGAATGTAATTTGTCACAAAGCAAGCAGACTTGTAAGTGACTTTTACACAAAACAGAGGAATGTATACAAAAAGCTAACAGGAACCAATTGGGATAAAAATCAATGTTAATAACTGGGATCAACAGCAGTCCCACCTAAGGTCAGCTTAATATTAGAAGCCAGGGGCAAGGGCTTCATGCCCTTGCCATAGTTCCAATTCTAGTCTATTGTTAACCCCCCACCACCACCACCACCAGGGTCCTTTAGTAAATACCTGATTATGCTATTCCTCTGAGCCTAGTAAAAAACATGAACAGGGGAATCTGTTCTACTAACCCTTTCATGAATAATACTTCACTTCCTCTTAAAACCACAACCCAACTTCTTCCTAGGCCATTGTGAATTCCTGTGTATGAATTTATTGTTCTAAGTATTTACTATATAGACTAGCCCTGAGATTTCTAGCTCTATTCAAGTAAATTGTAATGCCTGATTTCTTTCACTGCCTCTCCCACAATACTAGAGGTAATTTTCAATGTTACTGAATAGGTAACATTCCTACTGAATTCCAAGCCCAGGGTTGGCTCAATGACTGCCTAGGACATTGGAACACTGGTGGAGGCTAATCTAACTTAGCTACATGTCAAAATCAATCCTTAGAGACACTCAAAATAAAACAATATTGAAGGAAAACACACAGATCCGTTCACTGACTAAAGTAAGAACAGATTTGGAGCATTCATTGTACAGGACACCATGGTTCCAGGAGACTAAGTTTCTGTGAACTTTTCACCTCCAGTCTGCATCCAAGCTTTTGGGCCTGTCATACAGAGTCACTACTGGAGTTGGTGTGGCACCCTTAAGCTGAATACTTCCTTTGATATACATGCTTTCCTTACTAGAGACCACATGCCATACTAATAAACTTCTGGTAAAGTCCAATTGTGTTGCGTCAGCCTCGACCAGCAAGGAAAATGCAACCACCAGTTCTTAATGCAGTTTATTCAGGCAGCTTCTCTCTTCCACTCCTCCGAGCCTCGGGGTACAAGCTTTTTTTATGCACTCAAGCCACAACCACTCCTCAACCAATCACCACAGGTCACATCACCTCACCAGGCAGGCTTGCTCAGCCAATCAGGGATTAAGGGCGAGCCATCCACCAAATATGAGCTTGTATACTGCCTGGCACAGATTCCCGTCAGGTGCCATCTTAGGGTGCGGCCCAGGCTAGCCAGGGAGTCTGGAATGTCTTCCCACACAGTTGCTTTTCTCAACATATATTTCTTCCTTCTTCAATCCAAAAGCTATGTGTCTATGAACTTTATTGATTCTCTGAATTGATAAAGTTTCATTATTCTCCATTTTAATGACTTCAAGAATTTTTGTAAGATTTTTTTCATATATCTAAAAGGAAATCATGAGATCATTCATTTGTTTTCATCTTAGTGGTTTCATCCTTTGCCCTTTTAAAATAAATATATCTCCCATACACTCAATCATGAGAACACTTGTTCCACTGTTGGAGAAATTATAGTTAGGAACAGCCTTGCTAAAGGATGAATACTTCTGCAGCAGTCTCGGAGATTTTAAACTTGTACCTCATTTGAAGTTCACACTCTTCCTTATGCTTGTAGTTAATGACGTTATCTCTTAGCTTACTGATAGTGCCAGTGTGCTTGATGATTGCTGCCATGCATCCCCATTATATCTAGAACCACATGCCCAAATTAACTCTTTTATATTTTACCACACCAACTGAGAAGTAACTAGTACATATGCTAAATTTGACTCTATCAAAAAAACATTGAATATAAGCGTTATTTAGTATTTTATTTCATGTTTTTATTGGCACAAACAATGATTATATATGCATAGAGTATCATGAAGCTCAGTCTGCTACATGAGGCCATAACTATGCTCATTCTACTTGTGTCAACATATTCACTGATTGTTTCAAATACGGTATGCTTCAAGATGCAGAGAGAACATAGAAACTCATTTAGGTATTTATAAGAGAAAATGGTGCAAGCAAGTACAGATTTAAAATTCACAAAACACTATATGTTGTAAACCATAAATTCAACAACTGTGTTACTAATAAAGAATATCAGAAAGTCCGCCAACCATTGGTACACACTCTCTTATTATATAACCAATAAAATCTATGATGTAAAGAATTAAGTAATAGACTTCTAATACAGCCATCTACCAATCCCAGATGCAAAATACTCTGCTTCCCACAGTTATATATAGCTATAATTGATAAATAAAACATGAGCACACATGCACAGACACACAAACACTCACACATACACACACACACACACACACACACACACACACACACACTCTTCAATGAGTACAAATTTAGCAAACAGCATGCTCACAACATCATCTTCCTACTCTCTCTAGGTGTAGGAAGGACATTCAGGTTTGTTCTCAGTGATTTCCAAGCACATAAGTACATAAATGTATAGCAGCACTGTGTTGTATATTTTGTCATCTTATTTTTGCACTTGTGTCTAATTATATATTACACTTTGAGGATTATTTATGAAATATTACTAAAATGGTTTTACTCAGAAACTTTTTAATATAAGAACCAAGACTAATTCTCTAAATATTGCTTTTTTTAAAATGACCATTGGCTTTCATAGTTGTATTTTTTTTCAAAGTATCAAAAACATAAAGACATTGCTGGCAATAAATTTTCAAACATACATAAAGTAATGAATGAAGGCTGGGGTATAGTTCAGGTCCAGAATACCTTTCTAGATTGAGTGGAGCTCTGGAATATATATTTAGAATATGTGTGTGTGTGTGTGTATGAGTGTGTGTGTGTGTGTGTGTGTGTGTGAGTGAGTGAGAAAGTGAGACAGACAGAGAGAAAGAGTCAGGCAAAGACAGAGAGACAGAAGAGAGATTTTAGGAAATGTGTATTATGCTGAACACTGCTCTAATATATCACAATAACCATATAACATATCAATATTAGCTCATCTTCTCTCCAAAGTAAACTTATGAACAAAAAAAGGTAAGATCAACATCAGAGACCACAGCAATAAGTGGTAAAACTGTGGGTGTCAGTCTGCTGTTAATGTGCTTTCTGAAAAGGTGTCTTTATAAACACTAAAATGCCATGGCATATCTAACATAATGTTATTTGACCATTAAGCCCTGTATTGCCAAAATATTATTCTCTTCTCTGCCTATAACCACATTTTGGAAGACTTGAACATTTTTAATGAGATGGAGTCACATTAATGTATGTTATTTTTTCATTTTTCTTCAAATATTCAATTCTCTGATCCAAATGTCTTCCCTATATTTAGAGTTAGTAAGTTTTGAATTGTCTAAATAAAAATCCCTCCTCAATTTCTTTTACAAAAATAAACACATTATCAAAAATATGAGATGTTTACCTACCATTTGAACATATCAAGCATTTGGCATTTATTCATTTTACTGTGAGCTCTATTGAAAGAAGATTATTGGTTTATTATAGAAAGAGTATATAAAGAATTTACGTATTTGCAGTGACTCCATAGAAAATTTGTTAAAATTTATTTGTGAAATAAAAACATTTGCAAATCCATTGATTTGATCTCATGACCACATTAGCTATTTTCAACCATCAAAAAGTTTTAAGGAATTTTATGCAAATACAAAAAAAGACAAAACATCAAAGAAGGAAGATTAATATAACAAACAGATTGGGGATATTTTACATAGCACTGTCAGAACATAGTTCAGGAATGGAGTAGTGGAAGAATTCTGAGTTCTTGTGTTAATATTCCACATAAATGAGACAGGACTCTAGTGACCTCCATTTCTCAGTAAACATGGAGTTAGCTTTGGAATGTGTTTTTAGAACTAATCCCAGGTGTAGCAGATGGGGTGTGTTTACTTCAGATTATTCATTATTGTTTGCTGTGGTTATTCAATTAAAGGTTTAAGCTATCCTTTACGTGGATCTGAGGAAAGCCGTGTTTTTGTATTGAGTGGCTTGTCCCTCTGATTGTATCCAGCTTGAACTCGTGAGAACTCTACTCTGATTACCTTTCTTAATCCTCAAATTATATATGTCTGAGGGTCTGAACAAAGTTAGCTATTGCATCAGATGTTAGTCTACCTCATTTATCAGCTTTCTTCTCCCAGGTCCCATCACCTCTAGAGTGGTGACATAGAATGATTCAAAAAATAGACTTTCTCAGTTAGGAAGCAACTAGTAAACTTATTTAAAGGTTGGATTACCATTACCATCATGAGTTATGAATGCAGAGGTGAGAAAATTTCCAAGCAGCTAGTACCCCAGAGAGTATATGCTCCAAACCTGTTCTTTTTTTACACACCAAGGTTAGCCAAGTACCTTTCTTTCTTATTTTTTTTTCTGTAAGTTCCTTTCAGCGCATGCAAATAGGAAGAGAGCATACACAGAAGCAGAGTCAGCACAAGTTTGCATTTGGATTCATAAGCCCTAAGAAGAAAACGACACACGAGTCTGTTTTCTTTATGTGTAAAATGTCTCGTTCTGAAATTAGAATATAGGAATTTATGCAAAATTACATTTAAAAAATCTCTGAGTCTAAATTACATCCTGCAGCTGAAAGGACCAATGACTTCTTTCATGTATTATGAGACAATTGTTCAGTCTGACAAGTAATTGAAGCATTTAATTTAATTCAGAATTAGAGATGACCTCTGAGACTGTAAACCTAGGGATTATGACACTGTTGCCATCTCAGAGGTTGAAGGCATTGTTGCTTCTGTGAAGTGTAACATTTAGCACTTCCCCGTATTTGTTGCTGACTCCTACTAATTGCACTAACTCTCTTGAACTGTAGCACTAATAAAACAACACTGGACTTAAATTCCATAATCAGAGATTTCATAGTTAAAGCTAGGGTTTTGAAATAGTCTTTATTATTGAGATATGGAAAGAAGGAGAAATAGACTAGAAACATCCAGTATTGTTATCCTAACCTTCTACAATTATGTATATCATGATCCATGACAAAAAATGCTATATTCAACCACTGCCCTATAAGAGTTTATTTCACTGACATAGAAGATACTGGTATTTTATTCCTTTCAACTGAGAAAGAGAAATGGCACATCCAAACGATTTTCATATGTACTACTAAATATATTTTTTAAAGTATTTTAAAAATTATCCCCTCATATCTCCCACAGAGCAGAATGAATTAATTTTGTTCTTACATAGATAATATAAAATAAATATTTGCAGAATGAATAATAATGCCATTAATAGTTATATAGCTATATGATTTGTGTATTTGTTTACATATATATATATATATATTTAGATATGCTCTCAAGTATCCTAGAAGTATACTTTAGAATACATACCATTGAATAGAAATGTCAGGCTCCTTTCAGCAAGCACTTCTTTGGCATCCAGAAGAGTTTCTGTGTTTGGTGACTTTATAGGAGATGGATCCCCAGGTAAAACAGTCTTTGAATAGCCTATCCTTCAGTCTCTGCTCTACACTTTGTCTCCATATTTGCTCCCATGAGTATTTTGTTGCCCTTTCTAAGAAGGAATGAAGCATCCACATTTTGGTCTTCCTTCTTCTTAGGTTTCATACAGTCTTTGAATTGAATCTTGGGTATTCTGAACTTTTAGGCTAATATCCACTTATCAGTCAGTACATACCATGTGTGTTCTTTTGTGATTGGGTTACCTCACTCAGGATGATATTTTCTAGTTCCATCCATTTGCCTAAAGAATTTCATGAATCCATTGTTTTTAATAACTGTGTAAATGTACCATATTTTCTGTATCCATTCCTCTTTTGAAGGAAATCTGGGTTCTTTCCAGCTTCTGGCTATTATAAATAAGGCTGCTATGAACAAAGTGGAGCATGTGTTCTTGTTATATGTTGGAGAGTCTTTTGGTTATATTCCCAGGAGTGGTATAGCTGGGTCCCAGGTAGTACCATGCCCAATTTTCTGAGGGACCATGAGACTGATTTCCAGAGTGGTTGTACCAGCTTGTAATCCCACCAACAATGGAGGAGTGTTCCTCTTTCTCCACATCCTTGCCAGCATTTGTTGTCTCCTCAGTTTTTGATCTTAGCCATTCTGACTGGTGTGAGGTGGAATCTCAGGATTGCTTTAATTTGCATTTCCCTGATGACTAAGGATGTTGAATATTTTTTTTAGGTGCTTCTCAACCATTCTGTATTCCTCAGTTGAGAATTCTTTGTGTAGCTCTTTACCCCATTTTAATAGGGTTATTTGCTTCTCTGTAGTCTAATTTCTCGAGTTATTATATATATATGTTATTAGATAGATAGATAGATAGATAGATAGATAGATAGATAGATAGATAGATAGATAGATAGATAGATAGATGTAGATATATATACTTTGTCTCCGTATTTGCTCCCATGAGTATTTTGTTGCCCTTTCTAAGAAGGAATGAAGCATCCACATTTTGGTCTTCCTTCTTCTTAGGTCTTCATATATAAGGTATTAGCCCTCTATCAGATGTAGGATTGGTAAAGATCTTTTCCCAATCTGTTGGTTGCTGTTTTGTCCTATTGACAGTGTCCTATGCCTTATAGAAGCTTTGCAATTTTATAAGGTCCCATTTGTCTATTGTTGGTCTTAGAGCATTCCCATTTGTCTATTGTTGGTCTTAGAGCATGAGCCAATAGTGTTCTGTTCAGGAAATTTTCTGCTGTGCCATGTGTTCCATGCTCTTCCTCACTTTCTCCTCTAGTCTCAGTGTCTCTGGTTGTATGTTTCAAGGTCCTTGATCCACTTGGGCTTGAGCTTTATACAAGGAGATAAGAATGGGTTGATTTGCATTCTTCTACATGCTGACTGCCAGTTGAACCAGCACTATTTGTAAAAAAAAATGCTGTCTTTTTTCCCACTGGTTGGTTTTAGATCTTTTATCAAATATCAAATGACCATAGGTGTGTGGGTTCATTTCTGGGTCTTCAATTCCATTCCATTGATCTTCCTGTGTGTCTTTCTGACAATAACACAGTTTTTTTTTTTATCACTGTCCCAAATTATGAGCCACTGTGTCTATATCCTGATTAGAATACTAGTCTACAGTAAAAACTGAGGTGGCCAAAATATTGTAGCATTTTGTAATAACATCTAACAAAAAAATCCATTACAGAGTAAATTTTAGATTTTTGCAAGTTAATATTCTGTTTTACAAATGTTTTTTTTCCTTGCCCTAGTTGCTAGAATCCAAATGCAGCTGTTTCATATTTCCAGCATTTTAAACTTCTCTTTCACAGAACACTATTAATCCAATTATTAATACTTATATTTGTTTAATGTCACTGATTGTATAAACAAGTAATAGGACTGCATAGGATGTTACTTTCTTCCTTTCTGTAACTGCAATAATTGTGACATGATTGTGCTCACATTTTAATTTCACAAGATTATGAAATCTCATTTAAAAATAGACTGGGCAGTCGTGGCCCGTGTCTTTAATTCCAGCACTTAGGAAGCAGAGGCAGTCAGATCTTTGTGAGTTTGAGGCCAGTATGATCACAGACTTCCAGAGAAGCCAAGGAAACAGAGAAAGCCTGTTGCAAAAATACATACATACATACATACATACATACATACATACATACATATGTACATACATACATTTTAAAAATGAAACAGCTATGTCATTTCTGAGTAGTGCCTGCCATGATGTAGATATTTCCTTTTGTGTCTTTAGGTTGAGAACGTTTACATCAATCACATTGCTAGAATTTAAAATGTTTGATGGAAAAAATGTCATGGCATTTTTCTAATACATATATAGGATATTAATATATAATGTGATTGCAAATTATTTTAGGGATATTAATATTATTAAACAAGCAAGATCTAAATAATAAATAGCTTTTTTCAAATTATTTTCTTCACTAGCATCATCAAACTAATTCTAATATTGATTTCTAGAGACATGCTTTGAATTAGTAAACATACTAGTTTCCTTCTGTTCTTGTCAAATATTGATTTTTAAATGCATTTATTAATGAGCAACTATCTATCCAAATATGACTATGGCAAAGAAGGTGAAATGAATATTGGCAAATAATGTCCCTGAAATAGCCTTAACTAACTTAGCTAGGTATTGAATATTTTAAATGGATCAGGACAGATAGTGCATTTTAGAACATTTTTTTCTCTTTAAAAAAAAAAATGTTTATTGGTATTAGTGACTTGTGCACTTATTCCTTAGTCTCAAAAACTGTCCTAGAGTCTCATGTCCCCAAAATAAATGTTCCAGCATTTTCCATATGACCTATCACATACTACTTTGTGCTTTGAATTATTTGTAGAATAATTCAAATGCTATATACAAGTTCTACCTGTAGTTGTAATATTCATTTTCTTTGGAACAGTGATCAAAGTCTGTTAGGGTTTAGTAGAGATTATCTCCCTCCCTCCATCCCCCTCCCCTGCCCCTCCCCCCTCCTCTTTCTTCCTTGATAGAGGTAGTTAACTTTATGAATTCAGAATGTATAGCCATATTATATGCTTAAATGAAGGTGAATTTTAAAACTCTCTTGACCAGTATCTTGGTAAACTTTTCTATGTTCTGTCTCTGGTTACAGAGACAGGTCTGATGAAATTCTGTATAAGCTATGAAGATGTACTGATAGCATTTAAATTAAGTGCTTCAACTAAAGGCTAAACTCCAGACTTCAAGGTTGAAATCATAGGCAGGGTTTTGAATAAAATTACTTTCCAATAGGTCATATTCACATAAAAGTTGCAAAATCAGTACTGAGTCCATATATACCCCAAACTTGCCTTCCCTATTGTTAAAATCTTGCAACATTAGGCGCTATTTGTTTCGACACATTATGTAACATTAGCACTTTTTATTAGTTACAGTTAGCAGTTACTTTATCTCTTCACTGATAAGTGGATATTAGCCCAGAAACTTAGGATACCCAAGATATAAGATACAATTTGCTAAATGCATGAAACTCAAGAAGAATGAAGACCAAAGTGTGGACACTGTGCCCTATCTTAGAATTGGGAACAAAACACCCATGGAAGGAGTTAGGGACAAAGTTTGGAGCTGTGACGAAAGGATGGACCACCTAGAGACTGCCATAGCCAGGGATCATCCCATAATCAGCTTCCAAACGCTGACACCATTGCATACACTAGCAAGATTTTTCTGAAAGGACCCTGATATAGCTGTCTCTTTTTTTTTTTAATTTTTTTTTAATATTTTTATTACATATTTTCCTCAATTACATTTCCAATACTATCCCAAAAGTCCCCCATAGCGCCCCCCACTTCCCTACCCACCCATTCCCATTCTTTTGGCCCTGGCATTCCCCTATATTGGGGCATATAAAGTTTGCAAGTCCAATGGGCCTCTCTTTCCATTGATGGCCGACTAGGCCATCTTTCGATACATATGCAGCTAGAGACAAGAGCTCCAGGGTTCTGGTTAGTACATCATGTTGTTCCAACAATAGGGTTGCAGATCCCTTTAGCTCCTTGGGTACTTTCTCTAGCTTCTCCATTGGGAGCCCTGTGATACATCCAATAGCTGACTGTGAACATCCACTCCTGTGTTTGCTAGGCCCCGGCATCGTCTCACAAGAGACAGCTATATTTGGGTCCTTTCAGCAAGATCTTACTAGTGTATGCAATGGTGCCAGCGTTTAGAAGCTGATTATGGGACGGATCCCTGGATACAGCAGTCTCTAAATGGTCCATCCTTTCATCACAGCTACGAACTTTGTCTCTGTAACTCCTTCCCTGGGTGTTTTGTTCCCAATTCTAAGAAGGTGCACAATGTCCACACTTTGGTCTTCATTCTTCTTGAGTTTCATGCGTTTATCAAATTGTATCTTATATCTTGGGTATCCTAAGTTTTGGGCTAATATCCACTTATCAATGAATACATATTGTGTGAGATCTTTTGTGATTGTGTTACTTCACTCAAGATGATGCCCTCCAGGTCCATCCATTTGGCTAGGAATTTCATAAATTCATTCTTTTTAATAGCTGAGTAGTACTCCATTGTGTAAATGTACCATAATTTCTGTATCCATTCCTCTGTTGAGGGACATCTGGGTTCTTTCCAGCTTCTGGCTATTATAAATAGGGCTGCTATGAACATAATGGAGCATGTGTCCTTTTTACCGGTTGGGACATCTTCTGGATATATGCCCAGGAGAGGTATTGCTGGATCCTCCGGTAGTACTATGTCCAATTTTCTGAGGAACCGCCAGACTGATTTCCAGAGTGGTTGTACAAGCTTGCAATCCCACCAACAATGGAGGAGTGTTCCACTTTCTCCACATCCTCGCCAGCATCTGCTGTCACCTGAATTTTTGATCTTAGCCATTCTGACTGGTGTGAGGTGGAATCTCAGGGTTGTTTTGATTTGCATTTCCCTGATGATTAAGGATGTTGAACATTTTTTCAGGTGCTTCTCTGCCATTCGGTATTCCTCAGGTGAGAATTCTTTGTTCAGTTCTGAGCCCCATTTTTTAATGGGGTTATTTGACTTTCTGGAGTCCACCTTCTTGAGTTCTTTATATATATTGGATATTAGTCCCTTATCTGATTTAGGATAGGTGAAGATCCTTTCCCAATCTGTTGGTGGTTTTTTTGTCTTATTGATGGTGTCTTTAGCCTTGCAGAAGCTTTGTAGTTTCATGAGGTCCCACTTGTCAATTCTTGATCTTACAGCACAAGCCATTACTGTTCGATTCAGGAATTTTTCCCCTGTGCCCATATCTTCAAGGCTTTTCCCCACTTTCTCCTCTATAAGTTTCAGTGTCTCTGGTTTTATGTGAAGTTCCTTGATCCACTTAGACTTGACCTTAGTACAAGGAGATAGGAATGGATCGATTCGCATTCTTCTACATGTTAACAACCAGTTGTGCCAGCACCATTTGTTGAAAATGCTGTCTTTCTTCCACTGGATGTTTTTAGCTCCCTTGTCGAAGATCAAGTGACCATAGGTGTGTGGATTCATTTCTGGGTCTTCAATTCTATTCCATTGGTCTATTTGTCTGTCACTATACCAGTACCATGCAGTTTTTATCACAATTGCTCTGTAGTAGAGCTTTAGGTCCGGCACGGTGATTCCACCAGAGGTTCTTTTATCCTTGAGGAGAGTTTTTGCTATCCTAGGTTTTTTGTTGTTCCAGATGAATTTGCAGATTGCACTTTCTAATTCGTTGAAGAATTGATTTGGAATTTTGATGGGGATTGCATTGAATCTGTAGATTGCTTTTGGCAAGATAGCCATTTTTACAATGTTGATCCTGCCAATCCATGAGCATGGGAGATCTTTCCATCTTCTGAGATCTTCTATAATTTCTTTCTTCAGAGACTTGAAGTTTTTATTATACAGATCTTTCACTTCCTTAGTTAGAGTCACGCCAAGATATTTTATATTATTTGTGACTATTGAGAAGGGTGTTGTTTCCCTAATTTCTTTCTCAGCCTGTTTATTCTTTGTGTAGAGAAAGGCCATTGATTTGTTTGAGTTAATTTTATATCCAGCTACTTCACCGAAGCTGTTTATCAGGCTTAGGAGTTCTCTGGTGGAATTTTTAGGGTCACTTATATATACTATCATATCATCTGCAAAAAGTGATATTTTGACTTCATCTTTTCCAATTTGTATCCCTTTGATCTCCTTTTGTTGTCGAATTGCTCTGGCTAGGACTTCAAGTACAATGTTGAATAGGTATGGAGAAAGTGGACAGCCTTGTCTAGTCCCTGATTTTAGAGGGATTGCTTCAAGCTTCTCACCATTTACTTTGATGTTGGCTACTGGTTTGCTGTAGATTGCTTTTATCATGTTTAGGTATGGGCCTTGAATTCCTGATCTTTCCAAGACTTTTATCATGAATGGGTGTTGGATCTTGTCAAATGCTTTTTCCGCATCTAAGGAGATGACCATGTGGTTTTTGTCTTTGAGTTTGTTTATATACTGGATTACGTTGATGGATTTCCGTATATTGAACCATCCCTGCATCCCTGGGATGAAACCTACTTGGTCAGGATGGATGATTGTTTTGATGTGTTCTTGGATTCGGTTAGCAAGAACTTTATTGAGGATTTTTGCATCAATATTCATAAGGGATATTGGTCTGAAATTTTCTATCTTTGTTGGGTCTTTTTGTGGTTTAGGTATCAGAGTAATTGTGGCTTCATAGAATGAGTTGGGTAGAGTACCTTCTGTTTCTATTTTGTGGAATAGTTTGTGAAGAACTGGGATTAGATCTTCTTTGAAGGTCTCATAGAACTCTGCACTAAACCCATCTGGTCCTGGGCTTTTTTTAGTTGGGAGACTATTAATGACTGCTTCTATTTCTTTGGGGGATATAGGGCTGTTTAGATCATTAACCTGATCTTGATTCAGCTTTGGTACCTGGTATCTGTCTAGGAACTTGTCCATTTCATCCAGGTTCTCCAGTTTTGTTGAGTATAGCCTTTGGTAGAAGGATCTGATGGTGTTTTGGATGTCTTCAGGATCTGTTGTTATGTCTCCTTTTTCATTTCTGATTTTGTTAATTAGGATGCTTTCCCTGTGCCCTCTAGTGAGTCTGGCTAAGGGTTTATCTATCTTGTTGATTTTCTCAAAGAACCAGCTCCTTGATTGGTTGATTCTTTGAATAGTTTTTCTTGTTTCCACTTGGTTGATTTCACCCCTGAGTTTGATTATTTCCTGCCGTCTACTCCTCTTGGGTGAATTTGCTTCCTTTTGTTCTAGTGCTTTTAGGTGTGTTGTCAAGCTGCTAATGTGTGCTCTCTCTAGTTTCCTTTTGGAGGCACTCAGAGCTATGAGTTTTCCTCTTAAAAATGCTTTCATTGCGTCCCATAAGTTTGGGTATGTTGTGGCTTCATTTTCATTGAACTCTAAAAAGTCCTTAATTTCTTTCTTTATTCCTTCCTTGACCAAGGTATCATTGAGAAGAGTGTTGTTCAGTTTCCACGTGAAGGTTGGCTTTCTATTATTTATTTTGTTATTGAAGATCAGCCTTAGTCCATGGTGATCTGATAGGATGCATGGGACAATTTCAATATTTTTATATCTGTTGAGGCCTGTTTTGTGACCAATTATGTGGTCAATTTTGGAGAAGGTACCATGAGGTGCTGAGAAGAAGGTATATCCTTTTGTTTTAGGATAGAAATGTTCTGTAGATATCTGCCAGATCCATTTGATTCATAATTTCTGTTAGTTTCACTGTGTCCCTGTTTAGTTTCTGTTTCCATGATCTGTCCATTGGTGAAAGTGGTGTGTTGAAGTCTCCCACTATTATTGTATGAGGTGCAATGTGTGCTTTGAAATTTACTAAAGTTTCTTTAATGAATGTGGCTGCCTTTGTATTTGGAGCATAGATATTCAGGATTGATAGTTCCTCTTGGAGGATTTTACCTTTGATGAGTATGAAGTGTCCCTCCCTGTCTTTTTTAATGTCTTTGGGTTGGAAGTCAATCTTATCAGATATTAGAATGGCTACTCCAGCTTGTTTCTTCATGCCATTTGCTTGGAAAATTGTTTTCCAGCCTTTCATTCTGAGGTAGTGTCTATCCTTTTCTCTGAGGTGAGTTTCCTGTAAGCAGCAAAATGTTGGGTCTTGTTTGTGTAGCCAGTTTGTTAGTCTATGTCTTTTTATTGGGGAGTTGAGTCCATTGATATTAAGAGATATTAAGGAAAAGTAATTGTTGTTTCCTGTTATTTTTGATGTTAAAGTTGGCATTTTGTTCTTGTGGCTGTCTTCTTTTAGGTTTGTTGAGGGATTACCTTCTTGTTGTTTCTAGGGCGTGGTTCCTGTCCTTGTATTGGTTTTTTTCTGTTATTATCCTTTGAAGGGCTGGATTCGTGGAGAGATAATGTGTGAATTTGGTTTTGTCGTGGAATACTTTGGTTTCTCCATCTATGTTAATTGAGAGTTTGGCTGGGTATAGTAGCCTGGGCTGGAATTTGTGTTCTTTTAGTGTCTGTATAACATCCGTCCAGGATCTTCTGGCTTTCATAGTCTCTGGTGAAAAGTCTGGTGTAATTCTGATAGGCTTGCCTTTATATGTTACTTGGCCTTTTTCTCTTACTGCTTTTAGTATTCTATCTTTATTTAGAGCATTTGTTGCTCTGATTATTATGTGTCGGGAGGTATTTCTTTTCTGGTCCAGTCTATTTGGAGTTCTGTAGGCTTCTTGTATGTTCATGGGCATCTCTTTCTTTAGATTTGGGAAGTTTTCTTCTATAATTTTGTTGAAGATGTTTGCTGGTCCTTTGAGTTGAAAATCTTCATTCTCATCCACTCCTATTATCCGTAGGTTTGGTCTTCTCATTATGTCCTGTATTTCTTGGATGTTTTGAGTTAGGATCTTTTTGCATTTTACATTTTCCTTGATTGTTGTGCCGATGTTCTCTATGGAATCTTCTGCACCTGAGATTCTCTCTTCCATCTCTTGTATTCTGTTGCTGATGCTCGTATCTATGGTTCCAGATTTCTTTCCTAGGGTTTCTATCTCCAGTGTTGCCTCATTTTGGGTTTTCTTTATTGTGTCTACTTCCCTTTTTAGGTCTAGTATGGTTTTGTTCATTTCCATCATCTGTTTGGATGTGTTTTCCTGTTTTTCTATAAGGACTTCTACCTGTTTGATTATGTTATCATGTTTTTCTTTAAGGATTTGTAACTCTTTAGCAGTGTTCTCCTGCAATTCTTTAAGGGATTTTTGTGCTTCCTCTTTATTGTCTTCTGCCTTTTTATCAGCGTTCTCCTGCATTTCTTTAAGTGTGTTATTAAAGTCCTTCTTGAAGTCCTCTATCATCATCAGGAGATATGCTTTTAAATCCGTGTCTAGCTTTTCCGGTGTGTTGGGGTGCCCTGGACTGGGCGAAGTGGGGGTGCTGGGTTCTGATGATGGTGAGTGGTCTTGGTTCCTGTTAGTAAGATTATTACGTTTACCTTTCGCCATCTGGTAATCTCTGGGGTTAGTTGTTATCGTTGTCACTATTTAAAGATTGGAGCAGAAGCTGTGTTCCACTCACCAGCAGTCTCTAAATCCTGCGGCGGGGGTCGTGGGTAGCTGACGGTACCCCGGTGTTGGTCCAGCCGGAAGAGGCCTGTGGTCCTACTCAGGCCGTTTTTCTGCTTCCCTAACTAATGCAGTCTCTGGTCCCGCGTGCAATTGGATTGGAGCAGAAGCTGTGTTCCACTCTCCAGAAGTCTTAAGATCCAGCAGTCCCAAAATCCTGCGGCGGGGGTCGTGGGTAGCTGGCGGGTGTCAGGCAACCCTGCGCTCCCGCTACCCTGGCGCTGATCCGGCCTGGTGAGGCCTGTGGCCCTACTCAGGCCGGTTTCTGCTTCCCTAACTAATGCAGTCTCAGGTCCTGCGCAATTGGATTCAGCTGTCTCTTGTGAGACTATGCCGGGGCCTAGCAAACACAGAAGTGGATGCTCAGTCAGTTATTGGATGGATCACAGGGCCCCCAATGGAGGAGCTAGAGAAAGTACCCAAGGAGCTAAAGGGATCTGCAACCCTATAGGTGGAACAACATTCTGAACTAACCAGTACCCCGGAGCTCTTGACTCTAGCTGCATATGTATCAAAAGATGGCCTAGTCGGCCATCACTGTAAAGAGAGGCCCATTGGACTTGCAAACTTTATATGCCCCAGTACAGGGGAACGCCAGGGCCAAAAAGTGGGAGTGGGTGGGTAGGGGAGTGGGGGGAGTATGGGGGACTTTTGGGATAGCATTGGAAATGTAAATGAGGAAAATACCTAATAAAAAATATAAAAAAATAAAATAAAATAAAGTGCCACAGATATTCAACTTTGCCCATATAGTGTGTGTGTGTGTGTGTGTGTGTGGTGTGTGTGTGTGTGTGTGAGAGAGAGAGAGAGAGAGAGAGAGAGAAAATCTCTTCCCATTTTATCTAATATCCTTTTCAGTCTCTGAAGCCAATCAAATATACATTATATTTAGTTATTGTAATAACTAGGTTCTCTATTCTAAAGGTATTTCTCAGTGTCACACAGTTTTGGTTACCCCTGCTGGATTATTTTCTTGATAGACATCAATAAATGTTTATTCATGCCAGGGAAAGACATCGATAGCAGAGTAAAGAAACAATTCCATTCAAATCTAGTTTAGTGAAGCAGTGAGTTCACTAAGAGAAGGGTTCATGACAGGAGCATGGTGACACAGAGGCAGATGTACCACTTCAAAGCTAATTACTCTGCACAACTTTCAGTTTCTTGGTCAGTGCAACTCTCTTTTTCTTCTGAGTACTTGTTACTGCTCAGATATTTTTGCAAGGCATGTTAACATTTTAAGCAGTAGTTTCTGGTGTCTTATATATTTCCTAGGCACTATAAATTTGCTTCCGCCCTTAAAGACAGGATGCTACCACATAGAAAAAAATAGATATGCATCAATGACCTTCATGATGTATCTGCCAGCTACTTTGCAGATGAACCCTCAGTTTGGTTTTGTCTGCTCCTTCATGGATAGATCGTCTTGAACTTTGTAGCTATGGAAGAAGACCACAATGACAAATAGCTATTTTGATCACTTGTCAAGCGTTTATGTCACAATTAGAATTTATTCTAATTCTATTGAATTCTATTCTATTGTCATTGACACTGACAACCTTACTGAGGGAGGGTTCTTCCTGACAGAGAGGAGTTCTCATTTCTCTTTGCTGTGAAGTTACATTTTTCCTCCATTTTGATTGTCATTGGAAGTTATACATTTTGGCCACACTTACAGACTGTTGCACCTCACTGAAAGCAAAGTATTAAAAATTATTTGGAATTGTTGCATATAGTTACATATCACTGTTTACCTATTTAATCTATTATGTAGAGAAACATGATTAATTAATATGCCTTTTAAACTTTGGTTTATAGTTCAAGTCTCTTTATTTTGGTTTGATTTATCTTTTGCCAGCTGAAGCTCTGTTCTCTGGTTCCTTTGAGGCATAGACACAGTTTTCCTTTCGTTTCTAGTATTTATTTAGGCTCAACAAACACCTTAAGGTCCAGCCCAAACACAGAACTACATTTCCCCACATCTGTTTCTTTTTTCCATGAGTATAGAGACTATCAGCTATATTACAAATTATATGTGTGAGATTAACAATTCTGTCACTATGCATGCAAGAAACTCCAAGAATCCAGGAGATGCCCAGTCTTTGAGGCCCAGCAATCCCGGTTGCTAAAGATTTAAAAGTTGTTTGCAAAGGAGCTGATCTTCAGGTCACATTTTAAAGCAAAACAAAAATCCAAACTAGGTTGTGAGAAAAGAATGGCATCAGGTGCTTCAGCTGGCATAGACTTCGAAGCAGGTAACCACAGGGATGAAACCAGAAAAGCAAAAGCAGCTTACACTTTCTCTCAGAACTTTGTATCCGGGCTAATGATGTAAGGAACTACCACCCTGGAAGAACTAGTTTTCTTATTCAGTCAGTTCTTCCAGGAAGTACTCTCACCGACCTGCAAGGGCACTTTTCTTTTTTGATCTAGTTCCAAATAGTAACCAAACTGAACTATTACTCAATACAAGATCATGATTAGCTTTCTTTTTCCTACAACTAAAGAAACTTAAACCGATGTCAATGAATAACCGATAACATAAAACATCATAGATAAACTGCATTGTTGATCCTTTTGAATGGAACGATTTGGGAGTAATACTCAAACATTAGTTTCTCTGCCAATAAGCCACTCTCCTGGAATACAAGAAAGAAGTAAACTGACTTGTAGGCTTTGCTGTTTCATAAAATTTGATGTTTTTCCTTTATGTCAGTATCTTCGAAAAGATCTCATTTCAAACTGCCAATCACAGGCTTTAAAAAAAATAACCCTGAGATTGTAATTTACTGATTCTTTTGAGTTGAGATGAAACCATATCAAACACAAGGCAGAAAAATTATATACCTATAAACAATCACATATTAGTAGACAAAAAGCCCACACAGGTAATTTTGGTTTTAACAATTAGAAATTTCTTAAATCTTCCATGAAAAATTTAAGTGTGGCAGGAATAGAAAGGTTTAGCCTTTCCTTGATACTTCCGTTGTTTATTTTTAGTTCTCATTTCCTCTCAGCAATCTGGGTGGCATGTCTGCCCACTCCCATCAGAAATCCCTGTAACTCATTGGCAGCTGAGCTTTAAAGATCCCATTGTACTACAATGTTTCCTGACTAAGGATCTGGCCCTGACGCCCCTGCCCCTCAGCAGATTGTTGGGTTTTGACACGGGTCATGACTTGGTGTTGTATAGAACATTAGTATTTCAGGGCATTGGGGCCACTATCGCTCCCTCCAGAATTGGCTGCATGAATGAATAAAATCTAGTTTAAATTCACTGTTGACCTATTGTGAATAAGGAAGGGTGCTAGCATAACCAAGTAGGAAGTTTGTTGGCTGCTTTCTCTAGAAATCATGTGATTCTGGATTCCTTAAATTCCACAAAGTGGGGAGTGTAGAAGAATGCGGGAGAAGGTTTTTCGTTGGAATATACATTGCACATTTATGGCGATTCTGAGCGTGAGGGCAGACTTCTGCCAGGCTCAGCACAGCCTTTCCGCTGACAAGTGAGCTTGGGGTTATACGTGCCATAATTAACATTGCCTTGAGGACTCTGGACACCGAGACTGGCCTCAGAAGTAGTAGGCTTTTTATTTATTTATTTATTTATTTTAAATTGTAAGCGTATTCTTTTAATGACTCCAGTAAATTAAGCATCAAGTAAACAAAAGTGGAGAATAACCTACACTTTTAACTTGTCTCACTAGTGCCTAAATGTAGTGTAAAGGCTGCTTAAAGTTTGTGTGTAGTTGGATTTTTTTTGGAAGCTGAAGGTATCCATCTGCAGACATTGAGGCTCAAGTTGAATTTGGATTCAAGTTGATTCTTAATACTTCTGCCTGTGCTGAAGAGAGAAACTTCCTAAGGAACAAGCAAGTTGAATAGAGAAAATCGTGATCAATAATAGGCATTTTAGTGATCTTTTTAATGTTCTCTGCTGCGAAACATTTCAAGATTTATTGATTTCCTCCTCCCCCCATTTTTTCCCACCACACTCACACACGCACGCTCACACTTTTTATTTGCCATAATGAACCGTCCAGCCCCTGTGGACATCTCTTATGAGAACATGCGTTTTCTGATAACTCACAACCCCACCAATGCGACTCTCAACAAGTTCACAGAGGAACTTAAGAAGTACGGAGTGACAACTTTGGTTCGAGTTTGTGATGCTACATATGATAAAGCTCCAGTTGAAAAAGGAGGAATCCACGTTCTAGATTGGCTGTTTGATGATGGAGCTCCACCCCCTAATCAGATAGTAGATGATTAGCTAAACCTGTTAAAAACCAAATTTCGTGAAGAACCGGGCTGTTGTGTTGCAGTGCATTGTGTTGCAGGATTGGGAAGGGCTCCTGTGCTAGTTGCACTTGCATTGATTGAATGCGGAATGAAGTATGAAGATGCTGTTCAATTCATAAGACAAAAAAGAAGAGGAGCATTCAATTCCAAAAAGCTGCTTTACTTGGAGAAGTACCGACCTAAGATGAGATTACGCTTCAGAGATACCAATGGGCACTGCTGTGTTCAGTAGAAGTAGAGGAAGGCTGGCTGGATCGTGGCATTAGAGGGAACTCTTGGTACCTGGAAATGTGAATCTGGATTCTTACCTGTGTCATCAGAGTAGTGATGGACTCAGTACTCCTCAGCTCCTCATGATTGAGAAGAAGGCAAGCGATAAAGAAATCCCTCTATCACACGAATAAAATGTTTAAGAAAAGAAAAAAAGAAAGGAAAGGGGATTAATTTAGTGAAAGATGATTTTGCTCCTAGTTTTGATTTCTGCCAGGATTGAATTATTTCAAAATCTCCTGTGTTTTTTAAGCTTTTTCAAAATAGATGTCTGAGGAAAACCAGCACAATATTAACCAGTGTGGAGCCAGTTGTTGGGGAGCACACACTTCCATTATGCTTGGCACATAGGTCTCCTTGTGGTGGGTGGGATCTGGGGGAGGTAGATTTTCCTCATCTCTCTTCCTGCCTCCCTCCTTTCTCCTGATCCACGTAGATGGAATAGAAAGCAACCTTTGTTGCTGTAGATGTGTGTGTGTCTGGCAGCCTTAAGCCCACCTGGGCACTTTTAGGAAAAACAAAAACAAAAATAAATAAATAAATAAATAAATAAATAAATAAATAAATAAAAGCAAAGAAAAGGCAGTGGCGCATATATTCTGTGGTCCAGGCTGTTTCTAGTCTATTGATGATGGATGCTTATATTAGTTTTTTTTTTTTTTCTCCTTGTACCCCTGATCTACCATTAGGGTGTGGGAGGTAGCCAGGAACCTTTGGTTTTTTTTTTTTTTTTTTTTTTTTTTTTTTGGTTTTTCGAGACAGGGTTTCTCTGTATAGCCCTGGCTGTCCTGGAACTCACTTTGTAGACCAGGCTGGCCTCGAACTCAGAAATCCGCCTGCCTCTGCCTCCCGAGTGCTGGGATTAAAGGCGTGCGCCACCACGCCCGGCTCGGGAACCTTTGGTTTTATAAATGGTGACGAAATGACATCCTAAACAGAGTCTTTCTCCTGTAATTTAGCTGAGAGAATCCTTTTTCCCAACAGTGAAACAAGTGGGCCTCCTAGAAACTTTATTGCAGAGATGACTGGAGGCCATTGGTGTTTCCAGGAGAGTTAGCATGTTTCTTCAAGTGTAGGACTGTGGATTGTGAATCTGCTATCTAACAATGTCATGGAAAAGTGGTATCTTAAAATTTCAGGACCGATTTCAGAAATAGTCAAAGGAGCAACAGAACATTCATAGTATTTTGGTCTTGAGAAATGCCCATAGTTTTCCAAATTATTCTTGTACAGTTTTATTTGTACAGTTCAGTGTAACCACCTATCACCTTGTTAATACTAGATTCTTCTGAGATTCAAAAAGAAAAATCACTGTCAGAGCTAGCCTTGCCTAGTGAGTCTGCGTCCACACGCTGTAACAGGGCGGAAAAGCAACAGTAGGCAGCCCAGGGAGCAGCATACGCTCACGGCATCATGTGGCAGTGGTGTGGGTTCTCTGCTCAGTGTGTTGGTCCAGAAAAGCTGTTTTTCCTTGTTTGCAGAAGGCAGTTGACCAGACAAAGCAAATGGAGGGGCACTTCTGTGTACCCTCTTCACCTAAGTGTTTATAACCAGCAGTACCCTGCTACAAGCCTTGAGTGCAGCAATCACTGGATTTTGACTGCCAGTCCAGTAGGATGGATGACATCTCATTGATAGTATCCAGATGTTGGTGGCTTTCTGAGTTGCCTGTTTACTGTTGATGCAATTGTTTTGATTTTTAACTAAATGCAAATACCTTCCTGCCTTATCCCAGAAGATGAAAAATAATGCTTTAGACACTGTTTCTAGAATTTTAAAGTTGAAAAATGATGCTATAATCCAGAAATTCTTACTTCAGAGCATGACAGTAGGTTAACAAAGGCTCAAGATCAAATTTCTTACCTAAAAGTTTAGGTTAACTGTTGACTCCTCAAGGGTTTTGATCAATACCACCAAAACGTTTTCCACTTGACATGCTAGAATTTTGGTGTGTATGTGTGTGTGTGTGTGTGTGTGTGTATGTGTATTGGTTCACGAGCACAATAGCTCCCATGGGGGTCCACACATGCAGGTGTCCACCAGCATAGCCTGCCTGAGATAGTGTCATTCCTGGTTCTGGGGAGAAGGGTGTGTGAAGGAGAATAAAGCAGTTCTTTGTCTTAAAGAAGACTAATGTTAATTGTTCTCAGAACTGGACGTTTTTTCCCCCCTCAAAATTAAACTCTTTTTCTTTTGGATTTAATGAAGTATTGCTAACTGAAGCCAGTTTGACTTGTGAGAGAGGTTAGACTGACAGAAGGTGTGTAGCCTGATTTACAACCAAACCCTGAACCCTTTTGAAGAACAATAAAACATATTTTACATGCTTAAAAAAAATTCCACAAAGTATATAATTTTACAATTCCCAATTAAACAACTTTATGATGTTATTTTTAAAAATGACTTTCCTTTTAAATTTGAAAAATTAAATTTCCTTAATTAGCAAAGGAAATACACCATCACGCCTTCTTATTAACTTAGTACCAGATATGTTAGAGTAAAATATCAATTCTGATCCTTGGCATCTTCCATTCTCAAAGAGAGGCTCTGGTAACAGTCATACATCATAGTACTAATGTAGTGAGCACCGAAATTATTAATGCTTGAACTTTGGTGATTGTAGTAAAGTTTATAATAGTAAAATTTCTAATATGAAAGTACCAACTCATATGAGAAAGTGCTGTACAACCACTGAACAATGTTCTAAACATGAAATTTATTTTTGTCCTTTCTCTTACATTTTCTTTTATTTTCAAACTTCCCTACTGTGCCCAAGTATTATTTTAGAAACATATATTTACAAGTGACTGTGCAATTACATTTAAGTGCAAAACTGATGGAATTAGTCAGCGAAATATACCTTCCAGCTCTTAAAATTACAGCTGCTTTTAGTAGAAGAAAATGGCTCACAAGTAAGAAAATCCACATTTTCTATTGTGGTTTTCCTTATTCTTGTATGGTGAATTTTTTCTTGTAAATATGTGTTAACTTTGCTCTTCATTATATGCAGACTTTGGTTCACTGTTATATGATCCCTAATGGCTAATTTTTTTCTCTACTCCTATCTCCAAAATTGTGAATTTCTTAATCTGTATGGCCAATATTAGCTTAACCTTAAAGACACGGCAACACCCAGATGTGTGGAGTGATTAAAAAGGACTCCCTCATTGGGAGCATCCACACACCTTTCCAGGTATAAAGGGCCTATAGACTTATTTCCCAAGTGGGGAAGAAAGGGTCGATGGAGCATCTGCCTCTCGCTTACTGCAAGTGCAAAAGGCACATGTTATTTTCTTTGGTCCCAAGTCTATTTCAGATTTTATGCATTCGCCAAGCATACTGACATGCAAGACGGCTTATACAACAAGGAATGTCAGGTCGATCTGTCATCTTACCTCACTCTCTCATAGCCACAAATTTAATCCCAAGTATATTTTTGGTTTGATAATTCATGAAATAGAGTTATTTGTTTATGTTAACCCTCTTTTCCCCTTCAAAATCTTCTTTTTATTAAGACCATATTTTATTTTGCTCTAAATTTAAACAATTTTAAACTCTAAAACAATCTTTTAAATGAGAAAATAATTAACAACAATAACACTGTAACACATTGAGGAGTAGGAAGTTGCATGTGCTTTGTTTCCACTTTTAATTGTTACAAGGCCTTGCCCAAATCCTCAAAATTTAATTCTTGCCTAATTAGAGAGAATATTGCCTATTTTATTTCATATAGTGCCAAATATTACCTTTGGTTTAAGATGTGACAGAATAATATAATGATACATATAGGTTTACCAAGCTCCAGTGTAGATGGGCCATATTATAAATTTAATGGTTTGGTCTTGTGTTTTGTAATGACTTTCATGTGACTGCATAAGACAGGCCCAAAGTGGGAACTAGCTCATGGGGAGGTCCCAATATCTGAAACTACAACTAAGGCTATGGGGCACTCACAAAAAGGTACCTAGCATGATCACACTTCAGAAGACCCAGCAAGCAGCTGAGTCATCTGCAGATATGTGTACCCAACCAATGGACAGAAGCAGCTGACCTCTGTTATTTAATTAGAGAAGGCTGAAGGAAGCTGTGGAAATGGGCAACCCTGTAAGAGGACCAGCAGCCTCAATTAACTGGACCCTTGATATCTCTCAATCACTGGCACCAAACAGGCAACATACAACAGCTAATATGAAGCCCACAACACACATACGGTAGAGGACTTCTGGGCCTATTTTCATTGAGAGATGATGCACCTAATCCTCAAGAGACTGGAGGCCCCAGGGAGTTTAGAGGTCAGGTAGGATTGGAGAGGTGGGTCATCTGGAGGGAGGGGAAAGGGAAGGAGGTATAGGATGTGGAACAGAGGATGGAGGGGGAAATAAAATATGGAGTATAAATAAATAAGTTAATTCATAAAAAAATCAAGAAAAAAGTGTCAGTTATTAACTGAACATGGCCTAGAGTTATTACAGGGAATCCTAATTGAGAGATTTCTCAAATAAGAATTGCCTTTGACAGTTATCATGTAGAAGAATGCAAATTGATCCATTCTTATCTCCTTGTAGTAAGGTCAAGTCTAAGTGGATCAAGGAACTCCACATAAAACCAGAGACACTGAAACTTACAGAGTAAAAAGTGGAGAAAAGCCTGGAAGATATGGACATAGGGGAAAAAAACGCCTGAACAGAACAACAATGGCTTGTTCTGTAAGATTAAGAGTCAACAAATGGGACCTCATAAAATTGTAAAGCTTCTGTAAGCCAAAAGACACTGTCAATAAGACAAAAAGGCCACCAACAGATTGGGAAAGGATCTTTGCCAATCCCAAATCCCATAGGGGACTAATATCCAATATATACAAAGAACTCAAGAAGCTGGACTCCAGAAAATCAAATAACCCCATTCAAAATGGGGTACAGAGCTAAAAAGAATTCTCAACTGAGGAATACTGAATGGTTGAGAAGCATCCTTAATCATCAGGGGAATGCAAATCAAAACAACCCTGAGATTGCATCTCACACCAGTCAGAATGGCTAAGATCAAAACTTCAGGTGACAGCACATGCTGGTGAGGATGTGGAGAAAAAGGAACATGCCTCCATTGCTGGTGAGATTGCAAGCTTGTACAACCACTCTGTAAATCAGTCTGCTGACTCCTCAAAAAATTGGACATAGTACTACTGGAAGATGCAGCAATTCTTCTCCTGGGCATATACCCAGAAGATGTTCCAACTTGTAATAGGACACATGCTCCACTATGTTCATAGCAGCCTTATTTATAATAGCCAGATGCTGGAAAGAACCCAAATGTCCCTCAACAGAGGAATGGATACAGAAAATGTTGTACATTTATACAATGGAGTACTACTCAGCTATTAAAAACAATGAATTTATGAAATTCTTAGGTAAATGGATGGATCTGGAGGATATCATCCTGAATGAGGTAACCCAATCACAAAAGAACACACATGATATGCACTCACTGATAAGTGGATATTAGCCTAGAAACTTAGAATGCCCAAGATACAATTTGCAAAACACATGAAACTCATGAAGAAGAAAGACCAAAGTGTGGATACTTCATTCCTTCTTAGAATGGGAGACAAAATACTCATGGAAGGAGTTACAGAGACAAAGTTCGGAGCTGAGATGGAAGAAAGGATCATCCAGAAACTGCCCCACCCAGGAAATACATCCCATAAACAGCCACCAAACCCAGACACTATTGCGTATGCCAGCAAGATTTTGCTGAAAGGACCCTGATATAGCTGACTGCTGTCTCTTGTGAGGCTCTGCCAGTGCATGGCAAATATAGAAGTGATGTTCACAGTCATCTATTGGATGGAACACAGGCCCCACAATGAAAGAGCTAAAGAAAGTACCCAAGGAGCTAAAGTGGTCTGCAACCCTATAGGAGGAAAAATATGAACTAACCAGTACTCCCAGAGCTTGTGTCTCAAGTTGCATATGTGGCAGCAGATGGCCTAGTCGGCCATAATTTGGAGGGGAGGCCCTTGGTCTTGTGAAGATTATATGCCCCAGTACAGGGGAATGCCAGGGCCAGGAAGCAGGAGTGGGTGTGTTGGGGAACAAGGTAGGGGGAGGGTATAGCGAACTTTTGGGATAGCATTTGAAATGTAAATGATGAAAATACCTAATAAAAAAAGAAATGTAATCACTTAAATTTGCAATCTCTGTTTCACTCCCATATGATATAAGAGTAATTTTTTTTCCTGAAATGCATTTTTAATCTGGAAGTGATTATTTGAAATTATGTATTTTTTCCACTAAGTTTTACCCAAAAGAATTTTTTGTTAAATCAAAGAAGAAGAAGAAGAAGAAGAAGAAGAAGAAGAAGAAGAAGAAGAAGAAGAAGAAGAAGAAGAAGAGCCTTTGAAAGACTTTCTGGATTGATTATTGATCTGGATGGGTGAGAACTGATATGTTTGAATGATAATTAACATGGATGGGCCTAGGCCCCTGTGCTGTGGACAACACCTTTCCTATAACCCAGTCCCTGGTTCCAGTATGTTGATATACAGCCTTTCAGATGTCGTTGGTTAGAGTTAATAATGACTGTAGACCACATGAGAGTTTATCAACCTTGTGGTGATATATGAGATATGCTCCTCTCTATACAGATTCCTGGAGCTCTCTAGCCACTCATTACTTCATATGCCAAATTTGTGAGTTTTGAGAACCAAGCTCAAGAAGGAATTAATTATGTGATACAGTGTTTCTGATAAAATTTGATTAATAGTGTTTAATATTGCATTTGACTCACTGGTATCCTGCATGTCCAGTACAAATAATGGAAAATGTAATTGTATTTTGTTGGCAAAGCAGAGAATCACAATAACATTTCCTTGATTCTTACACACATGCAATAGTACTCATACATAGGCCTTACAAGTCTTCCCCTAATTCCAAATCAGACTACATACTACTGAACTACACCATGCATGGTATATACTCACTGATAAGTGGATATTAGCCAAAAATTACAAAATTCCACATGATAAAACTCACAGACCATAACAAGAAGGAAGGCTCAAGTGTTGATGCTTCGATTCCACTTAGAAATGGGGAACAAAAAATTATGGAAGGTAGAGGGAGTGAGAGACATGTGTGGGAGAGGGGAGGGGAGGGAAATATGAAGAGCAGGAGCAGGTATGAGAGAAGAACAGTGAGGAGCCCAGAGGGCAGAGTGAATGAATGGAAATGTACAGCAGTGGGGGTAGGGGAAGGGGAGACTCTAGGAAGCTACAGACACTTGGGATATGTGAGGTTGCTAGGATTCAATGGGGATGACCTTAGCTGAAATACCAAAGAGGGAGAGGTGGAACCTGAAGAGACCACCTCCAGTTGGTAGACATGGCCTGCAGTGGAGGAATGGGGCCACTCACCCATCTTCAAACTTTTTGACCCAGAATTGTTCCCTTCTAAAGGAAATCCAGGGACAAAAATGGAGCAGAGACAGAAGGAAAGGCTAACCAGTGACTGGCCCATCTTAGAATCTATCCCATGTAGAGGCATCAAACCCTGACATTATTATTGATGCCATGTCATGCTTGCAGACAGGAGCCTAGTATGTCTTCTGAGAGATGCTACCAGCAGATGACTGAGACAGATGCAGATCTTTATAGCCAACCACTGTACTAAAGTTGTGAGCCCCTATGGAAGAGTTAGGCGAAGGAATGAAGTAGCTGAAGTTGATTGCAAGTTCATAGGAAGAACAACAGCACCAACTAACCCGGAACCCTCATCTTACCCAGAGACTAAGCCACCAACCAAAGACTTTACATAGCTTGGTCTATTGTTCCAGGCACATATATAGCAGAGAACTCCCTTGTCTGGACTCAGTAAGAGAGGATTCCACTGATCCTGTAGAAATTTAATGTTCCTGAGAAGGAGTATACTATTAGGGGTAAGGTTGGGGTGTATGGCTGGGTAAATGAGTACCATCTAAGAAGCAAAGTATGGGAGGATGTGGTGAAGAACTGGGGTGTGGAGACCAGGAAGGGGGCAAAAATTGCAATGTAAATAAATAAAATTATTTAATGAAAAAATAATTTAAAAAAGAAACGTCAATCCCATGCTTCTCTTTTTTATTAATTAATTTATGTATTCATTTTAAAGAAAGCAACTGCCAAAGCACAACCCTGGAACAACAGTAAACTAAGTAGAATCTGATTTTAGAAAGAAGAAAGTCTCTACTTCAAGGCATATGTTAAGAACAACCACATGTCAAGACAAAAATATCTAAAGCATAGCAATACATACCCATATACTTTTTACACATTTATGGTAAAATGTTCATATACATAAAAAATCAGAATGTCTTTTCCCAGATTCATCACTCTTTCATTTAGGTATTAATGTTGCCCAACAAAAAGGAGTCATAATATTTATGTGATTGGTGTTGATTAAACTTGGGTAATTAACCCGTTTAAAAAAAATACAAGCTTTTATCAAGTAAACTAATGATTTGTTATGTATAAATAGTCATATTCATATATTTTAAATGTGTGTTATATCGTCTGCTAAATGTTCCTGATCTGGATAAGCAAGAACAGTTGAGCAAATTGAAGGAATGGGCAATATCAACCATAAAATTTGAATCAGTGAGCTTTGCTCTGCTTAGAAATTATTTTCTTGAAGTCCCATGTTGAAATGTAATTGCTAATTGCTAATCTAATGATACTGACTTCAAATGGCATTGAGACTTTGAAGGCTTTCTCTTCATGAGGAGAACAGTATGTTTACATGGGTGTGGAATATGGTACATGTAGGTTCATTCCAAGGGAGTGGAAGTGGTTTCTTGCCTCAGGAGGATTAAATTTTCCTGTCTTGGGATCTTTCTTCTGCCCAGTGTGTTAAAGCATTCTATACTCATTTCCTCAGTATCATAAGTTACAAATAAAATAGATATTGTCAGAAGCTTGTAGAGCCTCAGTGTTTGGTTCTTGATTTTGGCTGTGACAATGCCAAAATCAAGAAAATGCCATTTAGTTTGTGTTCATGTTTTCATATATTATAAAATACTAATTCCCAAATAATCCCTAATATGATGAAGGTTCACTGCACAGCCAAGGATTTAATAAATATCACAGTAATGATGTTGCCTATTACAATTGTGAAGAGAACAGGTAAATACTGAAAGATGATAATGGGTTTCCATAAACCCAGCCTGGTTGTAACACTAATTTTACTTGTTCAATCAACTGTTCCTTTCTTGTGTAAGAAATTACATCATCCTCTTTTATCTGATATATCTGGTGATTTGAAAAATAGCTTTTTATAAACACATATTAGTAAGGACCACTGAAATTTGTGTTTCCTCAGCTCATAGTCCTATTCGAACATGTTATGTTATATCCACTGGCATACCAACTTCTCAGCTCTTCGTCAACTCTGACTCTGAGATCTTGATTCCGTGCACCTTCTACAAGACATAACACTCATCTATTGCATCAATGACATTATTTTTATTGCACTTATTCAGCCAGAAGATGTAGGTTCTCTACACTTCCCTTATAACATAATTTTATTTCAGAAGGTGGGCAATAAATTGGATTAAATTAAAGGCTTTCATTCACACTGAAAATCAATGGATGTTTTGACATAAAGCATGCCAGGCTCTATCTCCCTTTTTAAGATAAAGGATGAATCATTAAATCTGCCCCATCCTACAAGCAGAGAAGAATTCCAGTTGCCATTGGACCACCTGGGATTCCAGAGGCTAAATATTCTTCATTTGGCTATGTTTCCTAACAAATTTGTTGACTTCCTTGAAAAGTTGCTATTTTTGAAGATACTAAGAACCACAAAAGGTATGGGGTGATATGTAATCTGATCTGTCACATAGTCTATTTGAGGCAACACACTTAATGTTGTTTGAAGTACTATTGTCAGATAGGGATGCCATTTGTGACATTTGGCAGGATATGACACCACCCACCATCAATTTCAAAACAATGCTTAACCTGCTTCAGGTCCTTAGTATTTAAAAAATAGTAAACAACCATCTAATGATTATCATGCATCCTCTACTGCCAATCACTAATTAGATGTATCCAGACCAACAATAGAGGAAATGTATACAAAGCACTCCTCACCACATAGGTGTGATATGTCTACAAACTGGCCTGACTAATCTTTGAAAAAAACAAACAAATTTAAAAAGCAGTGTCCTAAATCCTCATTTCTTTCTATTTTTTCTCTTTCTCTCTCTTTCTCTCTTTCCCTCTCTCTCACTCTCCCTCCTTCCTCTTTCCCTCCTTGCGTCTGTCCTTACATATGCCATCTAACGAAGCAGCCCCTATTGAAAATTTTATGAGAAAAAGAATACTTGAAGCCGTTTGATTTACTAGTGGTTTACTAGTCATCTGGGCATGTACAGTGAGCAGATGTAGTACTACAGTACTGGAAAGACAATGCTGATGGAAAATCTAGGAGAGATTTTCTCCTAGGATACACTATTTCAGTCAGGGCATCTGGTTGAACACTGAACTTTGAAATGGAATTTGTCAGATGACCAAGTATATCCAATCCACAACCTGAAATCACTGACTTGGTTTGCTAGTAAGATTTTGAAGGGGTGTAATTAGAAAGTTAGTTATAAGAAATATGGAAGTAAACATGTGACTAGGACCTTTGATGAACAAAATGTGGATTTATTTGTGTCCTGGGTAAATGATACTCTTTGAGTAATATAGAGATGTAAAACATTGAGGGGATAGTATGATCTATCCCATAGGCATCACAAGTCATTCTTTCTATCAACTAAAGAACTCAGAATGTCCTCACCACATGCTATCCATACTTTATAAGGGATGTAATTGGCAACAAGCGATTCCAAACCCTGTTTTCTTATTTGTACAGTTGCTCACCTGTCCACCTGCTTTCCTAGGCTGTGATGGACATCCGGAATTTCTGTGCATTTATTTATTTTTTAAAGTTTATTTATTTATTTATTTATTTATTTATTTATTTATTTATTTATTATTTTAAGTACACTGTACGTATCTTCAGATACACCAGAAGATGTAATCAGAAATCATTAAAGAATTAAATATGGTTGTGAGCCACCATGTGGTTGCTGGGACTTGAACTCATGACCTCTGGAAGAACAATCAGTGCTCTTAACTGCTGAGCCATCTCTCCAGCCCTCTTTGGTTTTATAATATATGGAAAAAAAAACTTAGATGTGAGACAGTAACGAAGAATGAGTTAACAAAATCTTCTAGGGAAACTGTCAAAGAAAAGAAAGAGGCAAAGAAAATGAAGGTTACTTCATTTATTGTGAAATCATAACTCTAAACCAAAGAAACCCGAAAGGAAAAGGGAGATTATCTATGATTCATCTTTCCCAAGGCACAGATAATTCCAGATCAAATGGAAAGACAATTGCTTAGCACTTATAATATGACAAAGGTGTAGAGGTAGAGAGATAATCACATGAAGAGCAAGTGTTTATTAGAACATTGGTCACTTTATATCCAAACCCTAGACCAAAAAGGCCTAAAAATGCAATGGAGTGGATAAAAATTTTCACCTTTCCAAGATGATGTAAATAAAGCAGAAAAACATAAATTTTCTAATATACAACATTTCTCAATACCTATAGTCCTACTAAGCACATCTAATGTGGGCATTCAAATGAATCTGAGCACCACTCAAATCATCAGCTCACCAGAGGGAAGTATTTATCTCTCCAAAGGCCAGCTTCAAGGTAGATCATGTGAACATGAACGATGCAGATCCAGTGGCTTCAAGAAGACAATAAAATGACATTGAAGGAGAGAAAAGGGAACATAAATCTCCTAAGAAAGCCAAAACCTGAAATCCAGAAGATTCTGAAAAGAAATGTACTAATTGTCAAGTATAGATGCAGGTAAGTTGAGAATGCCCCAAAGTCCCCTAAAGTACACAAGGGAGCTTGAAATTGCTTGGAAGTGATCATACTCATAGTGGTGTCCATAGAATAAGAAGAAGCCAATCTCTGAGCATTATTCAATAGAGTAACAAGAAATGTGAGCAAGAAAACAAACTGCATTGTAATAACCTGGGACAGTAGACAGTCCAAGGCAAGTGACAAGGCAACCACACTGACAAGAAAAATACTTGAAGATGGCTTGTTGAGTCTGACCTGAGTGATGCAGGGCAAGAAATCTAAGTATCAAATATTAGCTGGAATTAAAAAGAAAAAGTTAAAAAAAGAGCACACACTGCCACCCCCACCCCACCCCAGCCTTCAAAAGGTAGCCAAGGTAAAAATAAAACTTAGTCCAATCAGAATCAGAGTCTAAAAAAGAGCAGGCTGACTTCTCAAAAGGACAGCTCTGCAAAAGCAATCAGGAAGAAAGCAAATGCCTTTCAGAGAGACCTAGACTTTAAGGCTCGGGTCATTAAAGAGAAACACGGTGACAGCAGGCCTGGAAGTTTTGTTGAAGACAAAATGAAAAGGCTGATCTGAGTGGATATATACAAACCCACATATCTCAAAATCATAATTAGACAGCAAGATGACTAGGACTGTGCCAACAACTGCTAGACTGGCTCTGTAACTGGCATACAAATTCTCCTGAAAAGAAAACAAACAAACAAACAAATGTGCTATAACAATGCAAATTACGATAATTACGTACAAATAACAACTCAAGATAATGATAAGAACATAAAAAGATGAACTCAAAACCTATATGAGAAAAAAATAAAACACTTTCCTGTGTAAATTCAAAAGCACAATACAAACTTAAGCATGTTGAATGTCTTCCAAAGGCAAAAAATTGAAAGCAGAATAGCAGAGTACAAGTGATCTGATGGAGGAAATGGGAAAATTGGGTGTGTGCTTTAACTAGATATTGGAAGAGAGATTAATTCAGAAGAAGGAAGTAAAAGGATAAAATAAAAGTAAAGATGCCTGAAAAATTACATGACATATATGTATTTACCTGGAGTTGCATATAATATAATATAATATAATATAATATAATATAATATAATATAATATAATATAATATAATATAATTTAAATGAATTTTCCCATGTAGACTAATAATTTCTGTTAGAACTAAAAACTCCAACACCAGACACTTGAACCTTTTTTTTTTTTTTGAGTATTATCCAGGGCTAGTAGTAACCTCCAAACATGGGAAATTTCTATTGCCTTTGGTTGATTTTCAGAAAGTGAAGTTATTTTCTTATTGGTGAAGACAACTCTTTTTTTGACGCATCTTCCAAAGGATCTGAGGTGGTTTTAACAGGAAAGCTCCTCCTGAAGGACTCGTCTATCCCCTACTTGGTCCAGGAAAGTGCCATGAAGGCTTTCAAGGGAAGGAAGCAATCAACATATCTACCTACCCTTGATGCATATGATGTAAGACAATGACCATCATGGCAAAATATCTCTAAGGGTATTTCAGGATCACACCTATTTCAGCATCTCTCTAATTGGACTGAAAGCCTAGTCAATGAGAAGAAAATCATGTCAAGTACTGGGACTATGTAGGGCTAATAATCTTGGAGGATTATTCAGAACATCCATTTTACTAAGCCTCCATAATTAATAACTCCATTCTAAATATTTATTCGTATATACATGGATTAGTATAGGTTTTACCAATCATTAATGAAAGATCTTCCTAAAGTGGTAGAAGACAATTATAGAAAATCAGAACTGATCAAATGCAGAGTACAAGTTTGTGTACTCTCCACAAATTTATACATCTACAACAAAATTTCTGCCTAAGGATCAATGATCATAGCAGAAGAAGCAGAGATACTAAGAGGCAGAAGATCAGGAATTAAGGTGTGATATTTCATCTCAGAAATATTAGAGAAGCTACAACCATGAAATCTCATCAACATGACTACCAAAATAGATCTGAAATAGATAGACAGCAGTGGACTTGCTAACATGGAAAAGAGAAATCTCATGAGTCCTAAACCATAGACAAAGAACTACAGGCAACTAAAGATACTGAAAATGGAGGTCTTACACAGGAAAGAACCCCCAGTTGTTTCTCTGATACCAAATGATCAATCCTTTAATTCCAAGTATAAATGTAATATTATATAAATTGAGTGGATTTTATTTATATATTTAAGAATACACAACACACACATACAAAGGAGGGGGGACAACGGGGAATGCATGGGAAGTTTAGAGGAATGAAATGAAAAAATGATATAATCATGTTTTAATTTCCAAAAATTATAAAAAGGAAGTCTTTTCAACAAGTAAAGTAATATTTGATTGTCATGATGTAATCTTCGTTCATGTAAACTCAATACAGATAGGTAGATAGATAGATACATAAATAGATACATAGGTAGATACATACATACATACATACATACATAGACATTGATACTGCCCAGGAAACAGGTATATCTCCATGTGTCAAGAACAAATACTTATATAAAATTATCACTTGTGAAAAATACAACTGACACTTTCCTACTTCTTAAAGTTTAATAATTATCTGTACCTTATCTGAGCTAATGTAATTTTAATTTTACATTGATATTCCACACTATTAAATGAGAAAATCTACTAGCTACATATCTTGCAGACCTTGGACTGCATGATGAACAATATTGTCAAGTTTATTGAATTGAGAAATATGTACATTATTGGTGAAATAACTCTCTGAATCTGTGAAGGCATTCACAGAGAGGATAGCCTGAAGAGATAACACCTGCCCTGAATATGGGTGGCAGCATCCCATAGCCTGGACCCCTTTGGTTGAATAGAAGGGAGAGGTGTGAACAAGGAAATTGCCTCACTTCTTCTTTCTGGAGTGCTCTACAGTGACACCTGCACTAGATGGATTGACTCTGAAATTGTGAGACAAAGTACCGCCTTCGCCTTTCTTCTCCATGTTGCTCCTTTCAAGCATTTTGTTCATCCTGGAAGCAAGTAACTGAGCATCCAAAGCCTTAACACAAATGCAGATAGCATTGTGTTTCACTCTATGTTGCTCATCCCCTCCAGCTCCTCCAATGCTTGTCAAATCTAAACCATTTTGTAAGACAATTAAAATATTAGAAACATACATTTATTATGCCTTTCAAACCACATTTCATGAACCATCAGTGTCCTATTTAATATTTTGAAACCAAATGAGGCCACAGACTTTAAAGTTATTCACGTACCCACAGAAATATGTGAAGAAATACACAGTTATTGTGCTCTATAAGCATATGCCATAGTTTATGAGATGTATATAATATAAAATACATGATGAAATACATAGAAAAAATACATTTCATAAAAAGGAATCCTTGTATAAACAGAAAATGTTTGAATTTTACATATACAAAGAAAATACACCATTACACTTGTTGTATGTCAAATGCATCAAACACATGGACATAAGTGTGAATATATTATACATGTATATGTATATAATTGTATTTTATATTTATGCTAATGATTTCAATATCTGAAGTGAGGTAGCACAACTGGATAGTAGATTCATATGTTGCCTGTTGGCATTGTTTAAAGTGATACATTTTTTTAAATTAGTACGAATCCTGTTGTATTTCTCTGTGATAATGAAACTTTGGCAAATTAGTAGAGGTGAGATAATGACCATGAACAGCAAAGCCACAATCAGTGAAAAATATAAGCTGTGAATTCTGACATGCTTTTTCACTAAGGCACCAGTTCGTAATGATGAACTACATACTCTGTGTAGGAAAATACATCTTTTAACTCATTGATGTTAGGCATAACATTCTAAACATTTTAGTTTTCATGTTTAATGTTTATTGCCACCAGAGAAATGCAATATGATACATATAAAATAAGAAAGTAGTTCTCTAATTTGGCTATCAGCATTTATAACTGTTCCTGAGAATAGTTTATACTCCATTTGTTCGTCTTCAATAAAATTCCCTTAATGTGCTGTAGGTGAAGTATGTGTACAGACATAAGTCTCATTCTTTACAACTAGCAAACCCTTGTGTTTAAAAGTGTCAATATAAAAGAAATTTGCTTATTAAATATGTATTTCACTAAAATGGAACAGAACTATAAAACTTTCTTGGGAATTGCAAGCACTGAATGAAGCAGATTATTAACACAGTCCATTCAATTTAGTGAGAAATTTAAAAATACCATATTTATTTGGGAGCTCACATATCTTAATAATACCAAATATGAAGTATTCAAGCTATTCCCAGTACTTTTGAGTGGAAATTATTTATCTGTATAGAGCCCCTGAATAAACTAAATACCTCTGGTACAAACGAGATACACTACAAATCAGTGCAAAGCAAAATAAGTGCAGCTTAGCAAAGGTTACATCTACACACGAGACTGGAGAACTATCAGATTCATCTGGACGAAGCACATTTTATTCTTGTGTTAGGCATATTAATGGAAAGAAAAGGAGCAAAGTTTTAATTGAATTATCAAGAAATAAGCGTCACACCACATATCTATGTGCACTTATATGCATATATGTATAAATTTGTTTGTGAAAAAATGTGCTACTTTCACAGCTTTGAAAATAATTTTATTTTTTCCATTTCTATAGATTTCTCAACAATGATGAGCATCCATTACATATAAAAAGGAACATATCTTAAGTAATATATTTAAAGTCCCCATATCTGATTCTAAACAGCAAATCTTTTCACACAGAAAAGCTTCATTGAACTAAAATTCTTGCCATTATGTGGGAATCATATTGTAATTCTTATATTTTTTCCAGAATATGTCATAGCACTGATTACATACAGTCAGGATAGAATTCTATCCAACAACAACAACAAAAGATTAAGCCAGAAATGACCTCTGCAAACTGAGTTGACTCTGCAAGCATTTGCTCTGCATACAAATCAAAGTTGATAAAAGAGCCAAGTCAATGTTCCATCAATTCACAAAGCTAACACGTTCTAGAATTCTATCCTAGATGTATAAAAAATAGTGACATCAGCCCACTATATCAGTAACCAAGATTTGTATTTTCCAAATACATAGCATCCAAATTAAATACTTGCTTTATGGGGAAAGTAACCCAGAATGTTGACAGCTGTCACCATCTGCTCTTTAATAATCCAAGTTCCTCAACTTCAATGTAAGAAAAAGATAATCAGTATAAAATTTAGTAAAACTTACAAAATTTAAGAAGTGGCACTGTGGACACCTATAGAGTATGTTACAGACAGACTTTATTTTTTATTTTTTTAATATTTTTATTACATATTTTCCTCAATTACATTTCCAATGCTATCCCAAAAGTCCCCCATAGCGCCCCCCACTTCCCTACCCACCCATTCCCATTCTTTTGGCCCTGGCATTCCCCTATATTGGGGCATATAAAGTTTGCAAGTCCAATGGGCCTCTCTTTCCATTGATGGCCGACTAGGCCATCTTTCGATACATATGCAGCTAGAGACAAGAGCTCCGGGGTTCTGGTTAGTACATCATGTTGTTCCAACAATAGGGTTGCAGATCCCTTTAGCTCCTTGGGTACTTTCTCTAGCTTCTCCATTGGGAGCCCTGTGATACATCCAATAGCTGACTGTGAACATCCACTCCTGTGTTTGCTAGGCCCCGGCATCGTCTCACAAGAGACAGCTATATTTGGGTCCTTTCAGCAAAATCTTGCTAGTGTATGCAATGGTGTCAGCGTTTAGAAGCTAATTATGGGATGGATCCCTGGATACGGCAGTCTCTAAATGGTCCATCCTTTCATCACAGCTACGAACTTTGTCTCTGTAACTCCTTCCCTGGGTGTTTTGTTCCCAATTCTAAGAAGGTGCACAGTGTCCACACTTTGGTCTTCATTCTTCTTGAGTTTCATGCGTTTATCAAATTGTATCTTATATCTTGGGTATCCTAAGTTTTGGGCTAATATCCACTTATCAGTGAATACATATTGTGTGAGTTCTTTTGTGATTGTGTTACTTCACTCAAGTTGATGCCCTCCAGGTCCATCCATTTGGCTAGGAATTTCATAAATTAATTCTTTTTAATAGCTGAGTAGTACTCCAATGTGTAAATGTACCATAATTTCTGTATCCATTCCTCTGTTGAGGGACATCTGGGTTCTTTCCAGCTTCTGGCTATTATAAATAGGGCTGTTATGAACATACTGGAGCATGTGTCCTTTTTACCGGTTGGGACATCTTCTGGATATATGCCCAGGAGAGGTATTGCTGGATCCTCCGGTAGTACTATGTCCAATTTTCTGAGGAACTGCCAGACTGATTTCCAGAGTGGTTGCACAAGCTTGCAATCCCACCAACAATGGAGGAGTGTTCCTCTTTCTCCACATCC
Source organism: Mus caroli (assembly GCF_978045245.1). Taxonomy (NCBI): domain Eukaryota; kingdom Metazoa; phylum Chordata; class Mammalia; order Rodentia; family Muridae; genus Mus; species Mus caroli. Next base: position 84,255,569 of record NW_028227258.1, on the reverse strand, counting down.
TTGCCAGCATCTGCTGTCACCTGAATTTTTGATCTTAGCCATTCTGACTGGTGTGAGGTGGAATCTCAGGGTTGTTTTGATTTGCATTTCCCTGATGATTAAGGATGTTGAACATTTTTTCAGGTGTTTCTCTGCCATTCGGTATTCCTCAGGTGAGAATTCTTTGTTCAGTTCTGAGCCCCATTTTTTAATGGGGTTATTTGACTTTCTGGAGTCCACCTTCTTGAGTTCTTTATATATATTGGATATTAGTCCCTTATCTGATTTAGGATAGGTGAAGATCCTTTCCCAATCTGTTGGTGGTTTTTTTTGTCTTATTGATGGTGTCTTTTGCCTTGCAGAAGCTTTGTAGTTTCATGAGGTCCCACTTGTCAATTCTCGATCTTACAGCACAAGCCATTACTGTTCTATTCAGGAATTTTTCCCCTGTGCCCATATCTTCAAGGCTTTTCCCCACTTTCTCCTCTATAAGTTTCAGTGTCTCTGGTTTTATGTGAAGTTCCTTGATCCACTTAGACTTGACCTTAGTACAAGGAGATAGGAATGGATCGATTCGCATTCTTCTACATGTTAACAACCAGTTGTGCCAGCACCATTTGTTGAAAATGCTGTCTTTCTTCCACTGGATGTTTTTAGCTCCCTTGTCGAAGATCAAGTGACCGTAGGTGTGTGGGTTCATTTCTGGGTCTTCAATTCTATTCCATTGGTCTATTTGTCTGTCACTATACCAGTACCATGCAGTTTTTATCACAATTGCTCTGTAGTAGAGCTTTAGGTCCGGCATGGTGATTCCACCAGAGGTTCTTTTATCCTTGAGAAGAGTTTTTGCTATCCTAGGTTTTTTGTTATTCCAGATGAATTTGAAGATTGCACTTTCTAATTCGTTGAAGAATTGATTTGGAATTTTGATGGGGATTGCATTGAATCTGTAGATTGCTTTTGGCAAGATAGCCATTTTTACAATGTTGATCCTGCCAATCCATGAGCATGGGAGATCTTTCCATCTTCTGAGATCTTCTATAATTTCTTTCTTCAGAGACTTGAAGTTTTTATTATACAGATCTTTCACTTCCTTAGTTAGAGTCACGCCAAGATATTTTATATTATTTGTGACTATTGAGAAGGGTGTTGTTTCCCTAATTTCTTTCTCAGCCTGTTTATTCTTTGTGTAGAGAAAGGCCATTGATTTGTTTGAGTTAATTTTATATTCAGCTACTTCACCGAAGCTGTTTATCAGGCTTAGGAGTTCTCTGGTGGAATTTTTAAGGTCACTTATATATACTATCATATCATCTGCAAAGAGTGATATTTTGACTTCATCTTTTCCAATTTGTATCCCTTTGATCTCCTTTTGTTGTCGAATTGCTCTGGCTAGGACTTCAAGTACAATGTTGAATAGGTATGGAGAAAGTGGACAGCCTTGTCTAGTCCCTGATTTTAGAGGGATTGCTTCAAGCTTCTCACCATTTACTTTGATGTTGGCTACTGGTTTGCTGTAGATTGCTTTTATCATGTTTAGGTATGGGCCTTGAATTCCTGATCTTTCCAAGACTTTTATCATGAATGGGTGTTGGATCTTGTCAAATGCTTTTTCCGCATCTAACGAGATGACCATGTGGTTTTTGTCTTTGAGTTTGTTTATATACTGGATTACGTTGATGGATTTCCGTATATTGAACCATCCCTGCATTCCTGGGATGAAACCTACTTGGTCAGGATGGATGATTGTTTTGATGTGTTCTTGGATTCGGTTAGCAAGAACTTTATTGAGGATTTTTGCATCAATATTCATAAGGGATATTGGTCTGAAGTTTTCTATCTTTGTTGGGTCTTTTTGTGGTTTAGGTATCAGAGTAATTGTGGCTTCATAGAATGAGTTGGGTAGAGTACCTTCTGTTTCTATTTTGTGGAATAGTTTGTGAAGAACTGGGATTAGATCTTCTTTGAAGGTCTGATAGAACTCTGCACTAAACCCATCTGGTCCTGGGCTTTTTTTAGTTGGGAGACTATTAATGACTGCTTCTATTTCTTTGGGGGATATAGGGCTGTTTAGATCATTAACCTGATCTTGATTCAACTTTGGTACCTGGTATCTGTCTAGGAACTTCTCCATTTCATCCAGGTTCTCCAGTTTTGTTGAGTATAGCCTTTGGTAGAAGGATCTGATGGTGTTTTGGATGTCTTCAGGATCTGTTGTTATGTCTCCTTTTTCATTTCTGATTTTGTTAATTAGGATGCTTTCCCTGTGCCCTCTAATGAGTCTGGCTAAGGGTTTATCTATCTTGTTGATTTTCTCAAAGAACCAGCTCCTTGATTGGTTGATTCTTTGAATAGTTTTTCTTGTTTCCACTTGGTTGATTTCACCCCTGAGTTTGATTATTTCCTGCCGTCTACTCCTCTTGGGTGAATTTGCTTCCTTTTGTTCTAGTGCTTTTAGGTGTGTTGTCAAGCTGCTAATGTGTGCTCTCTCTAGTTTCCTTTTGGAGGCACTCAGAGCTATGAGTTTTCCTCTTAGAAATGCTTTCATTGCGTCCCATAAGTTTGGGTATGTTGTGGCTTCATTTTCATTGAACTCTAAAAAGTCCTTAATTTCTTTCTTTATTCCTTCCTTGACCAAGGTATCATTGAGAAGAGTGTTGTTCAGTTTCCACGTGAAGGTTGGCTTTCTATTATTTATTTTGTTATTGAAGATCAGCCTTAGTCCATGGTGATCTGATAGGATGCATGGGACAATTTCAATATTTTTGTATCTGTTGAGGCCTGCTTTGTGACCAATTATGTGGTCAATTTTGCAGAAGGTACCATGAGGTGCTGAGAAGAAGGTATATCCTTTTGTTTTAGGATAGAATGTTCTGTAGATATCTGCCAGATCTATTTGATTCATAATTTCTGTTAGTTTCACTGTGTCCCTGTTTAGTTTCTGTTTCCATGATCTGTCCATTGGTGAAAGTGGTGTGTTGAAGTCTCCCACTATTATTGTATGAGGTGCAATGTGTGCTTTGAGATTTACTAAAGTTTCTTTAATGAATGTGGCTGCCTTTGTATTTGGAGCATAGATATTCAGGATTGATAGTTCCTCTTGGAGGATTTTACCTTTGATGAGTATGAAGTGTCCCTCCCTGTCTTTTTTAATGACTTTGGGTTGGAAGTCAATCTTATCAGATATTAGAATGGCTACTCCAGCTTGTTTCTTCATGCCATTTGCTTGGAAAATTGTTTTCCAGCCTTTCATTCTGAGGTAGTGTCTATCCTTTTCTCTGAGATGAGTTTCCTGTAAGCAGCAAAATGTTGGGTCTTGTTTGTGTAGCCAGTTTGTTAGTCTATGTCTTTTTATCGGGGAGTTGAGTCCATTGATATTAAGAGATATTAAGGAAAAGTAATTGTTGTTTCCTGTTATTATTGTTGTTAAAGTTGGCATTTTGTTCTTGTGGCTGTCTTCTTTTAGGTTTGTTGAGGGATTACCTTCTTGTTGTTTCTATGGCGTGGTTCCTGTCCTTGTATTGGTTTTTTTCTGTTATTATCCTTTGAAGGGCTGGATTCGTGGAGAGATAATGTGTGAATTTGGTTTTGTCGTGGAATACTTTGGTTTCTCCATCTATGTTAATTGAGAGTTTGGCTGGGTATAGTAGCCTGGGCTGGAATTTGTGTTCTTTTAGTGTCTGTATAACATCCGTCCAGGATCTTCTGGCTTTCATAGTCTCTGGTGAAAAATCTGGTGTAATTCTGATAGGCTTGCCTTTATATGTTACTTGGCCTTTTTCTCTTACTGCTTTTAGTATTCTATCTTTATTTAGAGCATTTGTTGTTCTGATTATAATGTGTCGGGAGGTATTTCTTTTCTGGTCCAGTCTATTTGGAGTTCTGTAGGCTTCTTGTATGTTCATGGGCATCTCTTTCTTTAGATTTGGGAAGTTTTCTTCTATAATTTTGTTGAAGATGTTTGCTGGTCCTTTGAGTTGAAAATCTTCATTCTCATCCACTCCTATTATCCGTAGGTTTGGTCTTCTCATTGCGTCCTGTATTTCTTGGATGTTTTGAGTTAGGATCTTTTTGCATTTTACATTTTCCTTGATTGTTGTGCTGATGTTCTCTATGGAATCTTCTGCACCTGAGATTCTCTCTTCCATCTCTTGTATTCTGTTGCTGATGCTCGTATCTATGGTTCCAGATTTCTTTCCTAGGGTTTCTATCTCCAGTGTTGCCTCATTTTGGGTTTTCTTTATTGTGTCTACTTCCCTTTTTAGGTCTAGTATGGTTTTGTTCATTTCCATCATCTGTTTGGATGTGTTTTCCTGTTTTTCTGTAAGGACTTCTACCTGTTTGATTATGTTATCCTGTTTTTCTTTAAGGATTTGTAACTCTTTAGCAGTGTTCTCCTGCAATTCTTTAAGGGATTTTTGTGCTTCCTCTTTATTGTCTTCTGCCTGTTTAGCAGTGTTCTCCTGCATTTCTTTAAGTGTGTTATTAAAGTCCTTCTTGAAGTCCTCTATCATCATCAGGAGATATGCTTTTAAATCCGTGTCTAGCTTTTCCGGTGTGTTGGGGTGCCCTGGACTGGGCGAAGTGGGGGTGCTGGGTTCTGATGATGGTGAGTGGTCTTGGTTTCTGTTAGTAAGATTATTACGTTTACCTTTCGCCATCTGGTAATCTCTGGGGTTAGTTGTTATCGTTGTCACTGTTTAAAGATTGGAGCAGAAGCTGTGTTCCACTCACCAGCACTCCCAAAATCCTGCGGTGGGGGTCGTGGGTAGCTGGCAGGTGTCAGGTAACCCTGCTCTCCCACTACCCCGATGCTGATCCGGCCCGATGAGGCCTGTGGCCCTACTCAGGCCGGTTTCTGCTTCCCTAACTAATGCAGTCTCAGATCCAGCGCAATTGGATTGGAGCAGAAGCTGTGCTCCACTCACCAGAAGTCTTAAGATCCTGTGGCGGGTGTTGTGGGTAGCTGGCGAGTGCCAGCCGACCCTGCGCCCCAGCTGCCCTGGTGCTTTTCTGACCGGAAGAGGGTTGTGGCCCTATGTAGGCCGGATTTCTCTCTCCCCAACCAGAGCAGTCTCAGGTCCTGCGTGATTGGACTGGAGCAGAAGCTGTGTTCCACTCACCAGCAGTCCCAAAATCCTGCGGCGGGGGTCGTGGGTAGCTGGCGGGTGTCAGGCAACCCTGCTCTCCCGCTACCCCGGCGCTGATCCGGCCGGATGAGGCCTGTGGCCCTACTCAGGCCGGTTTCTGCTTCCCTAACTAATGCAGTCTCAGGTCCCGAGCACTTGGATTGGAGCAGAAGCTGTGCTCCACTCCACAGAAGTCTTAAGATCCTGTGGCGGGTGTTGTGGGTAGCTGGCGAGTGTCAGTCGACCCTGTGCCCCAGCTGCCCCGGTGCTTTTCTGACTGGAAGAGGGTTGTGGCCCTATGTAGGCCGGATTTCTCTCTCCCCAACCAGAGCAGTCTCAGGTCCCGCGTGATTGGACTGGAGCAGAAGCTGTGTTCCACTCACCAGCAGTCCCAAAATCCTGCGGTGGGGGTAGTGGGTAGCTGGCGGGTGTCAGGCAACCCTGCGCTCCCGCTACCCCGGCACTGATCTGGCCGGATGAGGCCTGTGGCCCTACTCAGGCCGGTTTCTGCTTCCCTAACTAACGCAGTCTCAGATCCAGCGCAATTGGATTGGAGCAGAAGCTGTGCTCCACTCACCAGAAGTCTTAAGATCCTGTGGCGGGTGTTGTGGGTAGCTGGCTAGTGCCAGCCGACCCTGAGCCCCAGCTGCCCTGGTGCTTTTCTGACCGGAAGAGGGTTGTGGCCCTATGTAGGCCGGATTTCTCTCTCCCCAACCAGAGCAGTCTCAGGTCCTGCGTGATTGGACTGGAGCAGAAGCTGTGTTCCACTCACCAGCAGTCCCAAAATCCTGCGGTGGGGGTCGTGGGTAGCTGGCGGGTGTCAGGCAACCCTGCTCTCCCGCTACCCCGGCGCTGATCAGGCCGGATGAGGCCTGTGGCCCTACTCAGGCCGGTTTCTGCTTCCCTAACTAATGCAGTCTCAGGTCCCGAGCACTTGGATTGGAGCAGAAGCTGTGCTCCACTCCACAGAAGTCTTAAGATCCTGTGGCGGGTGTTGTGGGTAGCTGGCGAGTGTCAGTCGACCCTGTGCCCCAGCTGCCCCGGTGCTTTTCTGACTGGAAGAGGGTTGTGGCCCTATGTAGGCCGGATTTCTCTCTCCCCAACCAGAGCAGTCTCAGGTCCCGCGTGATTGGACTGGAGCAGAAGCTGTGTTCCACTCACCAGCAGTCCCAAAATCCTGCGGTGGGGGTAGTGGGTAGCTGGCGGGTGTCAGGCAACCCTGCGCTCCCGCTACCCCGGCACTGATCTGGCCGGATGAGGCCTGTGGCCCTACTCAGGCCGGTTTCTGCTTCCCTAACTAACGCAGTCTCAGATCCAGCGCAATTGGATTGGAGCAGAAGCTGTGCTCCACTCACCAGAAGTCTTAAGATCCTGTGGCGGGTGTTGTGGGTAGCTGGCGAGTGCCAGCCGACCCTGCGCCCCAGCTGCCCTGGTGCTTTTCTGACCGGAAGAGGGTTGTGGCCCTATGTAGGCCGGATTTCTCTCTCCCCAACCAGAGCAGTCTCAGGTCCTGCGTGATTGGACTGGAGCAGAAGCTGTGTTCCACTCACCAGCAGTCCCAAAATCCTGCGGCGGGGGTCGTGGGTAGCTGGTGGGTGTCAGGCAACCCTGCTCTCCCGCTACCCCGGCGCTGATCCGGCCGGATGAGGCCTGTGGCCCTACTCAGGCCGGTTTCTGCTTCCCTAACTAATGCAGTCTCAGGTCCCGAGCACTTGGATTGGAGCAGAAGCTGTGCTCCACTCCACAGAAGTCTTAAGATCCTGTGGCGGGTGTTGTGGGTAGCTGGCGAGTGTCAGTCGACCCTGTGCCCCAGCTGCCCTGGTGCTTTTCTGACTGGAAGAGGGTTGTGGCCCTATGTAGGCCGGATTTCTCTCTCCCCAACCAGAGCAGTCTCAGGTCCCATGTGATTGGACTGGAGCAGAAGCTGTGTTCCACTCACCAGCAGTCCCAAAATCCTGCGGTGGGGGTAGTGGGTAGCTGGCGGGTGTCAGGCAACCCTGCGCTCCCGCTACCCCGGCACTGATCTGGCCGGATGAGGCCTGTGGCCCTACTCAGGCCGGTTTCTGCTTCCCTAACTAATGCAGTCTCAGGTCCTGCGCAATTGGATTGGAGCAGAAGCTGTGCTCCACTCACCAGAAGTCTTAAGATCCTGTGGCGGGTGTTGTGGGTAGCTGGCGAGTGTCAGTCGACCCTGCGCCCCAGCTGCCCCGGTGCTTTTCTGACCGGAAGAGGGTTGTGGCCACAGACAGACTTTAAAGGGTCATATCCCCCAAGGTGCTTGGAGGACTTAAAGGAAACCAAAGCAGTGAATAAAAGATATCAAGAATAGCATGATATGCAGCAAGAAATAAGGCACTACTTATGCCAGTTTTGCAGGCATAAAATCCTAATGTTAAAGAATATTTTTGTTCTAAGAGACTGGCAAGTTTTAACTGAAAATATAGTCTATTATACTTTCTTTCTGTGTTTTCCTCTGAATAGAAAAGACTCAAGCCCATAAGCCAAGAGATCAATAACAAAGATATTTAGAATCCCAACCATAAGGTGAGTGTAGATTAGGCAAATATGGTTACACTGTTGGAATATATGGTCAAATGTTTTTTTCTTATTGGATATTTTCTTTATTTATATTTCAAATGTTATCCCCATTCGTAGTTTTCCCTCCAAAAATACCCTATCCTCTCCCCACTTACTCTGATCCACAACCCACCCACTCCTGCTTCTTGGCCCTGGCATTCTCCTGTACTGGGGCACTTCACAGGACCAAGGGCCTCTCTTTCCATTGATGACTAACTAAGATATCCTCTGCTACATATGCAGGTAGAGTCAGGAGTCCCACCCGTGTGTTTTCTTTGATTGGTAGATGGAGCACAGGGTCCCCAATGAAGGAGCTAGAGAAAGTACCAAAGGAGCTGAAGGGGTTTGCAGCCCCATAGGAGGAACAACAATATGATCTAACCAGTACCCCCAGAGCTCCCTGGAACTAAATCACCAATCAAATGTTGTTATTAATTAAACAAAGTGTAACTGTTGCTATGACTGCAGATAAAAAGAGAACAAACTTTCAATTTCATACAGGTTCAACCTCTGGTTGAAATTACTCTAACAACATAATCTTAAATGGCTGTGAGGTTAGAAAGTAACTAAAGTAAATGCACAGAATAAAGTCTAGAAAGAACAGAGTCCATGGGTTCTTGAGCCAAGAACCTTACTATTTCTTTTCCTCCTTATGGTTATGCTTGGGAGAATTTCCTTTCCAACCAATAAGACAAGAATCACATTTTCACCTGGTCTTGCCGTTTCCAACTGGTGATGCCAGCTAGAGGATTTTTTCCTTGAAAGAGGAAGCTGTGTACTTTTTTCCTTCCTTTTTCACTATCTGTGCATGACACTAACTTTAGCATGATAAGTTATTAAGTGTCAAAGGGTATCATTTTATTGCTTAGCCTATATTTATATCATAGATGCTGCAGAAGTTACTTTCCTTGCTAGTGGTAAAAAAAAAATGCATAGGAAAAGCAATTTAAGGAAGAAATATTTATTTTGACTCACAATTTTCCTTGGAGGTATAGAGTGCACCTCATATCCAGGAAGGCATGACAGTGTGGGCGGGGCTGCTGGTCCTAAGGAATCCACAGTGAGAAAATAAGAATTAATGAATGCTAATCTCCCGTAAACGTTAATTTTTAGTGATTCTAGGACCATAGAACATGGAGTGTTAACATCCACAGTTGGGGGTGGAGGTCATCTAAGTTTAGACAAATGTCTCTAGAAGTACCTACCTTTACAGAAATGCTGAAAGTTTTTTCCTTCAGTAGATTATCAGTGTCGTTAAACTGATGAGTAAGATCAGATGGCAAAAGTTCAAAGTTTTTTTTTTTTTTTTGATTTGATGCTAAAACACAATGTTAAGCCCCAGCATCCATCTTTTAGTCCACAAATTTTCACATTCATCTCATAATGCATATTATGTTTAGTTTATTTCTAGAGATCCAAATATTTAGCAGTTTCAAAATAGGTTAATACTATAAATTCACAATCTTGACTGAGAATCAAATCATCTCTTAACTGTGAGCTTCTATTTAAAAATAAAAAAAGATAATATCAGTTTCATGTGTTTTGCAAATTGTATATTATATCTTGGTATACTAAGTTTCTGGGCTAATATCCACTTATCAGTGAGTACATATCATTTGAGTTCTTTTGTAATTGTGTTACCTCACTCAGGATGATGCCCTCCAGGTCCAACCATTTGCCTAGGAATTTCATAAATTCATTCTTTTTAATAGATGAGTAGTACTCCATTGTGTAAATATACCACATTTTCTGTATCCATTCCTCTGTTGAGGGGCATCTGGGTTCTTTCCAGCTTCTGGCTATTATAAATAAGGCTGCTATGAACATAGTGGAGCATGTGTCCTTCTTACCGTTTGGGACATCTTCTGGATATATGCCCAGGAGAGGTATTGGGGGATCCTCCAGTAGTACTATGTCCAATTTTCTGAGGAACCACCAGACTGATTTCCAGAGTAACCAGTACGCCGGAGCTCTTGACTCTAGCTGCATATGTATCAAAAGATGGCCTAGTCAGCCATCACTGGAAAGAGAGACCCATTGGACATGCAAACTTTATATGCCCCAGCACAGGGGAACGCCAGGGCCAAAAAATGGGAATGGGTGGGTAGGGAAGTTGGGGGGGGGTATGGAGGACTTTTGGGATAGCATTGGAAATGTAATTGAGGAAAATACGTAATAAAAAATATTTTAAAAAAAAGAAAAAGACATATCTTTGATCTTGTATTGAGAATGGCCAATAAAGCAATGCTACCACACACACACACAAAAAAAAGATAAAGATAATAAAAAGAGAATGCAAGCTATATACTTCAAATATGCCACTACACAGAATATTCATTCTCATTCCAATAAGGAGATTAAAGCAGGAAAACATAGGACCAAAGAGAGCATGGAATGGTATGGAATGGAAAACACCAAAGCCCACATCTCAGTGTCATCTGTTGTGTTGTCAACTCTAAAACAGTCTCAATATTCCACCCCTCCAATTTTGCTGCTACACCACGTATAGCTTACCTTTGCAAACTTCGGTTCAGTCCTTACTGCTTTTCAAAAACTCAAGTCTCTTAAAATCTGATGGCCTTCACTGAAATGTAAACCATCATGTCTTCAATAATAGCCTCTGAGGGTCTCCTTTTAGGCCACTTGACCCTATTATACCAAGCTACACATCAGTGGCTTTCTAGACATGGAGGTAATCCCCCATGACTCCATAAATACTGAATGTTGTATTCCTGCAAAATCATCACCATGTGAAAGATGCTATCAAGGCTTAAGGATGTAGTTTTATCTGATCCTTTCTTCAACACAGCTCTAATGCCTATATAATTTGGCAGTTGAACTGGAGAAACTTGAGGCACTGAATGAATTGTATACCATTCTCAACTCAAACCTATTTGTTTTAAATGAATTTATATGTTTAAAAATGAAGACTCTGATATGTAGGGCATGGCACTCAGAGTAAATGCCCCAGTATTTTAGCATCCAAGGGGGCTTCTTTTCATCATCACTAATCTCTATTGCAAATGCTCTCTCCAACCCAACATCCTGAAGACTTTAAACTTACTTTTAATTTGTGCCCCACTTGGTGATCCTTCCCACTGAAGACATAAGTAATAACAGTGCTGCAGTCTAAAAGTTATCCTGTTTTGAAATCTCTTCTCTCAAAAAAAAAAAAAAAAAAAAAAAAAAAGAGTCCATTGCTTTTGAAATTATCAGCACTTAAATCCTCAAGGCAAGTTTTCATTAAAATGTAAAATTTGTTGTTTGTTTGTTTGTTTATAATTATGCTGCAAATACACCAGAACCTTTCATTATTTGTCAGGGAAGGAATATGTCTTACAGAATCTCTTTCAGACTGGATTGGTGTACGTGAAAGAACTTATCTGGGATCATTTTGGATGATTTTGAATGGCTCTCAGGAAGAGAAATTTCCTGATAGTGACATAGATGGCCACTAAGGAAAAAAAAAATTCCTTGTCATGTGGGGAACTACAAACATAATTGTTTGGTTCTTCTTCCTCTGCCATCAATGTGAACTTAACTCCGTAAACCACAACGCTACTGCAGCCTGGCTTCTAACACTGATTTTGCCAGTGAGTCAGACATTCTGGCCTTTGCTATAATATCATTGAAACAGTGTTCCTCCAAGGAGCAGTGATTCATTTCTAAAATATTGTGGTTCTTCAGATTGATTTATATCTTGAAATCTAATGTCACCATTTGAAAAGTTGTTTAAAGCATGGTTATGTAAAATTTCAACCCCCACTCTATATTTCCCCTATTCAAAAAGCAAAACAAAACAAAACAAAACAAAACAAAACAAAACAAACAAACAAACAAAAAAAAAAAACAAAAAAAACCATGAAGACACCAGTGAGTTCTGTAATGGTTCTTGGGTTTTTAGTACATCATAGAAAAAAAAAAAATTAGAAGAATCTTTAATTTGCAAGTGCTTTTTTTTATATTTTCTTTATTTAGTTTTCAAATGTTTCCCCTTTTCCAGGTCTCCCCTTCTGAAACCCACTATCTCATTCACCCTCCTCCTGCCTCTATGAGGGTGCTCCCCCAGCCACCTACTCACTCCTGTAAGAGTGCTTCTATACACAATGTTTTTGTACACATGCTATACACTGTCCAAAATACCATGATATTTTATATAAAACATTTAATACACTAGATAAAATTTGCCTTAAGAAAATAAATGCATATGAGTAACATTGTACTTAATACTGAAATAGTGATTATTTCCCTAAGCTCAAGAAAAAGGAAGGGATATTTTCTTTCTTCACAAGCATGTAAAGGGATAGTAAACATTCTGACCAGAGCCATTAAGCCAGAGAAACTAAGAGCATCCTTTGAAAAGGAAGAAATAGAAGTATAGCTATTTGAATATGCTGTATTCCTGTTTTGCTATTTGAAATAATTTATTTTTAATGTACAGTTAATAAGGATGCCCATCACCTTACCAGTTTACTTCAGAGGAATATTAAACACCCATTAATTTAACATTTTGATATGTTCATACATCATTGCCAGCTGTTATTCAGCACATAGTTCAGTTCATCCCTGAAGTGAATTTATCTAAATTAAGTGAAAGTTACATCTCATCTTATGTATACTATAGTACTGTCCATGGCCTCTGGTAAACCATCCTACTACTCTATATTGCTTCTAAATCGATGTTTTGTGACTTTACACCTTAGTAAAATCAATCAGAATTTATTATCAGTGTCTTGTTAATTTCATTAAAAATGATACCCCAAGTCCATTGATTTTGTCACAAATTACAGAGTTCCCTTTTCTCTAAAGGAGTAAACTACATTTATTTGTAGATATCTAATCTTCTGTCCTACAAGTACTCAAATGAAATATTTAATAATCAGTAAGAAAAAATGATTATCACTAGTATAAGTGGTTCAAGTTGGTTAGCTCTAAGATGTATGTGGGCGAAGCAAATTGTATTTTCTTACATTCATATGAAGAAGCCAAATATGATATTAAGAAAGTAATTAGCAACCATAGCCAAAATAATAAAATCACTAGGAATGAACTTAATAAATTAAAAATAGTTATACTATGAAACTTAGAAAATATTATTGAAAGAGATTAGAGAGTATCTAAATAAAATTTCAGAATTTCATGCTCATAAATTTGCAGATTTAATATTGTTAAGTTGGCAATAATCCTAACACAAGTTGGCAATTTGATAGAATGAAGAGCAAACTTGAAATAATGTGTTTCAATTTCAAAACTTAACTGAAAAAAAACAACAAAAGCAAACAAACAAAAATAAAAGAAGTAATTAGATATATAGCACTGTCATACAAGTAAACGTGTCTGTAATTAAATTAAGTTAAATTAAATCATGGCCTGAAATTAAATATATAGAACAAACCCATTGAGTCATGGTCAAACTGGTTTTGCCAAATTACATCAAAGTATTTGTATAATAAACCAGTAAGGTTCATTGTGACATTTCCACAAGTGCATATGTCATTCATTATTCATTTAGGCCCATTTTAATACCCCCTCTAATGCTACATCCACTCCAGTTGTGAAAAGCACAACAGGCCCTGAAAACCTGGGCTCTGTCCCAAGGCGAAAAGTTCATGAAAACTTAGTCTCCTGGAATCATGGCATCCTGTATAAAGAATGCTCCAATGTCCTTACTTTAGTTGGTAAACAGATCTGTGTACTTTCCCTTAATATTGCTTTATTACAAGTGCTCCTAAGAATTGATTTTTTGACATATAGCTAAGTTAGATTCTAGGCAGTTCTTGATTCGACTTTGGGCATGGATAGCTAAATCACTGTCCTACACAGGAATTTACCATTATCTAGGAAGAAGGAAGTTTGTGATCTAAGAAGGAACCAGAGTAGATTCTTAGAACTATAGATAGCTGAGTTACACCCATACACAAGTATTTATAATGGCCTAGGGGGAAGGTGGACTATACAATATACTAGAATAGGAACTATAACAAGGGTAAGAAGCCCTTGACCTTGGCTTCTAAGATTAAGTGGACCTTAGGTGGAGCTGTTTTTGATCCCAGTTGTTAACAATGAATTTTATCCCAGTTGATTCCTGCCAGTCCTTCCTTGTTTGCATTCCTCTGTTTTGTGTAAGAATCCAGTAACCTCTTTGTACCTTGCTGGTGTGTCACCCAACTTCCCTATTTTCTTCTGTATAAAAAGTTTGATGCTCGATTTGACAAATTACATTCAGATTCTACACAATCTGGTGTGTAGCTTCTGTTTTTCATTTGCCGACTCCTTGTTTATCTGCAACCAGAGACCCATTCCATGCAGATAGGAGACCCAAAAAACGGGATAATTTGCGGCACTCTAACCCTCTAATCTTTGCCTACTCAGCAATGTTTTCAAAAGGAGCCAAGTCAAGTGTTATGCTAAAGATTTTGAACTGAGACACTTAAGACTGTTATTCAACTCTATATTTACCTCCTCTCCATTTCTGTTGTTTCTTTAGGAAAGAGCACTTTTCTCACTTTCAGGCCTCCACCAAGCATGCCATAGGTGTAAATCCAGTCTGAGAGGCACAGTCTTATCTCTGTACACTGTCTTGAGGCCAAAGATAGGGACTGACCCTAGGGTCAGTCGATACCACACATGAAGCTGGATGGATTTGGCATGTCTCCAAACTATGACTTGTTCTGTCGCTCCAATTTGAGCTTACAGCTGTAGCTTCTGGTATAATGGAGGTACTTGGGGCAGGAACACCATGGCTGCACGTCTTTGCACAACATAACTGTCAAATCCACTGGTTTGGGGTACTGTCCCAACAAGCCTTCCTGAGTGGGTCCATCCCAACTATGCAGCCTAGGCTTCCCTACAGTGGGACTGGGTGTAGACAGGGCAGCCAGCAGCGTTTCTGGTTGTGGTGATTACTTTGCCAGAGTGTCTACAAAAGAGATATGGAAGCTCCTGGCCTTGTGATCTAAACCATGCCCCTGCCATCCCAGATGCTGTAGGCACAAATGGTTAACTACAGCAGGATCCTCTGGCTTGATCTTTTGTGGAGGGCCTGGTTGATTTCTCAGGATAGATTTAGCTGAAGAATGCCAGGTGCACAGACTGCTGCTGCTCTGCTGCTCCCCCTTGCTGACATTTCTGGAGAAACTAAGAGAGTCCCTTACCAACTAGGCTGGCACAGACGTGCTGTGCAATGGCCTAATGTTTGTATGGGTGTTACTCTTAAGCAAGACCTATCTGTGTGGGGAGAGTTAGCTATAGTGGGGAACTCAACATAGTTCTCCAAGTTTACACTTAGCTGATAGAGTCATGCATGCATCCTATGTGTCTCTGAGCAGCCTGCCTGATATTTATGTATGTAAAGACCCTGCTGTTTGTCTAGAGAAGGTGCCAATCCAGCCCACTGGATTCTTGAGCTACGTGTCCTACACATTACACTTTGCATCAATAAATAATATGTCCTTCTGCCGAGTAAAAAAAAAAAAATTAAGTAGTTCTCTTCACCAACTCTACCTTATTCTCCAACACATCATGGTACAAGGCTTTGTTCACTAAAAGAAAAGCAAAACAGTAAGCATGAAGCTTTACTCAATGGAATAAAACCTAAAGTTGCGTATACTAAAGTCCTTGTCTCTAGGCTAATCATCATATGTGGAACCTCTAGAATAGTAAGGTGCTGAGACTGGGTCCTATCTAAGCGATCTTTCTAGCTAGCATTTCCTTTGGTTGGTTATGATAATAAAAACATGCATCAGTCATAGAAATTTTAAGACAATACAAATGAACAAACTTAAATGATATTCCTTAATAATTATATACTTACACAACATAGTAAGATTTTGAATATATTTATTAAATTCATACAGAGACAATAAAACATTAATATTATTAGGAACCAAAGTTTGAAGACAAAGTGACACCAATAAACAAACAATAAAATAAACCTTGCATTACCAAACATAATTCAACATGTGTTTTTTGGATTTTAAAAATATAGCTGTTAAATATTTGTGTCTTCTAAAAATAGGCAACTCCATTATAAGTATTTCTAGTGCTCACATTATGAAAGCAAAGTCACTAAAAAGGGTTAAATCATCCTTAAAACACTGCTATTTCTAAGTCTCTATCACCAAAATCCTTCCCTGGGCACAGTTTTAAACTAGAGAGGAAGAAAATAGGGTCCCTCTATGGCTCTCTGAGACAGATGAGTGAACATTCCAACAACAGCCATCAGAAAGGTGGGTGTATGAGTAAATTAATACATGCTATGATTAGAACCATATGAAATCCTTGAAGATCCGTAATTCCAGTAAAGAAAAATACTAGATAGAAATATGAAGTCAACATTCAAGCAAATCCTTGAAATCAAAAGCATCTAGTACAAGCTCGCTCTCTCTCTCTCTCTCTCTCTCTCTCTCTCTCTCTCTCTCTCTCTCTCTCTCTTTCTCTCTCTCTTTTATTTTTTATTTATTTATTTTTTGGTTTTCCAAGTTAGGGTTTCTCTGTGTATCCCTGGCTGTCCTGGAACTCACTCTGTACACCAGGCTGGCCTCAAACTCAGAAATACACTTGCCTATGCCTCCCAAGTGCTGGGATCAAAGGTGTGGGGCACCACTGCTCAGCATGAACTGGCTCTCTCCTTCAGTCTAACAACTATACAGGAAATAAAGACAGAGAAAGATATGTAGGAAAGAGGGTGCAATGTCCAAATACAGAAACACTATAGTGATTTAATCATTTAAATGGAAAAGGAAAAAGAGAAAAAGGGAGAAGACAGACAGATCATATATGTGATAATTAAAATTCATGTAAGTGTGGAGAATTCTTCAGATTATGATAAAAAACACAACATGGGGACTTAACTGATAATGAATGAATATGTTTAAATAATATTTTAGTATACTAAGGAACCATTGCTCATTTAAAATGTGTAGAGACACTGTTAAAGTTGACTCTTAGTATTATTTCTCTAGTAAAGCACTTGAGATTCTGCTTTGGAGGAATCCAATTTAATAAAATACTTAAGTAATCTTCTGAAAGATGCACAGTCCTAATGGAATGCTAAAATTGGAATAATCACAGTTGCACTCACCCCGGTGAGTCACCCCATTGCTGATGATGAAAAGGATGGTAATAATATGTAGCCCAATACAGCATGTCTAGTACTAGGAGTCTCATTCTTAGTAAAGGAGTTTAGAGATGGGTGAAATGAGAAATACTGGCTTGTGTAGGGTCTTTAGCATTTACATGATATCAATGAAAAACTTGCCTTGGCAGTTTTGAAGTAATGCAAAAAGCTAAGATAATGTAATTATCAATTCAAGTAGCACTGTGAAAACTGTCCTACATAGGAGCATTTATAGAGATTATCTGCTGTGAAGAAATTCAGGTCCAGACATTTATGACAAGTATAAGAAAATTACCATGGGAAAAAAAACCACAAAATTGGCAGATCTTCCAATGATAACTCAATAGGGGAGAAATAAAAAAAAAAATAGAAACTTGAAATGAGACTACTTAGCCTAACTTTAGGGGCACTGAAGAAATATTTTCATGAGAGAAGACTTATGTAGCTGATAGTTTATTTTTTTTATTTAATTAAATTAAAATTATATCATTCTCCCCTGTCCCCTCTTCTACCATCTATTCCATACCCCCCACACACACACTCCCTTCTAAATTCTTGAGTTTTCATTCATTATTATTGTGTGTATAAACGTGTATGCATGTTGCCCTAGCCCTCAGTCACTCAAGATGATCCTTGGGAGGTAGAAGGTTAGAAGGCACAGAGTCAAGGAGTCAGATGAGAAGCAGAAGCAGATTCCTTTATTTCCATATTGAGGTGTGTCTTTATACCCTCCATCCATACCCCATTGGTCCATGACATCTCACTCCTTGTCATCATCCAATATGCTGGCCAGGTCATGTGCTCTGTCCTTGCTTGTCTCTATGTGCCAAGTAGCTTTTAAGGTTTAAAATGCAGATGCAGCTGTTGTGCATGCATGGGCCATTATGAGCCTTGAGTCAGGGTATCCTGAGTCATTCCTCCTATATTAAATATAGTCTTAAAAACTGCTGATTTGCTTAGCCTCCTTTCGTGTGTGTGTGTGTGTGTGTGTGTGTGTGTGTGTGTGTCTGTGTGTGTGTGTGTGTGTGTGTGTGTATTAGGGCTGACCAGTTAGTACTGGATAAACAATTAACCATTTAGAGGGCACATCCCTAAAGAAAACTAATTCTCTTTCCATCAGCTGTTTTTAATTGCTTAAATTTCTTCATCCGGGGGTATGACTTTGTGCAAATTTACCTATCCATATTGGCATACTAACTGCTGTTGTCATTTTTCAGGTCTTGTTTAAAATGCCATATCACTTCAATTTTATGAGTATAGTTTTCCTTTCATATCTACAGAAGATACAATCTTTCACTAGACTCTTTTGTTCTCTGGCTAATCTTCTCTAGCCTTAGGGATGTGGATTGTGTTGCAGCTGTATATAATGGAGTTGAGCGTCCCATTATGGTCAGTTGTTCTATGAATTTTGACTAGGTGCATATTTTTGCACTGGTTTCCTTCTTCTGCAAAAAGAAACCTCTATGATGAGTAGTGAGGGCTGAATTTATTTGTAAGTATAAGGGTAATTTTTGGAATACAGTTAGGATTTATACAAGTTCAATAGGGGATAGTATTAGATTGTCTTCTAGGATCTATGATGTCATTAGGCATGATAGTTCACTAGATTTGCATAGGTTTCACAAAAGATGTTGCTTCATATAATAATGCTCATAATGGATCTGCTTTAATTTTGCTATAAGTCCTTATGCTGGAATTTTGGCAAAGACTCATCTTGTACAAGAAAATAGGGCAGTTATACTTAAATAAAATACCCTTTTTTTCTTATAAAAAAATAACAAAAAAAAACCCTGTGGGTTTTAACAATATAAACTGTGAAAAATTAAAATACCTATATAGACATAGTTTTTTTAAAAAAGATGGACTTCAGTTCTGGGACATGGAATAAAAATGACTGGTTGGAGGACAGTCTGTTTCAGTAACTCCTATTCATATAAGGTGACTACTGCACATTGTACTTATACAACTTCCTGTTGGCAGGATGCCTTAAAACTTTGTAAGGAGAATGTCTGAAAGTAAATGAAGTAAGATATCAAATTTGTTTTCACAGAGCTTTCAGGCTGAGGTTGCTAGACTCAGCCTGTCAGCTGAGCATGACAGAAATTATTGGAAGCCATGAAGTTCACCAGCTCCATATGTCCTTAATAGGTCCAAGATGAATACTGGTTATTTACCTAAAGCACAAAGGAAACCGCCAAAAGTTACAGGCCATTGGAGAATGGACATTCTGCTCATCTTCCTTTGAAGGCAAGGTTTGAAGAAAAAATAAGATCCCTTGAGCCTGGCTTCCTGGTATCTGTGGGATGAAAAACTGATATTACCAGATGCTAGGTGTGCAAAACAAACCAAAACAACCTGTCTGTAAATAGCTAAACAGAAACACACTTAGAAATATGAGTCCTTGGAGCATGTGTACACATGAAAATAGACCAAAGCATTCTTAAGGATGAAAAACAAAATAGCAGAAAACAGTGCTTGGTTTGTACAATCATGAAACACCAAGTTGAAAGCTGCTATTAACCTTTCTTATGTAATCTCTTACCTTTTGTCATTTTGCTCTCTTCCTGAAATTTGTGTCTTTGTTCATCCATCTTTCTACATAATTAGCATAAATTTTAGTACAAAATATTGTAAGATAATCCTATACGTATAGCCCTTCTATATAGTTAATTCTGAATAGACATTTTGTAAAAAGAAACTATTTAATATCTTGATGAAATTAAGTGATCCCAGAGATGCCTAGGATTTTTTGTCTTCATAATTATGCAATAATTTAAAGACTAGTTTTAAATATTGCATCAAAATGTGTTGAAATACAATTTAATCCCTTCTACATTGTCATGCAGAAGACAGAACCTCAGAGCAATTTCTAAACAAAGGTGCCTCTTTTGAAACTGAATTTGGGGATTTTATACAATGGTATAAGAAGTATACAAGAAAAGTTGGGAGGAAAAAAGCTGTGTTCTACACTTTCCTGGAAGTATCTCCTAAGATCTCTGCTAGAATTTGAAGCCTGAGATCAAATGTCTAGTTTTATGTCTCACTGGGTTTATAGAGTCCTTTTCTTTCTCATTGATAGAAAAAAGAAAAATGTTAGAAACAAATATTATTCCAGTATATCTGTAAAATATACTAGAGAAAAGACACTGACTCCTCCTCACACCGTTATCAGATAATACCAGGTGGCTGAAAATTTGGAGTTATCTGTCCCCCTGATAAACCACTAAACCCTAGTAATTAGAACTTTTTGATGCTCAAAAATATCATCCACCATGAACAAATAAGCTTCATACACAAGATGCAGGGATGGCTCAATATATGAAAATCAGTCACTGTAATCTACAGTGTAAACCAAGTGAAAGAAAAATTCCACAGGATCATCTTATTAGATGTTGAAAAAGTTTTTGAAAAAAAAAATCCAACATCTACTCATGATAAATTTTTTGGAAAGAATAGGGATAAAAGGGACATACATAAGCATAATAAAGATAATTTACAGCAAGCTTATAGCCAACATCAAATTAAGTAAAGAAAAACATAAAGCAATTCTTCTAAAACGAATAAAAAGACAAAGATCCAGTCTCCCCATATATATTCAACATAGCAATAGAAGTATAGTAATTGAAGCAATAAGACAACTAAACGAAGATCTAGGAGATAGAAATTGGAAAGAAAGAAGTCAAACTATTGTTATTTGCAGATGATATGATAGTTTCATTAAGCAACCCTGGAATTTTGCCAGGAAACTCTTAGAGGTGACAAACAGCTTTAGTGAAATGACTGACTACAAGATTAAGTCAAAGAAATCAGTAGCTTTCCTATATAAAAATGACAAAATATGAGAAAGAAATCAGGGAAACAACACCCTTCGTAATAGCCACAAATAACATAAAATGTCCTGGGATAACTCTAACTAAGTGAAAATCTCTTACTACAAAATGTTCAAGTCTCTGAGGAAAGAAATTGAAGACATCAGAAAATGTTCATGAATCAACATGATCAACATATGATATTAATGGCTATCTTACTCAGAGTAATCTACAGATTTAGTTCAATCAGCATCAATTCCAACAACATTTTTACAGACCTTGAAAGGACAATAATCAATATCATAAAAATATTCTATAATAAAAATACTTTCAGAGGCATCACCATCCCCAATTTCAAGTTATACTACAGAGTCTTAGTAATAAAACTCTCATGCTATTAGCATAAAAGAAGACAGGTTGATCAATTGAGTCAAATTGAAGACCCCGACACAAATCAACACACCCATAGATACTGAGCTTTTCTTTTTTAAAGATGCCAGAAACACACAATTGATAAAAGAAAACATCTTAAAGAAATGCTGTTATCTATCTGAATCAAAATGTGGAAGAATACGAAAAGATCCATATCTATCACTTTGCACAAAATTCAAGTCCAAGGGGATCAAAGACCTCAACATGAGATCAGATATACTGATCATGACAGAAGAGATCATGGGGGATTCCTTGAATGTATTTTCATAGAAAATAACTGCCTGAGCAGAACACTGGCAGCTCAACCACAGGAATGGGAGTGGTGGGTTGGGAAGCAGGGGGAAAGGGGAAGGGATAGGGGATTTTTGGAAGGGAAACTAGGAAAGGTGATAACATTTGAAATGCAAATAAAGAAAATATATAATAAAAAGGTTAAAATGTTTTATCTCTTCAATTTCTCTGTGCTCTGTTGTCAATAAATCTTTTAATACAAAAAAAAAATACAAAAAAAAAAAGAATGCCAGTCAATAAATGAGACATCATGAAGCTGAAAAGCTTCTATAAGACAAAGGATACTGTCAGCAGGACAAAATAGGGGATTCCCCTTCACACAGGACTAATCCTCCTCACATGACAAAAAATTGCACCTCTATCTATCTTAATCCAAATTTACCACTTACTTGATTCTACCATTATTTTATTAATAGCAATTACATCTATCTTTTTAGGAGCATGAGGAGGTCTTAACCAAACACAAACACGAAAAATTATAGCCTACTCATCAATCGCCCACATAGGATGAATATTGGCAATCCTACCATACAACCCATCAAATGAAAGAAAAAGAAAAGATTGGGGCAAAGAAAAGATTTGCCCCAATTTCATATCTGATAGAGGGGTAATATCTAGAATATATACAGAATTTAAGAAACTAGACATTGGCAATCCAATTAAAACAGGGTACAGATCTAAACAAAGAATTCACAGCAGAGAAAACTCAAATAATTGATAAATACTTAAAATTTAAACAACCTTCGCCATTATGGAATCTCAAATCAAAATGACTGAGATTCCATCTTACAGCACTCCTAAGCTAGGCTCAAAAACAGACAGCTCTTGCTGCTGAGGATATGGAGCAGAGAGAACCTTCTCTACTGCTGGTGCAAGTGAAAACTTGCACAGCTACTTTGGAAAATAAAATATGGCAGTTATGAGGAATTGGGAGTCAATCTGCCTAAAGACCTGGTTATACCACTCCTGGTCATATACCCAAAAGATGTTGCATCCTACTACAAGGACATTTGCTCAGTTATCCTCATAGCTGCTTTCTTAATGATAGCCAGGAACTTGAAACAAATTATAAATATAGTCATTCTAAGTGAGCCAACCCATATCCAGACACACAAGCTTGATATGTACTCAGCTGTAAGTAGACATTAGCTGTGGAACAAAGGATAAACATGTTTCGACCTATAAAACCAGAGAGGCTAAGTAACAAAAAGAGCTCAAGGAAGTACATAAGACTCCACCATCGAGGGGAAATAGAACAGATTTTACAGGTGGACTCGGGGCAGATTACAATAGGAACAGAGGGGTTAGGAGAGGTGGAGAGAGATTTGAGAGAGACAACTGAGACCAGTGGGCATTTGGCCTGTGATTCAGAAACCTAGCACTAAGGAAACTTCTTGGAATCAATAAAAGTTACCCTAGCTAACACTCCTATTAATAGGAAATAAGGAGCCTGAAGTAGCCTCATCTATAACCAGGCAAGGATCCAAGCAATGGGATTGAGACATCAACTGAACCACAAAATCTTCAAACTTCAAAATATCCTGCCTTCCAGTTGTGCCAGTGAACAGTTTTGTGGTACAGAACTTGTGGGGTTAGCCAAGCAATCACTGTTCCTACTTGAGACCCAGGCTAAAAGATTGAGCCCACGCCTGACACTGTGTTGATAACCAGCCACTATAGACTGGTTAGCCCTCAGACCCAGATAAGATCCAAATACAACGAGAAAAAAAGTCAATGACATTATTCCTAATAGCATTCTGAAATTATTCTTAATGGCATTCTGCCATACTCATAGATCAGTGCCTAGTTCAATTGTCATCAGAGAGATATCATCCAGCAACCAATGGAAGCAGATGCAAAGACCCATTGGCAAACACTAGGCAAATCCAATGGAATACCACAGAAGAATATAAGGAAATATTCTATGACTCAGAGGGATGGAGGATGACATTATGAATCATTAACTAAGAAGAGCTCAAAGAGTCTCACAGAGACTAAAGCTAAAATCACACCCTGAATGGGTGTGAACTAGGTACACTGCATATATTTGGTGTTTTATGGGTATAAATAATGGGAGTGAGGTACCTATGACTTTTTTGCCTGGGCCTGGAGTCCTTTTATACCTAGTGGTCACTTCATCCATCCTTGATATGAGGATTTGTGCCTAGACATATTGAAATTTCTTATGCCATGTTGAACTGATATCCTTGAGAGGACTGCTTTTCTTTTGGGAGGGCTGTGTAGGATGGGGGTAGAATGGATCTGAAGGGGAGAAGGGTACTGGGAGGAGTGAAGTTAGAGGAAATTGCTGTTGGCATTAATATATCCAAAAAATAAAAATTCAAATTACAAAAAGAATGTCATGTTTGTTGTGTTTTGTTTATATGCACATATTTCATTGTCTTAATCAATTAAACAATAAAATCCTAATAAATTTACATGAATTTTCAGCACAGAGTAGACAGACAATATTTATTGTATGCTTATATGTATGTGCTGAATGGATAAGAAAGGTCATGATTACCTACAATGATCCATAAGTTTCCACATGGGAATCTATTTTTGTATTCAACCTTAATAGCACTCTACTTCCTTTTCCAGTTCAGTACAACTTGATTAAAAATGGGATGTATTAACAAGTACTCATTTCCACTACCTTCTCAAAAGACAAGATGCTGCCGGGAGGTGGTGGTACAGACCTTTAATCCCAGTACTCAGGAGGCAGAGGCAGGAGGATTTCTGAGTTCAGGGACAGCTTGGTCTAGAAAGTGAGTTCCAGGACAGCCATGGCTACACAGAGAAACCCTGTCTCAGAAAAAAAAAAAAAAGAAAACAAAACAAAAAATGTTTAAAAAGACAAGATGCCAACATAAAATGTGCATTCAATGTGAATTCACAGAATCATCTAAACACATAATGAGGTAGCCATAGATTCAGAAAATTTATTTGGCATTGATACAGGAGTAGACATTTTATTTTATAACTATATAACATATAATTACAAATTTAGATATTGTTTATACATATTGGTAGCTCTTGATTAAAATATAAAACAGTAATTAGAGACTTGTTGATAGTTTGAAAGAAAAAAATAGAAGTTGTTGGTTTTGTATGAACCACTATTGCAAATATATTGCCTATACCATATTCCACCATAATTTAATGGTAGGTATTCAATTTCTAAGGTAGAAGATGACAGATGTTCACCATTCCATTCTGCCTATTAGAACTAAAAATAGCCTTCAGTTAATTAAATCAGACATTTAAATTAGTTTGCATAGAAAATATCCAAAATTAATCATTTGTGAGTGTCTCTATTACAAACATGTGGAAATTCTACTAGAGAGTAAGTGAAGAAAACAAGTATTCATAGGTGATAAAATCTGTGAAAGAGGAGTATAAGTTTTCTAAAGCCAGAACTTCATTTCCATGCAAGAAGAAGCATGTACCTGTTTGATTTGCTGTGCTTAATTCATGATTAGACTGGAGGCTCTGGTTCTACCTGTGCACTCCTGGTTAATGTTGGGTCACATATGAATAAAATTTGGTATTGTGATCAGTTATCCCAAACAGTAAAGAAGTGTTTTAACCTCTCCACTACTTTTAGAAGAATTTGAGCAAATCCAAGGAAATAGCCAAAAAGCAAGTAATACCAGCAATTAATTAAAAAATGTTTAAATGAGCCAAGCATAGTGGTGAGTCCTGGTAACTCTACCATTAGAAGCAAGTAGAAACCTAAATTGGAAGGGGGCCTGAGCTTTATAGAGACTTGTTGATAGTTTCTTTATATGTATTTACCATCTATCTCACATTGATCCCTTGTTTGTGTTCTCTCTCTCTCTCTCTCTCTCTCTCTCTCTCTCTCTCTCTCTATCTCTATCTCTGTCAGCTTAGATATGAAAATATACTTCAAAGAGTTGGGGAAAGTACAATTATATTTGAACTGTGTGGTGAACTGAATGAGCATGCCTCTGTAGGGTTATATATTAGAATTTGTACTCTTCGGTTGGTGGGACTCTTTAGGAAGAGTTTTAGGTGTTGTCTTGTTGGAGGAGGTATGTAACTAGAGGTGAGCTTTGAGATTTCAGAAAGCCCACACCATCATCAATTAGCTTACTTTGCTTAATGCTTGTAGATAGATATATGCACTCTCAGCTACTACTCTACTACCGTACTTGCTTGCCTGCTACCATGCTCCCCTCCATGATGGTGATGGGCTCTAACCCACTGAACTGTAAACCACAATAAACTTTTAACTATAGAAGATGCTTTGTCACAGTATCTTATCATAACAATGGATAGAGTTTCTATTAAAATATTAGTATTTTCAAAATTTAGTGTTTGGGGATTTCAATTAAAATACAATTATATGATTTACCTCCGTGCTACTCTCTTCACACAGTCACCATATTATGCTTACTACTTCTCAAATTTATGGCCTCCTTGCTTGTCTTAATTTTCAATATGATATTTATCATTAATATATAATATATAAATGTACAGAGAGACAGACAGACAGACAGACAGACAGACATAGAGAGAGAATCTAATGAGTCCATTTAATGTTACAAATATGCCAATGACTTCATGGATGGATACTTGGGATTTATTTTTCTTTCTTTTTTCTTTTTCTTTCTTTTTTCTTTTTTTTCTTTTCTTTTCTTTTAACTAGGCATTTTCTTCATTTACATTTCCATTGCTACCCTAAAAGTCCCCCATACCTTCCCCCCACTCCCCTGCCCACCCACTCCAACTTCTTAGCCCTGGCCTTCCCCTGTACTGAGGCAGATAAAGTTTGCAAGACCAATGGGCTTCTCTTTCTACTGATGGCCGACTAGGCCATCTTCTGATACTTATGCAGCTAGAGACACGAGCTCCGGGGGGTACTGGTTAGTTCATATTGTTGTTCCACCTATAGGGTTGCAGATCCCTTTTGCTCCTTGGGTACTTTCTCTAGCTCCTCCATTGGGGGCCATGTGCTCTATCCAATAGCTGACTGTGAGCATCCACTCATGTGTTTTCTAGGCCCCAGCATAGCCTCACAAGAGACAGCTATATATGGGTCCTTTCGGCAAAATCTTGCTAGTGTGTGCAATGGTGTCAGCGTTTGGAGACTGATTATGGGATGGATCCCTGGGTAAGGCAGTCTCTAGATGGTCCATCCTTTCATCTCAGCTCCAAATTTTGTCTCTGTAACTCCTTCCATGGGTGTTTTGTTCCCAATTCTAAGAAGGGCCAAAGTGTCCACACTTTGGTCTTCATTCTTCTTGAGTTTCATGTGTTTTGCAAATTGTATCTTATATCTTGGGTATTCTAAGTCTCTGGGCTAATATCCACTTATCAGTGAGTACATATTGTGTGAGTTCTTTTGTGATTGGGTTACCTCACTCAGGATGATGCCCTCCAGGTCCATCCACTTGCCTAGGAATTTCATAAATTCATTCTTTTTAATAGCTGAGTAGTACTCCATTGGGTAAATGTACCACATATTCTGGGATACTTGGGATTTTATAACTAATTCAGGATCTCATTTATGGGGAATCAAAATTTCTCTGCCAAAGCAGTTGTTAATTTTCCGTAGATCTTTGTCCAAGAATAGAACCTCATAAGATTTCCTCCATCTGTGGTAGCATTTCTACTAGTATTTTCATTGTTTTGATCTTTGGGCAGGCACCCATGGAGGTATCATGGGTGTAGCTTCTTTGTCATTTGTAGGGGACCACATCTCACAGCTCTTACAATCTTCCTACCCTATCTTCTGCAATGTTTCTTGAGCCTCAGGTGAGGAGTTGTATTTGAGATGTATCCACTGGTTCTAGGCACCCACAATGTTTTCTTTTCTTTTTGACCTGTTGTGGTGTTTTGTGATAGACTCCATCTACCGCAAAGAGAAGTCTCTTTCATGAAGGATGAAAGGCACACTTATTCAGAGGAATGAGGAGAATTATTTAGGATACTAGCACTGCATTCTTAAACATCTATATACCAAACTCCAGTGTACCCATTTTTTTTCTAAATGGGAAATACTGGAAATAAAGACATAGATTTGCACCAACCCAATATTAGAAAATGACACCATTTTTCCAGCAGACGTATCATCTTTAAAAAACAAACAGATATCAGAAAAATGACATCATACATCAAATAAATACATAAATTACATGTTTAGTTCACACATACACAATAAGCATGGAGATTATGAAACAATTAATGTGTCAAAGATAAAATACTAAAATAAGAAATACACCTAGTACTAAATGAAATTATAACAACAAACATCTCTGATATTTTCACAAATATTTTTTATCAGCATTTTCAAAAAATGTCAGACACACATAGGTAATTTTAGTAGACTTGTAGAGAGATGACTTTACATTAATATAGATATATATCATAAAACACGAAAATAAACTGGGAGTTATCAATGACTGGGACTGAGAGAGAGAGACAGAGACAGAGACACAGAGACAGAGACAGACAGAGAGAGAGAGCACAAACAAGGGATCAATGTGAGATAGATGATAAATACATGTAAAGAAAGAATCCCCAAATAAACAATGTATGGCATAGAACTTGAAATCTCTAACAGATGTAGAAGGCAAGATACAGAATTGAATTCCTTTGGGGAACAAAGCAAAAAATGAAAAGTTTTACAAATCATTAAGCAAATGCCAGCATCACTGTGTTAATTCTATTTTAAACAACGAAACACAACTTTACACTACCATGTGACTGTTCCAGGTGTAACTAATTATATCACAAAACCAGGAGAATTAAAGTGTTTATTTTCTACAGTAAATAGTCTTTGAATTTATTACTCCATCATTAACTTCCTTATTGATATAGTAAACTATCTCTGGCTTCTTAAAGTGGGATAGGCTCAGTTTCCACATTTCTTGTTTGATAAATATAGTAGCAAGATTTATTGGGACAAAGCTCTGTGTTATTTTCTAAGAAAACTTTATAAAATATCTGAATCATGAGAGATTAGAAAAATTCTATCACTACATATGAAAATTCTGGTAATTAGTAATGGGGAAATTAGTTCTAATTTTGTAAAACAACAGCACTTAAAAATTCCAGGACATTTATATGATATTTTATTGTGTTTCCTTGGGCTGTGTAAAACTGAATAGTGTCTTTCATTTCCCTCTATAACTTATCATTCCAAAGTACTAATAATAAAGTCAACAAAATATTTTAAACCATATGAGAGATACTATAGCAAATCAAAATTGTTTTATCTTGATAATTTATTATTGAAATCTACCATGTTGTATGTCTTCAATTTCTTGAGACAACACATCCTATTACACAAAGGAAAGTAATACAAATTAAAATTCAAGACAGCTGAAAAACTCTACAGAACTCTGCAAAACTGTCATTATTTAAACAGTTTAGAGAAAACTGTAGAAAAAAAATAAAACATCCTAAAGCACATAAAAAAGAATTAAGCTGGTGCAGAGCTTCTCATCAGAATTCAGAGGCAGAAAGGCCACTAAACAAGTCAGATTAATACAGAGAAATGGGTTGTTTCCCCAGCATCATTTTCTAATCAGGTAATGTATCATATTATCCAATCATTCTTGACAGGAGAACTGCTTTATCCTACCTTGACTAAGAGGAACAGCATAAATTGTATCACCTGAAATTATAGCTTCTAAAATTGAATTATATTATTTTACATCAGCCATGTCAGGGCTTTTACAAATTGTTAATCTCCTGGTAAACATTTTCACATCTAAAACACAATTATTATTTATAAGCAAAGTGAATGTGTTAGGAAAATGTAACAGATAGTTATTATGCATAAAATTGCCTGCTGTCCCCCAGGACTAGAAAATGAGACATTGCATTGCTTAAGGGCATCCTAACAGGAATATTGATAAGCAAATAGAATAACTGAACATTTGGTAAATTGCTATTTCAATGAATTATATCCTTCTTCAATTCAGAAGGTAGTGCCCTTTAGGAAAGTATAGAAACTGGGAAAGGAAAATCAATGTATTCTCCACATAAACTTCAAAAGCATTGAGCTTTGACGCTGAGAGTTCACATGTAGAGATGAGAGAATACTGCTTGTTTTTTGTATAGAGAAAATTATAGTTACCAAGTGAGCATGGGCATTGCCAAACCCAGCCCTTCCTCTGTATTCTTTGTGATTAAATATAAGTCTGCAAACAATAAATGTCTCCTCAAAGCAATTTCTGGGACCTAGATATGTGCAGAAGCTTCGTGTAAACTTTCAAAAGTGAATGGACATACTGCAGCACAGAAGACAAGCACCCTTGTTTGGGGAAGAGAAAATAAATGTATTTAAAGCATCTCATTACTTGCTTAAGTGGAACATGATGGTACACTCCTATAATTTCAGCAAAGAGGAAGCTGAGGCAGGCAAATCTCAAATGCTAAAACTCGATTAAAAAATAAAATAAAACATTTCAAATTTTCTGAAGAATTGCCAGATTGTTTTCTAAAGTGTTTTTACCAGCTTAGTAATCACACCAGCAATGGAGACTGTTCCTCTTTCTCCTCATCTCCAGCATCTGCTGGCCCCTGAGGTTTTGATCTTAGCCATCCTGGTGTGAGGTGGAATCTCATGGTCGATTTGATTTGCATTTTTCTAATGACTTAGTATGTTGAACATTTCTTCAGGTGCTTCTCTGCCATTCAAGATTCCTCAGTTGAGAATTCTTTGATTATCTCTGTACCCCATTTTTCAATAGAGTGATTTTGTTCTCTGGAGACTAACTTATTGGTTCTTTGTATATTTTGGAAATTAGCCCTCTATCAGATTTTGAGTTGGTAAAGATCTTTACCCAATTTGTAGGTTGCCATTTTTTTTTCCGATTGACAATGTCCTTTGCCTTACAGAGCTTTTCAATTTTATGAGATCCCATTTGTCAATTGTTGATCTTAGAGCCTGAGCCATTGGTACAGATGCAGATACTTACAAACAACCATCAGACTGAGCCCAGAAACCTCAATGGAAGACAAGGGAAGGACTGAAGGAGCTGCAGGGGATTGCAACCCTATAGGAAGAACAACAATATCAACCAACCAGACCACCCAGAGCTCCAAGGGACTAAACCACCAACTAAAGAGTACACATGGAAGGGTCAATGGCTCCATGTACATATATAGCAGAGGATTAACTTATCTGTCATGAATGGAAGGGGAGGCCCTTGGTATTGTGGATGCTTTTTGCCCCAATGTAGGGGGATGCTAGAGCAGTAAGGCATGAGTGGTTAGGTGGGTGGGGGAGAACCCTCTTAGAGGCACAAGGGAGGGGGGATGGGCTGGCAGGTTGTGGAGGGGAGACCTAGAAGGAAGACAGCTTTTGAAATGTAAGTAAATAAAATGACCAATAAAAAATAAAAAATAATAAAAAAAGCAAAAATAAAGATAGATAGAAAATGTAAAAGTAAGCAAATGTTACAGAACTCATGAATTGAATGTGCACTGTTCTTCTTTCCCCATTATACATACATGCTTCTAAATAGCTACTTATTTAGAAAACGGTTTATTTTATAGCTTATGAATTTCAAGTTAACTTTAAAGGTTTCTCATTACCTACATTATCTTAACTGAAAAATCTTAACTATTCCAGTCATTCCTTTAGTTTTATGTTATCACTCTAGATGAACAAATCATTTTAAATATAGAAAATAACCAATAGATATATTTAGAACGGACTAAAATAAAGCCAAATACTTTCCCTCAGCATATAAAAGTTAGAACATTAATATAGTCTCTAAGATACAACAAAAAGATAGTGTCCTTTCTTTGTCAACCACACAAGTCAAACCTAATTTCAAAAATGAGAATTGTTACTTTTGAATACTTTGCAAGAGTGCCTTCCCTATCACTCTCTTACTTCCTGTCCCTAGCATGCAATGTTTTACTTGAACGGCTATTGCAGTGTAATGTCCTTCCTTTTCATCCCATCATATCTTGTGATCCAAACAATAGTCCACTCTGCTCACCCACGGTAGATGAGCTGCCAACCCAGCTCTTTCACAGCCCTGATTTTCCATTTGCATTTTTATCATCTGCTTCCTTCCTTCCAGCTTCTATGAAGTCTGTGTAATTTGGGTGATGAGTGGCTACTCTGTTAACTCCAGCCTCCTGTCATAATGCAGTTATGGGACACAGAGCAAGAACAGAAGAATCACTGCTTTTGAAATCATGGTTGATAGGTTTCTGGCTGGTCTTATAATCAAAGGAATTTGGCAGAGTGTTCAGAGGCAGTGAGCCAAATTGTGACAACTAAAAAAAGTGGTCTTTGCCAAAGTTGGGGGCTTTGTACCACATGGCAATCCCCTGTCTTGGCTAAAGTACAGTAAATGTGCATTATTTATCCTTTCTTTCCCAAGTCAAATTGTTAGGTCTGCCATATAGCTGGCACTTTCATATTTTCTAATATTGAAGTTCATTTGAAAATTGAAATGTCATTACATGATAATAAAATACCTTTCTTTGAGATCCAAACATTTTTATTTTTCCCTTTCTTGAATTTTCCCAATTTGAAGAAACTCATGCTTTATCCACTTCTGGAATTGCCTCAAGTATTTTTTTTTTTAAGATTAGTTTTTGTCACCAAATAGAACAGGGCTTCAACTAATATTTCATTTCTGGGTATAAAATATAAAAATATGAAATATAGAATTCAATTTGAAAAGTTCTCAAGATAAGCATTGTGTTGTAAACATATTATTTCTTCAAGGATATTCTATAACCTGGGGATAGTAAAACTATTTTATTTTCCATTTGTTTAGAAAGGGCCAGAAGGCTCTTTATGTACTACTAGGTTTATTAATAAAAGTGAAAAAGCAATAAACTCACCTGTATGGTGATCAGTGAAGCTAGAGATAATGGAAGACCCCATTATATACCAACACATTTTATGGATGGCCTGGTTTTCTCTGATAGTTTTAATAATAACTGCATCTGATAAATTTCTAGGTTGTTTGACTTTTAATTTTTTTCTTTGGACATTATTTTGAGCTATGTAGGAATATCTATATTTTTTTGTACTATGAACATTATCAAACACATAAAATCCCTTATAAATTAATAAAACTCTTGTACATCATGGCTATACACAATAATGCTAATCTAAGGATATCAATTTGCTGACGATGCTAATGTACATATATTTTCATCCACATTATGGTCGCCATTACAATCCTTCTGCCAAAGTAAGTTATTCATTTTAATGGAATAGGAGAAAGATGAATTAGCTGTTTTCAGCACTTATATTGTGGCAGTGGTACAAAAGGGAAGCAGTTGGAGAGAAAGAGATTCTGAATATCATTTAAATGATACATTCTACAGTTAGACTTACAACAGATGATTGACCATCAAGAAAATTTTTGTTTAAACAACCTGTCACTAAGACCCAGTATATTTTCCCCTACATAAATAGAGCTCTATTGTGCTTTAAAAACAAAACTCTGTCGGTGGTTGCCATTTAATAAGAAAATAATAACTATTTTCATTTTAAAATTAAAGATTAATGTAAGATTCTACACTTTGTCTACTTTTAAGGTAAAGATACTCAACTAAGAGTCAAACAATGTGGTCTGATATAATTTTTAAAAACACAATAAAAACATGATAAATGTAAGGGAATATTGTCCAGAATACCTAGATTGTTCAAATTCTTGTTAACTTAGTGATTTTCTGCACAAAGAGCAAAGGAAATATAATGGCTAAATTTGACAGGCTACTAAGAGAAGTTGATTAAGTAAAATTGATGAGGTAAACTTAAGTCTTGAGATATTTATTTTTTTATAAAATTTAAACACATTTTGATAGAAGAAATGAGGTTTAGAGCTATGACAAATACATAGGAGCTAGAAGGGCAGAAACAAGCAGATGATAAGCAGGGTTATGTTGTAGCTGAATCCTTAATGCAGGTGGCAGTGAAATATAAAACAATACTGATTTAGGAAAATGTATAAAGCCCATTGTGACGATATTACTCTAAAACGCTTTAGGATAATTATTTTAGTGCTATAAAATGGAAAGTGAAGGCTGATAAGGTGCATGCAGTGCAGGTGTAAGGCCTTGAGCTTAAGTCCCCAGAATCGGCATAGAAGATGTCATGGTGTTCAGGGATTCTATAATTCAGCACAACCATAATGAGAAGGGACAAGAAAATCCTCCAAATTTACAGGCCAAATAATCTGGTATTTCAGAAGAAAGAAACTCTCTCTCAAATACAGTGAAAGGGGAATAGTGACACTTGAGGTAGTACTCTGACCTGGGCCCTGTCACACTTTTATATATCCATAGAAAGTATACACATACATTCATGCACACACACCCACAACACACACTGTATAGACACACACAGTTTACACACATACATGCACATGTTTACACACATGGACAGAAAACAAACAATAAGTAAAACTTATTACATTTGAAATTACATATTAAAATAAAATAAATGAAGCACTTTTAAAAAGGACTTGAACAAAACTGAAACACCTTTCTATACACAGGTCTGTTCCCAGAGAATTATGTACTGAATGGATCATTAAAATAAGACAAAACACCAGTGGAACATACCAAATTGCACAATTACTCTTAAAGCAAACAGGTGCCAGTTAAAAGTCCTTAATTTCTTTCTTTATTCCTTCCTTGACCAAGGTATCATTGAGAAGAGTTTTGTTCAGTTTCCTGAATGTTGCCTTTCTATTATTTATTTTGTTATTGAAGATCAGTCTTAATCCATGGTGATCTGATAGGATGCATGCAGAGTTCTATCAGACCTTCAAACAAGATCTAATCCCAGTTCTACACAAACTATTCCACAAAATAGAAGTAGAAGGTGCTCTACCAACTCATTCTATGAAGTCACAATTACTCTGATACCTAAACCACAATAAGACCCAACAAGATAGAGAACTTCAGACCAATTTCCCTCATGAATATCGATGCAAAATCCTCAATAAAATTCTCGCTAACCGAATCCAAGAACACATCAAAACAATCATCCATCATGACCAAGTAGGTTTCATCCCAGGGATGCAGGGATGGTTCAATATACAGAAATCCATTAAGGTAATCCACTATATAAACAAAATCAAAGACAAAACCACATGATCATCTCATTAGATGCAGAGAAAGCATTTGACAAAATCCAACACCCATTCATGATAAAAGTCTTGGAAAGATCAGGAATTCAAGGCCCATACCTAAACTTGATAAAAGCAATCTACAGCAAACCAGTAGCTAACATCAAAGTAAATGGTGAGAAGCTGGAAGCAATCCCACTAAAATCAGGGACTAGACAAGGCTGCCCACATTCTCCCTACCTATTCAACATTGTACTTGAAGTCCTAGCCAGAACAATTCGACAACAAAAGGAGAACAAGGGGATACAAACGTAAAAGGAAGAATATCACTTTTTGCAGATGATATAATAGTCTATATAAGTGACTCTAAAAATTCCAGCAGAGAATTCCTAAGCCTGATAAACAGCTTCAATGAAGTAGTTGGATATAAAATGAACTCAAACAAGTCAATGGCCTTTCTGTACACAAAGGATAAACAGGCTGAGAAAGAAATTAGGGAAACAACACCCTTCTCAATAGTCATAAATAATATAAAATACCTTGGCATGACTTTAACTAAGGACGTGAAAGATCTGTAGGATAAGAACTTCAAGTCTCTGAAGAAAGAAATTAAAGAAGATCTCAGAAGATGGAAAGATCTCCTATGTTCATGGATTTGCAGGATCAATATATAGTAAAAATGGCTATCTTGTCATAAACAATCTACAGATTCAATGCAATCCCTATCAAAATTCCAACTCAATTCTTCAACGAATTAGAAAGGGCAATCTGCAAATTCATCTGGAATAACAAAAAACCTAGGATAGCAAAAACTGTTCTCAAGGATAAAAGAACCTCTGGTGGAATCACCATGCCTGACCTAAATCTGTACTACAGAGCAATTGTGATAAAAAACAAAACAAAACAAAACAAAAACAAAAACAAACAAACAAACAAACAAAAAAACTGCATGGTACTGGTATAGCCACAGACAAGTAGACCAATGCAATGGAATTGAAGACCCAGAAATGACCCCACACACCTAAGGTCACTTGATCTTTCACAAGGGAGCAAAAACCATCCAGTGGAAGGAAGAAAGAGCATTTTCAACAATTGGTGTTGGCACAACTGGAGGTTATCATGTAGAAGAATGCCAATTGATCCATTCCTATCTCCTTGTACTAAGGTCAAATCTAAGTGGATTAAGGTACTCAACATAAAACCAGAGACATTGAAACTTATAGAGGAGAAAGTAAGGGAAAGCCTCGAAGATACGGGTACAGGGGGAAAATTCCTAAATAGAACAGCAATGGCTTGTGCTTTAAGATCAAGAATCTACAAATGGGACCCCATAAAATTGCAAAGCTTCTGAAAGGCAAAAGACGTCGTCAATAAGACAAAAAGGCCACCAACAGATAGGGGACTAATATCCAATATATATAAAGAACTCAAGGAGATGGACTCCAGAAAATCAAATAACCCCATTAAAATGGGGCTCAGGGCTAAACAAAGAATTCTCACCTGAGGAATACCGAATGGCTGAGAAGCACCTGAAAAAATAGTCAACATCCTTAATCATCAGAGAAGTGCAAATCAAAACAACCCTGAGATTCCATCTCACACCAGTCAGAATGGCTAAGATCAAAAATTCAGGTGACAGCAGATGCTGGCGAGGATGTGGAGAAAGAGGAACACTCCTTCATTGTTGGTGGGATTGCAAGCTTGTACAACCACTCTGGAAATCAGTCTGGCAGTTCCTTAGAAAATTGGACACAGTACTACTGGAGAATCCCGCAATATCTCTCCTGGGCATATATCCAGAAGATGTCCCAACCGGTAATAAGGACACATGCTCTACTATGTTCATAACAGCCTTATTTTTAATAGCCAGAAGCTGGAAAGAACCCAGATGCCCCTCAACAGAGGAATGGATACAGAAAATGCCAGGCGTGGTGGCACACGCCTTTAATCCCAGCACTCAGGAGGCAGAGGCAGGTGGATTTCTGAGTTCGAGGCCAGCCTGGTCTACAAAGTGAGTTCCAGGACAGCCAGGGCTATACAGAGAAACCCTGTCTCGAAAAAACAAAAAACAAAAAAAACAACAACAAAAAAAAAACAAAAAAAGAAAATGTGGTACATTTACACACTGGATTACTACTCAGCTATCAAAAAGAATGAAATTATGAAATTTCTAGGCAAATGGATGGACCTGGAGGGCATCATTGTGAGTGAGGTAACCCTATCACAAAAGAACTCACACAATATGTACTCACTGATAAGTGGATATTACCCCAGAAACTTAAAATACACAAGATATAAGATACAATTTGCTAAACATATCAAACTCAAGAAGAATGAAGACCAAAGTGTGGACACTTTGCCCCTTAGAATTGTGAACAAAACACCCATGGAAGGAGTTACAGAGACACAGTTTGGAGGTGAGACGAAAGGATGGACCATCTAGAGACTGCCATATCCAGTGTTCCATCTCATAATCAGCCTCCAAATGCTGACACCATTGCATACACTAGCAAGATTTTGCTGAAATGATCCAGATATAGCTGTCTCTTGTGAGGCTATTCTTGGGCCTAGAAAACACAGAAGTGGATGCCCACAGTCAGCTATTGGATGGATCACAGGGCCCACAATGGAGGAGCTAGAGAAAGTACCCAAGGAACTAAAGGGATCTGCAACCCTATAGGTGGAACAACAATATGAACTAACCAGTACCCCCCCAGAGCTCGTGTCTCTAGCTGCATATGTATCAGAAGATAACCTAGTAGACCATCATTGGAAAGAGAGGTCCATTGGTTGTGCAAACTTTATCTGCCTCAGTACAGGGGAACACCAGGGCCAAAAAGTGGGAGTGGGTGGATGGGGGAGTGGGTGGGGGAGCGGGTGGGGGACTTTTGGGATAGCATTGGAAATGTAAATGACATAAATACCTAAAAAAAAAAAAGTGATCATGCCTTTCAGTAAAATGAAAAATTCCTTATATTTAAAACTACACTTTTTCCTTTGATTATCTCAATGCAAATCACAAATACTTAAAATTAAATTATATAATAAATGAATGATTACTAGTTTGATTCAATTAACTGTGATCTATAGCATAAGATCATAATATAGTTTCCTGATGGATTTAAAAATTAGTAGTTAAGTACTTTTAATTCATATAAATAAAGAGTTCATCCATGTTTTCTCTCTTGTTGGGTAGGTCTTAAAACCACTTAGAGAGCTGTTAGTTAATGCCTATATATAATTGCCACCACTTAAACCACTGTGATGCAGGTCATTGTTGTAGTACATAGGTGTTATAGCCAGGTCTCACTGTTGGTTATTTCCCAACCTCAGTAATTTGCATGGCACCTTTTGTAATGCAAAAGCAAGTACTCAAGGAGTGGGTGTTTCAGGTCAGTTCCAGATCAGAGGTTTCTGGGTCCTAAAGCTGAAGTTCTTCATATCTTCAACAACAAGGATTTACCTTCCACCTATGAAGTACCACCAAGGGTAATAGCAAATATGTTCTGTTTTGTGGGAGTCTCTAGGACAATGCTGACAACTCAAAAGAGAACATCAAATGTCTGCCAGGGGGCTGGGCCTGGGGGAAGACAGGTTGTTAAATGATGTTTTGTCCTTGAAGTAGATATTTTTAGATGAAAGAATTTGATTTAAATTATGTATGAATTTTCTGGCTTATGTGAATTATAGGCATTTTAGGTAGTTAATAAATAAGATTCTTTATGACATTTTCAGAATCCTTTCTGCCTTTTTTTTTTTACCCTCTTTCTTCTGTATTTATCTTCCTCTTCCTCACTAATTAGAACCCAGATCACTTTCCCATTCTCCCCCTCAGATCGCTTCTGCCACACTATCCCTTTCTCTATCGCTCAATCACACCCTCCCCACACTGGTCCCTTATTTGCTTTCCTGGATTTTACAATTACTCTAGTATATGTACTGGTATCTGAAGATTTGGAGCTCTGACCCTCCAATGAGAGAAGACTCAGTGTTTATCTTTCTGAGTCTGGGATGCCTGACTCAATATGATGATGTTTTCTACCTCTACCCATTAATCTGAAAAAAATTTAATTTCATTTTTTTTCCTCACAACTGAATAGCATTCCATAGTATATGTACTACATTTTCATTATCTGATCATCCATTGATGGACATTTAGGTTATTTTTATTTCCAACATTCTGTGAATAGTGCAGCAATGATTATGGTTGAACATTTATTGTGTAGGGTGTGTATGCCTTTGGATATGTACTAAGAATGACACATCTAGAACATGTGGTAGACTTACTTTAATTTTGTGAATATTCTCCATGTTGTATTTTCAGAGTGCCTGGACCAGGTTATAATCCCCATCACAGTAAATGACAGTTTCCTTTCCTCAACCCCCACCCCTTTAAATATCTGTGGTTGGTTTTGCTGATCTTTGACATTTCTTCTGGCATAAGATGAGGTCTCAAAGTTGTTTTGAATTTCATTCATGAAAATTGCTAGAAGTGAGGAACATTTTAAAATACTTCTTAATTATTTTCCCTGGAAACTCATTCAACTCCTCAGGATTTCTGAAGTCTTGTATCTGGGAGACAAACCAATACTCACTACTTTATTAAACCAGCGCACATGATCCATAACTATTTTCTAAGTAGTTGTTGCTATACTCACAGATAACTGTAATTCTACCTCACATCAAGCAAACATCTTTTGCAAAAATGGGTACTGTTGTCGAAAATGGCAACCAATCACTATGTAGAGTTGTGGAGACCAGTGCTACAGTGTGTTTCCACAGTACAACCTTGCCCATAAGGCTCAGAGATTATTGTGAAGAGAGAGGCAGAAAGAGTATAAATAACAGGGGATTTGCTGTGAGATTGTGTCTCCTAGGAATGTCAGAAAATACAAACATAAAGTCTCACCAACACAACTGCCTAAATATGAGCTGAACAAGGACAAAAATCATAGACATGCTAATGTAGGAGAATTATTTTTAGGAGGTGTCTACCCAATGCAAAACACTATACAGTAAACTAAACACTAAACACTATAACTAAAGAATGCCAAGAGTAGAAGTCACTTCCCCATTAGAGAATATGCAAATGGCTTATTCAGTTTCAAGTTGGCAGCCCTGAAATGTAGACTGAACAGGTTGTGCTTTTGTGTGTGTGTGTGTGTGTGTGTGTGTGTGTGTGTGTATGAAGCAAAAATTAATTATAAAAGGGGGCCATAATTTTGAAAACAAACAAGGAGTATTGGAATCAAGGAAAGAGATGGCA
Organism: Mus caroli; assembly: GCF_978045245.1. NCBI lineage: Eukaryota > Metazoa > Chordata > Mammalia > Rodentia > Muridae > Mus > Mus caroli. The sequence continues at coordinate 84,215,880 of NW_028227258.1, read as the reverse complement.
GAAAATGGTATAATTATATAATAATCTGAAAATAAAAGAAATAATTTACAATATATGAGGAGTCCAATATTTACAAAATATATTCTTTGGAACATCTGTTCTGTACGTTTTTAACCTTTTTATCTGTTCAACTCCATACTTTTAAATAAACTATTTCAAATAATTACAAGTTACTCACACAAACTCTCATTTTATTTGAGAAGACATTGTCTCTGTAGCAACACAGTAAAATTGATTCAGTTCACACTCTTTTCATCTTGAAATTGCATAATATTCACATTTGACAGAACTCTGGTATTTGTTTGGAAGCTCTGAAATTTTAAAATATTAATGCAATTACGCTTAAATAGAATACCGGTCAGGTGCTGCCAATGATTCTAAGGAAACAGAAAAAAGTATTCAAGTAATCTTTTACAACAACTTTATAAGAAAGTTGGCAAAGCAAATAATTTACAAAATCAAGGTACTAGTTAATTTTTCTTATCAAGTATATACCTTAATGCCATTTGTAATACAATAGACTTCACTCTTTTCTGAAGAATAGAAAATGTTTCAGTTACATATTTGTATACCAAAGATGGCGAGGATATGCGACTTGGGGAAAAATCTATTTCCCAAAAGCATCATGACTCTAGTGTAGTGGATGATTTTAATTAAGATTACTGAACTTCAGAAATGAATTGTGATAAGAGAACATATCAAATAAGTGAGATTCCTTCTTCTTCTCTGTATTTTGCTAACAATTTTAGTTTCCTATAGCATGTTTACTATAGATAAACATGTAGAGATGAAAGTGAGATTTCTTCTTGTTCTCTGTATTTTGCTAGCAATTTTAGTTTCCTATAGCATGTTTACAATAGATAAACATGTAGAGATGAAGGTAATATAGTGGAAACAGGAGTGAATACATTGATAAGTTAAATCAGCTATTTTCTAGAAACAGAATGGAAAATTGAACAATTTTTTTCCTCAGTCATTTGGTGATTGAGAAGCACGTTTACCAATTTCTCTTAGAGCACACAAGATTGTCTGACAGATTTCAAAGATAGTAGACAGAGAAAATATATTTTTGAATTTGTCACTTTGAACTATATTATTTATTTGGTTTATTCATATATTATAAAGGTTTGAAGATACATGTGCCTGAAATATATCACAAACAAATTACCAAAAAAAGTGTTTATTTAGCAAATATATATTATATACCTATAGGTCAGAGATGGAATTGCATTCTTTGCTGCAATTTTTCATTAGTTATATGTGACCTTTCTATATTTGAGCATTGCTGCCTGTAGGTTTTGTTACTCTACCTAAGCAACAGGAATGAACAGCACTACCAGCTCCCACCCAGTGAATATTGGATCTGTGGATGAAAACACAGACATACACAGTTTTTCAATTTCAACTTGCCCTTTTGGCACAATTGCTGGGCACTACTTATCTCCTGCCTGGAGAAGCTTGGCCTTAACAATACTCTTAGCTCTGCACCTCTCCACCTGCCCTCACCTTTAGTTGCTCTGTTACATCTAGTCCTAGCTAAACGCCCCCAGCTGCCTGCCTGTAGTAATGGCCCACTCCATTTGAGATCTCACATGGCTGGCCACAGAAGCATGGTGAATTCTTCCTCTCCTCTCCTTGCATCTTGTCTCCTTGCCTCTAGGGACATGGAAGTCCTTCCTATTCTTTCTAACCAGCAATTAGCCCATGGCTTTTTTACTGACAGATCAAGAACCAATTGGGGAACAATACTGAGACATCAGAATCACTCCTACAGACCATTACTACTCCCCATGTCCCCAAATAATCACTGATTCACTATGTCTTCCTTACTATCCCAAGTCTATGTCATAGTATTTTCCTTCACGTTATTTCCCCTTCCCACTCCCCCTCCAGCTCCTCCTCCTCTTCTTCCTCCTTCTCTTTTTCCTTTATTTCTTCTTCTTCCACCCCTCTCACATCATGCATAACCAGTACTGTTCACATACTCTTTAATGCCTGGTCTTCTACTGCATTCTTTTTTTTAACATACATTTATTTATTTATTTATTTATTTATTTATTTATTTATTTATTTAATGTATGTGAATACACTGTCACTCTCTTCAGACACACCAGAAGAGGGCATCAGATCCCTTTACAGATGGGTGTGAACCACCATGTGGTTGCTGAGAATTGAACTCAGGACCTCTGGAAGAGCAATCAGTGCTCTTAAACAAACAAGTAGACAAAAGATTGATGGAAAAATTGAGAAGTCTTAGATGACCAATGATAGTGGAATTCCAGGTTAAAGCTAGAACTTGCCTGTTGGTTTAAGATTTAAAAGATTGAGAAAAGAGTATCTCCTGAGGAAATTGCAGACTGACACCTAAAGGTGTTAATCTCATAGATATATGAAAAGGTGGGGATATCAGGCCTGTGCAAGCAATTATCCCAAAGATCACAGTGTGAACTGCACATCCCGGTGCTGCATACCATACAAGGTCAGTGTACAACTGTTTTCCACAGTTGACTCATATTTTATTATCTTAGGCAGCAAATTAGAAATGCTACTTTAGACTTAATTTATTGTGCCTTACATTTTATAAAAGATAGTTTCTACTATTTAGACCACAAAAAATGACTTTTAGTTTCACAGAGTATCAATTACAACTAGATCAGCAACTATAGACTTTCAAAATGCCACATTCATATCTCAGACATTTCTGCCGATAGTAGTTTCTTTCTTTCCACTGGGCAGAGGAGACTGAATTCAGGAGATTAAAATCATGAGTGTTTTTTAAGAAAATTTGCATACCAAAAAAGTGGCATTGGCTATCAGAATCTAAATATCCTGCTCTCAAAAATCCTAATATATTTTGGAATTCTTTCCATGTAAGAGAAATGTGTATATGATTCAAGTTTGACGCTCTTTCATACTTTCTATAATAAAATCAGTCTTTCCTCTGGATTGATGGCTAATAGAAATGAATGGGTTACAATTGCTATATAATCTGGTAATTTCTTCTTTTAAGTTTTTTCTTACTACATATATAAAATATTTAAAATTTTACTCAATTTAGAATATGTTTGACTATGAAATACAATTTAATTTGAGTTACTCTTATTTACTCTCTATCACCTATTAAATGTCTTAATTTTCATGGAAAATATTTCAAATAAGGAGACTAACCTCCAGCTTATAAGAATGTGGTCAAGGTAAGAAAATACAATTGTGAAGTACACAATATATCTGGTGAATCTAGAGAAAAGGATTTGGTAACCATGAAAAGTGAAACATTATTAATTGGTTGACCATAAATGTCTTTCTTTTTTTTAAAAAAAAAAAGGTGTAGAAGAATTTTAATCCAGCAACATAGCATTTTTGGCAATGGATGACATCCAAAGAGGCTCTATGCCTATATTATCTGGCGAAAATGCAGACACACATGGGTTACAGTATGATCTGGCTAGAATACAGACACACACTTAGGGCACACTTTTAATCCTTAACAATGAAGGTAAATTTAGTTTGTACAAAGCAGGAGTCCATAATTGAAAACGAAATCTAATGAGGAGCAAACAAAGTGATGAATCCAAGAAAACTGTACAGAGTGAGTCAGATATACTATATGCAAAACTAACATAAGAAGAGACAGAGAAGAGAGGCAACATAAGAGAGCAGTACACATATACAGACACAGTGAGAGGGAGAGGGAGAGGGAGAGGGAGAGGGAGAGGGAGAGGGAGAGAGAGAGAGAGAGAGAGAGAGAGAGAGAGAGAGAGAGAAGAGAAGAGAAGAGAAGAGAAGAGAAGAGAAGAGAAGAGAAGAGAAGAGAAGAGAAGAGAAGAGAAGAGAAGAGAAGAGAAGAGAAGAGAAGAGAAGAGAAGAGAAGAGAAGAGAAGAGAAGAGAAGAGAAGAGAGAGACAGAGAGACAGGAGATCAGAGAGTTGTATCAGTTTAGTCAGTGTAGTTCATGAAATGTAGTTGAATTCATTTGTGATTTCATTCAGTTTCTTCAGTTATTACCATGGAGGTCAGCTGAGGCAGTTGAAGTGAGATAATAAGAAGTAACCAAAAGATTAAAACAAATTGGGAGAGTTACTCTGAGGCCAAGGAAAGCAATTCAGTGAAAAGCCAAAAGAAGCCAGTTTGAATCAATCAGTTTGGAGAGGAGTTTGAGGCAACACAGTTGAGTTGAACCACTCAGCCAGAGTTCAGGAAAAAAAAAATTAGAAAAGGTGAGCTTATTCAGCAGTAATCCTCTGAGATTACAATTACACATGACAAATGAAAGATTTTTTTCATATTATCCATCACTTTATTTTGAATTCTGACTATCTAAACCATACCCAAGGTTTAGAATGCCACAATTTTTACCATGATATATAATCCAAACCATCCTAATAGATATTAGTTCAATATGTACAAGACTCATATCAACTAAGAATAATTAAAATGTAACTAGAGACACAAGCTCCGTGGGGTGGGGAGATGGGGAGGGGAGGGTATGGGGGACTTTTTGGGTAGCATTGGAAATGTAAATGAAGAAAATACCTAATTAAAATAAAATTAAAAAATTAAAAAAAAAGAATAATTAAAATGTAACAGCTAGGAACATTTAATTTACCAAAGAAGGTGTTAGAAAAAAAAATATTGTTGTCAAAGTCCTAAATCACTCTTTAAAATTACTTTTCAAGTGCTGAGGATAATTCTTTTTATAGAAATCTCCAACATCAACTGAAAGAATTCAGGAAAGAACTCAGAAACAGGAGTAGCAGTGAAATACTCTTGACGATATTCATTGCTAAGCTATCCTCCAAACACATTTGAATGTGAACTTTATATGGCACAAATTTTGTTTAAGATACAAGAATTATGAGACAAATATTTTAAAGTTTTCTTTACCTATTCAATAATTTCTGTTTTTATTATGGTGTTATACATTCCTTTACCTCATTTTCAATGATGATTTTATTGTGTATTGCAAAAGAATAAAGTCAAAGTAGACAAACTTTGTAAATATATTTGGCCAGTTTATCAAACATGTTAAATTATCATGAAATAACTTTATTCATCTTAAATTCCTATGATGTTTTTATTACTTATTTAAGAAATTTCTGGGCATAGTTTTGATCATATTCACATCCCCTCTCTCAGGTTTCCTCAGATCTACCCCCTCATAAACCACCTACCTTTGTATCCTCTTTTCTTCAATTTTTTTCTAGCTAATTTGTGGTTACAAAATGATCCAAGATGCGAGACTTTCACCTGGTGTCAACCTACAAAGGGATTCATCCTTAAGCAAGACACATTCTTTGTGGTCTTCCCTGGGGAGGGCCCCCTCTCCTGCTCAGTTGCCTGTATTTCCTTGTATAAGCTTTGAAGGAACATGGGATAGGAGTATATAAGAGGATTTGGGAAAAAAAGAAAGGGAAGAGGACCTTGTTTTAGTTAAAATGCAATCTCAAAGCTAAACAAAACCAACAAAAAGAAAAATTAATCTCCCAACCCTGGGATTTACCAACTGCCAAGAGCACCTTCATTGTCAGTGAGATTCACGCTCATTTTCATGCTGGTTTAGTTGTTTATTTTTGTTTTTCTGTCAGACATCTAGGACATACTTTTGTCTTGCTTTGTTTGAAACTCATTTATAACTCTTACCAGATGAGTGGTACCTTCCAAGTTCAGCACTGAAACCATTACTTTAGAATAGCCTTTTTTAAGCAACCCTAGAATCATGTCAACAATGGTTTTGGGAGGAGCCTAGACCCTGTCTCTCATAAAATCAGTAATTTCAAATTTTTGACAAAAGCAATTCTCAGAGTACTTGGTATTATTAAAAAGTTCTAGTGATTCACAGGGCTCAATATTCAAATATGTAATATAAAGACATTGAAGGGACCTGTGCCATCCTATCTGCTAGGTGGAAACAAATGAGCAAGCAAAGGACTGAACTGAGATCAGATTCCTCACCTTCCCTAGGGTAGGAGAAGGGACAGGAGGGGGATGCTCACAAACTGATCTACCCCTTTACTCCATTCCAGCACAAATCACAGCTGATGATGCTGCCTGGGTCCCATGACCTGTGTACTTTAAAACCTGTACATGCTAGAGGAGCTAGAGCAACCTCCTAGTCCTGACTCTTTCAGATGGATATCTCTGATGATCATATATTGTTAACGTGACTGGCATTTAGACTAACCTCAGAGATGTGCTCCTGGGAACATCTCTAAAGGCAGCTCTAAAGAGGAATAGATCCCTGAAGTACCTTCATCCCACATGGAGAGGTGCTGAACTAAATGACAAGGAGAAAGCAAATCCAACATCAGAATCAGTGCCCTCTGCTTTGTAACTGTAAAAACAATGTAAACAGCCACCTCAGGTGTCTCCCAAGACAGCCAAAGTGTATTAGCTACCTTGCAGTCCCCATTATGGTAAATTGTACCCTCATACCTGAGACAAAATAAATTACCTCTTTAAGGCATTTTAGTTATTTTGTCACAGCAGCAAGGAAAGTAACTAATACTGCACCCACACATCACATCTGGACCACACAGGAGAGAGAACCAAAAGCACTCTAAGAAACCACTATAAATCAGCCAATATCTCATATCAACAAGATGAAAGACAGAAACTACATGGACAGATCAGCAGAGGCAGAGAATGAATCGGAAAATGTTCACATTCATTCATGATTTTAAAAATATACACAAAATAGGCAAATTAATTTGTCTCAACACAAAAAGTCAAATATGAAAGGCTATAGTGTTAATTTGAGGAGCGACAGCAACGCAAGATGGCAGCTACCACAGGCTCGGGTGTGAAAGTCCCTTGAAATTTCCCACTGTTAGAAGAGCTGAAAGAAGGCCAGAAAGGAGTAGGCGACAGCACAGTTAGCTAGGGTTTGGAGGACGACATGGACATGACACTTACAAGATGGACAGGCATGATAATTGGGCCTCCACGGACAATATATGAAATCCGAATATACAGCCTTAAAATAGAATGCAGGCCTAAGCACCCAGAAGCACCCTCATCTGTAAGATTTGTAACAAGAGTCAATATGAGCGGCGTGAGCAGTTCAAATGGAGAAATAGATCCAAGAGCCACGGCAGTGCTGACAAAGTGGCAGAACTCCCACAGCATCAGTCATCCTGCAGGAACTGCGGTGCCTGATGATGTCAGAAGAGAACGTGAAGCTGCCACAGCCACGAGGACAGTGTTACAGCAATTAGTCATCAAGACCCCGGACTCCCCTCCCCATCCAACCGAAGTCTTCATTTTCCACAGTAGTGAATTTTCTAGATACATCTATAGACCTCAAAGTACTGGAGAGGAAGCCCCAATCAGACTTCATCATGAGACACTGTTCTGATACTAACTTCTTGTACATTTGAAATACTTAAGTTGTGCTATGTAACATCATCTGTCGAGTGTAACCGCTGTCTGCCTGGTTGAACTTCTGGGATCAAGAAGGTGTTGAAATTGGTTTCCTGTGGAAGCAGTGGGCACAACTAACACAACTGTGAACAGACACGTCACACAATTACCTGATGCTGGCCCTTGGCCTAGGTCTGCCTTTGCCTGCCCTGCCCTCCTCCACAGCTGTGTGGTGGTCCTTAGAATAGATGGGAAGGCTTCAGGTAGCAGCCATGGGACTGACTACTGCTGAACTTGGGGCGCTTTGGCTGCACCCCTGCTTTCTTAAGTCTTAAGTGATGCCCCATCCAAGCCAGGGTCCCCACTCCTCTACTTCCACCCTTGGCCAAAGCGTAGATTGTAACCCTCCCCTGCCCTCTAAAATTGACCGAGGGTAGGAAATTCAGGGCTTCTCATCTCCCTACCTTTATTAAGGCATGCTGCTTTCCCTGCCTCAACCCTCTTGTTGCCCAACACCACCCAACACTTGCTGTGGCCAGAAGCCATCAGATGAGGTTGGAAGAGCCTGGCCTCCCTCTCTTAGCTCCGGACCACACTCACCTGCCACCAGTCTAGGAAGGGAGTGCCAGGTCCTTGGCCCTGCTGCTACCATCAGCCCTTCAGCTTTGCACTCAGGTCTTGAGGTGAACAGAGCAGTCACAGGGTGACTCAGACCAGCCAGCGCTCAGGGTCCTTGGTGGATATATGCCTAGAGAAAGGCCATTTGAAGATTCATCAGTGTGCACAGTTCTGTGTTGGTTCCTTTTCCCATAATTCCTTTGCTTTTACACATTGAAGAGGTTCGAACAGGACTCTTGAGTCAACCTAGTCACCCATCGGGTCTGATGTGGAGTCTGACAGCTAGAACACCAGGCCCTGACCCTGCAGACTCAAGTTTCAATGTTGCTCCTCAGACCCTCTGCAGGGACCTGGAGGAGCTCTGTGTCACCACGTTTGCAGATCACTTGCAGTTCCGTGGGCTTGGCCTCCTGGCTCATTGCCATGTCCCCCTCTTTGTTCAGGACCAGTAAATGTTGAAATGTGAATGCATACAGAAATAAACGCAATTCGTTGTGCTGGGGAGAAAAAAAAAAAAAAAGAGTGTAAATTTGAAAGACTCCTCTACATTTTGGCCCAAAGAAAGATACTGATTTTAACATTTCTACTCAAAATAAAAGTATAGATTCTATAAGGGTGATCTTAGAAGAGTGATGAGTTGGCATTCAGTATCTCTTTCTTATAGATTACTAATTCAATATGTGGAACACTCTGATATTTATTTCCAAACTATTAAAACAAAACTTTGATAAAATACTAAGAACCCAAGTCTCCATTTCCCCAGTCATTCTGAATCTTTTTCTTGCTTTTTTCTGTTTCTTTGACAAAGAGGTTTTTCAGTGGTCACTCCAAAAACTAACTCGAAGTTCACTTATATCCCAGGCTATTATCTTAACTCTCGAAATGTGCATGGTTATCAAAAAGAAGCACTTTCAAGTGTGGGAAGTAAGAGAAAGAGAGTTTAAACAGAATGTGATGGAGACAGATGGAAGTTCACTTAAAGGAATTTGGGAGAGGTCTTTGAAAGTATATACAACTTGAGTTTGGATAACCTACTGGGAGGCTTACTCTAAAGAAGGTTGATTTCTTTCTTTCTTTCTTTCTTTTTTTTTCTTTTTTTCAGCAGTCATTCATTGCCAACAGCTATTTGTCTAAAGGTAGAGCCTTCTAAGATTTTTCCATATCAATTTTGCATGTTCTGTTATTGTTGTGGTACTGTTTAGATAATAATATTATTAATGCTTATGGGTATGGCTTCCCTGTCATACATAGAATTTATCCTCTCTGAGATACATTCATATGATCAGAACTCAATGGACTCAGCAGGTTCTCTCTCAGCAGGTTCTCTGTCTGTCTGTCTGTCTGTCTGTCTGTCTGTCTGTCTGTCTCTCTCTGTGTGTGTGTGTGTGTATGAGTATGAGTAGGAACTACAGAATAAATCATGAACTTCAAAGAGAATGGAGAGCACAAAAAATCAGATGGGAGGAGTAAGAGATATGGTATTGATATAAGTATATTACTCACACAATCCTCAAAAATTATATTAAATTTAAAGTTAAAGAAAAGAAGAAAGTATATCCATTTACCATAGTGGGGTCATCATCCAAGGCCAGAACTCAAGGTAGGAAGCTTAGAGGTAAGAACCGAGGCAGAGAACATAGAGAAATGCTGATTTATCACTTGTTTTTCATGAAATCAGTGACATTGGATTTAACCCTCTGTTACAAAAAGTAATCAAATAGCCAACAAGCCAATGTAAATCAAATTTCCAAAGAGATTTCACAAGATCAAATAGTGATAATCAAAAGACAGAAAAAAAGTACCACAATAAATACGAACATAGAAGGGAATCCTTATGTGTTATTCATCTACGGATGATATTACCATCATTATGAAGAAGGGTGTGGGAATTAGATCTATTCAAAGATATAACTATGCCAACTTTGAGTATATCTACAAATGAAATGAGATCAGCATGCAAAAATATATGGTACCTGCATGTTTGTTATTATAAAATTCACTGTATGTAAGAAAAGGAATCACCTTAGACATCCAATTGATGAATGCATAAGCCAAGTTCTGTATTGTAATGAATTTAACGTTATATAGTTACACAAAGTAGAAGATCAGGACCCTCAGCCTAAGACCTGATACCATAGATTTGATAGAGAAAAATTTAGAGAAAATGCATCAAAAAATAGTTAAAGGAATGTGGTTTGTGAATGGAGATCTTAATAACAAATGGTGAGAAGTCACTTAAAGACCAGGAAATGAACTGTGAGTGCTGAACAGAATACATTGAAGTGCTGAGGGGATTTTCAAAGAAAAAAGAAAATTAAAACCAAAGGACATTACTGGAGACTTATTACAATAATCATAAACAAAAAGAGAAAAGACAGTGTTGTTTGTGGAGTTATAGAGAGTGGCCCTCCTCTGCACTCTGGGTAGAAATGCACACTGGAGTACATCCTGTGCCATGAAACAAGCAGGCACTTCATTTACACATAAAATCTAAAACTGAATTGCAAGGAACTCAAGAATACAATCATGAGGCTGAGCAGGAGTCTTCAGTGGGAGACAAGAGAGGCTTGTTCATGGGTACAACACTACAATTAAATAGTTAAAGAGAATAAATATATTCTGATGTGATATGGCAGATAAGCTATAGTTTACAATAACATTATGAACTATAAAACAGCAGTGGGAAGATATCTAATGTTCCTAGATAATGATGATTTACAAAGAGAAATTTTAAAAAAGTGCCAGCTTGATTCTATGTTATCAGAAGGGAATGAAGGACAAATACAGCACTTTCCTGTTCATTAAGTCCTGCTGGAGGACAAATTTCATATCAAACAAATTAAGAAACTAAAGCCTGAAAATAGCCTTTGAAAGACACTACTGAGTTCATATCAGATTCTGGATATATGTGTATATATATATATATATATATATATCCACACAATAAGGTGATTCCTTATATATACACACATACACACAAAAAAGTACATATATATATATATGTATATATATATATATATATATATATATATATATATATATATATGTACTTTTTTGGGTAGGGATTTTCATAACTCCTCATGAAATATCTGCCTGTGTCCTAATTAGAACAATCAAATTAATAAAAGTTCATATAAAATCATTTATTCACATCCATATGAAAAAAAATGACTATCAAGACAAAAGGAGGTTTAAATTATCAATAGAAAAATCAGATCTTTATGCTAAAGCAGTCATTACCAGTCAAAATTTGTCTAACTGTCCGTTGCCACATGCTAATCTGACAGTGCTCAAACCCTCTGTTCTACAATGCCAGCTTTAGTTGGAAAATTCATTTGGGGCAGGTACCTGAATTACATTAGCAATTATAAACCATGTAGTACACATTTCCTTCACTGGCTGTGGTATTTTCTTTCTGAGAAATATCTCTTGTCTCCTCCTGAGGGAACCATATAATAGAAAAGAATCTCACTGGCAGTGTGTATCAAGAATTGTTTCTTGAATACAGTGTCATGCATCACAGGTCCACTGTTCAGAGGCTTTTTGCTTCCCTTCAAAACACTGGCTTTTGAGGACATCTATATCAGCCCCTCAAAATGGGAAGTTCTGAAAGCTGGCATTTGAATTGTATAAAAGGAGATGAGCCCCACATTACAAGAATCATCAAAAGGAAACCCAGCCCCTTCACTCTTTCGTGGCATATCTAGGACTTTTCTAGCCCTCCACAAATAAAGCAGTGTGTGCTCTACACTTTCAAAGATTAATCATTCTGCAAAATGTTGTGCAACAACAGGATAAAAATTAAATAAAGGCAGATGCCAAAAGGACCTGCTGCTGTATTCTATGATATAAACAACAACAACAGCAAAAGACTGAGTATTGGTCTTGCTTTCTTTTCAACTATCATGGAACAGGGACGAGTCTCAAATACAAATCAAATATATAATCCCATCCAGCTCCACAAGCTATGTGGGAGACTCACTGTTGAATGTCTTAAAACCTCTGCACACATACACTGCAAAAACAGACTAAATGGGGTTTGAGTGTTTGCATGTCAACATCAATATGAAAATAGAATAAATTTCAAATTATTATCATATATTTACAAATCTTATTCTATTTGTTTTTCATTTAGTTATTTATCTTATGGTGCTGGATAGCAAATATAGCTCCTTATGCCTGCTCACCCAGCATTAAGCTATACCACAGTCCATATTTTGTTCTGAAATAAATGTAATGAAATTTCAATAGCACCGCTTACCTCTAACTTAAACTGTCACCATTTGGGCTTTATTGTGACATTCCAATTCTTGATTTTGATATTATCTATATCATCTTCTAATGGGACAATACATTTCCAAATGATGGGGCTGTCTTATACACACCTTTAAATTATCCATGATATGCTAACAATATGGAAATAGTAGCCTGTGGTGGTTTGAATAAGAATGATCCCATAAGCTAATATATGCAAATCTTTGGTTCTCAGCTAATGGATTGTTTAGGAAGGATTAGGAGGTGTGACTTTGTTGGAGGAAGTTTGCCACTGATGTCTATTACTGAATTTTATGGTAAAGACAAGATAAAATTATCAACACAATGAATAGATCTTTCTCCTAAAATAGTCATTTTCAAATTCCTGTAACTGTCCATTACCACAAGCTAATCTGACAGTGCTCAAACCCTGTGTTGCACAAAACTACCTTTATTTGACCATTCATTTTGGAGCAGGCACCTGAATCCCAATGGCAATAATAAACCATGTACTATCCATTCCTTCACTTGCTATAGCAGTTTTCTGTGAGGCTTTGGGCTTTCACAAGCTCATACCAGGCACCATGACTAGCTCTCTCTACCTCCATCGCGCAGGTCAGATGCTAGCTCTCAGCTACTACGCTAATACCATGTTTGACTGACTGGCTCCATGCTTCCCACCATGATGAGCATGTACTCAACCTCTGGAAATATACGAAAGAGCCAAATTAAATGGTTTTTTTTATATAAGTTGCCTCACTCATGGTATCTCACATAGTCATATGGAAGAAAAAATGATTAAAAAATAATATATATATATGTATATATATACATATATATAAAATTACTCATGGTGTCACAGAACTAGAGTAGTAACTAAAACAAAGTCTGTATAAGAAAGATGAATTAAACAATGAAGAAATTTTCTCTATCAGTAAGGATTTGTCTATTGTGATGGCTGATGTCAAGAGAGCATTAAACAAATCAAGTGGATTCCATAATTAGGTTACAGTTGTTTACTATTTGTCATTTAATTACATTTATAAATGTTCATTTTGTGTTTGATTCAAATCATTATTTTGAAATTTCTGTCCATTTCATTCTGTTCTAAATAATTTTACACATTGCCATTATCAATACTATTTAAAATAGGTAATACAGTGTGAACAAAACAAAACAAAATCCATCAAAATAGTCTCTGTCATCAAAAAGTACATGTGAAGGTACAATGCTATACTTCCTTTTTCAGTTGTGGTACAAAGGGAAAATATTATTCATGCAACAGCTTCCTCCATTTCCCAGTGATGTTTTTCCATAAACTCAAGAACTCAGGTGCCCTGTCTTTAAACTTTAAATTTTAAAAACTTATTGTAAGGTATTGACTCACCTATTCACAATGTATGTCACCATGGCTCAGAATGGATAAAACCTATTAAAGATCTATGATTTGGAAAGTATGTCATACCCATAAAATAGAACAATATTTGCCCATAAAAAGTGAATGCCAATGCATATGTAGCATGGATAAACATGAAAAATAGATTGAGTAATGCCAGACTAAAAGGTCTCCAACTCAAGCTTAAGTTATATGCATCATTCAGAAGATGTAAACTCAAATAGGGAAGACTGATCATCACCATGGGATGGGGGGAACAGGTGAATACTCAGTGTCTCCTGGGTCTGGGGTTTCTGTTGAAGAGTGATAGTAAGGTTGCAATGACATTTGCCCAACATTAGGTCTGTATATGTTACATATTTTCCATTCCAAAGCAGTTGATTTTCTGTTGTACAGATTTAACCTCAGTGTTTAACAGGCAACACTCAAAATTCTAGAGCTCAAACAAAATGATTTTAGACAGTTACTACTAAACACTGCTATATAGAAATTCAAGTTGTATATATATAATAATCAGCATTTAGAATGTGCTATCAAAGTTAAATTGTGAAATGCCATTTAACTTCATTATAGTACTGGTTTGGGTTTTAAATTTTCATATTTCTCTGTGAGAGGAAAACAATTATTTAAATATTATATTTTAATAGTTTATTCTAAAGTTATTCACAAATAGGTTTTTCTAGTTTTAGTGGATATAGTTTTTTCATGTAATATATTGGGATTATTGTTCCTCCACCTAAATCCATACTCTTTTTATCTCTCTCCATTTATAAAGCAAATGGGTGTCTAAACATAATAATAAAATGAAATGTGATAAATAAAAAAACAACTGGAGTCAGACAAAATGAACAAACAGAGAGGGTAAAAGGCCAAAAGGGGAAAAAAAAAAAAACACTTTTATACAGTGGAACATTATTCAGCTGTCAAAAATGGAATGAAATTAACAGCTAAATAAATGAAGCAAGAAAATAGTCATTAACAGTGAGGTAATCCAGACTCCCAAAGAGAAGTTTGGTATATCATCTTATATGTTGGTGTTTGCTCTTAAGTTCCCAGTAAAAAGGACATAATCTGTATAACCACAACAGTTATGTCCAGAGTAAGGGACAAGAGGGCAGAAATGGATCTCCATCAGAAGAAAAAATAGGAGGGGTCATTCCACAGATAGTTTTAATTGTTACATAGTGAGTTTCTAACTCTGCTGCTCTGTGTGATGCATGTATCTGAAACTTTTGAAGGTAAGCTGAAAGAGGTCACAGCCACACTGATTAATCAAAGTAAAGCAGATAGAAGACAAGAGAAAACTGCTTTCAAACAAGAGTCCAGTTAAATCCACATAGAAAAAGCAGGTTGACAAAATCCTTTTAGGAAATTAATTTTACCCTTTTATTTCTAGAACTTGGAGAGTAAAACAATGCGCTGATATGCTGATTTGCAACAAGCGAAGCATTAAATTTTATGATTTTATTTGTTCGTGGGAGCGTGAGGAATCAGATGCAATATCCCTACCAAGAAGTGATATTTTCAGCACATTTAAATATTCTTATCCACTAAGCCAAAGGGAAAACTGAAGATTAAGCTTGGTACTTTATTACTGTAAATCTTGCCTCCCAGGTTATGGCCTTCTTTCTTTCAGTTGAAATGCAGTTTCCAAATGTATCATTGATTTTCTTACAACAAATAAATTCATCTGCACGTGAACCAGTAGGCAAATGGAATTCTAAAGTTCTAAAATTAGATTTTGTTCTCTTGGTTAGTTGTTAGAATCCTATTACCCATTCTTTCTTGCCAATCACATTACCCAAGTGTTAGAGCTCATGATGCTTCAAAAAAGTTATGCCAAAGTGTGTTTGTCTTCAGTTTGCAATACTGTTGCTTTAAGGATCATTAAATAGTCATTATTGATGGGAATCCATTTGCTTTTCTAGCAATGTTTCCTACTGATTCACAGTTTGAAATATTCTGTCTAAAGTATCTGAAATAAACAAAATTGGAATATTAATAGTAGAGAGTTCATTTTGTCTTATGTCTGCTATGATTAGTTGTCTCTCTACAACTCATGTGACTAGAGATATAGTTCCCAGAATTGCGATATTGGGATGTACACATATTTTACATATATTTTAAATGAAGATACAAGATAGGAGGCTTGGAGAACTAGGGCATGTTTCCAGAAGGTAATCCTTATATAGCTTCTTTACTTCCCCTCAGAAGAGTGTTCTGCACTGTCCTTGACTTGGAATGAAACAGCTGACATTTTAGGGCCTCAGATGATGCAGCCTACTTAATGAGACTACATTGCCCTACTTGCTCTTTGCTTATGCAGACCTGTGAACTAAATTGCCCTTATAGGCCTATGCCAGTCATTTCATCATTGTCTTGAAGACCTTGCTGATCCAGGACCATTGGGTCTGCAAAGTATGTGGTTCTAATATGTATCTTATCCTCAAATAAGTAACTAAGCATAATCAAGCAAAATGGTTAATTTATCTTCTAGTGAGTAAGTTTTATGTTACTTTAATTTCTTGTGATTTTATTTACTACATAGCCATTGATTAGTCTAGCACAATGACAATAAAATCTACTATAATAATTTGATTTCATATCTAACAAGCTTCCAAGAAGAAGAAATAGACAAAATCAGTAAAAGTTCAATTAAATGGCATATCATATAGAGTATGTTACATGAGAAGTCTAATAAAAGAGAGAAATGAATTTTAGATGAAGTTATCATGAAAATATCAGAAATGCTCAGAAATATTGTCAATAAAATCTTGCAATTACAAATGCTGAAGCAGCAGTCAGACCCAAAACACAAACTGTAGTAATGGACAAGAAAAATAAGTAGAATTGATTAAAGTCAAAGAGCAAATCTAACAATACCAGACATCTTTATTTTTAAATGTATTAAAGCTGTATTATAAAGAACTTGAGAAACAAAATTGAAAGCTACCAGAAAATGTGAAGACTATATCTCAGTACATTTCTGTACATTTAGAATAGCCATTCAAAAGCTGTGGAACTTTACACTAGACTTTACACTTTCACAATCCAATATATTGTTATCCAGTTATCCACTACCAAAGAATGAAAAAAATTAAGACAGAAGTAAAACTAGAAACACAGTTAGCTTTATATCATCTTCTCTTTACAAAT
The DNA here is from genome assembly GCF_978045245.1 of Mus caroli. Classification (NCBI taxonomy): domain Eukaryota; kingdom Metazoa; phylum Chordata; class Mammalia; order Rodentia; family Muridae; genus Mus; species Mus caroli. The sequence goes on along the minus strand of NW_028227258.1, from coordinate 84,199,097 downwards.
ATCTATCACATGTACTCAGTCTATCTTTATAAGCTAGTATTTTTTACTAGTTCTTTTCATGATAGTTCTTAAATGCTTTAACCTCCCTTCTAAGCCTACTACCCACCAGAGGTAACAGAAAAGAAAGGTTATTAGGATATGAGGGGAAGTGGAAAAGTTTATAAGTGCTTCTTTGGAGCAAATTTCATCTATATTGTCAGGAAATCATCGATTCCATTTACAAGAGTCAGCAGTGGCAGCTCTACCCACTCTCAAACACTTCAAGGATATAACAGCAGTCCAGTTCAGGAGTATCAGGATAGCAGGAGCAGTGGCCTGACCTAACAGGAATATCCAGGTCTCAGCTGAATCTTCACAAGTCACCAGGAGGACCAGGGCCAAGAGGACACCTGGAGAATTTTCAGCTGTGCTTCTCTCTGAGAAGTAGAGATCAACGAAGTTGGTAAACCAACAAGCATTCCACAGCAAGCTCTACCAGCAAGCCACAGCCCTCTTAGAGTCAATTAAGTCCTATTTATACTCCCTTCAAGCATCATGTGTCCTCTACTGGACTTGCCTCACCAGGTGTCTTGTTTCAACATACAAGTCAGTCTTAGCAAAACTCCACATGATTCTGTATCAGCTAGCATCACTTTGCCAATCAGCCTAAGTCCGGGGAAGGGGCAAGAAGCCACAACATACCACCAGAAGTTTTTTGATGTGTTTCTTTCTATGGAGTCTTCAAAAATGGAGCTCAACTATGAAATGTAAGAAGGGCCAATACATGCGGGTCTTTATTGAAGAATCCTTCATCACGTGTCCTATCACATGTTTGCTTTAGTCAAACATCCTTTCACTTATGTCTGCTTCAGCAAAGCATCCCTTCATGAGTCTATCTTAGTGAAACCAAAAAAAAAAAAAAAAAAAAAAAAAAACAAAAAAAAAGAAACATCCTTTCCTGTGTCCATTTAAGGAAAACACTCCTTCAGGTATTTGCCCCAGAAAACACCATCTGATAAAACTGGCTTTGCAAAGTACCCTTAAGTTTCCACTTCAAATCTGATACATACTATAACAATGTAAGTATAAACCATCAGGAATAGGAAGGTTCAGGGAGCTGTGGGGTACCTTGTATTTGAGACATTAGGGACCTAATGAGGTTCAACCAGGGCAACCAGGTAAATAGAAAGTACTTATATTGTCAAAGTCACACAGCCATACACAATCAATGCAATGACATGGGAACAATCAGGATGACATTTTGTGTAGAATTTTGTAGAATCAGAAAACCTGCTTCTGGGGAAGACTATGAATTATGATTGCCTTGTGATTATTACTCCTTTGAATCTTAGGTTTCTATTGTTGTGTTAAACTACCATAACAATAAGAAATGTGAGGATGAAAGCATTTATTTCAGTTTACAGTTGTAATCCACAATGAAAGGAAGTCAGGGTAGGAACTCATAACAGAAACAAAAGTAAAACCATGGAAGAAAAAGATAGCACACAGGACCTTCTGCCTATGGGTAGCACCACTCCTATTGGGCTGGGATTCCCACATCAATAATTAATTAAGAAAATGTTCCATGTGATTGCCTACAGAGTGATGTCATGGAAGTATTTTCACAACTGGAGTTCATGCCTCTTAGCTGACTCTAACTGGTAGTAACCAACACACTAAGAACGTCTCAGCTTTTTATCTGTTTTCCAGGTATAATTAATGGGTAGGCTTATCTAACACACTTTCATTCTCAAAATGCCATGGTTTGGATTTTAAATTATATAGTAATTCTAATTATATATAATTGAATACAATATAAAACAAACTGTGTAGTCTGAGATAAGAGGAGGCATTTTTATACTATTTTGTTTGTTTTAATTGGGATGCATTATGAGAAAACAACATAGAGAAGGGAATATTAACAGGGATAAATAATACCAAATACTTTTCAAAAAAGTAATATGGAAACCTACTGTTCAACTCTATAAGGTTACATACACACACATACATAAAAACACACAAAACCACAAGCACACAGACACAAACATACATATGAGATAAAATAGAGTAACTCGATAGCTAACAATTTTATAAAAATATTACTGTCAGGAATGACTTATAGTTTAGAGGTTCATTGGCCACTGAGGTCCCATAAATACCTCAAACATTGTAGGCTATTGACAAAGCTATTTGTTACCCTCCAGAACCTGATACTAAGACCTTACTGCTGAACATATCATATACTTGAATCATTAAAATGAAGATATAAGCTTATTGTGATATGAATCTCTTTCACAGTTGTGGAAGATGCTATGCCTGTTACTGGAGGAGAAAGGTATCACCAGTTTTACCCATCTGTGAATGAGGTATGCTACAATAATTACTGTTGGACAATATGCATCTACTGGTGTAATACTGGCAGAAATGTCTTAAGACTAACCAGTTGCCATCTGCTTTTAGGGAAACACTTCTCTAGGAAATGAAACCCATACCAAACACCACTGTAGATCAATGATCTGTAATTAAATAGGACAAAGAACAAATAGTTCTTCCCAAGTGAAGAACATACTACAATTATTCTGAAAAACTGACAGACTATAAAATAATTCTTTTTTTTTATCGAACTCTTTTGGAGTTTATTTTTTTCCCTTGTTTTTCTTATTATGTCAGGTTTTTTTTTAATTTTTTATTAGGTATTTTCCTCATTTACATTTCCAATGCTATCCCAAAAATTCCCCATACCCACCCACCCACTCCCACTTTTTGGCCCTGGCGTTCCCCTGTATTGGGGCATATAAAGTTTGCATGTCCAATGGGCCTCTCTTTCCAGTGATGGCCAACTAGGCCATCTTTGGGTACATATGCAGCTAGAGAAAGAGCTCCAGGGTACTGGTTAGTTCATATTGTTGTTCCACCTATAGGGTTGCAATTCCCTTTAGCTCCTTGGGTACTTTCTCTAGCTCCTCCATTGGCGGCCCTGTGATCCATCCAATAGCTGACTGTGAGCATACACTTCTGTGTTTGCTAGGCCCCGGCATAGTCTCACAATATAAAATAATTCTTAATGACTTATTGTTATAGTCTCAGATCAATGTACTGCTGAATCCTCCTAAAAGAAGATTTTACCCACAATAAATGAAAATTAACTCAGAGACCTTGAAATTGTAAATGTACATATGATAATTGATTGTGGAATGCTGAAATTTAAGTAAAACAACTAAATCACACCACCTCTTCCCAAGTTCAAGATTATTACAAATTAATGGAAGAAAAGTCTGTAAGAGACAAAAGTGTGGTTAGGTGACCATAAAGAAACAGTTTATCCTCAACACAGCAGAGCAGCTGAATATATAACCTAATTGCAGTTGTAACAGCATGTATGAAACCTATGAAAATCTAAGACAGCCTAATTCTCAGCATGGAGATGGGGAATGGGCACAAAGTTCAAGTGGTAGTCAAAGAGCTATTGGTGATGGATAGTTGCTGGGAAAGAGAAAGGTGCCATGAATGTGTATCCTTGTTAAGTTGACTGTGCTTTTATGGATAGTGTAACATCCAAGGATATATAGACAGCACAAATACACAGGTTGGTACAAAAATATAGAAAGTTGGACATTTAAGGAACAGAATAAGCAAGAGTTTTGGGGATAATATCCACTTATCAGTGATTGCATACAAAGTGTCCTTTGGAGTATATCTCCAGTAGTGATGTAGCTAGGTCTTTAGGTAGAACTATTTCCAATTTTCTGAGAAACTGCCAGACGGACTTCCAGAGTGTGTGTACCAGCTTGCAATCCCAACAGCAATGGATGAGTGTTCCTATTTCTCTATGTCCTCTCCCACATCTGCTGTCGCTTGAGGCTTTTATCTTAACCATTCTGATTGGTGTGAGGTGGAATCTCAGAGTTGTTTTGATTTGTATTACCCTGATGACTAAGGATGTTAAATGTTTCTTTAGGTGCTTATCAGCCATTTGTGACTCCTCAGTTGAGAATTCTCTTTTTAGCTCTGTACCCCATTTTTAACAGGGTTATTTGATTCTATGAAATCTAACTTCTCAAGTTCTTCGTATATTTTCGATATTAATCCTCTATGGGATATAGGATTAGTAAAGATCACTTCCAATTCCCTGGGTTACTGTTTTGTCCTATTTACAGTGTCCTTTGTCTCACAGGAGCTTTGCAATTTTATAAGGTCTTATTTGTTAACTGTTGATCTGAGAGCTGGAGCCATTGGTGTTCTGTTCAGGGAAGTTCCTCTCTGCTGATATGTCCAATGCTCTTTACCACTTTCTCTTCTGTTACATTCAGCCTTTCTGGTTTTATGTGGAGGTCCTTGTACACTTGAAGTCAAGCTTTGTACTAGGAGATAAAAAAAAAAAGGATCAGTTTTTATACTTCTACATGCAGACCACCAGTTGACCCAGCATCATTTGTTGACAATGCTTCTCCCCCCACCCACACTGGGTGGTTTGGCTTCTTTGTCAAAGATCAAGTTACCCCTGATGGGTGGGTTTATTTCATGGTCTTCTATTTGATTCCATTGATGTACCTGTCTGTTTCTGCACCAATACCATGCAGTTTTTTTATCACTATTGCTCTGTAGTACAGCTTGAGGTCAGGAATGGTGATTCCCCTAGAAGTTCTTTTATTGTTGAAAATTGATTTCAATATTCTGTGGGTTTTTTTTGTTGTTGTTGTTGTTATTCCAAATGAAGTTGAAAATTGTTCTATCTCTATGCAGAACTGAGTTGGAATTTTGATGGGAATTGCATTGAAACTGTAGATTGCTTTTGGTAAGTTTGGTCATTTTTCCTATGTTAATCCTGCCGATTCACAAACATAGGACATCTTTCCATCTTCTGAGGTCTTCTTCAACTTCTTTCTTCAGAAACTTATAAGTTCTTGTCATACAGATCTTTCACTTGCTTGGTTAGAGTCATACCAAGATAATTTATGTTATTTTTGACTATTGTGAAGGGGGTTGTCTCCCTAATTTCTTTGTCAGCCTGTTTATTCTGTGTGTAGAGGAAGACTACTTATTTGTTTGAATTAATTTTATATCCAGGCATTTAGTGAAGTTGTTTATCTCTAGTAGAATTTTTAGGGTTACTAAGTATACTATCATATCTTCTATAAATAGGCATACCTTGACTTCATCTTTGCAAATTTGTATCCCCTTGATCTCCTTTTGCTCTCTTATTGTTCTATATAGAACTGCGAGTATCATATTGAATAAATAGGGAGAGAGTGAGCAACCTTGTCTTGTTCCTGATTTTAGTGGAATTGCTTCAAGTTTCTCTCCATTTAATTTGATGGTGGCTATTGTTTTGCTATACTTTGCTTTTATTATGCTTTATTATAAGGTTTGAATTCCTGATCTATCTGTGATTTTTTAACATGAAGGGGTGCTATATTTTGTCAGAGGCTTTTTCAGCATCTATTGAAATGATCATGTGAGGTTTTTCTTTGAGTTTGACTATATAGTGATTACATTGATGGATTTTCTTATATTGAACCATCCCTGCAGCCCTGAGATGAAGCCTACTTGATCATGGTGAATGATAGTTTTGATGTGTTCTTGAATTTGGTTTGTGAAAATTTTTATTGAGTATGTGTGCATTGATATCCATAAGAGAAACTAGCCTGAAGTTCTCTTTCTTTGTTGGGTCTTTGAGTTGTTTGGGAATCAGCATAACTGTGGTTACATAGATCAAACTGGGTAGTGTTGCTTTTGTTTCTATTTTGTGGAATATTTTGAAGAGTATTGGTATTAGGTCTTCTTTGAAGGTCTGATAGAATTCTGCATGAGACCCATCTGGTCCTGGGCTCTTTTTGGTTGGGAGATTTTAATGACTGCTTCTACTTCTTTAGGAGTTATGGGACTGTTTAGATGATTTGTCTGATCCTGATTTAACTGGTACCTGGTCGCTGTCTAGAAAGCTGTCCATTTCATCCAGATTTTGCTGTTGTGTTGAGTACTGGCTTTTGTAGTAGGGTCTGATGATTTTTTTTTTTAATTTCCTCAGTTTCGGTTGTTATGTCTCCATTTTTGTTTCTGATATTGTTAATTTGGATACTGTCTCTTTGTTATCTGGTTAGTCTGGCTAAGGGTTTATCTATCTTGTTGATTTTTCAAAGAACCAACTCCTGGTTTTGTTGATATTTTTGTATTGTTCTTTTCTCTCTCTCTTTTTTTTTTTTCTACTTGGTTGATTTCAGGCCTGAGTTTGATTATTTCCTGCTGTCTACTCCTCTTGGGTATATTTACTTATTTTTGCTGTAGAAATTTCAGGTGTTCTGTCAAGCTGCTATTGTATGATATCTCTAGTTTCTTTTTGAAGGCACTCAGAGCTATGAGTTTTCCTCTTAGCAGTGCTTTCATTGTGTCCCATTAGTTTAGGTATGTGGTACCTTCATTTTCATTAAATTCTAAAAAGACTTTAAATTCTTTATTTCTTCCTTGACCAAGTTATCATTGAGTAGAACTTTGTTCAGCTTCCATATGTATGTGGATTTTCTGCACTTTTTGTTCTTACTAAAGACCAACCTCAGTGCATCATGATCTGATAGAATGCATAGGATTATTTCCATTTTCTTTTATTGGTTGAGACCTGTTTTGTGAATGATTATATTGTCGATTTTGGAGAAGATACATGAGGTACTGAAAAGATATATTTTTTGTTATATATATATGTATATATATATATATAATATTATATATACATAATATTGTATGTATATATATGTATATATACATATCTGTATATGTATATGAATATATATACATATATATATATATATATATATATATATATATATATATATATATACCTAATATTAAATCCATTTGGTTCATAACTTCTGTTGGTTTCACGGTGTTTCTGTTTAGTTCTGTTTTCATGATCTGTCCATTGATTAGAGTGAGGTGTTGAAGTCTCCCAGTATTATTGTGTGAGGTGCATTGTGTGCTTTGAGCTTTAGTCAAGTTTCTTTTATAAATGTGGGTGCCTTTGCATTTGGATCATAGGTGTTCAGAATTGAGAGTTCATCTTGGTAGATTTTTTTCCTTTGATTATCCTGCTGTCCTTCCTTATCTTTTTGATAACTTTTGGTTGAAAGTTGATTTTATCAGATATTAAAGTGGCTACTTCAGTTTGTTCCTTGGGACCATTTACTTGGAAATTTATTTGACCTTTTACTCTGAGATCATGTCTGTCTTTGTGACTGAGGTGTGTTTTCTGTATGCAGCAAAATTCTGAGTCCTGTTTACATATCCAGTCTGTCTATGTCTTTTTATTGGGAAATTGAGTCCATTGGTGTTAAGAGATATTAAGGAAAAGTGATTGTTGCTTCCTGTTATTTTTGTTTTTTTTGAGGTGGAATTATGCTTGTTTAGCTATCTTCTTTTGGGTTTGTCTTCTTCTTGCTTTGTCTAGGGTGTAGTTTCCCTCCTCGTATTAGAGTTTTCCCTCTATTATCCTTTGTAGGGCTAGATTTGTGGAAAGATATTATTTTAATTTGGTTTTGTCATGGACTATCATGGTTTCTCCATTTATGGTAATTGAGAGTTTTGCTGGATATAGTAGCCTGGCCTGGCATTTATGTTCTCTTAGGGTCTGTATGCCATCTGCCCAGGATTTTCTTGCTTTCATAATCTCTGGTGAGAAGTCGGATGTAATTCTCATAGGTCTGCCTTTATATGTTACTTACCCTTTTTCCATTACTGCTTTTAATATTCTTTCTTTGTGTTGTGCATTTGGTGTTTTGATTATTATGTGACAGGAAGAATTTCTTTTCTGGTCCAAGGTATTTGGAGTTCTGCATGATTCTTGTATGTTTGTGGGTATCTCTTTCTTTATGTTAGAGAACTTTTCTTCTATAATTTTGTTGAAGATATTTACTGACCCTTTTAGTTGATAATCTTCATTCTCATCTATAGCTATTATCCTCAGGTTTGGTCTTCTCATTGTGTCCTGGATGTTTGGGTTAAGAACTTTTGTATTTTGCATTTTCTTTGACTGTTGTGTCGATGTTTTCTATGGTATCTTCTGCACCTGAGATTCTCTCTTCTATCTCTTATATTCTGTTGGTGATACTTGCCTCTATGACTCCTGATCTCTTTTCTAGATATTCTATCTCCAGAGTTGTCTCCCATTGTGATTTTGTTATTGTTTCTGTTTCCAGTTTTAGATCCTACATGGTTTTGTTCAATACCTTCTCCTATTTGGTTGTGTTTTCCTGTAATTCTTTGCTGGATTTTTATGTTTCCTCTTTAAGGGTTTCTAACTGTTTACCTGTGTTCTCCTATACTTCTTTAAAGGAGTTATTTATGTCTTTGTTAAAGTCCTCTATCATCATCATGTGATGTGGCTTTAAATCAGAGTCTTACTTTACTGGTCTCTTTGGGTATCCAGGGCTTGCTGTGATGGGAGAACTGGATCCTGATGATGCCAGGTAGCCTTGGTTTCTGTTGCTGATATTCTTGTTCTTGCCTCTTGCCATCTGGTTATCTGTGGTATTATCTGGTCTTGCTGTGTCTAATTGTGGATTTGTTCCTTCTGAAAGCCTGTGTGTCAGCACTCCTAGTAGACCAGTTCTTTTTGGGAGGAACTTTTGTATGGAAAGCTCTGGCCCTGTGCAGGGTCAGCTCCAGGTGCAGAAGGAAAACAGGATTGTGTCCTTGGCAGTTCCTTGGTTCCTGTGTCCTGACAGCTCTGGGTGGGTCCCCCTTGTGCCAGGAATTTGAGGAGAAGTGGTGGTCTCACCTGTGTTCTCAGGTGTGTCAGCATTCTTAGGAGACTAGCTCTCTCCTGGATATGGAAAACTGTGCTCTCAGGTATGTCAGCACTCCTGGGAGACTTGCTCTCTCCCAGTGGGATCTGGTGGTGGGGACCTGTGGTACAGGGTCATCTCCAGGAACAGATGGGAACTGAAAGGATCCTGTCCCAGGCTGTTCCTCAGTTCCTGTGTCCCGTGGCTCTGCGAGGGTCCCTTGAAGCAGAAGTGGTGGTCATACCTGTGTACACAGGTATTTCAGGACTACTGGGAGACCAGCTCTCTCATGGCCGGGCCCAGGTATGTAGTGCTGTGGCACAGGGTCTGCTTGGAGGCCTATACCTATAATTCTTAGGTTTTGTCTTTTCTTTGTGTTCTAGATTTCATGGATGTTTTGGGTTAGGAGTTTATTTGTACTTTGTATTTTCTTTGACTATTATTTCAGTATCCTCTTTGGTATCTTCTACACCTGAGCTTCTCTCTTCTATCTCTTGTATTGTGTTGGTGATATTTGCATCTGTGATTCCTGATCTCTTTCCTTGGTTTTCCATCTCCACTGTTGTCTCCCTTTGTGATTTCTTTATTGTTTCTATTTCCAGTTTTAGATCCTGGACAGTTTTCTTCAAATCCTTCACCTGTTTGATTGTGTTTTCCTTTATTCTTTTTAAGGAACTTATGTGTTTCCCCTTTAAGGGCTTTTACCTATTTACCTGTGTTCTACTGTATTTCATTAAGGGAGCTATATATGTCCTACTCAAGGTCCTGTATCATCTTGATGAGATGGAATTTTAGATCAGAATCTTGCTCTTCAGGTGTGTTAGGTTATCCAGGGCTTGCTGTGGTTGAAGAACTGGGTTCTGATGTTGCCATTTGGCTATCTCTTGTGTTAACTGGCCTTGCTCTCTCTGACTGGAGCCTTTCCCTCCTGTGAGCCTGGTTATGTTGGGCCTCCTTTAATCAGGCTGTCTCTGGGTGTGAGAGGGTATCTAGAGTTCCTGATCTGTGGCAGGCCTCCTGGGAGTCATGCTGACCCCTATGTGGGCAGGGTCCAGGGTGCTGGAACACATAATCTGCTCCAGGGTTCAGTTGAGGACCAGAAGGAAGATGTGTCTCCATGCAGGGCAGGAGGTCCTATGTCCTATGGTCTCCAGGGGGTGAGGGTGTTCCAGTTAGGTATTGGGTCAGGCGGAACTCACCAGTGAGCTTGGTGGTGTCAGAACTTTGGGAGGTCAAGCTGTCTGTATTTGGGCAGGTGGTGGTTGTGGGACTAGAGCACAGGATCTGCTCCCAGGCATAGTTGCAAACAGGAAGGAAGATGTGTCTCTGGCAGGGTAGGAGATCCTGTGTCCTCTGGACCTGGGGGAGGAGGGTCCCACCTAGATCAGGTACTGGGCCAGAATTAGAGATTCACATGTGTCCTGGAGGACAACTTGTTTCAGGGTGTGGGCATGGGGGTAGGGGACTGGAACACATGATCTGCAGGTAGAATTATATCTTGCTTACATTTCTGTGAAATAAATAATATTTATTTATTTTATATATTTATAGTGACTATAGAGTTTTTGTAATTTTACAGCATGAATAGTAGTTCATCTAATTTTTCCATGTAAATTAAATGAAAAAAATATAAATGCACATAACCACATAATGAAAATGGAGATGTTTTTAAACTGTATAAATATTAACTAACACAGAACGATATAGCATTTGAATCACTTCAAAGGCAAGAAATAATTAAAAGTTATCAGTAAAACTTTAAAAGCTATTATGCTCATGACCTGAGGGTAGTTAGTAGTGTAATTGATACAGTAGCCTAAATAGGCATTAAATAGACATTAAACCTTTCATGAAAGAATATTAAATGATGTCAGGTAATATTTAAGGCACTGTTTCTTAAACCAGTTTACATTACATCTTGTATTACCATTGCTTTCATTAAAAAATTAAATGTATGCATAATAAAGACATGGAGAATTGCAAATGCAAGATTTAAAACCTGACATTGCTTCAGGATAAGATTATAGTTAGCTTTTGAAAATTTTTACATACCATCAGTAGTTTCTAAGCTGGGTAAATATTATTTATGTTAAGTTTAAAAATGCATGTATTTTAGCTTATTAGTTTCTGTATGTAGAACAATTATAAATCCATGTGTCAATTCATAACTATATATACAACAAACAGCACAAATAAGTTGTCTGAAATAATGTTCTATGGTATGTGAAAATGGTACAATGTTTTATAACTTGCACTAAATATGCATTGCTATAATGTAGTTACAAGATAATGTATGAACTTGGATGTTCTCAAAGATGCCACATGCAGATTTGCTGTGTTAGAAAGAGCTTCACTATTTAACATTTCATCTGTAAGGACCTTTGATAAATACATACTGTGTCATAAGAAAAATGTTTCACTAAAACTTATTTACCATTTGAAATTTTAAGGCATATACTAAATATAGGTTAGTCTTTCAGAGAGCTAGCAAGGTGATATGTAGAGTTTTGGGTATCTTTCTATTTACTCTTATTTAAAAGTCTCCCAACAGTATCTGAATAACCAGGTTGTTTGAAGAGGAACCCCAGACATAAGGCAGAAGCATATGATACTCATGAAAATAGAACTCAATCAACAGCCTTTCTGCCCTATTCTCAGTATAAACCCAGAGCCCAAAAGGACTTATTTATCAGGTGAAGGGTAAGACAGATGTTTTAATAAGCATCAACACACACCCCAGATACCTGAAACATTTGTTGCTGGGAAAACCTACAACCCACATTGGCCGCAAGCCCAGGGTAGAGTAAAGGGCGTGGCATGCATATGTCCTGAGACAACAGTCAGGCATATCTAGCAAACCATTTACTGACTCAAAAGCAGCCAACTGATTCTATTTGAGCCCAATGGTATAGCCAGGTCCTGGTGGGACTTTTAGATACTGACAGGTATCTAAAAGTAGGTAGCCTGCTCAATTACTCAATACTCTATTTTGATCCCATATAGCTCACAAAGATTGATGCATGCCATACCTCTGCAGCTGTGCAACTGATCATGCTAAGAGTTTCCAGGGCACCAACCTGAAAAGAAGAACTGCATCTCAGTTGGCAGCACAGAGCCATGACAATAGCTTAGGATGTGACTTCGGCAATACTGATTGCTGTTGAACAGCTATGTTAAAAAACTGAAGTCCCACCTGGACCAAGAGCCTATACAGCCTACCCAGCCATAGCACACATCACAAAAAGAATGCACTTCACTAATAAGACTAGCATAAAATTTGTGAAGGATCTATTGGAGGCACAAGCAGCAATACATGGGCAACCCATGCATCAGAGAACAAAACAATGAGCCCCAAATACTGGCAACTTGGGGAATTATTCAAAATATAATTCAATATAACTTAAAGATTTGTTTATTTTATGTGTTTCAATGTTTTGTCTCTGTGTATTTCTGTTTGAGGGTGTCAGATGCTCTGAAACTAGAGTTACAGACCATGGAGCCATCTTTCCAGCCCTCAAAATAAAAATTTATGAAAATTTAATCAAATACCAGGAATATGTAAGGGTAATTCATGGATTATTTTAGGAACTCAGGAAATTAAAGAAGGACCATACATAAACTATAAAGAATGGTTCACATTCCTAATGTAATTCAGGTCTTCTGAGTTCCTTCCACACACACCCTTTGTATTCATCTTTATATACAGTGTGACAACCAAGTACAAAGTTTAAAAACCACCCAGTCAGGTTATCACTGCAATTATATCATTTTTTATTCTAGTTTTCTATGCTTATCAGCTTTTAGTTTATATTTCAACATATCTCAGGAAAAGAAAATTAAATGTCTATTTATATTAGCCCATGTTGCAACAAGCAGAAATCCTTCAAGTAGGGAGAGCACAGGAAAGAATCATCAGGACAATGTCTGCACCAAGGGCTCCCTTTCTCCCTGTAATTCCATACAGATTTGGTTCTATGGATTGGTCCAACCTGCATCATTAATCCTCTACAGAAATATATTCACAGGTACACTAAGATGTGTCCACACCAGTATCTTGGCCCTTATTAATCTGTGGATGATCATAGCATTGAATGAATGTTAAAAGTTTTTCTCCTGATAGCAACCACATCAATTCATATATATGTCAAGGGATATCCATTACATTAGGATAAACACAATTCTCAACAGTAACTGTATAGTCCAAGAGAAACTGAGATAAAAGCTGAAAATTCTTCAAGAAAGAAAAAGCATGAAACAAAATTATAGCAAACATAGCTGCCCTTACGAATAGTTGAGAAATACACTCTCTCCAAGCAATAGCCCCAGCCATGTTTGTAGTGCTGATGGAATCCTGTAATAAAGTTAATTTAAAGTTCATTAGTAAAGCAGCTTTTCAAGTGGGAAATCTAAGAAAATAAAACAAGAACTGTGAGCAGTTGTTTATAAATGGTATTCTTTTTTTTTCTTTTTCTTTTTTTTTTTTTGCAGTTTTCCTCTTACACAGTTAACTCCAAAATGATTGAGACTCAACTATTATATTTGTTTAACAAGTTTTAAGGGCACAACAACTGAGCAGTATTACTACATTTTAATCCTCTAAGTAAATAAAATCCTCCCAATAAAAATCACAGTGATACTTGCATTTTATCTAGTTCTTTGGTGTTTTCTCATTGTGTCTCCTGGACTATTTTCTTGTGGCTGAATTCCCCCATTCCTCTCTCTGTCTCCTCCCTTTGGCTATGAGGAAGTCTAGCCCTACTCTTCCCCCTGCTCAGTCTCTGGTTGATTGGTTTCTTTACTGACCAATAATGGAGTAATTGGGGAATGATATCCCCAACATTGAGACATGAGTTTCTCAAAATAAGGATTGAAAACAGATATGTTGGCACAGAAATCTGAATTTGAATACTATATAAATAATCTTTATGCAGAGAACACTAACCTTATGTCTAGAAAGAACAACATAAAAAGTCACAAAACAACAAAGATAAATCAATGAAAAAGAAGAGAGCAAAAACAATTCAGTCAAATATTTAAAAAGAAGGAAAAGGATTTTACTAACCTTGAATGAAAGCAGAATAAAATTCAGAATTAAAAATTATGACATACCTAAATGGATTTTTAGAAAAATCAGATGCAACTATTTGCTGCCTACAGAACAGTAATTTTACCTAAAAGATGTATATAGACTGAACATGTTCAAATGGACAACAGATGCCATGATAATGAGAAACACAGTGAACAGGTGCCATAATGCTCCAATAAAATGGGATGTAAATCATATACTTTAAAAAGAGAAAATACTACTAAATAAGAATAAAATAGAAATGATTATAATATTTAATAAAAATTAAAATATCCAATGATGCAAAGCAAACAGTACTAGATTTGGCAGCAAGGATAGCCTTTACTCTAACAATAGTTGGAAATTTATGTCCTACTTTCATAAATAAACCAGAAACAATCATGAATGAAACATCAGAGCTATGTTGTACTAAACATAACAAATGGACTTGTGATGTTTATAAACCATTTTCTCTCAATAGTGACAGATTTTACACTCTCTTCAGTACATGGAATGTACTCCAGGATAGACCACATGATTTAGAACCTACAAAATAAGTTTAAAGACATGAAAACATGGCCTTTGTCTAAGATAACAATTAAACAATGTCAGAAATAAATCCAAGAAATTTGGCAATTGTGTCCTGCAAATAAATCAATGGTCAATAAGAAAATGAACAAAAAAACAAACTATTGAAGCAAATATCATAAAACAACATGTATGACACAGGAGGAACAGTGCTAAGACCTTAGTCTACTTATATGTCTTTCAGTTTAGAGTGAAAGCAATCATCAGTATAGTTTTACAAATTGCTTCTGAAACTAGACAATGTGGCATCTGTCTTTATTTTTGTTTTCTTTTAATTAAACTTTCCAGAGTCTCAGTGCCATTCTAAGGATCCCTTTCCTCTTTCAGGTCTTTTGGTAGTTCTAAAATCCTTGTACTATTTTCTTTTTCTTTTTTTTTTTTTTTTTTGGAAGATTGTAGAACCTTCTTTTTTTTTTTAATATTTTTATTACATATTTTCCTCAATTACATTTCCAATACTATCCCAAAAGTCCCCCATAGCGCCCCCCACTTCCCTACCCACCCATTCCCATTCTTTTGGCCCTGGCATTCCCCTATATTGGGGCATATAAAGTTTGCAAGTCCAATGGGCCTCTCTTTCCATTGATGGCCGACTAGGCCATCTTTCGATACATATGCAGCTAGAGACAAGAGCTCCAGGGTTCTGGTTAGTACATCATGTTGTTCCAACAATAGGGTTGCAGATCCCTTTAGCTCCTTGGGTACTTTCTCTAGCTTCTCCATTGGGAGCCCTGTGATACATCCAATAGCTGACTGTGAACATCCACTCCTGTGTTTGCTAGGCCCCGGCATCATCTCACAAGAGACAGCTATATTTGGGTCCTTTCAGCAAGATCTTGCTAGTGTATGCAATGGTGTCAGCGTTTAGAAGATGATTATGGGACGGATCCCTGGATACAGCAGTCTCTAAATGGTCCATCCTTTCATCACAGCTACGAACTTTGTCTCTGTAACTCCTTCCCTGGGTGTTTTGTTCCCAATTCTAAGAAGGTGCACAGTGTCCACACTTTGGTCTTCATTCTTCTTGAGTTTCATGCGTTTAGCAAATTGTATCTTATATCTTGGGTATCCTAAGTTTTGGGCTAATATCCACTTATCAATGAATACATATTGTGTGAGTTCTTTTGTGATTGTGTTACTTCACTCAAGATGATGCTCTCCAGGTCCATCCATTTGGCTAGGAATTTCATAAATTCATTCTTTTTAATAGCTGAGTAGTACTCCATTGTGTAAATGTACCATAATTTCTGTATCCATTCCTCTGTTGAGGGACATCTGGGTTCTTTCCAGCTTCTGGCTATTATAAATAGGGCTGCTATGAACATAGTGGAGCATGTGTCCTTTTTACCGGTTGGGACATCTTCTGGATATATGCCCAGGAGAGGTATTGCTGGATCCTCCGGTAGTACTATGTCCAATTTTCTGAGGAACCGCCAGACTGATTTCCAGAGTGGTTGTACAAGCTTGCAATCCCACCAACAATGGAGGAGTGTTCCTCTTTCTCCACATCCTCGCCAGCATCTGCTGTCACCTGAATTTTTGATCTTAGCCATTCTGATTGGTGTGAGGTGGAATCTCAGGGTTGTTTTGATTTGCATTTCCCTGATGATTAAGGATGTTGAACATTTTTTCAGGTGCTTCTCTGCTATTCGGTATTCCTCAGGTGAGAATTCTTTGTTCAGTTCTGAGCCCCATTTTTTAATGGGGTTATTTGACTTTCTGGAGTCCACCTTCTTGAGTTCTTTATATATATTGGATATTAGACCCTTATCTGATTTAGGATAGGTGAAGATCCTTTCCCAATCTGTTGGTGGTTTTTTTGTCTTATTGATGGTGTCTTTAGCCTTGCAGAAGCTTTGTAGTTTCATGAGGTCCCACTTGTCAATTCTCGATCTTACAGCACAAGCCATTACTGTTCTATTCAGGAATTTTTCCCCTGTGCCCATATCTTCAAGGCTTTTCCCCACTTTCTCCTCTATAAGTTTCAGTGTCTCTGGTTTTATGTGAAGTTCCTTGATCCACTTAGACTTGACCTTAGTACAAGGAGATAGGAATGGATCAATTCCCATTCTTCTACATGTTAACAACCAGTTGTGCCAGCACCATTTGTTGAAAATGCTGTCTTTCTTACACTGGATGTTTTTAGCTCCCTTGTCGAAGATCAAGTGACCATAGGTGTGTGGGTTCATTTTTGGGTCTTCAATTCTATTCCATTGGTCTATTTGTCTGTCACTATACCAGTACCATGCAGTTTTTATCACAATTGCTCTGTAGTAGAGCTTTAGGTCAGGCATGGTGATTCCACCAGAGTTTCTTTTATCCTTGAGAAGAGTTTTTGCTATCCTAGGTTTTTTGTTATTCCAGATGAATTTGCAGATTGCACTTTCTAATTCGTTGAAGAATTGATTTGGAATTTTGATGGGGATTGCATTGAATCTGTAGATTGCTTTTGGCAAGATAGCCATTTTTACAATGTTGATCCTGCCAATCCATGAGCATGGGAGATCTTTCCATCTTCTGAGATCTTCTATAATTTCTTTCTTCAGAGACTTGAAGTTTTTATTATACAGATCTTTCACTTCCTTAGTTAGAGTCACGCCAAGATATTTTATATTATTTGTGACTATTGAGAAGGGTGTTGTTTCCCTAATTTCTTCCTCAGCCTGTTTATTCTTTGTGTAGAGAAAGGCCATTGATTTGTTTGAGTTAATTTTATATCCAGCTACTTCACCGAAGCTGTTTATCAGGCTTAGGAGTTCTCTGGTGGAATTTTTAGGGTCACTTATATATACTATCATATCATCTGCAAAAAGTGATATTTTGACTTCATCTTTTCCAATTTGTATCCCTTTGATCTCCTTTTGTTGTCGAATTGCTCTGGCTAGGACTTCAAGTACAATGTTGAATAGGTATGGAGAAAGTGGACAGCCTTGTCTAGTCCCTGATTTTAGAGGGATTGCTTCAAGCTTCTCACCATTTACTTTGATGTTGGCTACTGGTTTGCTGTAGATTGCTTTTATCATGTTTAGGTATGGGCCTTGAATTCCTGATCTTTCCAAGACTTTTATCATGAATGGGTGTTGGATCTTGTCAAATGCTTTTTCCGCATCTAAGGAGATGACATGTGGTTTTTGTCTTTGAGTTTGTTTATATACTGGATTACGTTGATGGATTTCCGTATATTGAACCATCCCTGCATCCCTGGGATGAAACCTACTTGGTCAGGATGGATGATTGTTTTGATGTGTTCTTGGATTCGGTTAGCAAGAACTTTATTGAGGATTTTTGCATCAATATTCATAAGGGATATTGGTCTGAAGTTTTCTATCTTTGTTGGGTCTTTTTGTGGTTTAGGTATCAGAGTAATTGTGGCTTCATAGAATGAGTTGGGTAGAGTACCTTCTGTTTCTATTTTGTGGAATAGTTTGTGAAGAACTGGGATTAGATCTTCATTGAAGGTCTGATAGAACTCTGCACTAAACCCATCTGGTCCTGGGCTTTTTTTAGTTGGGAGACTATTAATGACTGCTTCTATTTCTTTGGGGGATATAGGGCTGTTTAGATCATTAACCTGATCTTGATTCAACTTTGGTACCTGGTATCTGTCTAGGAACTTCTCCGTTTCATCCAGGTTCTCCAGTTTTGTTGAGTATAGCCTTTGGTAGAAGGATCTGATGGTGTTTTGGATGTCTTCAGGATCTGTTGTTATGTCTCCTTTTTCATTTCTGATTTTGTTAATTAGGATGCTTTCCCTGTGCCCTCTAGTGAGTCTGGCTAAGGGTTTATCTATCTTGTTGATTTTCTCAAAGAACCAGCTCCTTGATTGGTTGATTCTTTGAATAGTTTTTCTTGTTTCCACTTGGTTGATTTCACCCCTGAGTTTGATTATTTCCTGCCGTCTACTCCTCTTGGGTGAATTTGCTTCCTTTTGTTCTAGTGCTTTTAGGTGTGTTGTCAAGCTGCTAATGTGTGCTCTCTCTAGTTTCCTTTTGGAGGCACTCAGAGCTATGAGTTTTCCTCTTAAAAATGCTTTCATTGTGTCCCATAAGTTTGGGTATGTTGTGGCTTCATTTTCATTGAACTCTAAAAAGTCCTTAATTTCTTTCTTTATTCCTTCCTTGACCAAGGTATCATTGAGAAGAGTGTTGTTCAGTTTCCACGTGAAGGTTGGCTTTCTATTATTTATTTTGTTATTGAAGATCAGCCTTAGTCCATGGTGATCTGATAGGATGCATGGGACAATTTCAATATTTTTATATCTGTTGAGGCCTGTTTTGTGACCAATTATGTGGTCAATTTTGGAGAAGGTACCATGAGGTGCTGAGAAGAACGTATATCCTTTTGTTTTAGGATAGAATGTTCTGTAGATATCTGCCAGATCCATTTGATTCATAATTTCTCTTAGTTTCACTGTGTCCCTGTTTAGTTTCTGTTTCCATGATCTGTCCATTGGTGAAAGTGGTGTGTTGAAGTCTCCCACTATTATTGTATGAGGTGCAATGTGTGCTTTGAGCTTTACTAAAGTTTCTTTAATGAATGTGGCTGCCTTTGTATTTGGAGCATAGATATTCATGATTGATAGTTCCTCTTGGAGGATTTTACCTTTGATGAGTATGAAGTGTCCCTCCCTGTCTTTTTTAATGACTTTGGGTTGGAAGTCAATCTTATCAGATATTAGAATGGCTACTCCAGCTTGTTTCTTCATGCCATTTGCTTGGAAAATTGTTTTCCAGCCTTTCATTCTGAGGTAGTGTCTATCCTTTTCTCTGAGATGAGTTTCCTGTAAGCAGCAAAATGTTGGGTCTTGTTTGTGTAGCCAGTTTGTTAGTCTATGTCTTTTTATCGGGGAGTTGAGTCCATTGATATTAAGAGATATTAAGGAAAAGTAATTGGTGTTTCCTGTTATTTTTGATGTTAAAGTTGGCATTTTGTTCTTGTGGCTGTCTTCTTTTAGGTTTGTTGAGGGATTACCTTCTTGTTGTTTCTAGGGCGTGGTTCCTGTCCTTGTATTGGTTTTTTTCTGCTATTATCCTTTGAAGGGCTGGATTCGTGGAGAGATAATGTGTGAATTTGGTTTTGTCGTGGAATACTTTGGTTTCTCCATCTATGTTAATTGAGAGTTTGGCTGGGTATAGTAGCCTGGGCTGGAATTTGTGTTCTTTTAGTGTCTGTATAACATCTGTCCAGGATCTTCTGGCTTTCATAGTCTCTGGTGAAAAGTCTGGTGTAATTCTGATAGGCTTGCCTTTATATGTTACTTGGCCTTTTTCTCTTACTGCTTTTAGTATTCTATCTTTATTTAGAGCATTTGTTGCTCTGATTATTATGTGTCGGGAGGTATTTCTTTTCTGGTCCAGTCTATTTGGAGTTCTGTAGGCTTCTTGTATGTTCATGGGCATCTCTTTCTTTAGATTTGGGAAGTTTTCTTCTATAATTTTGTTGAAGATGTTTGCTGGTCCTTTGAGTTGAAAATCTTCATTCTCATCCACTCCTATTATCCGTAGGTTTGGTCTTCTCATTATGTCCTGTATTTCTTGGATGTTTTGAGTTAGGATCTTTTTGCATTTTACATTTTCCTTGATTGTTGTGCCGATGTTCTCTATGGAATCTTCTGCACCTGAGATTCTCTCTTCCATCTCTTGTATTCTGTTGCTGATGCTCGTATCTATGGTTCCAGATTTCTTTCCTAGGGTTTCTATCTCCAGTGTTGCCTCATTTTGGGTTTTCTTTATTGTGTCTACTTCCCTTTTTAGGTCTAGTATGGTTTTGTTCATTTCCATCATCTGTTTGGATGTGTTTTCCTGTTTTTCTGTAAGGACTTCTACCTGTTTGATTATGTTATCATGTTTTTCTTTAAGGATTTGTAACTCTTTAGCAGTGTTCTCCTGCAATTCTTTAAGGGATTTTTGTGCTTCCTCTTTATTGTCTTCTGCCTTTTTAGCAGTGTTCTCCTGCATTTCTTTAAGTGTGTTATTAAAGTCCTTCTTGAAGTCCTCTATCATCATCAGGAGATATGCTTTTAAATCCATGTCTAGCTTTTCCGGTGTGTTGGGGTGCCCTGGACTGGGTGAAGTGGGGGTGCTGGGTTCTGATGATGGTGAGTGGTCTTGGTTTCTGTTAGTAAGATTATTACGTTTACCTTTCGCCATCTGGTAATCTCTGGGGTTAGTTG
Organism: Mus caroli; assembly: GCF_978045245.1. Lineage (NCBI taxonomy): Eukaryota > Metazoa > Chordata > Mammalia > Rodentia > Muridae > Mus > Mus caroli. The sequence continues at coordinate 84,178,519 of NW_028227258.1, read as the reverse complement.
TTATCGTTGTCACTATTTAAAGATTGGAGCAGAAGCTGTGTTCCACTCACCAGCAGTCTCAAAATCCTGCGTTGGGGGTCGTGGGTAGCTGACGGTACCCCTGTGCTGGTCCAGCCAGAAGAGGCCTGTGGTCCTACTCAGGCCGTTTTTCTGCTTCCCTAACTAATGCAGTCTCTGGTCCTGCGTGCAATTGGATTGGAGCAGAAGCTGTGTTCCACTCTCCAGAAGTCTTAAGATCCTGTGGCGGGTGTTGTGGGCAGTTGGCGAGTGTCAGCAGACCCTGCGCCCCAGCTGCCCAGGTGCTTTTCTCTACTATTTTCAATAGCTGCTATTCAAGTACCCAACTTGCATCTTTGTAGATCAACTTTAGTTCACCTGCAGAGCCACAAGTCAACTATTGTGACAAAAAAAAATGCTAGCAATTTTGTATTTCTGCCAGCTTAAATAAAATTAGTGAGACAAATTAAACAACGTATGTTAGTTACAAAACTAGGAAGAAACCTGGTTACTTTTAAAAAGATGGAGAAAAATAGTTTGGGTAGGTGGATGACAATAAAGATAAATACATGGTAAAATAAAGAAATCTCAAATTTAAAAAAATGATGAAATGCAAGGAATTATCAAAGCAAGGGGAGTATGTTAATTAATAGAAGACAGAACAAGATCAGAGGCAATATAAACCAAATGGTTTCTAAAAGCATTAAAAATTAGCAATGATAGTGAGCATGAGCCCATAGGGGCTTACTGATACTGAACTATCCACCAGAGAGCATGCATAAGATATAACTAAGCTCTCTACACATATATAACAGACATGCAGCTTGATCTTCATGTGGGACCCCTAAGAGCAGAAGCAGGAGCTGTCTCTGACTGTGTTGCCTTCATTTGATCCCTTTCCTCTAACTGGGCTGTCTTGCCTATCCTCAATATAAGTCACTGCAACTGGATATGCCAACATGGGTTAATATCCATGGGAGGCCTCCACTCTTATGAGGAGGGAAGGGCAACTGGAGGCTGTGAAGAAGGGAGGTGAGAGGGAGGGACTGAGAGGAGTAGAAGGATAGGCAGTTGTAATCAGGATGTAAAGTAAATCAATTAATCAATATTAATAAAATTTCAATGAAATAAAATATTATTAAAGATCAGTGAAATAAAAATGAATTGGACAGCTTTTAACCACATAGCAAAAAAAAAAAGAAGTAAAATCTCAAGTGAACAATTTTATTAAAAGGGAGACATTATAATTGGCAACAAGAAAATACTAAGAGTCGATGGGGGCTATTGTATATAGCACCAACTATTAGAAATTGCCATGTGCCAGAATATCAGAGAACACAGAAAAATGGACCATTTCTGAAAGTATGAAGAGTTCCTAATCTGAAGAGTCCCTAATCTCCATCCACTGTTTGACTGTGGGCCTCTGCATTTGTTTCAGTGGGTCTGCCTAGTCTGACCTCAGTGGAAGAGGATGCAACTAGTTCTGCAGAGACTTCACGTTCCAGGTGTGAGAATACCTGAGAAGGGACCTCTACCCTATTAGAGGATAAGGTGAGGGGGAAGGGAGTTGAAGGAGGGACTGGTGGGGGGACTGGAGGGAGGGAAGGGCAGTGATTGTGATGTAAAATGAATGAATAAAATAAAAATTTACCTGGTTTAAGAAAAATAGTTGCTTTTTTATGTAATACAAAATCTTAAGAAAAAAATAAAAATATGTAAAGCCACCCCACATATAACCACAAAAATTTAAAAACTAGAAAGGTATCTGAAAAATTATATGATTTATGAATGAAACCTGTAAAATATTTACACAAATCCAAGAGAACACAAATTTTTAAAAAATGGTAAAATACTTGATCCTTATGAAAGAGAAGAATTTATATTTTAAACATCTCAAAAATTTCTGTTTCCTTAATGTAGGGTGAATATAACACTTATCTGTGTATATGTGGACAATAATCAGAGCATAGTTAGGGATTGTGTTTGTTTAGTAAAGTGATGGCTATTCGTTCTCCTATAAGATCCATTATATTATTAATCCTAAGTAGGCAGCTGTTTCCACTAACAAGCCTGACTATTTTACAACCTTCTTGTTGAGAAGGTTGTAAAATAGTCCATCATAGGTGTAAAAGTAACTTTTATTTGCCAGATGTAACTTTTGTCTCAGAGACTTACTACTGAATAAGCTCACCATTTCTAGTTCTTTCTGAACTTTGGCTGGCTGGTTCAACTCAGCTGTTCTGGCCCAATACTCCTCTCCAAGCTGACTAATTCATACAGGCTTATCTCAGTTTCTCACTGAATAGCTCTGCTTGAAAAAACTGCCTTTGAATACTTCAAACTGAGCTGCAATGACTGCATGAACTGAAAGAAACTAAATGGAACTGCATGAACTCAATTGAACTCAACTATATTCAACTGAACTGCACACACTGAACTCAACTGAACTGCCCTGCACCCCCGACTCATTCTTCACTTCTTTTAACTGACTTCTCTTTCCTATCTGTTCATGTGACTGTTAGGCATATCCTACCTCTATCTTGTTCTGTCAAATATTTCTGATTTTTGATTTTTGTCTCTCCCGCAGTTAAACATCATTTTCAAATATGGCTCCTTCCTTCTCCAAACCACCTTCACCTTCATTTTGGGAGATTAAAGGTTTGTACTAAGGACATACGCATATTTCAGACAGAGGGATTAAAGGTGTGGAGTTCCAGATGGATCAAACTGACCTAGATGTTTTTTGGATCTGATCCCTAGATAAAGTAGACATGTTGCTGGATTAAAATACCTCTATACCTAGGAAAGCACAAACAAGTAGTTATCTGATCATAAATGGTTATTCCTGAATATATATAAACAAATAATATTATAAAGATATGGCAGATTATATTTATAATACATACATAATAGTATAATATTATATATATATACATATATATCATACATACATAATAGTATTTTATGTATATACATATATATATGTATATACATACATAACTGCATTTGGCATCAATTAATTTAAAAGGAGGTCATAAATTTAAAGAGAGTGAGGAAGGTTTTGAGGAAGAAAAGGGAAGTTAGAAATTTAGTAATTATATTGTAGACTCAAAATAAAATTAAGAAAATGTTCATACTATCCCCCCACAAAAGCCATTCATGGTGGCACACTAAAATTACCCTCCCCCTAAAAAAAAGAAAAATCCTCACTAATACTCAAACCAATAGGTCATTTCACAATATGAATGACAAGAAATAAATACCCATAACATTAGCGATCCAAAATAAATCAAGATAAGTAAATGACACTAGTAACATCAACTCTTCAGAGATGGAGACATGAGTACCAAGGTAAGATGGTGTTCTAGGAACAATACCCCAGGGGAGTGATAGCCAGCACAAAATGAACTTAATACCATCTTTGGAGTGTCATTGTCTCATAATTTTATATCTGGGATACTTTTAATTTTTCATAGAACTTGTGTGTGTGTGTGTGTGTTTACAGTTGATTTTACATTTCTGTTTTTATGGAATTCCTGTGTGTACGTCTGTGTGTATGTGTCTGAGCTTTTATGCATTTCTTGTGCTTTTTCTTACAATCTTTTCTACTTAGTGTTGTGGTGGTTTGAATATGCTTGGCCCAGGGAATGGCACTATTAGGAGGTGTGGCCTTGTTGAAGGAAGTGTGTCACTGTGGGGCAGGCAATGAGAGCCTCCTCCTAATCACATTGTGGCCAGTCTTCTCCTGTTCGTCTTCACAAGATGATGCGCTCTCACCTCCTCTAGTACCTTGCCTTTCTGGACACTGCTGTGTTTCCAGCCATGGTGAAAATTGACTGAACCTCAGAACCAGTAAGCTAGCTTCAACTAAATGTCCTTTATAGTAGTTGCCTTGGCCCATGGTGTCTCTTCACAGAAATAAAACCTTAAGACAGGTGTTTTGACCTATTTCTACTTGTTTGTATTTCTATTTATTATAATCCCATAGATGCCTATTTGTTTCCTTATGCGAAAGAGAAATAGATCCTCGTATCAGATGGAAGGGAAGGTAGGGAGGAAATGGGAGGAGTAAAAGAGGAGAAACTATCATCCAAATATATAGCAGGAAAAAAACAACTATTTTCAATAAATGAGAAAAATGTTTTCAATAAATGCTTCTGGGAATACTGGTATCTAAATCCAGAAGAAATATACCTCTATCTCTTGATGTCTATCAAGATCAATTCAAGTAATTTAAATGCAAGACTCAAAACTTTGGCGGTACTAAGCTTGTGGAAGTACATCAGGATAATGTTTCTGGAAAAAAAAAGCATTTTGACATGCTCCTGAGATCATAAGGAAAAAAGTCATAAATGCCCACCCATAAAATCGACAGCTCCTAAACACTAATGAAGCAATTGGTAGGAGTCAGCATGCAGGGTAAGATTAGGCATTTGAAAACAATTTATCTCACCAGTAATGATCTACAAGCCATAATAAATTTAGGAAAGTCAGCAGTAAATGATGATAATGATTTGAATTATAATAATTTTAATAAACATTTCTTAAGGACATATATAATGGCAAAACTTATATGAAATATGTTCAAAATAACTCATCATCAGTAAATGCAAGTCAAAATCCGAAGTTGCCTGGAAGGATGTGGCGGAGGGAAATTCAGAGTCGTGGTAGTGAGGTTAGTGAGGGTGTAAATTAGTGCAGTTATTATGGAAACTAGTGTGGAGTTTCCTCCAGAAATACAAATTACTATGCTTATCAATTCCACTGCTAGGTACATAATAAATCCAGAAGAAATGAAATCTATATCAAAGCAACATCTTCATCTGTCTATTGCAGTGGCAACTCTCTCTCTCTCTCTCTCTCTCTCATATTAAGATTATTATAATATATTGAGACATTAAAAGTAAGATCTTGCTGTTTGCAACACTTAGAGATTAAATAATAAGCAGTACATGTTCTCACATATGTGGTAGCTACAATGTTGATCAAGAATGATATAGGATTGAATAGTCTGAGAAAGATGGGGAGACTGAAGTAAGGATAGTATATAAAACATCTGAATATGAAGAATAATATCTGGTGTTTTATGGCAGAGTATGTTAACAATACTTGTTAACAATGTATTGAATTTCTTGGAATTGCTAGTAGAGAGGGTGTAGAATTCTCCAAACAAAGAAATGACAAGCATTTGAGATGATAGCTATATTAATAACCCTAATCTGATCATGACACATTCTGTAGTTTATTAAACTGTTACACTGAACCAAAGTTATTTGTATGATTCATTTGAGCTATTTAAAACTGTAAATATATGTTTAAATGAGTTGTTCAGTTAAGAATGTAAAGTTGTGATCACAAGGAGGCTAAAGTGTAGTTCTCCACAACTGAAGGCTTCTGGTGGGAGTGCAGGTGAGGAAAGACTAAATTCTCTTTATATGGCTGGCTTCTGAGAGTTTGACCATGCTCCAGTGAGTATACATACAACACAAATTGAACTTGTGTTCTCCTCCTCCTTCCTCCTCCTCCTCTTATTTTTATTCTTATTCTTCATTTTCTTCTTCTTTATGAGGTCACAAGCATAGAGGGTGAATCTGGAAGGACTAAGAAGTGAGTGTAATCCAGGTACATGATATAAAATTCTGAAATAATCAATAAAAATAGTATGATAAGAAGAAGAAATGAAAAAGTGTATATATTGGAAAGGGTCAAAAAGCTTTATATTATTGCTTTTATCATAACGCACTTAACTGTACTATAACTAATGTTTATCTTCTAAATAGTAAGTTCTATAGATAGAATGAAATAATTTTTATCAAAATATACTCATGCTTCCATGATGGTTAAACATTCTACAGTACTAACTGAATTACAGATAAAACATATTTGAAAGACTGTGTATATTACTCCATAGCTTAGGAGAAAACGGCTTGTCATATACCTTGAGAAATCATAGTGTGTCTGTCATAAAGGGTATGGGAATGGGACAGAAATATTTATACAAACTAGTGGGTTCTAGAAGCACTCATGTTTTAGAAAGTGCAATCTCCTGGTAGTAGAAGAGATGGAAGATGAAGTATTCAGAACAGTATATGTTAGGGCAATTTTCAACTGCTAATGATATTTTATTCTTGTTTTGCTTCACTCCTATGGCATTCTAGAGGAAAAAGTTACAATCTTAAACATAGAAGAATAATAGGCTTCTGACAGCAGACTTATTTATGTAAAATATAAAAGCATCCTCATGAGGCGGAGAGACTACTTCAAAACATTTTAATAAAAACTACTGAGTCAAACACCTCTTCTATTAAAAGTTCAGAAAGGAGACTAGCAGGAAGCTTAAATGCTCAAAAACTTAGACCACACCATAGATATTAAAGTTAAAGGAAGAAAGAAAGAAATGAAGGAAGGAAGGAAGGAAGGAAGGAAGGAAGGAAGGAAGGAAGGAAGGAGGGAGGGAGGGAGGGAGGGAACGAGGCAGGGAGGGAGGGAGGGAAGACAGAAAAAGAGAAAGAGAAAGGATCAAAGAGAAAAGAGAGGCATATAAAATCTTTAAAGAGCAAAGAGATTATGATGACAGGTAATTAAACTCTCAATGACTCAACCATTATGGGCCCCATTGAAACCTGTCAATGGTCTACATTAAGTGTACCAGGAATCAAGAGTACTTAAGAGATGGTGCCCAGGTTAAATTAAAAACATTGTGAGTAGGAGAAACTCATTCCAAGGATGCGAGTTGAGTATATATCTCTGAGTTGTGCCACCATTACAGGCAGAAATCAGAGTGGACAAAGGGAGTACTGCTAATATTGGAGGCCTAGGATGTTGTTATTCTATGTAATTCCAGCTTTGTAACACACCACATTGTCATATACGGTCTGGGTGATATAACCACAACATGAAAAGATTTGCTAAATAACACTAAATGCTTGTAGGTAGCATATGTGCTATAGAATGGAATAAGAACATTTTTAATGGTGTTTTGATTTTTTTTTTTTGTGAATGTATGTTTCAAATCGATCCAGCTTCTTTAAACAGGTTACAATATTATATATCAAAACTAGATATATTACTGTGATGACAAATAATTTCCAAAATGTGTTATCTTTCCTGTCATAGAGACAGTATATATTTATATATACATAGACATGTAAATGTACATACATGGATTCATACATAATGTATAAAGTCTTCTTGAATAGGTAAAGGGGTACAGATGGTAAATTAAGAGCATTAGATACATAGAGAGGTGTTCTGTGCACAGTCTAAGACTTAACAAGTTGGTTTGCTCTAATCAATAATTCAGGAGAAAGCATGCACATTAAACAAGGCCTCATATTTTGTTTTTAAGATTTATTTCACTTTTAAGTTATTTGAATATGCATATATCTGTGTGAGGATTTGTGCACATGGCAATATGTGTGCAAGGATGTCAGAAGTGTCAGATTCCATGAAGCTGGAGATTCCATATAAGCTGCCTCTTATGGGTACTAGGTATAAGTTCTGGTCCTTTGCAAGAGCAGCAATCATTCTAAACTCTTGATCTGTCTCTCCAGCTCCAAGTCCAAAATTTTCATCATTGAAACTGTCTATAAAGGGCAAACCAGTAGAATTGCTCCAACTACCCCACCCTTGAAAAAAGAACATTGCATAGATTTTAAAGCTGTAGAAAATGCTGTGTGCCACTCAAAGGTGTCAGAGTGCTGAGATTCATGCACAGAATCAGCACAAGAAGAATAGGGAGAGCATTTAGGATAAAATGCTAGCAAATAAACAGATTCTTAGGTTAGAAGGAAGCTAATTCTCCCAGGAAATCACCAAAGTGCAAGTTGAGTGGATAGAATAATAGCCAGGAAAAGATGTCTCAAGCAAGACAGTATTCACAGGAAATGCTAAGACACACAACCACGAATAATCAATGATAAATGTGTAAGTATGGGGCAGCCAGCTAGAAAACAGGGAGAGCCAAAGGTGGAATGCTTCCCATTGTCTGTATTATATTAGTAGTATGACAGATTTCAAATGACTAACCATGTTAAATGCCTCTCAAATTTCTTTCAATTTGAGCAATCAGGACTTTAGTGTGGGTAAAAGCTGTGTCTTGTGTATCGCCACACCAAGTTGAACTAAAATGAAGTTGAGAAGACAACATTAGTAACAAGCTGGCTCATTAGTGTTCTCTTTTGCAGAGACACACAGACCAGAGGCTTGTGAGGTATGAACAGTGTTCTATTGTATGGTACAAATGTTTGAGTTGTATCTAGCAGATGTACCTCAGAGAGAGCTTTTTCAGTGTTCCACACACCTGCAAATGGATTGCTTTACCTTTTCTTTTCACTGATGAATATAGGGACTGGTTTAAATTGCACAGGTGTACAAAAATGTGAGTAATTACAATCGTCTTTTCATAGTGAGTTAAAGACAAATCTACAAGAGTTCAGGTGCCTCCAGAGGCCAGGTGAGGGGCATTGAATGCCCTTGAGTTGGGGTTAAAAGCAGTTTTGGCATGCCTGATACAGGAAATCAAACTCAGTCCCTCTGCAAGCCCAGCAATCACTCTTTAACTGCTCAGCCCTGTTCAGAATTGTTTTAGAAAATGTTTTGTGTTCTCACTCATGGACTCTTTTAAAGATAACATGTCTTTGCAGAGATTGTTACTTTTGCTCATTCTTTGCTTGGGAGAATGGTTTGTCTGCCTGTTTGCTTTTGACACAGGTTCTGACTATGTAGTCTATAACTGACCTAAACTCAGGGGCCTGCCTGAGCTTCACAGGTGCACTATGTCTTGCTTGATTGTTATTCTTTTTGTTTCACCGAATGACTTTCATACACATTTCCTGTCCTCTAACTTGAGAGTGGGTCTCCAAGTGTATTGATCTAATTAACAGCAAATACTTCTAAATGTGTTAATTGATTTAGATTAATACATTTTCCTTATGTGTACCTGTTGACATTATTTTTCAACTTCTGAAACAGAAGAAAATGCAAATATCTAGGGAATTTCTTGCTATAACATTTTTCCTGTTATTTTAATGCTGAGGTGACTTTTACATTTGTATGCAAATAATTTCTATAGTCCCGAAATTCTACATTACCTTAAACATTTTTATTTCATTTTAATACCAAGTGAATTCACAAGCCTATGTGTTTGTAATTCCCTGACGAATCTACTAGGATAATAATTCCATATGACATATCACCAAAGCATATTGTAAAATTGACATACAAATGCATCATGATCATAGAGAGTATACATTCGGTATAAAGGTCAACATAATCAAAAGTCAAATAGATTTCTGATATGTATTATTTTTTAGATACTATAATTTTATTTTTAGCCAGTATATTGGTCTTTTTTGGACCAAAGCCAGTATTTATGGAAATTATGGAAATAAAGCCTCTTTAGACTCAAAAAAAAAAAGAATGAGTGAGATAATTACCTGTTTAAAAAGCAGTTATGAAGAAAGCAGAAATAATCTATTTGGGGCTATTTTTCTATTAGGCACTTTAGAAAATACACTTTCTATCATAAAGTACCTATCATTGCTGAAACTGAAACCTCTGCATGTAAGATATGCATTTTCATATTAGTTCATGGACTGAAAATTTTTAGTCAGCCATGCTACTTAATATTGCTATATGAAAAATTAATAAATCACATATGAACCTCCATAGCCAGAAGAGATAATACTCACACCCTGCTGACAAAGTCATAGAAGTTATTCATACATTAGCTTTCTGATGTGTTAGGAAAAAAAGAGTTTTTTTCTTGTCAATCATCCATTATTCTAGTAGTAGAGGCATTCCATAACCCAGCTGTGGGATTTCTGTAGCAGAAGATGGCTGGTTCCATGGCCTAATAACAAAGCAAACCTAATCATTGAATGGCATCCTGTGTAAATGTAATTCTCAGTGAGAATCTGGAGTTGTAAAAGTGTTATCTTCCTGGTGTTCACCTGGTAGAGTTTTCTATAAAATAACTGATAAACATTGTATTTTTTACTGAAATATTTTAGAAGATTTTTCCACAGCTGCAGCGAGTTTATTTGCTATTTACATGTCATTTTTTTTTCTTATAATAGTATGTTTATACCCAGAGAGCTACAGAACAGCACCCAAACTAAAGCAAACTAAAAGAAAATTGTATCATAACCTATGATTGGTAATTTCTTGACTGTATACCTTATTGTCATTTCCTAGAGGAAACTAGATTTTATATATAGTATCTACTATATAGAATAGAATCTAAAATGCCTAACTTCCAATATCCTTTATCAATTATGAGCTATTTTTAACTTCATCTTTTGTCTCTGAATTTAATATCATGCACCCCAATCTCACTCATCTCCCATACCCTTCCTATCTACTTTCCACTCTTGCAACCTCCTGCCACCCCCTTCCCCAATAAAATAAATTGAGATAGAATTTAAAAAAAAAATCTGTTGTTGTCCTGTGTCATGGAGATCCTGCAGCTTTGGATCTGCAGCATCCTTTCACATGCTCCAGCAGATCACAGGTGGGGTAGATATTGGGACTGCTCAACTCCAAACCCTAGATCTGTGCCTGGTAGGTAACTTAGTGAGTCAGCCCATCGGCTCTCCTGCCACTTTATCACCAGGGTGAGGTCTCTAGCACTGCAATGTATAGCTCACACAAAGCCACAAATAGGAAGGGACAGGTCAACTCTCCTGCACAGCAAGGTGGGTGGGTGACAACGATCCTTGACCAAGCCACTCCATTGCAGACCAGCTCGCCCTCATGTATGCCTTAGGAGCTGACTCACTGGAGAGTTCCCCTGCTGTCAGAGGTAGCAATAACAGATAGTCCAGGTGAGAGGGTAGGATCAGCTAGCAGAGTGCCTTACGTGTCAGTACAGACCAGAGATATCTTCATGGCCTTTGGTGATAACATAGGCCTAGGACATAAACAGACAATGGCTGCCGTAGACCACAGATGCATGGAGCCCAGATGTCCCCATGGTCTCAAGTGACATTTCAGACCACTCAGATCAGCATGTCCCCCCATAGCATTACAGCCCTCAGATAACCACATAGTCTCTAGTGGCAGCCCAGATCGTGCACATCCAATTGGCCCTTTTGGTAACTTGGGCCACAGTCATTGATACAGATCACAACTGCAGCATAACCAAGGACCCAGACATGGGCCCTTGGTGACAACCTGGGCCAGGATCTCCCCATGGCCTTTTCAAATCTGCCTCTGCCTTTTGTTCACTGTCATCGAGTCTTCAGTTCCAACTTCCTCCACAGTATATAAACCCCTGTGCGTTGCTTTCTCTTCTGTCTCCCCACTCCCTGTTTCCCATCTCTCCATCAAACATAAGTCCATCATAGTGCTGCCCAAGACAGGTGCTTGGGTGTCTTTCTTCAGGCCAGCCTAGATCTGAACGGCCAGAATGGGTGCTTGAGTGTCTTTCCTACATTTTTTTTTTTTGATAACTAGAACCATTCATAGCACCTACAGCAGCTGAAATATATGTACTATCAGTTTAAAATTTATAAATACACATATAATTTGCATGCTAGAAGATGATGTATAAAGCAATTAACGAGAAATTTAAAATTTATGAATTTTCATAATGAACAGTATGCCAGTGGGTCAGTTTTATAATCGGTTGGGACTTTAGAGCTTGTTATTAGTAATATTTAAAAAATCCAATTTAGAACATATCCTTGGACATGGTGGATATTTTGGTGAGAATGGAATGAGAATCTCCATAAGATAAGAACAATGGAAGAAAAGAGCAAGGCACAGAAAGTATGAGAGACATTCTGAAAGTAGTTGGGAGGGAAAGCACAGCAAGAGAATGAAGTCAAGAAGAAACATAACAGTCCCCTCCTAGTTTAGAAGTACACAGGTTATTCCTGCTAACGGGATTTACTAAGAACCAATAAACTATCATGCTGTCATAAATCCACCTAAGAATTGTAGATAATCATTCTCAAGTAAATAAGTCAAAACTATATAAACTCTCTTCCTAAAGTAATGGTAGAGTCAGTTGTCATGCCTACCTATGGCAATTAAAGCTGGGGACAGGATATCAAACAAAATGATATTAACAGTGCTTTTAGAGATGGTAAAACTAGGGAACATTAATGAGGAAATGAGATACATATGATTTTTATATCTATATGAGGTCTCTCTGCAGGAAGAGTTTTTTAGAGCATGCAAAGTCCCGTTTATAACATCTAGCTTGGCATCACATGGGATTTCCATGTTATATCACCTGTGATATCACCATGTGCTCTCCAAAGCCCCAGAGTCCTGAGATCCCATGGTTTATGGTCCCATCTCTTACTAATATCTCAAATGGAGAGCAAACCTTCTTTCAAAGAGTTTGGCAGTTGTGAGTTCTAAGCTTACGAGTCATTCTTTCCTTTAAGTATTATGTAACTTTTAAATAAAAATGGTCAGTGTCTGAGTAAAGTTGAAAAAATTACTACCTAGTTAAACTTCCTAAGTGAATGAAATTATAAGCCCTTTTGTAGTGAATAAACATTGAGAACAAAGATAAGGGTCTTGTTAAATTCTGTGTGCCTAAAAAATTAGGATATTCATTAAAAACTATTCCAAAGATGCTCAGCATAGAATTATCTAATCAAATCTATTGGCTGTATCCTTATCCTGACTCTTATACTGTCCAAAAAATAAAATAAAATAAAACCAGGGAAATGGATTCTCAGGTAAACTTTAAACACTATAAATAAATATAACTCAAAAGGTAAATCATGAGAAAAGAATTTTGATGTATTCATGATATATTCTTAAATTCACTGGAAGAGATCAGAGATGGATTTCAGAAGTGATGCAGGAGCTCTGTAGAAAAGTCCACAGTGAACTCTTGGGAGTGAAAATTATAATATCTGAAGATAAAAATGCACAAACATGGGATTTTAGACATAGTTCAAATACAACTCAAGATAAAATAAAGATTTTACATTTGGTCAAGTATGAACAAGTATGAACAGGAGCTCTGTAGAAACGTCCACAGTGAACTCTTGGGAGTGAAAATTATAATATCTGAAGATAAAAATGCACAAACATGGGATTTTAGACATAGTTCAAATACAACTCAAGATAAAATAAAGATTTTACATTTGGTCAAGTATGAACAGATGTTTGTTCCTATAAAAAACACATGAAAACTGGACAAAATATTTGTTTCATCAATAAAATATACATAAAATATACACCATAATGAATATCAAGGCATTGTTTATGAGGAAGGGATGGGCATTGGGTCTAAGACAGGAAGTTGTCTGAGCTTTGTGATGACTTTGGCTCACTAACAGAATTTCAAGGTAGCCAAAGTCACAGACCAAGTTCACCCTGCCTAAGAAGATGCAAAATGTTAAGCAAAAAAAAGGTACCAAAATATCAAACATTTATAATAATTGTAGAAATATATAATATATAAATATATTATATTTTATAATATTATATATAATTTATTTATATATAATACATATATGTATTATATGTATATAATATATATATACATACACAGACATATATATATGTATGCTATAAACTGTGGATGATATAAATGGGATTGTGTGTTACATATGCAACAAGATTAATGATGGTTTTATTAACTCAGTTGCAGCAAGGAATGGAGGGAAAGTAGTCAGGCACAAAAAGTTAAAAGTAGCAAACTGGCTACAAAGTTTTCCTCAAAACACAAATTGAAGAAAATTAGTATTAAGCATAAGGTTTGTAAAATAACATTGTTACTATTTTGCAAATAAACTTCAAGATGAAAGAAAGATTGTCTGAGAAATTATGTGTTTTGTAAGGATAACACTTTCTTCATAGGGAAGAATTCAGTAACCAAAATTGTGCAATAAATATTTGTGCAATATATAATAACAATTATGTAATAACAAGCAAGCAATAATAATAGCTTCAATATGCATGAAACAAACATTGGCATGAGTAAAATGAAAAATATGAACCTATAATCTCTATCAGTAAATTTTAATGCCATCATGTCTATAAACAATATTATTGACTGGCTAGGAAATTGACAGAAATAACTACTAAAGACAGATAACAGAGTATATATTCCTGGATACACATGGCCATATGCCATATTTTGTGCTGTTAAAATCATGTGGGAGAGACTTACACTGAATAATGTGAAAGACATGTAAAATTAAGTAAGTAATCAAAAATAGCAAAGTATAGACAATATAAAGGATAAATAAATGTGTTTAAAACAATGGTCAATAAATAAGAAGAAAACAAGTGCATGAGACAATTATGATTGCTAAACTTTACTCCTGTATGTGAGCTTAACAGGAATGAAAATGGTCAGAAAAGAGGGAGAAGAGGAACAAAAGGTAAAATGGGAAGAAAGAAAGTAAAGGTAAAAGAGGAGAAGGAAGAGGAGGAGAGTAAGAAGAATGAGAGCTGGGCAATGGTGGTGCACGCCTTTAATCCCAGCACTTGGGAGGCAGAGGCAGGCAGATTTCTGAGCTCAAGGTCAGACTGGTGTACAGAGTGAGTTCCAGGAGAGCCAGGGCTATACAGAGAAACCCTGCCTTGAAAAACAAAACAAAAACAAAAAGAAGAAGAAGAAGAACAAGAAGAAGAAGAAGAAGAAGAAGAAGAAGAAGAAGAAGAAGAAGAAGAAGAAGAAGAAGAAGAAGAAGAAGAAGAAGAAGAAGAAGAAGAAGAAGGAGAGTGAGGGAGAACAAGTGACTGGGAGATATGTTGGATGGGAGGGAGAGAACCTGTACAATAAAGATCATCTAAAGAAAATTCATTTATAATAGCTAGTAACAGAAATGATACAAATATCGTTTCTAAGAAAAAGATGGTAAATCAATCCTGGAGGTAAAATAATTTAATACAAACTCAGCAATAAACTATTTTTATTTATGTTTATTTGATTATTTATTTATTTATTCATGTTTAACATGAATACATTTTAAACTTATATTAAATGAAAGAAACAGGGAAATACATGAAGATATGGAATGTTCCCCTCTTGTGACTTGCAATTTAACTGGAAACTAGGCTGTGGTACAAATACACTTTGGATTTCCCTTATGTTCAAATAGTCATTAATATACAGCATCAAAGCTAATGAAAATAAAATTGGTACTAGCATTTTCTAAAATTCAGCAGTCACAGAAGAGAATTAACTCTAGACAAATTCCTTGTAACCTCCTTATTCAGTTCATACTAGCTGAAAATATAGTCCAATGCAAAGTAAGTCACCATTCTAGCAGAAAATTCAGTTTCAACAGAGTGATACATACATTATTAAACATATGATATAGGTAAGCTTTAATAAATAAGGGATTCTACATATATTTTCTTCTTTCACACTTCTTCCTAAAATCTTACACAGGTATATGAAGAACCAATTAGAAATATGTCAATAGGCACACCATACACCTTGTGCTTCACCCTCTCACCACATAAAGTGATAATGGATGTCAAATATGCTTAATCTCTCTTGATAAAATCAAAACACATTTATCCATACTAGTAACATGATTAAAACAGTATCTTAACACATTGTACAACTTCGCTGAACATGTAAGTTTATTATATACTAAGAGACGTCTAAGCTGTGTTTCTCAAGCATCATCATATCCAAAGATGATAAACAAGGAGTCAAAGCATCCTTTAAACCTAAACTCAGCTAGAGGTGTAGTTGTCTGATTTCACTGGCTAAACTATTTTGACTATATAAAACTAACCTGTAGGAGAAATAACATTGCTTTTATCCTTCCCTTTTCCAATCTGAAGTTTCATAGAGCATAATAACTTCTGAACACATTTCTGACACTGATAACATCTGCAATGCTCATCAGAACCCAGTTTCCACTTACCTATTAGTTCCCTGAGTTCACATCTTACAGGTAGACAGCAGTCTTAAGAGATAAATGTGGAACAGAGAATATGTCACTTTTAGACAATTAGTAGAGTTTTTTAGTTAGTCCTGTGGTAATTTCATTAATCCTGTGAACGAAAATGGCCCCCACGTGCTCATATATTTGAATGCTTGGTCCCAGTTGGTGAAGGTCCTATTTGGGAAGGTGTAGCCTTATGGGCAGACATGTGTAGACATGGGGTGGGCTGTAAGGTTTCATAAGCCATACATTTTCAGTTAGCTTTCTCTTTGTTACTAGTTATTGTTTCAACATGTTTGCTCTTAGCTCCTGCTTTGGTAACGTGCCTACCTGCCTGCTGCTATGCTCCCAGAAATTATGATTTTGAATTTACCCTCTAACATTGTAAGCCCAATGAACTCTCTATGAGGTCTCTTGGTCATGGTATCTTAGAGCAGCAATAAAAAGGCAACTAATACAATTCTTTAATAATTTTATATTATACCTATAACATATTTTGATCATGTTTACCCAGTACTCATACCCTAAATCATCTCAGATTCACTCATAAATCTGTGATGATGGGAGAATAAACCAGAGCATGGGATAGGATATGAGTTAATTAACATTAAGGACTTTTTAAAACCATATGGAAATCTACTTTATAAGCTTAGCACAGACACTTATATTACTATTCATATACATACCTATATAATGTGTGTGTGTGTGTGTGTGTGTGTGTGATCAATTGAAGTTACCCTACACACTGAATAGTGCTTTTCTCTGAAGTCATACTTTGTCCAATAAAAAAGGGAGTGCCAGCTGTGGGATACCTCCAGAGTAGTGTTGGCCAGGAATGACCTAAGGACCACCAAAAACAATACATATTTTCCTTGCTCTTACATGCTCACCATAAATTGATGCCAAGATGAAATTGATTAAAATACCATATACTTTGGTCCCGGGACACAGGGATATCAAATTGAGTCTAAGCAGAATGATTCACCCATGATGACTAGTTTTCAGGGTACAGGGAGGTGTTATGCACTCTGTACTCTGCTGTGACAAAAGTCTTACCCTGCTGTTAATCCCATGAGCTACAATAAAGGCTGGTCTGGCAAGATATATCATGATTCCAATAGTGCCATAACAGCCATGGCAGTAACCAATTATTTCTGATATTTAAGATGTGTTCCCTGGGAATAACTGCATGTCTGATAGTATAAATCTGGCCAAGAAGTCATAACTGGGAAGCTACCTGTCCCCGTTTATGAATCTAGTACTATTACTCTGCTAAATATGAAACTGCCTGCAAAAGATGTATATCTTTACACATAGATTACTGCAACCGTCATCATCAGAGACATTTCTTGGTACAGTGCACACACAGAAACCAACAATGGTTGGAACTGAAAGATTAAGTGACTGTGATGTGCTCATCCACAAAAGTGAATGTAAACCAAGGCAAATGCACCATTGTTGCCCAACATATTAATACAGATGAAAGGTATAGAGTACTATTTAATGCTACTATAGAAGGATAACTATACTGAACTCTGTGATTACCCTTCTCATTTCACTGCAATATATAGTGGGCAGCTTAGTTCTAGAACATGGGTTCAGGGCTGGTCTCCTTAATGGACTCATTTCCTGGAGCTAACTCTACTCTTTATACCTTGCATTCTGGTGATTTTTTTTTCTCAGATATCCCAAACACAGCTCAGCTTTGCTCTAGAGTGTGCAGTGGATAAGTCTTTATGCTGTCCAATTGGTCCCAAGTTTATAACTGACCAGAGTGTAAGAGCTGTGTGAGCATGCGTCTTCTGTCTGGAGCCCAAAGAATGTTATGTACTAGCAGTATACACAGTCGGACATTTCTCACCGAGATGGAACAACAGAGAGATCCTACCAGGACAAGATTGTGTAGTTGGGGAATCAGGAAAGAGTCCACACTAAGGCAGTGCTGGAGAGACTTTCAGACTGGAGCTATCCCTGTGATCCAAGAACTGGGGATCTACCAGATGCCAATCAGCCTAGGAAAGCTAAAAGCCTGCATTATAGGTGCAAGATTTGCTGTCTACTATGACCACAGGAAAGCTGTTGAACAGAGCTTCCCAGAGCACTGAATTGCTCACCCCCACTTATAAGTATCTAAGTAGGATATAAAGTCACAGAATGTTTTCAGGGATGTTTTTGTTTTTGTTTCTGTTTTCGATTTTATTTTTGTTTTTGTTTTTGCTTTTGTTTTTTCCAGACAGGGTTTCTCTGTGTAGCCCTGGCTGGCCTGGAACTCACTCTGTAGACCAGTCTGGCCTCAAACTCAGAAATCCACCTGCCTCTGCCTCCCAAGTGCTGAAATTAAAGGCATTGGCCATCACTGGCTGGCCACAGAAAGTTTTCTAATGTCTTATCATTTAATGTTAATTGTATTTGCTTTGGGAATTACTTGGAACTTTTATTTCTCTGTTTTTATTTCTCTGAAGACTTAAAAATTATATTTATTAAAAAGTTACGTTTATTTATTGTTTTGTGTGGGTGTTTGTGTCTGTAGGGTGTTTGTATATGTGTAAGTGTGTGTGTGTATGTGGACGTCAGAGGACAGCTTTCCAGTGTGGGCTCTTTCTATCCACTTAAGTTCTGAAGTTAGAATAGAACTCAAGTTCTCAGTCTTGGAGGCAAGTACCTTTACTTGCTGATGAATCTTGCCAGCCCTATTTCTGTTTTCTAAATTGTAATATCTGTCTTATGCTTTTCTACCAATTGTTTTGGTAACAAACAACTTGTTTTGATTGCACAGACTCACAGGTGGAGGAAATCTGCCTGGGGTAAAACCATTCCTTGATTTACATGAGAATTTGCACATTAGGCATTTGAGTATGCTTGGAATAAATTAAGGCTTTTGAGGTTTGGAGATAGAATGATTATACTTATGTGTCCTGTCAGAAGCAAATGAGTTTTGAGGGGCCAGAGGCAAAGTTTACAATTTCAAGTTTCCATTGCAGAACACATATTGAATAAAGTTACTATTGTTACACTGAGGGTCATTTGCTAAGGGTGGAATGCAGGTCCTTGCTCCTGCAGAATCAACCATTATGCCACTGAGCTACATTCCAATCTAAGAAGTTGGACGTTCTAAAAGTGTTTATATCTGAGGTACCTGCCTTTAGGAATAGACTGATGCCATTCCTGCAGGACTGAAGGAGTGAGCTGTGGGTTCTGGTCTCCTCTACCTCTCATGTGGTCTTGCTTGCTCTTCTACCACGCTTGTGAAACACAAAGCTCATGCATTTTCCATGTTTTCCCACAGTGACCTACTGACTTTACTGATACTAACCTGCACAGTTTTGGTCTTCTGTTACAGCAACAGAAAATGACCTGAGACAGCCATACACTAGAAACTTTGGTCTTCTCAAAATGCTCTTGGTTTTGGTTTGTTTGTTTGTTTGTTTGTTTGTTTTCAGGGAAAAGTGTACATTCAGTGTTGGTTTCTACATTATGATCTCCCTGTTCAAGATCACGAAAGTGACTTTCCAATGTGGTTTCCTCTCTGAGAAGTAGGTTGATCAATAACATGTCACATATAGTTTATTCTTCTACTAGATCAAAATGTGATATAAGTACCACTTCTTTCATATAAGCAATCTTTCCTCAAATACTAAAAAATTTCTGTCACAGTGTTTTTCAAACTAGTACAAAAAACATTTCCCCCCAAATTACTTTACAAACATAATAGGAAGTAAACACTAATCTTTATTACATGGCAGACGTTATTTAAGCTCCTTACCTCTCAGAATAACAATGATTTGAATTTGACTTCGATGTAGAAAGCAACTACAGTGCATTTTTCATTTGGAATGAATGTAGTTTAAATGAGGTTTAATTTTAGAAAATAGTTATCAGGTACCTTCTGTTGAGAACTCCTGCTGTTTGGATGTGATTTTTATTTCAGAAAATCTGCAGTTACAAATTCCATTTTCTTCAGAATGCAGTCATGTGAGTGAGGGGTTTAGCAGAACACTTGCTGTTACCTTCCATTCACAGTCATGCTTTCTGAATGTGTTTTCAATTAGAAAAATCTCAATAGTTTATTTTAAAATCTAAATCCTGATGCAACTTTTAACCTCTGAATTATATGGCTATTTTGAGCCCAGTCCCCACTGTTCTTGATGAGGAAGTCACCCAAATGGGGCAAATCCTTTTTCAGAAAAGAATTTTTTTTCTAAAAAAAAAATAATCTATGTTTTAGAAATGCAGTGCCAAAAGAACAGATGGTGTACTCAATCCACAGGGTAATGCTTCTCTGGAAATCTAACCACAATATCCAGCGCACGCCATAAACAATTCCATCTGTAAGCACTTGTAGCTCTACTGGAAAAAGAAATGAAGCAAGGAAAGAAAATGTGTATTGCAGTCACTTGGAGTGCAGAGTGGGGGTACAGAGTGGGAGTCCCAAGGAGCTACCAAGAGAAAGAAAGAATGAAGGGTGATAATGAGATGTCACCTGAGTAGCATCCTTTAACCAGGACAATCGAAAAGCACAAGGATTTACAACAAAAAATCCATGCCACTTTCAATTTGTTGTAATTCCTTCTTCATCTAGTTCAAATAAGCCCCATTTCAGAAAAATCTCTAGTAATCATCATATTGACACTTCATCTAGACTGAGTGCTAATGAGCCAAAATTTCCTCGCAATAATTTTAGCCGGAAAGCTCACACTGTCACAGCCTATCAAAGAAAAAGTGCCAGGCACACTTTCAATCAAAGAGTATTTTTCTCCTGCACAAAATTCAGTTCTCAAGTACAGGGGTTATTTGTTCCTAAATATTCTTTGCCCTACTCTGTTTTCATTGCCTACATGACTTGCAATGACACAGCAGAAATAAAAATGTCTCCTTTGCTCAAATTTTTTATCCTTTATC
Organism: Mus caroli; assembly: GCF_978045245.1. Taxonomy (NCBI): domain Eukaryota; kingdom Metazoa; phylum Chordata; class Mammalia; order Rodentia; family Muridae; genus Mus; species Mus caroli. Next base: position 84,157,742 of record NW_028227258.1, on the reverse strand, counting down.
TTTTCCGTAATATGATTATTTAATTAGAGCAAAACCTTCAAGAAGCAGTCCACTGATGACAGCCATGTATATTTCTATTTTAAAACAAATTATGGTATCTTATATAGATGTGTCTATATATAAATTCTCTACTTTAGTCGATAAGGAGAAAATATGGTAAAACTGGTGAAATTAACAAGAATTTCTAGCAAGGAAATTCTTAGATGCCTAGAGGCATCTAAGAAAGCTGATTTTCTTTCAGCTGCATTGCCCTGTCTACATTTTCCTGTTGTCATGTTGTTGTTGTCGTTTAGATTTTATTAGAAAATTAATGTTATTTTTATGGTACTTGTAGTTTATTCAATGCTCAAAAGATGACTGCATACTATCAGTTGTAACTAAATCATCCTTTAAAGTCAGAGATCAACATTTCATTGTTTAAATGATAAACATCTATGCAAAGAAAAATTTATAAAACTCTGTGTCATCCACAACTGCCCTCACATGAAAAATACCCTCTCACATACAGAAACACACATATACACACACAAACTTACAGATACATACTCATACTCCTAGTCACATGCACACTTTCACATAGACTCAATGACATACACATACAGATAAAGAAGGGGGAAGGAAGAGGGAAAGGGAGAAGGATAAAGGGAGAGAGAAAGAGAGAGAGAGAGAGACAGAGACAGAGACAGAGAGAGAGACAGAGAGAGAGAGAGAGAGAGAGAGAGAGAGAGAGATTGTCATTTGCAAACACAACATTTTGAAATAAGAAAACAGTGTTTTTCTGTCTCTAGATTTTTTTAGTTCTCTTTGCTATTTCTCTGGGTCATGAAATTTCAATCACAGCTATTTTTGGCATTTTGAAAGAGATAATTGATTTGTTTTGTTTTTTTTTTTTGTTTTGTTTTGTTTTTTTTTTTGTCTTTTGTGTCACTGAGTTCAGACTACATAGAAGGGAATGGAGAAGAAAAATAATCATACAAGGATTATGCCATATTTTAGAGAATATGAACTTTACATGTATATATGTGTGGATGTTCTGTGTGTATAATACATGTGTGAATACATCGCATATATGTGTGTGTGTGTGTGTATCTGAGTTTTAGCACATGTATTTTTCTCTCTTGCTATAAACTATATCAGTAAAGATTGCTGTCAAAGCATTTTACTATTGAACTTTTCTTTATCCAGGTCTGAATGATTTAAGGAACAATGACACTAGACCTGTCATGTTCAAGTAATGGTCCCAAACAAGCACAACCACAAATCCTTAAAAAAAGGTCATGGATGATGCAAAAGCCAATAGAAATAGGAGATTATGTTAGGCAGACTTTTTGTCCCTGTGACAAAATGCCTGACAGGGATGATTTAAAGGAGGGAAGATTTCTTTCTTTTTTTTTTTTTTCCTTATATTTTCAGAAGTTTTAGTCAGTCCACTGCAGTTAAAGAACATAGTGGAGCATAGCACCTAACATTACAGGAATAAAAGATAGAGAAGAGGGAGGATGAGAGGATGTGCTTATATGACTTGGCTCCTTTAAGCCCAACCCCTCTTATCTATGCTGGGCTTCACTCACTCCATTGCATAATGCAAACCAAATTCAACAAGTTTTTACTCCTTTATTCTGGAAACACTCTCACAGACACAGCCAGAACTACATGACTCCCCTAAGAGCTTCTCTGTTCAGTTGACAATCAAGATTAACCCCTCAAAGATGGGCAGATTAATGCAGATTCCTCCAAATATTTATTTTTGTTCTTTTTCATGTCCACTATCTAAGTGATATTAAAAGAATATACCAACTATATTTTAATAATTAAAAATTTAACAACTAAGCAATACTTGTGCCTAATATTAGGTATTTTGCTATGAATTTTGACTATATTACTTCTTCTATAAAGGCACTGCTGAGTGCTTCATATATTTACCAACTAGGAAGAATTTCTATATTGTTGCTTCTACCTCATTTTTGCCCTTCTCTCTCAGACTTACTTTGAATGGGTATGTGACTTTCTACCTCATAATGCTCTTCTTATATAATCATATTGCCTTTGAAAAGGTCAGTTCAGAACCTTTTGGAAAATTCCATCAGATCCTTCTCCTCCTGAAAGGGAAGGCTAATTAACATTCAGCAGGACAGACAGGACCTGCAAGTGGGGGAGGCCTAGACCAAGTAAACACATTCCACAGAGCAGACAGACCATAGGTCACCTGCAGGGTGTGGGGATGGGGAGTCTAGAGCATGTAAACACATTCTGCAAGACAGACCCTGCCACTGAAAGAAAGATGAAATTTTACTCAGAAATGGCTGGTTGTTTGTGAGCCTAGAGGCTGCCTGGGGCTGAGAAAAAAGAAAAACAAACCTGGGTATGCCCCGTAGTTAAAACATTTCTGGGAACAGCTTGACCATAAGATAAAGAGGAATGTGAGGACATAACAGGGTTATCTAAACTGAGTCAACAACTCACAGAACTCTGACACCCTGCACGTACATGTAATTTTTCTGCTGATATTTGAATAAGCCAATAGTGTGTCTCTACGCTGAATTATTCCACACCCTTAAGCCCCTTATCCAATAAAAACCCCTAGCTTTTGAGCCTCGTGGCTGACATCCGTTATCTCCTGTGTGGGATGCATGTCGGTCTGGAGCTCTGTCATTAAACTACCTCATGTAATTACATCAAGACCTTTTCATGATTCTTTGGGTGCACGCTGGATTGGGAATTGAGTGGGGGTTTCCCCACTAAGTTTTATCACCACCTCATTTCCTAGAGACCAGTCAATTTAAAAATCACAATGTTCTGCCAATCACATTGTGCCTAATGCTATGTATAAAAAACTGTATAAAGACTGACCACATGGCCACACGGGGGCGAAGGAGCGGGGAGCTTAGCTTTTTCTTCGTTGGGTGTAGGATGACCCTCATGCATTGGAACAATAAATTTCTCTTACTTTTTGCATCAATTCCTGGCTCCATGTGGTTCACTCAGGTATGCTAAGGCTTGCCAGAGTCTTACATTGTCTCAATATTACATTGTCTCTCTGTATTGAATTAATTCAAGTAGCAGAACTGTTTGAAACCATTTGTGCCTTGATCTAAAAATGAATTATTTATTCGTCTTTAGAAAACAACTGTAAAATCTAACTTATACTTACAATCTTACATGTCAATTTTCTTTGCTGTTCTGCTTTAACAACTCAGTCTATAAACACCAGTATAATGCATATCCAGCAACTCCAGCCAGCCTACTTATCCTTCTCCAGAGACTCCCTGACCCTAACTTCCATGTACCCTTCTGACTTGCCAAATCTAGCCTGGATCAGACATTCAGGGTTCTTTCCAAGTCTGGGCACTACTGTCTCCACTACAATCAAAGTCTAGGATTCTGAAAAGACACGACCTGAATATCCTTAATGACAGGTCCCTCTCATACCCATAGGAGCTCTTTATCCGGCCAGATCTCCTAGCACACTCCAGGATTGGGACAGAACATGCACCCTACACACATGCTCACTCTCTTTTGTCCACCTGAATTCATTCCACACAAGTCATTTCCAAACTCTGGGCCCAACCTACCTTCATTCACATTCTTTCTTCTTCTCCAACATGCTCTGTCCATACCAGATAAACATAGAATTAACAAGAGAAGTCAAAGAGGTCAAAAAAGAGAAAAAACAAAACAAAACAAAACAAAACAAAACAATGAAATTAGGGAAAAAAGGACAAAGAGAACAAATGCCTTAGTAACATCCAAGAAAACACAAGACATCATAGAAATGATCAAAACAATCCAAAACATGAAAATAGAATTCAAAAAAACAGATGAACACATAAAGCTGGTGGAAATCATCAAGTGACCTTTTTGGGTAAACATGAAAAATGGGGATAAAGTCTCTGAATAATGAGAAAGAAGAGGTATAAACACATAAAAATAAATGTAAGGATGTCTGAAAAGTTTCCAAAGAATCATACTATTAACTATTTACTTATAATACACATAATTTGCCTATGATAAATACAAGTTATATATACAGTGCTCCTTCTATGAGTCAAAGATCATCTAACAAAAATCCCAACACTTGGCACTAGAAGCCTTCTTTTAAGTCATTAGTCAGGTTTATTCAAGAAATGCCTAAAATAATACAAGACATAATTTTACCTTTTTTTCACTTTTTACTGTATAAAGTAATTCCTATTGCAGTTCAGAAACAGGGCCCAGAGACCTGAGCTAGAACTGACATGAAAGCTTCCTCTCAGAGTATTAGATTTCATGATACCAGAAGACACCAAAGCTTCTAAAGGAGGGAACAACCAAAACACCTATGCACATATGTTACCTATAAACTAAATCCATGTCCAGTATAGCATGATAAGACAGAAGGTTCACCACTGACACTCATACCTTGGCAGTAACCAACTGCTGTCCAATTGAATTAAAATCAAGCTTAAAAGAGGGAAATCATGCCTAGTACCAGAAATCTAGCCAACTACAAAGGGATAGTAAAGTCTTAGATATTAGAGAAGAAACTATAAGCAAACCTGCCTAAACCAGCATACTACCTAACTACACTGTAAATACTTTTCTTATACTCATATAAAGGTCTTTTTTGCAAATAATAGAGATGATTACAAGAGACCACACCAAAGGAATAGTTGTGAGGTCAGCCCTAAAGAATGTATCTACAATACAACCCCAACACCTAAGGCTTAGGGATCATTGAAGAAGAGCTGGTGAAAACATCATAAAAGCTGTAGCAACAGCATATTTATTGCAAGATTGTGTGTCACCTAGGAATATCAGAAGCTAACCTGCCAACTCCTACCAAGATGATCTCCCTAAAAATGAGCAGCACCAGGACAACAGCAATACATATGCTAATAGTAGCAGGGGAAAGTCCATGAGGCCTCACCCCTACACAAAAATGTACAAGCAACAAAATAAAGCTGAGAGCAGGAGAATGAGTTCCCCAGGAACAAAAGTATAACAATTGGTTATCTAACACCTAACAGTGGTCCCTTAAACCGTACCTATGAGTAAGTAACATTGTACAGATTGAATAAGTTGAAGACACATGTCTGTCACACATATAATTATAAGTGTGTATATGTAACAACAACTAATGAAAGAAAGAGGCTGAGCATTGTTAGAAGAGCAGGGAGGGTCTATGAGTGTGTATTGAAGGAGAAAAGGAAAGGTGAAACTGACAGAATTATATTACAAACTCAAAAAATAAAGTAAATAATATTTAAAAAATAACAGTATGTTCAAAAGTAGACTGTATTACCTCTCTCATTCACTTCTACCCAAACCCTAGGAATGCAGTGACCTTAGGACTTTAAATGGCATGTATTTACTTAAAAATAATTTACTTCTTCATTCTAGATGTCATCTCTGAATTTTAGCCTCATATATCCAACAGCCTGGTTACAACTGTAACTTAAATGTATAACAAGAAGAAAAACTCCACAGTGATAACGTAGAGATAATCCAATGATGGGCAAACATCAGAAACTTATCCTGTATGGCTGATGAGAACAGGGTACCTAGTCAGGAACTGTATTTCCTCGTAATCCTTCCTCACTATTGCTAAGTGAAGCCATTTACTGTGTTTGTGTAAGAGTATCTGTGGACCTTGTCATTCCTTCTGGAGCTGGAAGAAGGAGCCCTGGGTAATTCTATGCTCAGAAGCTGGCTGAAGCACTGGGCTCATTCTAAAGCCAGAAGATGATCATTATCACAACTCTTACTAAATACCCAAGAGATACATATAAAACTACCTAATTTTAATAGCTATATGGGATTATACATAAAAAATAATAAATATTTACTGTTCTGTTATGAAAGTTTCAATAGCATTAATAGTAATATCCTAGTTAATAACCTATACTAGAAGTAAATTTTTAAGAAGTGGGATAATTCTCATCAACTCACAACTACTTTACTTGAGATTGAAAGGTTCCCTGGGAACTTCTCTCCTTTTCTCATACTTTATCTCCAAATTACCTACAACCTCAATTGGAGAAAAACCTCAAAATAAATTTTGTTCTTGATATCTTAACACATCTTTGATCTATTTATTATCTTACTTTGTGTGTGTGTGTGTGTGTGTGTGTGTGTGTGTGTGTGCGTGCCTGTGTGTGAAATCTATTTTTCTGTTCATCTTTTTAAATTCCAGAATGTTTATGTGTAATGGCTTTTCATAAGTAGGTCAAATACTTGCTGGACTATTTCCAACGGTAACAGACACAGTTACAGAAAGAGATTATGAGAAGGAGCCCTGGAGATGAATGCCTGCCGGGTGATGACCTACAATGAGGTGTCATCTAAAGCTTCAGCTAACCACCTAGAGAGTTCACTCTGAGACTAACCATCATCATGATCATCATTTCCAGGTTTGAGTAGGAGGACTGAGCCTTCATTCTCTGCACCGTGCTTGTAGCCTCCCACTGGAGTAAGGCTTAGGGCAAGGAAATATACTTACCACAAGAAAAGGAGATCACTAAAACAAGCATTCACAGATCATCAGGGTTGTGATTTAGCACTGAGGGGGGTATAAAAAGTACATATTAATGTCCAGACATCAACTATAGCACATCACCGTGTGTAAAAACTATTGCAGTGCCTTCTCTTCCAATTTGAGATCAAGTTTGCATACCCTTTCCCACCACTTAGTCATCTTCCTACTTTGGGATATTTTGGATAACAATTTTTCATAATGCTAGTGATTTTCTGGATATTTGCTTTTGTGCTTGCTCGTGTTTATCCTTCTACTTGGAACATTATTTTTAATCTGTGTATTACATGAGTTGCCCCTTATATCAACCCACTATCTGTCTGTGTACAAAAACAATTAGCAAATATTTAAAATTGTGGGACATATGGTGTTTGTCAAAATATCTCACAATTACATCCTAATACCATAGAATATCCCAACCTATACAAGTAGTATAATAGGCAATGTGTGAATGATTGTGTTTGGCTCTATTCCCTAAATACTTTGTTTACAAGGATAGTTGGCTGGATGAGACTTTGCTGACCTCAACTTTAGTCAGCTCTTGGCTCAAGCATGTACCACTGTGAAAGCAAAACAGATGGTCAGTAAGTGATGATGGCTCGGTTTCTAATTTGTTGACTTAAGATGTTGTGATGTTGGGACACATTCAGCAGCAACCATATTCTGAGTCTGAATCTTGGTCGTTGCTTGGACTAACCATATGTGATAGGATACTGTTTCTTCATGATGGATGGTGGCAGAGAGCTGACACCCTCAGTCAGCCTGGTGAGCACAAAGGGAGACAACTGTTGATTCACAATGCAGTGTGTCAAGCTGCTATATGTATTTCAGGTGGATGGAATGCATATTCACATTATGAGGAATTTCATTTATGTGAGGTTTTGGGGGGCTTAACTCCATCACAAGTTTGCAAAGTAAGAGGCCTTGGGTAAGAAGCTTAATATGAACGATTCTTGCTCCAGTGATTATTCTGGCACTAATGATCACAGCCCGTGCTACCTTAGGTACTTTGTGCCTTATAGCCAAAATGTGGATCATAATAACATTGTGTATATATATATATATATATATATATATATATATATATATATATATATAATGTTATATTTATGATTAAGTTATATAGTATTTATTCAAGTACTGTAATGATAATTGGGATAAGAATAGGGTCCAGCAGGCTGGAGAGATGGCTCAGCAGTTAAGAGTGCTGACTGCTCTTCCAGAGGACCTGAGTTCAATTCCCAGCAATCACATGATGACTCACAACTATCTGTAATGGGATCTGATGCCCTCTTCTGGTGTGTCTGAAGACAGCTACAGTGTACTCATATAAAATAAATAAATCTAAAGAAGAAGGAGAAGGAAGAAAAGGAGGAGGGGGAGGAGAACAACATACAACAACAACAACAACAACAACAGTGGGATCTTCAGTTGGGGCTGGAGAGATGGCTCAGTGGTTAAGAGCACCGACTGCTCTTCCAAAGGTCCTGAATTCAATTTCCAACAACTACATGGTGGCTTTGATGCCCTCTTCTGGTATGTTTGAAGAGAGCAGTGGTGTATTTATACAAATGAAATAAATAAATAAATCGAAAGACAGAGAGGAAGGAAGGAAGGAAGGAAGGAAGGAAGGAAGGAAGGAAGGAAGGAAGGAAGGAAGAAAGAAAGAAAGAAAGAAAGAAAGAAAGAAAGAAAGAAAGAAAGAAAGAAAGAAAGAAAGAAAGAAAGAAAGAAAGAAAGAAAGAAAAAAAGAAAAAAAGAAAGAAACAATAGGGTCCAGTAAACAGATACTTCCAATTCTCAGACTCATGACTTTGTCCTTACCACCAACATTGAAATTATAAAGCCCTATGAGACCTTCCACTTCCTCTAAATGCCAAACATAATGACAGCAGCAATTCTTTCTTTTATTCAGTGTTAAATTGCCCAATACTTTGTAACATCCTTACACGAAACATACTTTCAGTAAAAATTTTTGAGAGAATAAATTAAGCAAGAGAATTCTCTATATTGAAGGTTTTATATTAAATTGACATTGATAATAGATTGATATTAGACAGTAGACCAAGGACAAAGTTTCCTTTCAAATACACCAGTATGGTTTTTTGTGGCCTAATCACTTATGCAAACTGCTGTCCTTATAGGACAGCATGATATATATTCAGTAAAGAATAGTTTAGAGAAAATATCAAAACTATAGGTCAAATGTAGCTTCATTTTTCTTTGCCTTAAGATCATGCATAGATGCATGAACAAATATCTGATAATAAGATTCAATGGGCAACTGTATTGAAGTATGCCTCCTGATACCCTGTTATTTTGATGAACATCAGTAGTTACACACCCAGACAGGTATAGTGGTGATGGTTTCCTGGAAAGACAGGACGTTCCCTAGGTCTCCATTGTTCAGGATCATCTGTACAGAGCTTACAAAATGACTTAAATTAAACTGAGCACTCTTCCACTTTATTCCTCATTTATAACTCATGAGGCCTGTTACAAGTAAGTGAACTTTAAAGAATTTATTTGACAATCTCTGCTTTAATAAAGTTCCAAGGGAAAAAATTAGAATGATTCTTATTTACATGGTTCCTTGTTACTCATACTCTAGAAAGTCATGCCTCTTCTTTGTATGTGTCAAATCCCTGACTGGTTTCAACTCTTCTTTATCTTCTGCCAGTACAAGGACTGTCACCTGAAGACACCCACTCTCCTTCATACTGCATGCATTTTTCAATGCCCTCATCCTAGCACTAGTGACTTCTTTGTTATGTTTTGGTTTGAATGGCTTGTCATCTGTTTAACACAGTATAGCAATACACTCTGTGAGTTTATTTTGTGTTACCTACCCTCCTAAAATGTAAGTTGCCCAGGGCAGCAAGGAGGATAACTGATGATGTGCCCCATGTGCTGCCAACAGTACCTCACAGCCACTGGGTCTGAATAAGTATTTACTGAAGAAATTGCCATTAACACATTGCTGTTCTGTTCATTTTTCATTTCATTCACTGTTTTTGTTTTTGTACTCTCTAAATGTATGTATGTTTATTTTCTTCCAAAATTAGACCATTAAGTAGACAAATGCCATATCTTTTCTCTACATGCCCCAACACAAAACAATTAAGAGCAATATTGCATAACTATGAGAACCTCAGGAAATGTTGGAATCCCTGAGTTAATGGATACATGAACGAACAGCGCTTCACGACACTGCAGTCTTCACAGTTTCAGCAACTCTGCGCCCATGAGTTTTGTCCTTGTTCTTTGTTTTGATATTTAAATAGGATGGGGGTAAATTATCATTAACATGTGTTCTAATATTTTGTTTGAAGAAATAATGACCTCTAGCTGACAAAAGCTAAAGTTTAGCTTCAAAGGCTTTAATAAATCTTTAGTGTGTAAGTGAGAGTTTTCACAAACCCTGAGGCATCAACATTGCTGGGCCAAACTGAAGGTTTAAGAGAGAAAAATTATTACCAAAGAATGTGGTGTTTCAAGTAGTTTATTTCTTTGTTTCTCGCCCTCACCTTCTCTTTTCTGTAAACTTCAGAGGAGTGCTGCATCCACAACCCTCTAGCCCTCATTCCAGCTGCATCTCAGAATCATTATGTTCACCTCTGAAAGGGTTTCACTGGAATTTTCTTCTCATGATAGAGAGATCAAAAGGGAAGTGGAACTGTCATTGTGAGACTGTGCTATGAAGGAAGCTCTGAAACCCACTGATTTATGTAGAAGATATTTTCCAGAAAAGTATTCGCATAGAGATGTTTAATTGTAAAAGGGAAAAATTTCCGGGGTCTCTATATCTACCTTCTTATCCTGATTTAGATGACAATACATAATATAGAGATACTCTGATGACATAAAGATGTCTTCAGGTTTACTAAATACTGTTAGTAAATCATGTGCTATGAAAGAAAACACAGATGAGCACAGTGAGAAAACCTTTTCTAATGATAATGCTGAAGAATTAAAGATTTCATCAGCTACTTCTCAAGAGGAAGGTCTTACAGACAGCAGTGCACAATGGAACAACTTGCACATATAGTATGGAATCAAGTGGTATAGGATGACAGAAGCAGGTTCCAGCTCATTCTATTTCAATGTTCTCTTCTACCTCCCACTTAACCTTAGCACAAGAGGGTATTGCATGACAATACATCTCTTTGTATATTTTACCATATTATTATTTACAAATACTTTTCACTCATATTTACTTTATGTTGCTTATTACATGATTTTGCTATTATAATGAATGTTATTAAACAAAAAATAGATATACCAATGTATTAGAATTGTGTTTCGCTTACTCATAAATATATGAAAGCAAATATTTATGTCTATTTATCCTGGGATATATATTTTCATATTGTATTAAGCTATAAAAATAAACCATTATTATAGCTTTGGGATGACAACAGTCTAAGACTACTGTAGCCAAGTATAGTCATGGAACACTGACACAAACTGATAATATTATAATTTGTGAGTGGCACAGTAATTCTGATACTCAAGTTTGAGGGCTAAAAAAGCAATTTAAAGGTTAATATTTTCCCCATGTAACTGCTGAGTGTTTCAAATAATCCATTTTAAAACTTTGAAATCAAAGTCTTAAAATAATATTATTTCTATATATTAGATCATAATTTCTTTAGAAAAATTGAATGGTTACACAGCTATAATAAGATCCCCTAAAAATCACAAATACAGATGTTTTATATAAGTGTAAAGCCAAAATTCAACATTCAAATTTCCAATTTTCTTCCAAACTTCCACACCCCATGGTGAAAATAAGAGGTGTAAAATGTATTGAAAATGTTATCAGCTACAAAAGGAAGGCTTAGCAGACATCAGATTTATGATTCAGTACTTTTAACATTTCTCCTGTACTTTATTGGCTTAGTTCAAGCAAGACTGTGAATCATGAAGCTTTGAGAAACAACACAATAATTTAACATCAGAAATAACATGAATTCAAATAATATTTCAAGACTTGACCTCACATAATGCAAAATATTTCCTTCTGAGAATATGTGACCATATATATATATGTATATATATATATATATATATATATATATATGTGTGTGTGTGTGTGTGTGTATAGTTATACACACATATACATATACATCATATATATATACATCATATACATATACATATACATATATACATATACCTATGTATACATATATATGTGTGTCTGTGTGTCTGTGTGTCTGTGTGTCTGTCTGTGTGTGTCTGTGTATTGGATAGAATTGAACTTGAAGAAAAGAGAATAAGGAAGGCTAAATATAACAGGATAAGGAAGAACTAATTTGCAAGCAATGGACACTAGTTATGAACAAAAATAATAACTACTTTTTCTAATTCTAAATGTGTCATTGATTTTGGATTTTTTTATTATTGTGGTATATAAGTGTATAAAATATTTTCTAATAAAAAAGCTTAAAATTTAATGTGAAATTTTATAGTTTCCATATTTAACCTAAATTCTAAGTGTATATAAGTATATTAATTTGTAAGACTTTGGGTCTGGTTAATTTTGATGTGCGATGCCTATTTTTTTTACAAGTTTTTAATAATAAAGTTTATTTTAAACATAATCTTTTCAAACTTTGATTTCATTTACCATTTTGTAGAAATAATGGATTTATTATCTTAAGAATTTATTAATTATAATGCAGAAATTAACCTATGAAAATATTATTGATTGTCATACAATTGATATGTCAGATTGCATGGCTTAGAACTCAATAGGCAGTCCAGATTATCTTCAGCCTCACAGTAATTCTCTCTCTCAAGTGATAGGATCTCACATTCATGCTACCAAGCTCAGTATTTATTTAACTATTAATTTTAAGTATGATATTAATGATATTATGTATATTTAAGGAGTTTCCATATTTCTCAAAATGAAAACTAACATTATTTGAATTCTAACTAATTTATTGTGTTTCTATTATATCATTGGGTAATATTTTCTTATTAAATTATTCTAAATACATGCTAAATACATTTATTAAAATCTATTTCTGCTCTATTTTTAATTTTTAGCAAATGCATGATGGGGTTCCTGTCAAATAAACTGTGAATGAAGTCAGTAAGCCATGATCCATCCCTTGCACATATTTTCACAGTATCATGATTCAGTGGATTCAAATTATTTCAAAGCGCTACACAAATAGAAGATATCAATTTTCTTTAAATATCAAAACAAAAGCAATAGGACTTTTCAGCCTTGAGTGTAGCTGGTTAGGAGTCCTGTGGATTGGAAGAGCTGCACAGACATGAAGGGAAAGGCCTAAATTCAGAAGTTAAACCATCATGATATTCAGAAAAGCAGTAGAGCAGAGATTCCACTGCTGTCTTTATGAGTGCTTTGCTTAAATTGAGTATTGATGAGTTTGGTCCCCATTGCTAAGTGGATAACAAAATCCTTGCTCAGAGCAATTAAAAGGACTTACGGGGATGATAAATAATGATGTCTGTGAAAAAGGAAAGTGGAGCCTAAAAGGGCTGCCAACTGACTGTACTCCACAGCAACAGCCTCCTTAGAAGGTTTGATTAGGTGGTTTTGCTCCAACAAGTCCCCAGGGAGCAGGCTGCTCTCTGTTTTGTATTACCACTGGGGCTTTTAATCACTACTGATACTTTGCACTGCACCATTTCCTGGAAACCTGCATACATCACCATAGGAGTTTAACTTCTTAAGCTATTTATTAGTTCTTACCTTAGTCTCTTCCTGTCTCCTCTATTTACATTTGAGTATTTAGACAATTCTGACCTTCTGGGTAGCTTTTCCAGGTTCCCTGCTGAGGCAGTAAGCAGGACTAGTTACCAATTTCTGAAAATAAATGTGCCCTGTTTTCTCTATATGGCCACAAAGATAAATGATGCTGTGAACTAGGGCAGCAGTCTCTCCTTCCCAGCGATTATGCCCTGGATGTTTCCATCTGCCCAGCAAAGGAGTTCATGATGCATATTTCTCCATGCACTGTTTGTCCACACGGGCCAGCTTTACATCACCCACCTACGTCTCCTTTAGGATAACATGGCAGAGTGATTCAATTTGTCTTTTCAACTCCATGAGAACAAATTCTACATCTAGAAATTGAGTCAGATGTACATAGTATATAGCAGTGTGTAGCTCAAGTACAAATCCTGCTATTGTAGGAGATGTTTTCCCTAAACCCCAACAACATGACATGTCTATCTTGAAGAAGTACATCTAGGTGCCTTGCCCAAGCCTATCTTTATTTCCTCCGATGTAGTTTTTTAGGTTTGCCTTTTGTTTGTTTTGTTTTTGTTGTTGTGATTTTTCTGACTCTTACACATTCTCTTGACAACACCAGTACAAAAAGGCTGACTTTGTTAGACGAACCTTTTCCTTTGGAAGAACTTCATGTACTCTAGGTTGTTATTTTGAGGACATTGTATCCATACCGCCTACAGTGTTCACCAGGAATGACTATAAAGTGTTTTGAGCAAATGAACATAAAGGTAACCTATAACTGAAGCTGGGTAGCCTATAGTCATTGATAGCAGAGGTAATCCCAAAGTGCTGGATCTCTCCCAGCATGGAGGTATTAAAGCACTTTATAAACTTTTCACCGTTCTGTGGTTGGCCTAACTAAAGATCCAGTAGAACTAGAAAGGAAAGGAAGAGAAAGAAGATGGAGGGGAAGAAAAACAGAAGGACAGAGAGAAGAAGGAGAAAGAAAGAGGAGGAAAAGAAGAACAGGAAGAGCAAAAATGAAGTTTCTTAAGAAAAAAGTGAAGCTGAGAAACCTGACTACTGAGTCATCACAAATACTTGGATTTATGAAAAGTCATCATGTTGACTAACATCTGCAGACAATGACAGACTTCATCAAATTAGAACTCAATATCACCTGTTAGTAAAATGACAGGTATTAGCTAGTGTTTCTTATATGAATGAATGTTAGGATATTCCCTTAGAAAAAATGCATATTCTTAATTATTTCTAGATGGTGATTACTGAACAGTTTTCTTGAAGACAGCCAATTCAAAATAAAAAATTCACTTCACACAGACCAGAAGATATGATCTAGAGATGTACTTATCAAAAACTTTTCAAGATATTCATAAGCTCAGAGAAGAGAATCCTAGGAAATTCCCATAGTTGATTGCATACCAAAACATGTATACTCTAAAGCTATTAAAATAGAATTTATCTAGAGACTGTAGCATACCAGACATCTTTTTAAGTATTTCCCACAAATAGTTAGGGTTACTATTGCTGTGGTGAAGCACTAGAACTAAAAGCAACTTGCAGAGAAAGGAGTGAATTTAACTCATGCTTCCAAATAAAAGTTCATCATTGAAAACAAGTAGGGGAGGAACCTGGAGGCAGAAGCAGAGGCAGAGTCTATGGAATAGTGAGTGCTGCTTACTGGTTTTCTCCTTGTGGCTTGATCAGGCTGCATTTTCACAGGACCACGGGCCAGGGTAGTATCACCTATAAGGGGCTGAGGCTGTCCATCAGTGACTAACCAAGACAATACTGTGTAGTCCTATCTATAGTCTGATCTTATACAGGCATTTTCTCATTTTAGGCTCCTATCTCTCATTTAACTATAGCTATGTCAAAGGGACCTAACACTAACCAACAAATAAGCCAAATTAAATTTCTTACCAAATGTGAGAAACACACAAGATCCTAATACCTGTTGACAGACTAAAATGAGATGCATGAGATGCGTAATGGCAAAACCATCCCCACAGTCTCATGTGTTGATCACTTGATTCCCTGGTGCTAGTGCTTTTTAGATAGGATATAGAACCTAAAGTGTTAAGACCTAGCTGTGTGATTTAAATCACTAGGGACAAACAAGAAAAGCTTCAACACTAAGTATACTCCACCATGGGAACATGCTGCAATGTAAGCCCCTGCACCCATAGACTGACCCTCATATTACTCCATCTCAATGATGGACTGACCCCTATACATTGTGAGCCCAAATAAACACACAGTTGCCTCTATCAGGCATTTGTCATAATGGTGAGAAAAATAACTAATCCAGTCGCCCATGTAACCACAGCTACTGTGAACCAAGGTGACAGTCTGACACTTGGATCTT
Source organism: Mus caroli (assembly GCF_978045245.1). NCBI lineage: Eukaryota > Metazoa > Chordata > Mammalia > Rodentia > Muridae > Mus > Mus caroli. Next base: position 84,142,127 of record NW_028227258.1, on the reverse strand, counting down.
AAAAATAGTACAAGATGTGCATTCAGCTTATGATGTGCAAGCCCCAAAAGTGCAGAAGCGACATATGTGAAGACATATCAGGAGATGTGACATTTTAGCAGGATTTAGAAGATGTTCAGAAAGTATTCTGCAGTACTTTCTATAACATCTATGTAAGCAAACCTAATGCATCTTAACTCACTATAGGTTTCCAGCATAATCATAGTAATAATACATACATACATACATACATACATACATATATTGGTTTAAATAAGAACTCCTCTTTTCTTTCCTGAAGTCAGAAGTCAGAAATTGACATGTAGAGGATCACTTGAGAATACAGTACCTAACTTAATCTCACATTAAGGTTTGCTTTAAATTAACCTTGTAAATAGCTGTTTGTAGCAGATGGAGAAAACGATCTTTGAACCTTCCATATGGTCCAGATTAAAGTGTACAATAACCTGATACCCTCATGTCACATGGTATCACAGGATTAATCTCGACCCAGAGCTGAAAAAGAGATAAGGAGTCTCTCTGACGCAGTATGGAGTTTCTTATAATTCTGATGCTTAGGGAATCTCACTTCAAACCTTCTACACCTTTATAATTTACCATATGTTCTAATAGCAGTTAGCATGGAACATTTCTGAGGCAGGACAGCCTAGGCCAGGGTGTCAGCAGATTCCAGGTTACACTGATTCGTGGAGCCTGGTAGGGGGTAAGAGTGATCTGTGGACTGGAACAAGAACACAAAAATAGTTCTAACCACAGAAGTGACTCGTGGCTCCCATTTGCACAGTAAAGCCTTTGATTGCTTTACAGCAGAGGGGCTCCATAGACCCAATAGTAAAATCAGTAATGTGCTAGAAGACCAGAAATAAGCAACCTAGAAGCAGAAGATATGGTCAAGCACCAGTCTGGTGGTGCAGACAGAGAGAATCCAGGATAGTTGTGAAAGCACAAGAAGTATATAAGGCAAGGCAAAAGGTGGGACATGAAAGACCCTCTATGTTTTCCATAACTAGGAAGCATCCTGAAGCTGGAGTTGAATCCATAGAGCTGAAGGAACTCATGTAGAGTTAGGGGATCAAAGGAGAAATCAGAATACTTTCACAATGACACTAACACACCTGATGTCTCTGCACAAGTCAAACAAAAATATACAATTTCAAATTATGTAATACACTCCTCAGGATACAAAGAGATTTATTCATTCATAAAAGGTAACATTATTTTTTCATAACTGCTCCAACAATATTCTCACTTTTAAAATGGAAAAAAGATTATGAATAGTAACTCCCAGATTCACTGACTTTTTCAAAGCATCTGTCTCCTATCACAGGTGTGTGGAAAACGTTGGAGGTGTGATGCATATCTCCCTTGTGCTACTGAGAATAGAAGCTTTACCCCCAAAGTGATGGATGAGCCAAGATTCCGTTCTGGTCCTAGATTATTTAGTTCTTTGGATTTGTGCAGTGTCAGCTAAGAAGAAAATTCTGTTTTTTACAAACAGCTCTCTAATGATAACAAATGGTCAAGTTCAACTTGGCAGTAGCCCTGTCTCTTGATGTTCTTCCTGGGGATTGATGACACCAGCTGTGTGTGCCTACAGACAGAGAACCACCTCAAGAAGATGAGTAAGAGGAGCAGGGATGTCATATCCTAAGTAAGTTTCTCTTCATTTAGATCCTCTACTTTACAGAGGTGGTGACATTTCCTATTACATTTTATCTGATAGGACTGCCCTATATTTAAGGAAATCAGAATGAATATTACCAGAGACCTCAGAAGCCAAAGGTTCAGATGACCTCTGAACCAGTTTGCCTTCTATTTATTCCTTAATGCTGCATAAATAATGAATAAACTGTATCACAGAGGTCTACGCAGGTGCTGTGTAAGCCAAAGATTGCAGCAGCACAGCAGAGCTCCTATCTGAAAGCTAATAAATCAACAGCATTCTGTGTACTAAAACTGCAAGAACAGCGTAGCTAGCAGTTACTCAGCCACAATGAATTAAATCAGAAAAAGAACAATGGTGCCCCTTTTATTCTGCTTAAATCTAATAGAAGCAGAAATACATCTGTTTATGATTCTTTTAGCAAAATAGATCCCAAAAGATGGAGGTATCTACCTTGTTTTACTTGAAACATAGATCACATCAGCAGACACTAGATTCTCTCATTGGTAGATGGTATGATATGTAAAACATACTTCCTAAATTCAGTGATAAGGGAGGTGAACAATTTCTCTACCAACACATAGAGAAATAGACCTTGTTTTATTGATGCGTTCATTTAGTAAACCCATGATACCTCATTAAGTAAAAGAGCTATACAAAACTGCAACACTTTGCAGACTATTATGTCAGACTCATTAGGGATTAAGTAAAAGTATTGTGAAACAATTCAGCAGGATTGCTAAAAGATAATCAGGTGAGGGCTGTGCACGATGCTCACAAGCAGGGCATTTCTCTAAATGAGCTTCACTTAGAGGCCTATTCCCATTATTCACTGGAAATGGGAAAGCTGTCACTGAGCAATCTTTCTGAGAATAAAATTCTGAAAAGTAGTATAACTGTGAATCAAAATATTATAACTCTAAAATCTCTAAATATAGTCCTTTGTAAAATATAAATAATAGAGCATATTATTTTAAAGCTCTATACTTAATGTAATCTTATTAAGGTAGAAACTATAGAATCTATTCCAGCAGCTTCACATGTGCTTGGCATGCATAAGGCCCATATATGTGTGTGTGTGTGTGTGTGTGTGTGTGTGTGTATTGTATTTTAATGCTGTTATATCTAGAATCTCTATAGTATTAAGACACAATCTCTGAGAAGCAAGTCCCAGTTGTGGCTGTTTGCCCTTAAAAATTACAGAATCCTCTCCTCTGATCTAGTTACTTCATCTATAATACAAAGTCTGATAAGAGTCAGACATCTTTTCCATTTTCTACAGTTGTTAGAAGAATTCCTCAGTGGATTCTGTTAAAATGCCTATAACAAGGGCCCGTGTACTACAAGAATAAAATAAAAGCAATGTTTTTATGCTCAGTTTTTACCTTCTGTGTGCCTTGGGTTCCTGTAGACATCTGCCAAACTGATTCTTACAACCGTTATTCTCATTTAATTGGTGCTTAGTAATTTTATGTATTTATGACACAAAGTATGCTCATTTAATATAAATTTATAATTCTTAGTGATTAAATCGGAGAACTTGGCATTTTTCTTCTAAATGAACGTCTATTATTTCTTTTTTATATATAAAGTACAAAAGTTTCTAAAAATTTATCCATCTATTATGCTATAGAGCTTTAAAGCTCAGGTTTTCTACATAAATGCGTGGCTGTCTCTGAACTTCTCTTTCCTTACTTTTTTCCTCTGTTGGGACCACAATATATTCTGATTAGAGTTTCCCCTCCCTCCTAGTTCCTCCACACCACCCCTACTTACCAGAATCACATCTTCTCTGTCTCTAGTCTCTGCTGCTCTTATGCAAGGTGCATGTTTTTTGTTCCAGGCTTACTTCGCTATATCCTCTAAGGTCTGTCCCTGTTACCATAAATGACAAGTTTTCCTTTCTGTGGCTGATTAATCTTTCATTGTATCCATGTGATACCTTAATTTTATCCATTCATTCATCAGTGACTCCCTCAGTTCGTCCTATGTTTTGGTGATTAAGAATAGTGATACAAGTGGAGTCTCCGGACACTGGCAAGGACCCGCACAGGACCTCCTAAGACCTCTGGTGAGTGGAACACAGCTTCTGCTCCAATCCAATCATGCAGAACCTGAGACTGCATTAACTAGGGAAGCAGGCAACCCGGCCTCTGCTGGGGCACAAGTTCCTTTCGGTCCACCCAAGTATCGGGGTGCCTTGCCAGAGGAGTCTCCGGACACCCGCAAGGACCCGCACAGGACTCCCCATGGGATCCTAAGACCTCTGGTGAGTGGAACACAGTGTCTGCTCCAATCCAATTGTGGGGAACCTGAGACTGCATTAACTAGGGAAGCAGGCAACCCCGCCTCTGCTGGGACACAAGTCCCTTCCGGTCCACTGGAGCACCAGGGTGCCTTGCCAGTGGAGTCTCCGGACACCCTCAAGGACCCACACAGGATTCCACTCGGGATCCTAAGACTTCTGGTAATTGGAACACAACTTCTGCCAGGAGGCACCTTCCCTGCAGGAATAGAGCTTGCCTGCAGAGAATACTCAGACCACTGAAACTAAGGAGAGAGCCAGCCTCCCAGGTCTGCTGATAGAGGCTAACATAGTCTCCTGAGGAACAAGCTCTAATCAGAGACAACTATAACAGCTAGCTTCAGAGATTACCAGATGGCGAAAGGCAAACATAAGGATCCTACCAACAGAAATCAAGACCACTCACCATCATCAGAATGCAGCACTCCCACCCCACCTAGTCCTGGGCACCCCAACACAGACGACAATCTAGACCCAGATTTAAAAGCATATCTCATGATGATGGTAGAGGACATCAAGAAGGACTTTCATAACTCACTTAAAGAAATACAGGAGAGTACTGCTAAAGAGTTACAGGTCCTTAAAGAAAAACAGGAAAACACAACCAAACTGGTAGAAGTCCTTAAAGAAAAACAGGAAAATAGAACCAAACAGGTAGAAGTCCTTACAGAAAAACAGGAAAACACATCCAAACAGGTGTTGGAAATGAACAAAACCATACTAGACCTAAAAAGTGAAGTAGACACAATAAAGAAAACCCAAAGTGAGGCAATGCTGGAGATAGAAACCCTAGGAAAGAAATCTGAAACCATAGATGCAAGCATCAGCAACAGAATACAAGAGATGGAAGAGAGAATCTCAGGTGCAGAAGATTCCATAGAGAACATCAGCACAACAATCAAAGAAAATACAAAATGCAAAAGGATCCTAACTCAAAACATCCAGGAAATACAGGACACAATGAGAAGACCAAACCTACGGATAATAGGAGTTGATGAGAATGAAGATTTTCAACTTAAAGGGCCAGCAAATATCTTCAACAAAATAATAGAAGAAAACTTCCCAATCCTAAAGAAAGAGATGCACATGATCATACAAGAAGCCTACAGAATTCCAAATAGACTGGACCAGAAAAGAAATTCCTCCTGACACATAATAATCAGAACAACAAATGCACTAAATAAAGACAGAATATTAAAAGCAGTAAGGGAGAATGGTCAAGTTACATATAAAGGCAGGCCTATCAGAATTACACCAGACTTTTCAACAGAGACTATGAAAGCCAGAAGAGTCTGGACAGATGTTATATAGACACTAAGAGAACACAAATGTCAGCCCAGGCTATTATACCCGGCCAAACTCTCAATTACTATAGATGGAGAAACCAAAGTATTCCACGACAAAATCAAATTTACACATTATCTTTCCACGAATCCAGCCCTTCAAAGGATAATAACAGAAAAAAAAAATACAAGGACGGCAATCATGCCCTAGAAAAAGCAAGAAAGTAATCCCTCAACGAACCTAAAAGAAGACTGACACAAGAACATAATGCCAACTCTAACAACAAAAATAAAAGGAAGCAACAATTACTTTTCCTTAATATCTCTTAATATCAATGGACTCAATTCCCCAATAAAAAGCATAGACTAACAGACTGGCTACACAAACAGGACCCAACATTCTGCTGCTTACAGGAAACCCATCTCAGAGAAAAAGACAGACACTACCTCAGAGTGAAAGGCTGGAAAAAAATTTTCCAAGCAAATGGTCTGAAGAAAAACGCTGGAGTAGCCATTCTGATATCGAATAAAATTGACTTCCAACCCAAAGTTATCAAAAAAGACAAGGAGGGACACGTCATACTCATCAAAGGTATAATCCTTCAAGAGGAACTCTCAATTCTGAATATCTATGCCCCAAATGCAAGGGCAGCCACATTCATTAAAGACATGTTAGTAAAGCTCAAAGCACACATTGCACCTCACACAATAATAGTGGGAGACTTCAACATACCACTTTCATCAATGGACAGATCCTGGAAACAGAAACTAAACAGGGACACAGTGAAACTAACAGAAGTTATGAAACAAATGGACTTAACAGATATCTACAGAACATTTTATCCTAAACCAAAAGGATATACCTTCTTCTCAGCACCTCACAGGACCTTCTCCAAAATTGACCATAAAATTGGTCACAAAACAGGCCTCAACAGATACAAAAATATTGAAATTGTCCCATGCATCCTATCAGACCACCATGGACTAAGGCTGATCTTCAATAACAACATAAATAATAGAAAGCCAACATTCACGTGGAAACTGAATAACACTCTTCTCAATGATACCTTGGTCAAGGATGGAATAAAGAAAAAAATTAAAGACTTTTTACAGTTTAATGAAAATGAAGCCACAACTTACTCAAACCTATGGGACACAATGAAAGCATTTCTAAGAGGGAAACTCATAGCTCTGAGTGCCTCCAAAAAGAACCTAGAGAGAGCACACACTAGCAGCTTGACAACACATCTAAAAGCTCTAGAAAAAAGGAAGCAAATTCACCCAAGAGGAGTAGAAGGCAGGAAATAATCAAACTCAGGGGTGAAATCAACCACCAAGTGGAAACAAGAAAAACTATTCAAAGAATTAACCAAACGACGAGTTGGTTCTTTGAGAACCCTTAGCTAGACTCACTAGAGGGCACAGGGACAACATCCTAATTAACAAAATCAGAAATGAAAAGGGAGACATAACAACAGATCCTAAAGAAATCCAAAACACCATCAGATCCTTCTACAAAAGGCTATACTCAACAAAACTTGAAAACCTGGATGAAATGGACAAATTTCTGGACAGATACCAGGTACCAAAATTAAATCAGGATCAAGTTAAGGAGCTAAACAGTCCCATATCCCCTAAAGAAATAGAAGCAGTCATTAATAGTCTCCCAGCCACAAAAAGCCCAGGACGAGATGGGTTTAATGCAGAGTTCTACCAGACCTTCAAAGAAGATCTAATTCCAGTTCTGCAAAAACTATTCCACAAAATAGAAGTAGAAGGAACTCTACCCAACTCATTCTATGAAGTCACAATTACTCTGATACCTAAATCACATAAAGATCCAACAAAGATAGAGAACTTCAGACCAATTTCCCTTATGAATATCGATGCAAAAATATACAATAAAATTCTCGCTAACCGAATCCAAGAACACATTAAAGCAATCATCCATGCTACCAAGTAGGTTTTATTCCAGGGATTCAGGGATGGTTTAATATACAGAAATCCATCAATGTAATCCATTATATTAACAAACTCAAAGACAAAAACCACATGATCATCTCCTTAGATGGAGAAAAAGCATTCGACAAGATCCAATACCCATTCATGATAAAAGTCTTGGAAAGGTTAGGAATTCAAGGCCCATACCTAAACATGATAAAAGCAATCTACAGCAAACCAGTAGCCAACATCAAAATAAATGGTGAGAAGCTTGAAGCAATCCCAGTAAAATCAGGTACTAGACAAGACTGTCCACTCTCCCCATACCTATTCAACATTGTACTTGAAGTCCTAGCCAGAGCAATTCGACAACTAAAGGAGATCAAGGGAATACAAATTGGAAAAGATGAAGTCAAAATATCACTTTTTGCAGATGATATGATAGTATATATAAGTGCCCCTAAAAATTCCACCAGAGAACTCCTAAACCTGATAAACAGCTTTGGTGAAGTAGGTGGATATAAAATTAACTCAAACAAGTCAATGGCCTTTCTCTACACAGAGAATAAACAGGCTGAGAAAGAACTCAGAATTGGGAACAAAACACCCAGGGAAGGAGTTACAGAGACAAAGTTCGTAGCGGTGATGAAAGGATGGACCATTTAGAGACTGCCGTACCCAGGGATCCATCCCATAATCAACTTCTAAACGCTGACACCATTGCATACACTAGCAAGATTTTGCTGAAAGGACCCAAATATAGCTGTCTCTTGTGAGACGATGCTGGGGCCTAGCAAACACAGGAGTGGATGTTCACAGTCAGCTATTGGATGTATCACAGGGCTCCCAATGGAGAAGCTAGAGTAAGTACCCAAGGAGCTAAAGGGATCTGCAACCCTATTGTTGGAACAACATGATATACTAACTAGAACCCCGGAGCTCTTGTCTCTAGCTGCATATGTATCGAAAGATGGCCTAGTCAGCCATCAATGGAAAGAGAGGCCCATTGGACTTGCAAACTTTATATGCCCCAATATAGGGGAATGCCAGGGCCAAAAGAATGGGAATGGGTGGATAGGGAAGTGGGGGGGCGCTATGGGGGACTTTTGGGATAGCATTGGAAACGTAATTGAGGAAAATATGTAATAAAAATATTAAAAAAAAAAAAGAACCAGGGGAATGCCAGGACCAAGAAGTGGGAGTGGGTGGGTAGGGGAGTGGGAGGGGGGTCTGGGGGACTTTGGGGATAGCATTTGAAATGTAAATGAAGAAAATACCTAATTAAAAAAAATAAATTGGAAAAAAAAAAGAAATTAGGGAAACAACACCCTTCTCAATAGTCACAAATAATTTAAAATACCTTGGCGTGACTCTAACTAAGGAAGTGAAAGATCTGTATGATAAGAACTTCATGTCTCTGAAGAAGGAAATTAAAGAAGATCTTAGAAGATGGAAAGATCTCCCATGCTCATGGATTGGCAGGATCAACATGGTAAAAATGGCTATCTTGCCAAAAGCAATCTACAGATTTAATGAAATCCCCATCAAAATTCCAACTCAGTTCTTCAATGAATTAGGAAGAGCAATCTACAACTTCATCTGGAATAACAAAAAACCTAGGATAGCAAAAACTGTTCTCAAGGATAAAAGGACCTCTGGTGGAATCACTATGTCTGACTTAAAGCTTTACTACTGAGCAATTGTGATAAAAACTGCATGGTACTGGTATAGTGACAGACAAGTAGACCAATGGAATAGAATTGAAGGCCCAGCAATGAACCCACACACCTATGGTCACTTGATCTTCGACAAGGGAGCTAAAACCATCCAGTGGAAGAAAGACAGCATTTTCAACAAATGGTGCTGGCACAACTGGTTGTTATCATGCAGAAGAATGCGAATTGATCCATTCCTATCTCCTTGTACTAAGGTCAAATCTAAGTGGATCAAGGAACTTTACATAAAACCAGAGACACTGAAACTTATAGAGGAGAAAGTGAGGAAAAGCCTTGAAGATGTGGGCACAGGGAAAAGATTTCTGAATAGAACAGCAATGTCTTGTGCTGTAAGATCGAGAATTGACAAATGGGACCTCATGAAACTGCAAAGCTTCTCCAAGGCAAAAGACACCGTCAATAAGACAAAAAGAACACCAACAGATTGGGAAAGGATCTTTACCTATCGTAAATCAAATAGGGGACTAATATCCAATATATATAAAGAACTCAAGAAGGTGGACTCCAGAAAATCAAATAACCCCATTAAAAATGGGGCTCAGAACTGAACAAAGAATTCTCACCTGAGGAATACTGAATGGCAGGGAAGCACCTGAAAAAATGTTCAGCGTCCTTAATCATCAGGGAAATGCAAATCAAAACAACCCTGTGATTCCACCTCACACCAGTCAGAATAGCTAAGATCAAAAATTCAGGTGACAGCAGATGCTGGCGAAGATGTGGAGAAAGAGGATCACTCCTACATTGTTGGTGGGATTGCAAGCTTGTACAACCACTCTGGAAATCAGTCTGTCGGTTCCTTAGAAAATTGGACACAGTACTACTGGAGGATCCAGCAATACCACTCCTGGGCATATATCCAGAAGATGTCCCAACCAGTAAGAAGGACACATGCACCACTATGTTCATAGCAGCTTTATTTATAATAGCCAGAAGCTGGAAAGAACCCAGATGCCCCTCAACAGAGGAATGGATACAGAAAATGTGGTACATTTACACAATGGAGTACTACTCAGCTATTAAAAAGAATGAATTTAAGAATTTCTTGGGCAAATGATGGACCTGGAGGGCATCATCCTGAGTGAGGTAACACAATCACAAAGGAACTCACACAATATTTACTCACTGATAAATGGATATTAGCCCAAAACTTAGGATTCCCAAGATATAAGATACAGTTTGCTAAACACATGAAACTCAAGAAGAATGAAGACTGAAGTGTGGACACCCCTCCTTAGAATTGGGAACAGAACACCCATGGAAGGAGTTACAGAGACAAAGTTTGGAGCTGTGACGAAAGGATGGACCATTTAGAGACTGCCATATCCTGAGATCCATCCCATGATCAGCATCCAAACGCTGACACCATTGCATTCACTAGCAAGATTTTGCTGAAAGGACCCAGATATAGCTCTCTCTTGTGAGACTATGCCGGGGCTTGGCAAACACAGAAGTGGATGCTCACAGTCAGCTCGTGAATGGATCACAGGGCCCCCAATGGAGGAGCTGGTGAAAGTACTGAAGGAACTGAAGGGATTTGCAATCCTATGGGTGGAACAACATTATGAACTAACCAGTACCCCGGAGCTCTTGACTCTACCTGCATATGTATCAAAAGATGGCCTAGTCGGCCATCACTGTAAAGAGAGGCCCATTGGACATGCAAACTTTATATGCCCCAGTACAGGGGAACGCCAGGGCCAAAAAAAAAAAAAAAAAAAATGGGAATGGGTGGGTAGGGAAGTAGGCGGGAAGGTATGGGGGACTTTTGGGATAGCATTGGAAATGTAATTGAGGAAAAGATGTAATAAAAGAAAAAAGTCACACAAAAAAAGTAAAAGAAAAAAAAGATAGTGATACAATGGGCATGGGCATGCAAATATTTTCTTGACACATTTTTTTCTCATGCTTTTATTATTTACTTGATATTGAAATTACTTGATGATATTCTTTTGTTTTGTTTTTATATTCTTTGGATAATCCATATGGTATTCAATAGTGCCTGCCTCTAAACACTGGCATCTCGAATAGCAAAGTTAATGATTCTTTTTTCTTCACATCTTTAGTATTTATATTTGCTTTTCTGTTTAATTTTTACTGTATCCATTCTTTATTGAGTGGAGATGGATTTTCTGTTGATTGAGTTTACTACTCTTAGTTGTTTCCAAGTAACAAGTGGAACCTGAAGAACATCTCCCTACCGCATTTATATCAGGATTTTGGCTATTGTGAAATTGTGCTTGTCATATTCAGTTAACAACAGTTGCTGTGAGAACATGATTGCAATAGCCACAACAGTCCTACAAGAAAGCATTTCAAAGTCATCTTCTCCATGTTCTTTTCTTACAGTTTCTCTGTTCTGTCCTCTGTCCTATTCTCTGAACTTTGTTTAGGGGAAGGGTTGACATAAATATCCATTTTAAGGCTGAGAAATTAATCTCCTATTTTCTGCACTTGGAAAAGTTTTGCTTCTCACTGTTGAGTACTGATCACTGTAAAAGGAGCTTTCTCTGTCCAAAATAAAAAAAAATATTGCAGGGCTATGGACATAAACATAAATATTTAGAAGGTAATTTAACAAACTAACAATAGCAGAAGCTACCCTAGAGCCTATCACCTCCCCAGACATGGGTTTTTGACCAGGATGCCATTACAGGACATAAAATCCTATTCTGTGGAACAGCCTCAAATCTAATAGAAGTTAATTAGTTATCCTAGAGCATTCACTTCACTATTTCATCTGTGAGTATATCTTACCTGGACAGTTGTTATTACAGCATTCAGAATCTAGTGCTGGGCACAACTTTCATCACTTTTCTCTCCAGCAGAGTAAATAGCACTTTTCAGCACTATGCAAGTGACCCAGCCTGAAGAGAAGATGGTGTAGTGGGTGCATTAAACAAAAATAAGAATTTAAGAAAGTGCATTATGGAAACTCAATAGTTGTTAAACTAATCTTAAATATAACTTTAAAACACATTTCAGGTCAAAATTACCCTACATGAGTGACTGATGTTACTCTCAGAATACAAGGATAGTCAAGTGAACATTACAGTATAAGGCATTGATAACTCTACATGAGTTCTTGATCACGAAGACTCCAGAAGTATCAAAACCAACAGAGACTGAACTATTGATATTGATTGCCCATCCCCAAAACTTCATGGAAATTCCTTACACTACACATTTTTATCTCAAGGGCATGAAAAAAAACAATCTCAAAATAGACCTTTCTAAATCACCAATCTCAAAATAGACCTAAAATCAAATGATAGAGCTCTTTATAAATTTATAAAAACTCAGCAATACTTTAAAATAATCAAATATGTCCTTGTGGGATATTATTCAAAATGTCTAGAATATAACATTAAATAAAAAGTAATAAATATGTACTAAGAAAGACAGTTTCTATAAGAGTTGCTTGTAGAAAGATGTACTAAGCAATTAGAATAAAAGCATCCTAAATTCTTAAAACATTATATAGTAAAGAACACTTACATAAAAGCCAATTCTGGGTCAGATTCTGAGTATCAGGATGTATATAAAATAATTGTGATTATAAGATGTTTTAAAGAAAGTGTGGCATATCTCACAGATATTGCAGTGCTAATACAAAAATTCTCATACATATCTTTCATTTAGAGTGTTAATTTCATCTATATTTTATATCCCATGTTTTAATTTGTCATGTGAGTTCTAGCAATAGAATAATTTTTTTTCACTATCAATCAAAAAATTGATGCAATAATTCTAATTGCACAATTTTCCTTATAAATAATTGAATAAATAGATGAATGAGTAAGAAACAGATGACAGTGGGGTCTGTAATAAACTAGCTGACTTGCTTTCAGATTAATTGCGAGTTGATTACAGAAAGATTTTGGCATGCATGTGAAGAGCAGCTATTTAATCATCATTAGACTATTTCATTCATGTCTGCAAAGTGAATATTTTCAAAAAAATAAAATTGCCTCCAGTAAAAGTATTTGTTGTTTAAAAACTTTTTAAAATATATCATATTTTGATTATATTGTTTCCCTTCCTTAATATCTCCCAGAGTTTTTTACCTCCTTCCTATCCATGAAACCGCATTATTTCTCTCTTAGCAAAAAAGTCAGAAAAAAAACAATAAAAATCAAACATGAAAACCCAAACATGTTAATAAACAAATAAACAGCCCCCAAAAGAAAGAAAAACAGTACACCAAAAAATAGCAAAGCAACAACAGCAAAACAAGAAATCCATTTGTTGGTGGCCAACTACTGGTCATGGGCCTGCCCTGGAGTGTGGCTGATAAAACCAATGACACTCCACAGGAAAACACTAATTTTCCTTTTTTCTGTACGTATCATTCCAAATCATTTCTTGGTTATAGAGGGTTTTGTGTCCACCTTTCGTTCTCAATGCTATAATGTTGTCTGGGTGAACTTACACAGGTCTTGTGTGCACTATCACAGTCTCTGTCATTTCATACATGTATCATTTCATACATGTAAAAGTGTTATTTTCTTGCAGTTTTCCACCACCTCTTGGTCTTATGGTCTTTCTACCTCCTCTTCTACATAGATCCCCAAGCCTTGAGGGAGGTGGTTCAATTTTTTTTAATTTATAGTCTAATCAATAAAAATTTTAAAAAGGTATACTAGAGAAATATTTGTCCAAATGTTCTAATGGCATATTGCTATATCCATAGACAAGATATAACCCTTATCAGAGAATATTCTTTGCAGTAGTTGGTAAATAGCATAGAGATCTGGACAATTTGAAGAGTGAGAAACTTTAACAAAAATGAGATTTTTTAAAAAAGATTGCATTTACACAATGCAATATTGTTCAGTTATTAAGAATAATGAAACTATAATATTTGAAGGAAAGTGAATGGTACTAGAAAATAGTCAAACTGAGTGCTGTAACTCAGATCCAGAAAGAGAGATGGCTAATGTATTCCCATATATGGATGTCACAGTTATAAATTTTATTTTCCTTTTCTTGATAATACATTTTATATGATACATTCTGATTATAGTTCCCTCTTCCTCTACTCCTAGTCCCTCCTCACCTCAGTCTATTTCAGACTCATTCTCTTTCTGTCTTTGCTAGAAAACAAGTAGGAATCCAAAGAATAATGAAAATAAAAAGATAAGATAAAGTAAAACAAAAAGAAACAGCCCAGAATAGGACAAAACAAGCATAAGGAAAGACTATAAAGAAAAAGCACAAGAAACATAAATAGACACAGATACATGCACATATATGCATTTACAGGAATCCCATAAAGAATAAAACACAAATACACCCACACATACATGTTTTTATGTATGTGTACATATATTAAATATATACACACTTTTTATATGTATATACATATATGTATATACACACACAGATACACACACACACACACACACACACACACACACACACACACACACACACACACAGGCACACACAGAAACAGAGCAAGCCAGAAAAGGTATAGGAAGGAGACCTTGGAACCCTCACTCCTAAATGGGATAATGGGATGTTTCCTCCAAATCCCTCCTCTTTGGGCTCAGATGCAAAAGAAAAATCTCTGATTTAACCTTAAAAGAAATATGACACCTTCCAGGTATCATTTAATTTGTTTCATGTTGGCTATCATGTGCATGCCCTGTGCACACTGTCACAGAAATCATAGAATACTCTGTGTATTCTTATGTGTTTCTATTCAGGAGCGTTTAGCAGGCCTATTTTCCTATATCACTTCCCCTCTGGCACTTACAGACATTCTACCTCCTCTTGTGCAGAGTTTTCTGAACCCTGAAGGGAGGAATTTGATGAAAACATCCCATTTAGGACTCAGGGTTCCAGGGTCTCTCCTCTCTGTACTTTTTCTGGATGTAGGTCTTTTTATTTGTTTCCTTCTGTTTCAGAAAGGCATCTATCTTCTGATGGCTGAGAAAGGCACACTAGATCCCAGGCCTATCTAGGCACAGTTTCTTGACCATCCAGGGACTGTCAGACATTGGCTCAATGTCATGCAATGGGATTTACCTCCAATCATATAATGGTTAGTTATTACTCTAATTATTATGTCACTATTACATCAGCATATCTTGCAGACAAGTCACCACTGATTGTAGATCAAAGTTTTTGTAGCTGGGTTGGTATTTACATTTCTCCTTTTGTAGCATGCAGAGTAAATTGCAGTAACCTGATCACTATATATTAGGAGTGAATCCTATACATTAGGCAAGAGCTTGTCTTTTCCATGTTCTATGAGTTTTGTAGGTGCTGTCTTTAGCAATAGGATCTCACCACCAGTTCTTCGAGAACAACCAATAGCCTTAGCAATATCATGGACTGTTTGGGTATTTCCATAGTGCCTTTTGGCTAACAACTCTACTACACATATCCCATTCACTCCATTGGAAGTTTTTTTACATTAGATATTTTCTTCATTTACATTTCAAATGCTATCCCCAAAGCCCCCTAGACCCTATCCCCACCCTTCTCCCCAACCCACCCACTCCTGCTTCCTGGCCCTGGCATTCCCCTGTACTGGGGCATATGCTCTTCACAAGACCAAGAGCCTCTCCTCCCATTGATGGCCAACTAGGCCATCCTCTGCTACATATGCAACTAGAGATACAAGCTTTGGGGGGGGGGGATACTGGTCAGTTCATATTGTTGTTGGGTTGCATACCCCTTTAGCTCCTTGGGTACTTTCTCTAGCTCCTTCATTAGGGGCCCTGTGTTCCATCCAAGAGAGGACTGTGAGCATCCACTTCGTATTTGCCAGGCACTGGCATACTTCACAAGAGAGAGCTATATCAGGGTCCTGTCAGCAAAATCTTACTGTCATATGCAAAAGTGTCTGGGTTTGGTGGTTGTATATGGGATGGATCCCCAGGTGGAGCAGTTTTTGTAATAAGAACACATGCTCCACTATGCTCATAGCAGCCTTATTTATAATAGCCAGAAGCTGGAAAGAACCCAGATGTCCCTCAACAGAGGAATGGATACAGAAAATGTGGTACATTTACACAATGGAGTACTACTCAGCTTTTAAAAACAATGAATTCATGAAATTTTTAGGCAAATGGATGCATCTGGAGGATATCATCCTGAGTGAGGTAACCCAATCACAAAAGAACACACATGATATGCACTCATTGATAAGCAGATATTAGCCCAGAAACTTAGAGTATTCAAGATACAATTTGCAAAACACATGAAATTCAAGAAGAAACAAGACCAAAATGAGGATACTTCACTCCTTCTTAGAATGGGGAACAAAATACCATTAAGAATTGTTTTAGATATTACAAGGTTTCTGTATTTCTATTTGGATCTGAAATGATGTTTCAAGTTCTGTGAAGAATTGCATTGAAATTTTGATAGGGATTGAATATGTATATTGCTTTTGGCAATGTGACCATTTTGTACTATCTTAATCTTATTGGCTCATAAATATGGGAAAACTTTTAATGTTGTAATAAGTTCTTCAATTCAATTTCTTTCTTCAATGTCTTGAAGGTATTTTTTTTCAGGAACATACAAATGTCTTTATTCAAAAATACAAAATAAATTATCTGTAGGCATGAACAATGACAGCAGTAAGCCATTATATATTGTCAATGGAAACCAGAAACTGATAGTTACACTGGTCAGCCAGCCTTCTCTTCAGTAGTGTTCTCCAGGTGACTTCTCTGAAGTTTTCAGTGAGGAACCTGCCTTGAACTTCCTGTCACACTTCATTGATTAGGGCAAAGCAATATTCTAGGAGTTGGAACATGTCACCTCACATACCCTCTCCAGTTCCACCCATTGCATCCATTCCAAGGTCCTTCTCTTCTTTAGGAATTTCTGTCACTACAGCTTCAGATATATTTAGCAAGGAGGCCACCCAGCAGCATCCAGTAAGGCAGTTCTTAAGCCTTTGTTGTATCAATGATTCCCTTTTGCACCATGTGAAAAAGTCTCTCAGCTTGATGTCATAACCAACTCCTGAGGAACTCTGTAGAATTTTCTCAATTATCACAGACCCTTGGACATCTGCATTCTTAGCAATTGTCGTTGCAGGAATTTTAAGTGCTCTTTTAATAATATCTCTACCTATTTTTCTGATCTTTATTAGCAGGCTTGAATGAATCCAAGGCTGGAACACACCGAAGCAAAGCACAGCCCCCTCCTAGAACAATGCCTTCTTCTTCAACAGCTGCTCCTGTAGCATTGAGAACATCTGTAACTCTGTCTTTCTTCTCATTCACTTCAACATCACTTATCCCTCCAACCTTCAACACAGTTACTCCATCTGAAAGTTTAGCAACTTGCTGGTTTAGCTTTTCCTTTTCCTATTCACTAGTTGCGATGTCTAGTTGCTCAGGGATTTCTTGAATACATTTTTCAATGTGAGCTTTGTCAACTTTTCCTTTCAAAAGCATGCCATCATCTTATGTGACAATGACCTCTCCAACTTTTCCTAAGTCATGAGCGTGAACATCTTGAAGATTTAGATTCAAGCCCTTTTATCCAAACACAGCACCACCAGTAACAATAGCTATATCTTTAAGCCGGTTCTTCCTATTGTCCCCAAACCCAGGAGCTTTGACTGCAGGTACAACAGACTGAATACTAGAAATTTTCTTTGCACTCAACAAAACATAGGCATGTTGGAAGTCACAATTTTTACCTTTTGATGTGTTAATAAAATACGTGGAAATATATCCTCTATCAAACTGCGTGCTTTCAATATTTTCAAGCTCATAGTTCAGGGATTTCCATCCTTCCCTATGACAAACCACTTTCTTCCAACCTTTTTCCTTGCATCAGAAATAATGTTCCCAGTGTCTTTGTCTCCATTTGCAGAAATTGTAGCAACCTGAGCAATTTCTTCAGGGATTGCCATAGGTTTAGATTGTTTCTTAAGTTCAACAATTACAGAATCGACAGCCAACATCCCACCTCTCTGGATTTCCATGGGATTAGCCCCTTTGCTGATCTTTTAAAAGCCCTCCTTGGCAATAGATCAAGTGCCAGAACAGTGGCATAGGTGGTGCCATCCCCAGCCCCTTCATTTGTGTTATTGGCAACTTCCTGAACAAGTTTAGCTCCAATATTTTTGTATTCATCCTTTAAAGCAATTGACTTTGCCTCAGTGATCCCATCTTTTGTTACTTTGGTACTTCCCCAACTCTGTTCAATAATCACAGTTCTTCCCTTTGGCCCCATTGTAACAGCTACAGCATCGTCTGCTAAAATGTCGAGCATCCACACCAACTTTTACATCTTTGGCATAGGCCGAAGTGAGATGAGGAGCCAGTGCCTGGGACACTGGTCTCATCTGGGGAAGGACTGTGAGTGATGGGAACATTTCTGCAAGGCAGCAGCAGGAGAGCAAGAGGTGAGACCGTCTGTCTGCAGTGAGTGCGGGACACAGTCGTCTTAAAGGTCTTCTAATCACAAAAATAATTCACATTTTATCTTAGAAATTCTAATATTTCCTATAGTTTTGAGGGTATTATTAAAGATGTTTTCCCTAATATCTTTCTCAGTATTTTTTATTATTTTATATATAGAAATGCTACTGCGTTTCCTGTGTTAATTTTGTATCTACTATATGGTTCAACGTGTTTTTTTAAATTTTTTATTAGATATTTTCTTTTTTAAAATATTTTATTAGGTATTTTCCTCATTTACATTTCTAATGCTATCCCAAAAGCCCCCCATACCCTCCCTACCACCACCCTACCCACCCACTCCCACTTTTTGACCCTGGCGTTCCCCTGTACTGGGGCATATAAAGTTTGCAAGTCCAATGGGCCTTTCATTCCAGTGATGGCCGACTAGGCCATCTTTTTATACATATGCAGCTAGAGACAAGAGCTCCGGGGTATTGATTAGTTCATAATGTTGTTAAACCTATAGGGTTGCAGATCCCTTTAGCTCCTTGGGTACTTTCTCTTGCTCCTCCATTGGGGGCCCTGTGATCCATCCAATAGCTGACTGTGAGCATCCACTTCTGTGTTTGCTAGGCCCCGGCATAGTCTCACAAGAGACAGCTATATCTGGGTCCTTTCAGCAAAATCTTGCTAGTGTATGCAATGGTGTCAGCGTTTGGAAGCTGATTATGGGATGGATCCCTGAATATGGCAGTCTCTAGATGGTCCATCCTTTCGTCACAGCTCCAAACTTTGTCTCTGTAACTCCTTCGATGGGTGTTTTGTTCCCAATTCTAAGAAGGGGCAAAGTGTCCACACTTTGGTCTTTGTTCTTCTTGAGTTTTATGTGTTTAGCAAATTGTATCTTATATCTTGGGTATCCTAAGTTTCTGGGCTAATATCCACTTATCAGTGAGTATATATTGTGTGAGTTCCTTTGTAATTGGGTTACCTCACTCAGGATGATGCCCTCCAGGTCCATCCATTTTCCTAGGAATTTCATAAATTCATTCTTTTTAATAGCTGAGTAACGTGTTTAACAGCTACAAGAATTTTCTAGCAAAGTATGTAGGGTCACTTATGTGTACTATACATAAAGGCACATCTGGCATCAATAAGAGGGGAGGCCCTTGGTCCAGTGAAGGCTCGATGCACCAGTGGAGGGGAATGCTAGGGTGGTGAGGTGGGAGTACAGGGAAACCAGGAAAAGGGATAACAGTTGAAATGTAAATAAATAAAATATCCAGTAATTTTTTTAAAGGACAGATTGACTTCTTTTCACACTGTATCATCGTTCTACTTCTGTTATATTATTAGTTTAATTATGACTTCAAGCATTATATTAAGTAGTACGGAAAGAGTGATAACCTGGTCTTGTTGCTGATTTTAATGGAAGTGCTTCAGTTTTCAATTAATTTAAGTTGATGTCACCTTGGGCTTGCTGTAAACTGTTGTGTACTATGTTGAGGAATTGCCATAATCACTCCAGGAATTTTACCATGACAGAGACTTAGAGTTTTTCAAAGGCCTTTTCTACATTTACTCCTCTGGTTTTGTCTTTCAGTCTGTTTATATTTTGGACTACCTTTGTAGATTCATCCATCTTGAACCATCCCTGCATCTCTGGTATGAAACGTAATTGATCAAGCGGATGACTTTTGTGATATATTCTTGGGTTCAGGGTGGACCTATTTTATTGAAAATTATTGAATTATGTTCATAAGTAAAATTGATCTGTAACTCAATCTCATTCTTTATGTCCTCCCTGGGAAATAGTTAACAGGTTATCTGTGGCCTTATAAAATTAAATGAGAAATTTTCCTTATGTTTCTATTTTGTGGGATAATTTGAGGAGTATAGACAATAGCTGTTCTTTGTAAGTCTGATAAAATTCTGCCCTAAAACCCTCTGGCCATTTGCTTTTTTGGATGGGAGACTTTAAATGACTACTTCTATTTCACTAGGGTATGTAGATCTGTTAAAACTGCTTATGTGGTCTTGATTTAAGTTTGTTAGACGAAGCATATTGTTGAAATTTCTCATTAATTTTAGATTTTCCTATTCGGTAGAGTACTGTTTATTAACGCGTATTCTTATAATTCCCTGAATTTTCTTGCCACCTTTTGTTATGTCCTCTTTTAACCTTTAATTTTGCTGATTGGAATTGTCTATTAAGAACTGTTAGTACATTTAGCTAAAGGTTTTTCAATATTATTGATTTAATGACTCATTTTTTTGCTTCTTTGATGCTTTCTATATTGTTGTTACTCTTCTTATTTAATTTATTTGAACCTTGAGTTTGTATTTTTTTTTTTTTTGCATTTGGTTGTGATTTCTTCTTCTTCTTCTTCTTCTTCTTCTTCTTCTTCTTCTTCTTCTTCTTCTTCTTCTTCTTCTTCTTCTTCTTCTTCTTCCTTCTTCTTCTTCTTCTTCTTCTTCTTCTTCTTCTTCTTCTTCTTCTTCTTCTTCTTCTTCTTCTTCTTCTTCTTCTCCTCCTCCTCCTCCTCCTCCTCCTCCTCCTCCTTCTCCTCCTCCTTGTTCTATTCCTCCTCATCCTTCTCCTCTTCTTCTTCCTTCTCTCCCTCCCCTCCTTCTTCATCTCATTCTTCCTCCTTCTCCTCTTCCCCTCTCCTCCTCCTCCCCTTTTTCATCTTCTGTTTTTTTTTTCTAGAACCCTTAAGTGTACTGGTAAATTGCTAATATATGATTCATCTGTTTTGTTTTGTTTTAATATAGGCACTTGGTGCTATGAATGTGCCTCCAAGAACCACCTTCACCTTTGTCCCACGGAATTGGATATATTGCTTTTGCTTTCATTCAATTCTAGAAAGTCTTTATTTTCTGTCTTAAGCCATTTTTTTTTTCAGTAGTGAGTTGTTCAGTTTCCCCGAATTTTATGCTTTTTATTGGTATTAATAGCTATGATATGATGGTCAGATAGGATACAGAGTGTTATTTCAATTTTGTTGTATGTGTTACCACCTGCTTTGTATTCAAATATGTAGTTAACTTTGAAGATAGCTCCATAACCTTCTGGCAAGTAAGTACACACTTTTGTATTTGAGTGAGATGTTCTGAAATATATGTTAGAACCATTTGATTGATGATATCAGTTAGCTCCAGCACGTTCCTGATAGTGTTTTTCTGGCTACCCTGTCTATCAGCAAGAGTGAGATACTGGGTGATCTATCACTGTGCAATGGTCAATATATGATTTAAGCTGTGATAGTATTTCTTTTATAAATTGGGTGCCCTTGATTTGAGGATATAGATGTTAAGAATTGCAATATCCTCTTGGTGGATTTCTGCTTAATGAATATGTAGTGCCCTTCCATATCTCCTGAGACTGGTTTCAGTCTGAAGTCTATTTTAATCAGATATTGAAATGTCTATTCTAGCTTGCTTCTTGGGTCCATTTTCTTGCAATATTTTTCCATCTATTTATATTGAGGTGATTTCCATCCTTGATGTTAAGGTGTTTGTCTTGTATACACCAGAAGCATGGATCTTATTCTTAAATTCATGATGTTATCTAGGGGGCTTTTTGCTTAGGAACCAAAACCAAGATTCTAATGTTGAGCAGTGTTTACTGGCTCCTGTTAATTTGTTTTAGTGGTATTGGTTTCTCACGTTTGATATGATACTTCGATATTATTTATTTCTTTATTTTCTTAAGTTTGGCTAATTTCTTCAGGTTGAAGTTTTCCTTCTAGTGTTTTCTCTAGAGCTGGATTTATAGATGAGTAGTGCTCAAGTTTGACTTTATCATGAAATGTATTTCTTTCTATTTTCTGTTTCTTTTTCCCTCCTTTTCTCTCTTTTTCATCTTTCTTTTCACCTTTTTTCATTCTTTTTTCATGTAGATTATCTGTTTTTGTAGCCCTGGTTGTCCTGGAATTGCCCTGTAGAGTAGACTTGGTGAAAACTTAAGAGCTCTACTACTTCTTCCTCTGTCTCTGCCTCCTGACTGCTGAAATAAATGGCATGTACCACCATGCCAGGTTCATTTATAAATCTATTATGATTGAAAATGTCCCTGGCTTTAGTAGGTTTAGCTGGCTTTTAAGGTCTCTTAGAGTCTGTACAATATCTGTCCAGTCCCTTCTTACTTTTCTAGTCCACAATAGAAGTCAAGTGTTATTCTAGTAGGTCTATACTTATATGTTACATGATATTTTCCTTGAATCTTTTAATATTTTCTTTGTTCCTTATATTCATTGTTTTGATCACTACATATCAAACAGCATTTCCCTTTTTCCTTTTATTTATTTTCTCTCATACAATACATCATTTAATCCTCTCTCTCCACTATTCTTAGTTCCAACCCCCACACTTCCATTATCCCCCAGATCCACTGCTCCTGTTTCCCCTCAGGCAACAACAGACCTCCCATTGATATCAACTGGACAAAGCATAACATGTTACAATAAGACTAGGCACAAATTCTCATATAAAGGCTGACAAAGATGATGTAGAAGAAGAAAAGAAGTCCCAAGAGTAGTCAAAAGAGTCAGAGACACCTCTACTCTGACTGTTAGGACTCCAATAAAAACATTAAGCTCAACAACCACAGCATATATGCAAAGGACCTAGCATAAACCCACACAAGCTCAGTGATTGCCACTTCAGTCTCTTTAAGCCCCTAATAATCCTGTTTAGTTGATTCTGTGAATCATGTTCTCCTTTTGCCCTTGATCCCTCTGACTACAGTCCTTCTGCCCCTCTACTATGGGATATCCTGAGCTCTGCCTAATGTTTAGGTGTGGATTTCTGCATCTGATTTCATCAGCTGGAGGGAACCCCCTCCGATAATTGGGCTAGGTACCTGGATTCTAGTTCTAGACAGGGTAGGGAACAGGGTCCCTCTCTTGGCTTGGGCCTTAAGTTAGACCACTTGTTGGTTTCCCACTCCTAAAAGCTCAGAGCCACCATTGCTCGAGTATATCTTTCAGGTGGAACAGGTATGGGTGGAAGATTTTGAGTCTGGTTTGATGTCCCAGTGCAGTGATGAAGAGCTTTGCCTCATTACAAAGAGAGAACAGTTCAGGGTCTTGATCCTCTATTACTACAGGTCTAAACTAGGGCCACACTCATACATCCCAGGATGTCTACTGCACTAGGATTCTACATCACTCTCTAAAAGCTATGATATTTCAGTCACCTTTCCCTGTACTCTCTCCCTCTTCCCTCTGAGCCTCCATCCTCTACCTGATACCTCCTGTTCCCATGCCCATTTACCTCTAATCCAACTAGAAAAAATCTATTTTATTTCCCATTTTTGGGAGATATCAACCCTAGAGCTCTACTTGTTATGAAGCCTCTTTGGGTATATGGATTTTAGTGTAATTATCCAGCTATTTTACTTAACAACTGATATTATTACTTAACAGCTAATATCCAGTTATAAGTTAGTATATACCATGTTTGTCTTCCTGGGTTTGGTTGTCTTGCTCAAGATGGTTTATTCTAGTACCATCTATTATTCTGCAAATTTCATGATGTCATTTTTGCCTAACAGCTTAGTAATATACATTTCATTCTGTAAATACAGAACATTTTAAATCTATTCTTTTGATTACTGACATCTAAGTTGTTTCCAATTTCTGATGATTATGAATAAAGTCACCAGGAACATAGTTAAGCAAGTGTTCTTGTGGTACAATTGAAGTTCTTTGTGTATAGACCAAGGAGTGGTATAGCTGGGTCTGGAGGTTGATCAATTTTCTATTTTCTCAGGAACTGCCCTATTGATTTCCATAGTAGTTGTACATATTTGCACTTTCACCAGAAAAAGAGGGGTATTCCCTTGGCTCCACATCCTTTCCAGGATGAGCTGTCACTTGTGTTATTGATCTTAGACATCTGACAGGTAGAAGATGAGATCTCAGATAAGCTTTGATATACATTCCCTGGAGGCTAGGTATGTTGAACATTCCATTAAGTGCTTCTTGAAATTCTAGTTTCCTCTATTGAGAATGTTCTGCTCACCTCTGTACCCCATTTTTAATTGGATTGTTTGTTTTGTTTATTTTCTGAGTTCTCTATATATTTTGCATATTAGCACTCTAGCAGATCTGGAGTTGGTAAAAAAAAAAAAATTCTCACTCTTTTGGCTGTGGTTTTGTCCTGTTAATGGTAATCTTTGCCTTACAGAAAGTTTTAAAACTCGTAAGATCCCATCTCTTAGTTGTTGATCTTAGTGCCTGGGGTATCAGTATTCTGTCTAGAAGATTGTCTCCTGTGCCTATGTGTACTAGGCTATTTTCTACTTTTTCTTCGATTTGGTTCAATTTGTCTGGTTTAATGTTGAGGTCTTTGATCCACTTGAGTTTTTTATAGGGTTATTAATGTTCTTCAACATGCATCACCCAGTTATGCTGGCACCAATACTTGAGCCAGTGTGTATTCCTAGCTTCTTAGTAAAAATTGGGTGTCTGTAGGTATATGGATTTATGTCTGGGTCATTGATTCAATTCCATTGATCAATGTGTCTGTTTTTATGTCGATCATATGTAGTTTTTTTTTTGCTATAAATTTAAAATATAGCTTGAAATCAGTGATAGAGATACCTCTAGAAGTTCTTTTACTGTTCATGTATGCTTTAGGTATCCTGTGTTTTCTGTTTTCTCATTAAACGTTGTCTTTTCAAGATCTGTAACAAATTGTGTTAGAATTTTAATGGGGATTACATTGAATCTGTAGTTGAGTTTGGTATGATAGCCATTTTTACTATGTTAATTCTAATGATCCATGACCATAAGAGATTTTTATGTCTTCTGATATCTTCTTCAACTTTTTTCTTCAAAGTTAAGTCATATAAGTTTTCCACTTACTTGATTACACTTACACTAGTATATGTCATATAATTTGTGGCTATTGTGGTAT
Source organism: Mus caroli (assembly GCF_978045245.1). NCBI lineage: Eukaryota > Metazoa > Chordata > Mammalia > Rodentia > Muridae > Mus > Mus caroli. The sequence continues at coordinate 84,116,892 of NW_028227258.1, read as the reverse complement.
GATTCTTCTGATTTTTTTTCTACAGTGTGTTTATATTTGTATGTCACATTGCATGTTGTATTTGTATTTTGTATTTGTATTTTTTTTAAAGTTAATTTTTTTTCAGACACTTCTCTGAAGATGCTTTCAAATTCTCTGGTAGAATTTTGGGGGTCAATTATATATCATCTGCATCCTTAGGATGAAACCTGCTCGATCATGGTGAATGACATTTTTGATGTGTTCTTGGATTCTGTTTTCAGGAATTTTGTTGAGTATTTTTGCATCAATGCTCATGAGAGAAATTGGTCTGTAATTTTCTTTCTTTGTTGATTTTTTTTTTTTTTTTGAGGATTAGGTGTCAGGGTGACTGTGGCCTCATAAAATGAATTTGACAATGTTCCTTCTGTTTCTATTTTGAGGAATAATTTGAGGAAGATTCACATTAACTCTTCTCAAAAGTCTGGTAGATTCCTATATTTAAACTGTTTATCCCTGAGCTTTGTTTGATTTGGAGATTTTAAATGACTGTTTCTATTTCACGAAAGATGACAGGTCTACTTATATTTATTACCTAATCTTCATTTAAGTGCTAATTTGTATGTACTAAGAAAATTATTCATTTCTTTTACATTTTTGAATTTGTTGTGGTACACATTTATAAAGCATAACCTAATGATTCTGTGAATTTCCCCAGTGTCTGTGATTATGTCCCTCTTTTTTATTTCTGAATTGTTAATTTGAATATCCTCTTTCCCTTTTACTCTCAGTTTGAATAAGAGTTTGTCTATCCTGTTGATATACTCAAAGGACAAACTGTTGTTTCATTTTTATATTGTTCTATTTATTTATATTTTATTCATTTGTTTTCTGCCTTCTACCCCTTCTACTCCTCTTGGGTATCCTGGCTTCTTTGTTCTAGAGCTTTCAGGTGTACTGCAAAGTTGCTAAGCTATTATGATTCTCTCTCTCTCTTTCTCTCTCATAGGCACTAAGTTTTATAAATGTTCACAATTTCATTTTATTCCATAGTTTGGGTATGGTTCATATTTATTTATATTGAAGGAAGTCTTTAATTTCTGTTTTTATTTCTGTCTTGACCAAGTAATCATTCAACAGAGATTTTTCTCACTTTCCAGGAGTTTGTTTGAGTTTCCAGAGGCTTTCTGGTTTTTTGGTTTGGTTTGGTTTGGTTTGGTTTGGTTTTATAGAATCTCAGCTTTAATTTGTGGTTCTCTAATAGAATGCAGATGGTTATGTCAGTTTTCTGGTATCTTATTGAGACCTGCTTTGTGTCTGAATATATAGTCAGTTTTGGAGAAAGTTCTATAAAGTGATGAGGAAAATGTCTATTATTTTGTGTTTAGGTAAAATTGTCTATTGATATTTGTTAGGATCATTTGTGTGAGCTGCAATGTTTTCTCTGTTTAGATTTTGACTGTATATTATGTTCATTGGTAACAGTAGAGTTTTGATATCCCCCACTAACAATGTGTGTGGTGAATGTGTAGTTTAAGTTTTAGTAATGTTTCTTTTACAAGCATGAGCACCACCTCATTTGACACATAGATGTTATGAACTGAAAATTCATGTTGGTGAATAGTTCCTTTGATGAGTGTGAAGTCACCTTCCCTTGTCTCTTCTGATTGATTTTAGTTTGGAGTCTATTTTTTTAGATATTAGAATGGCTATATCACCTTGCTTCTTAGGTACATTTGCTTGGAAAACATTTTTTCAACCTTTACTCTGAGGTAATGTTTATCTTTGATGTTGATGTGTGCTAATTGTAGACAACAGAAAGATAGATTTTTTTTTTTCATTCATTCTTTTAGTCCATGTCTTTTTATTGGGGAATTGAGCCCACTGATATTGACCAACAACTGTTAAGTTTTGGTTCTTTTTATGTCCTTGTTGGTTTTGGTGGTGATGGAGGTGGTGGTGGTGGTGGTGGTGGTGGTGGTGGTGGTGGTGGTGGTGATGGTGAAGGTGGTGGTAAGAATGGTGTATTTCTGTGTATGCGTGTGTGTGTGTGTGTGCTGTTAATGTGTGCTTTCTTTTAGTCTTCCTGGTGTGATATCATTAATTTCCTGTGTTGTTATGGGTCAAGTTAAGCTTCTTGGGTTGAAGGGTTTTTTTTTGTTTGTTTGTTTGTTTTGTTTTTTTAGTATCCTTTGTAAGCCTACACTTATATAAATAGACATTGAATTTGACTTTATTCTGGGCTATCTAGTTTTCTATATCTATTGTGATAGATTTTGTTTTTCTTCTGAGTGTGATTGCTCTGACATCTGTGGTCTCTTGGAATCTTCAATGTATTTGTGTAAGCCCTTCTGGTTTTTAGAGTCCTCAATTAAAATCCAAGTATAATTCTAACAGGTCTAATCTTATATATTACTTCTTCTTGCCTTGTAGCTCTTAGTAATCCATCTTTATTATATATGCTTAATATTTTTATTATTATTTGGCAAATGGACTTTTTTTCTGGCCTAATATTTTGGGTGTTCTATATGCTTCTTGTACTTTTATGGGCATTTTCTTCCTTAGGTTAAGTATATTTTCTATGATCTTGTTAAAATATATTTTCAGAGTCTTTGAGTTGGGATTGGTCTTCTATTCCTATTATTCTTGGGTTTGGTTTTGACATAGTGCCCCAAATTTCCTGGTGCTTTGTGTCAGAAACTTTTTAAATTCAATGTTTCTTTGTTTCAATTTCTTCTATTATATCTTCAAAGCTTGAGATTATCTCTTTCTCTTTCATCTTGTTTCTTGTTTGTGATGCTTGCATCTGTAATTTCTGTTCACTTACTTGGATTTTCCATTTCCAGAATTCCCTCAGCTAGAGATTTCGTTATTACTTCTATTTCCATTTTTAGGTCTTGAATAGTTTTATTCATTTTTTGACTTCATTTCCTAAGTGTTCTTATTTTTCTTTAATGGTTTTCAGTTTCTTCAATTTTTTGTTTTTCTTTCCCTCAATTTCATTATGAAGCTTCTTTTATTTTTTTAAGTGTCTGTATCATCTTCATAAAATTGGTTCAAAGGGTTTTATGATTGATTGATTTATTCATTGATTGATTGATTGATTGATTGAGGTTATCTGTGTTTTACTATGTTCTTAGATTGGCATCTAGGTATCTTGATTTGGGATGATTATAAGCTCAGGTGACAATTTCTGGATTTGTCTTTGATGGATGAATATTTTGCTAATCTTGCTGAGTGGTTGGACAAAGAGGTTTTTTTTAGATACCAACATAAACACTATAGACTACACCAGTAATGGTTACTTCACAGAACATGAAAGTAAGCTATATTGCTAAAGACACAGTGTATTTATATCATTGAATATCAGGAAATTGAGCTGGTGTCCAATAAAAGAAGTTTCACCAATACTGAGATTTTTATTTCTGTAGAGGATTTTTCATAAACTGTAACTAGACAGCAGCTTCCTTGGACGTCCAATTATATCCATTTTTTTGTGTTATTAGATAATACCTAGCAAAATATGAAATCATTACTGAAGAGTGAAAGAACTAGAATGGAAAATTTAGTGCCAGTGAGATGGCTACATGAAATTGCCTTCCATACAAACATGATGACCTGACTTAAGACTCCTAAAATGTATGTAAACCTGATCATGGTAGCATGCTTAGAATCTCAGTGCTCTTATGGTAAAATGAGAGGCAAATATAAGGCAACTCATGAAGCACATATCCAGCACCTATACCAAGAAGCAAACAAGGGACTCTGTGTAAAGTGAGGATGAACACTCAAGGTGCTTCTCTCCCTCTCCCTCTCCCTCTCCCTCTCCCTCTCCCTCTCCCTCTCCCTCTCCCTCTCCCTCTCCCTCTCCCTCTCCCTCTCCCTCTCCCTCTCCCTCTCCCTCTCCCTCTCCCTCTCCCTCTCTCCCTCTCTCCCTCTCCCTTTCCCTCTCTCCCTCTCCTTCTCCCTCTCTCCCTCTCTCTCTCTCTGTGTATGTGTGTGTTTCTGTCCTCTCTCACACATATACACATTTGAAGAACTTTTAAAAATAAATATGCAGGGTACAAAACTAACATTAAAAGGAATAACATTTTTTATACTTATAGCACAATTTCTGAGAAGAAAATGAAGAAAATAACCTCTTTTACAATGTCTATTTAATTATGAACAATTTTCACCAAAGAAGAAAATGACTTTTACAACTAACATGACAAAATACAGACGAAAGAAATAGGAAGAGGGCAGACAAAATGGTTAGGTCTTTCATATGTATGAAGCAGAAGAATTACACCACCAAAAGGTTCTTGCTATCCAGAATGCTCAAAACAATTTCCTTAAAAAGAACAATGATATTCTTTACAGAGACAGGAAAAGATATATGAAATTACTGTGGATTTACAACTCCCCACCCAAGTATCCCAGCCATGTGTGAGCAATGCAGAGAAAGCTAGAAACATCCCAGTATCCAATCTCAAGTTACACATCAGAGCTTTAGTATAAATGCACTGGAGTGTTGATAAAACATAAGTACATCTCCCACATGAAGAAAACTAAAACCAGAATTCAGAAGTTAACCTAAACACTAATAGTCAGTAGACTTTTAACAGAGTCTAAAGCATGTGTCAGAGAAAGACAATCTTTTGAATAAATTAACTAAGAAATATGTATATATTTCTAAGAATATATATATATCAATTTATTCAAAAGATTGCTGTTTCTCTTGCGTAGCTCCTAGTTAAATAAAAAAAACAAACAAACAACAACAACAACAACAAAAACCCTGTTCGTCTTATGTTAAGTCTTCGCAAGTTAGGGTTCTATTTCTAGTTAAAAGTAGGTTCCAATTCCTTAGATCTGATGTAAAGTGCTTGCAACCACATTCATGTGGTGTACACCCTTAACCATGTTCCTTCTCTTCCACTATCTCTTCCTAACAATGTATTATAGCCTACTCCCTCATCTCTGTGGACACTTTTAGCTTTCCTATAAAAGGGACTACAAGAAGCCAGTAGGGACTGGTCTCTCAAATCCCAACTTAGAATGAGACAGCTGGCTGTCCACTCCTGGGTGCACTCCAAATATAGATTGCTTTAATAGAACATTGTTGACTTGCTCTTTTCTCCTCAAGATTCTCAGGTTTAAAAGTTGCTATCTCACTTGTTCTGTCTAGCTCCATCTTTATTTCTAATTATTGTAATTATAACAGCCTAGTGTGAGAAATTGTTTTTCTTTTATTTGTGTGTGCTATTATATTCATTCTATCTGCTTAATAGGTAATTCATTTTAACTTCAAACACCATAAGTACATTCTATATCACAAGCTTTTGAACCAAAAAAAATCTAGCAATTTCATGATTTATGAAAATTCTTAGCAATAGCTGTTATTATATAGGATACATATACTATATGAAAAGTTTTTAAAACTATGACTTCTGGGAAAAAAACAGCCATTTGACACATTTCTTTTCTCGTTACAAAATTAAGTTAGATATAATGATCTATAAAAGTATCATGTTCTTCTGCTTTAAGGATATAAGGACTTTTTTTCAAAAAAAACACTAAGGGTCAAAGCTAAGCAGGAGTCACTAAATTCTATAAATCTTTTTAAAAATTAAATTAGATGTCATTACAAGGTTCAATCTTTTGTTAACAGTGAGGCATATGGGGAATGTGACTCAAACTCTGTTGGTTCAGTCACTGAGAGTATCCACATGATTCAAAGTCAGCACACAGAAATCAACCATGTGTGAGATGGGACTTTTCCCCATATTTATCTTGTACCTTTATCTTCTGAGACATCTGCTAGGATTAAATCAAACACTGAAGATTCTCTTCCCTAATCCATGGCACTATAGAACTCATGATGGCATCTAGGATACTGAAAACCACTTCAGAAAAAAACACAGAAAAAAAGTTGGTCCACATGACAATTTGAATAATAGTGATACTGAGTTGACACATGAGAGTGTTTGGTCACGGTATTGGCACTACTGTGGTTTTCATTTGAAGTACTCTTTGGCCTGAAACTATGTAGCCCAAATTAGCCTTACTTTTCTAATCCTTTTCCCAAGCTTCACAAGTGCTGGGATACAGCGTTGTGACACCATTCATGGAAGCAAGTTCTCAAAATTGAATATAAACTCCAAAGGATTAATTATATACCTATATTCAAGTAAAAAGTAAAATTAAACATGTATGATAAATCCATCTTATGTCATAGCTCTTATTCCTTAAATTGCTTCATGAGAGTACTTCATAACACAATAATGATTAGTTAAAAAATATTAAGAGTAAAGAAAGCAATCTTACTGACAATTATTAGTATAAACTGCACATGTACAGCTTACAATATAAATTATAGATCAGAATAAATGCCTAGATATTATTTTATGATAATGAAACTATTTTAATGAAATTATTTGTACACATTACAGAGTGCTAAACATCCTCATTAGTTAGAATTCACAACACTAATTATTAAAAGTAATCAAATACACTCAAGAGTATGTCTAGAATTATATAATAGCCTGCATCTTTCATTATAAGAACATATATTTTACTATGACAATATTCTTATATCTGTGAAACTTGGCAAGTATAGCACAATGAAGCATAAAAACGTAAAGATCTTATACATTTTTATTTGCAATATGAAAAAGAAACATATCTTGTCTTATTCCCTATACTGTCCCTTTAATTCATATTCAGAATTAAATCAGAAATGTGATTATTGGAAAGCTTTTTAAATGCCAAGGGAACACATAGTCATGCCTTGAAGTGCAAAAAAACAAATGAAATATATTGTAATAAGATCTATAGCTAGAGTGTGGATAAGTGCAAAGAGAGTTTTTGAGTCAAAAAGGAAAAAAAAGAAAGGAAAGAAAAAAGAATAATGGGTTCTTCCCATGTTAGGAAAGTTGTAGTTGGTACCAGAGGGATCTGAGAGGGAAGATGTAATTTTAACCATGCCTTGAAGGATAAGTAAAGTCCTCTGGGTTGAAAGAAGGAAATAAAATTTCAGATAGACTGAATGACATAAACAGAAGCCCAGAGGAACCTGCTTATTTCACCTGTGCAAACCACAGCTCTAACTAGAAATAGAATATAGGATAAATCTGAATCAGAGATGAATGACCATGGCCTAAAATATGGATTCAGGTTGATTATGCAGTTAACATTTTTCAATATAGATATAATTTGATGAATGTTTTTATAGTTATAGAAAAAAACAAACAAATAGATCCAGGTATTAATCACTTGCATGGTAGAATCAGAGGTAAGTCAGCTCTAACATAGAGGGAAACACCTTGACATAGGATTTCCGTCTTATCTGATGATATTAAAGACTTGTAGTCTCGGAAGTTAACTCATGTTAAAGCAGCGGTTCCCAAGCATCTTAATTCTTCAAGTTACAGTGATCCTCAAACCTCACATTATTCTCATTGCTACATAACTGTAATTTTGCTACCATTAAAAATCAAAATGTATATATTTCTTTGAGATACAGGATTGACAAAGTTGTTACAAAACCCACAGGTTACATATGCCCCAGTACAAGGGAATGCCAGGGCCAGGAAGCAGGAGTGGGTGGGTTGCGGAGCAAGGCAGGGGAAGGGTATAGGGGGCTTTGGGGATAGCATTTTAAATATAAAGGAAGAAAATATCTAATAAAAAAAAAGAGCCACTGCTCTAAAGGTTGTTAGAGATAGTAGCTATACGAGAACTATATTAGGAACAAAGATGTGCAATGAATATCTATTAAGGTGACACAAGAAACCAAGATAATTTGACCCTGGATCTGTAACACTCCATCTCTGTTATGACATTCTAACTATTCATTTAGGCTTATGGAAATTTGAACAGATTTAACAGCGGGAATTCTTTGGGTCTTACAATCTCAGTTTGATTATAAGAGATGATCTTAAGAAAAAACTTGCATGACATATTTTAAAGGACAAATTGACCATTTTCATATATTCATTAAAGGTGGAAGAGCATTATATATGTAGACGAAAAGCAATAAATGCCTTACAAACAAATTAATTTAAATTCATATTTCACTAAATTAATCATTGGCATCATTGAGAAGAAACTTGAGGAAATGATTATAATACTTTTAGTTAATAGTTAGAACCAACAAAAATTCAGAAAAGGAACAAAGATCATTCATTTCAAGGTCATTTCTGAAATAGAAAAAACTCTAGGAATTACAGACAAAAGTCTGGAAAAAACAGTCAGAAAACAAAGGAGCTTCTGATGTTTGTGGTTTGGACCACCGAGTAGATGCCATAGATATGTGATGCCAGCAATCATCACACACACCTTTTCAAACCTGAATTACATTTTTCTGCAAAGAATTGGACATGAATGTGCTTAAACAGCTGGACTATTGCCCAGAAGAAATTTAGAAAACCAGCCGATAGCATTTAGTATTATGGGAGTATTATGGCAACCTGTACTTGTAACCTGAATCCAACACAATTACCTGTCTGAGCACCATTATGCAAGTTAATATAACATTTCACTCTTTGTGATAAGAAAACAAGAAGAGAGGATAACAATGCTGAATCTGCTAATAAGGGCAGATTAATATAGTTAAACCAGAGAAAATTATTGAGTATTACTTGGTATTATTATTATAGGGATGAATAATTTAATCATTAGCTCATATAAGATTGGCCAAAACATACAGAAAAGAAAAAAAAAATAAAAACATTTTCACAGTTCAAAATAGAGAAATAAAACATTCCAGAGAAAGGATAGAACACAATAGACAATAATAAGGTCTAGACCAGCAGACCCTGAGAGTCCAGGATTGTCTAAGATGATCAAAACAACACAGAAACAGAATGAAAGTTGGAAGTGAGTTTTGTGATGTATGATTAGAAACAGTATGTAGAATATATAATAATACTAAATTTATTCCCTGTTTTAGGAATTTTGTGATTTTTGCAAGAGTCTGTGCATTCTGACATATTTCAATTTGTTTAGTAAATATCTATCTAGAGCTTATTATATGCTAAGGCTGTAAACAAAAAAGGAACTTTAAAACCAGATGCAGAAACTGTATTGCAGAATTTAATAGATGTGATCATGCTATAGCAAACAGAAGAGCCCATATAAAATAGAGAGGTAAATAGGAAGAGAGGCCAGGACAAACATTCTGAGACCTAGGAGGATTGAGAAAGCAGAATGAGATAGTGATAACTAAAGCTGGGTTCCTCTTCACTTCACAGACTTGATTTCACTGAATTTTCTCATTTAATGAATGTAACTAAAGAAGGAAAGTAGAAAATTCGGTTACGGAAAGAACAAAACAAATAAACAATCAAACAAAAACACAAATGAAACAAAGCAAACCCAGAGACTAAGAAACTCAGACATTTGGAATTGCCCTGTGGGTTCATGTGGTACATGCTATAGTGGCATCGCTCAAGGTAGCAGAGATATTGATGTATCTTCAGGAAAGAGCCCTGATTTCAACACTTCAGTCTTTTTAAGATGTAGCATGAATAAAAAAGATTCCAGTTTCAAACTAGTGTTATCAAATTTATTGTACAATTCTGACTCTGCTGAGACTCAAATGTTCATTTTTTTTTTAAAACAACCCGTCAGAAATATTATGGATATGGAGGTCAACTTTGCATTGAGTTGGACCACAACATTACTTTGCTAAGTGTAGACTGTATAGTCATGTAATAAATTATAGTGAATGTAAACCATAATAATATGGATAATACTAGAAGTAACAATGATGCAGAACAATTTTAACATAACTAAGGTAAGGAGCAACTGGTGAAAATAGAGCAAATACTAAGTAGTAAATTTTAAAATTTTTAAATGACTAATATTCCAATGATTTTAAAAGTGATATTTAGTGGCATTGTAGGAATTACATTTTTGAATGTATACTCTAATTAAAAATGTATTATTGTTGTATTACATAATTATCTGAAATACATTGGAGACATGTAATTGTAATAATCAAAAATTTCCCTTAGGATAAAAACAGTTATTTTTACATAATTAAAATAATGCTAACAAAACAAAACCTTTTTCTAGCTATGAATTTACTTTAAAATTCCTATTAGATGTGAAAAATGAGGGCGAAGTATAAAAAAATCAAATATACTTACACATAAGGATTGTTCTAGAAAAAATGCATTAAGAGCAAAGTTTGCTATGCAAAATTCAATCCATAAAAATTAGTTTATTTGAAATTATAATGTGATATTCATCAAGTTTTCAACACCTGTGTTCATTTTATGAAAAATTATATTAAGGTAATTGTTTAAAATGCTTATCAATGGTAATTAGGGTCTTATAGACAAAACCTCCACAAAATAATTCCTATCATTTATATGCATCTTTCTTACTTGTCTCCATGAATCTATTTAAAATTTCCCATAAAGTAATACACTTTAGTGGGAAAACAAAAAAATTCTAAAGGCTATAACTAGACATATTTTAAATAATTATTGTAATCTTGAAACTTTATTAAACCATACTGAAGAGGCTTGTAATACAAGTTTTCTTTATTGTAATATCCACAGAATCAACAAATACTGAAAAAATGCAAACAAATACCATCAGTGGAAAGACAGGCCCATTGGTCCTGCAAACTTTATCTGCCTCAGTACAGGGGAATGCCAGGACCAAGAAGTGGGACTGGGGTGGGGGGAACTTTTGGGATAGCATTGGAAATGTAAATGAAATAAGTACCTAATAAAAAAAACAAAACAAAAAAACCCAAAAAAACAAATTAAAAAAAAAGAAGAAGAAAGATAAAAATCTGAAATAAATGGTACAGGCAAGTTTTTGAAGAGTCATACTTTTTTTTTTCTCAAATTTTTTTAATTAGATATTTTCTTCCTTTACATTTCAAATGCTATCTGAAAGTCCCCTATATCCTCCCCCTGCCCTGCTCCCCAACCCACCCACTCCTGCTTCCTGGCCCTGGTGTTCCCCTATCCTGGGGCATATAATCTTCACAAGACCAAGGGCTTCTCCTGTCATTGATGGCTGACTAGGCCATCTTCTGCTACATATATAACTAGAGACACAAGCTCTGGGGTGTACTGGTTAGGTCATATTGTTGTTCCTCCTACAGGGTTGCAGATCCCTTTAGCTCCTTGAGTATTTTCTCTAGTTCCTCCATTGGGGGATCTGTGTTCCATCCAATAGATGACTATAAGCATCCACTTCTGTATTTGCCAGGCACTGGCATAGCCTCACCAGAGACAGCTATATCAGGGTCCTGTCAGCAAAATCTTTCTGGCATCTGCAATAGTGTCTGGGTTTGCTGGTTCTTTATGGGATGGATTACCTGGGTGGGGCAGTCTCTGGATGGTACTTCCTTCCATCTCAGCTCTGAACTTTGCTTTTATTCAAGAAAAAGTAATTGTTTAACTAATTGATATTAAGTGCATGAGAAGAATATATAATTAAATATAAATTCTAAAGTATTTTTATTATAATTTGATTCCAAAAATAAATATTTCTATTGGAAAGATAGAGTGTTTCATATTATCAGAAAATACAACTCTCAATCTTTATGCCTTATAAATACTAATAAATAATTTCACACATTTCAGGCAATAAAAAAAATTAGTAACAGTGCCCAAAGTCTGTCTCACCAATAGGTTTCCACACTGGGTCCCTCATCTAGACTTCTATCCTGAAAGCTCTTCTGCAATCTTGTGTTCTCTGCTCTGGTCACGTCCCTGCAGAAAGGAGGGCAGCATCTACCTGGCTGCTTGGGTTTGTAAAAAAAACATTTTACTGGAACTCAGTCACTTTCATTACCTATATCTTTCTACAGCTGCTTCCCTGACACTGCAGCAGAGCTGGTCCTTATGAGAAAGGAAATGTAGCTCCCAGACAGAACATGTTAGTTCTTCAGCTCCTATAAAGAGTTGAAAAACTGTTCTAGAAGTTGTAAAGTTTCTAATTAGTACTACACATTAGTAAACAATACATGAATATAAATAGCCTTTCATCTTAAAACAAGTCTTTGTTTATAGAAATGAAGACAATATAAACAGGAAAGTCAAGTCATGATGTATATCTTAACTGAGATGATCTTAGCTATGAAATGGCAGAGCCAGATTTGAAAATAATGTGTTCATATCCATTCAGAAACGTCTCCTCTTTCAAGGGAGAGGCATATACAAAACTCAATGATCAATAACACTGAATACATTGCTTAAAATTGTGAGGCATTATGAAAATGTACAGTTATCTTTGCTCGTAGCTTTCTTAGGCTTTTTTATTTTTATCATTCAATTATTATCTTTTGTTCTATTATTATCTTATGTAACCTAGACACCCCAAATAAGTATGTGATTTATATTTGCTTGTTTGTCTGTTGAAAATAAGTTTGAAAATAAGTTCTTATCTCATACAATACAACTTGACCACAGTTTCCTCTCCTTCAGTCTTCCCTTTTCCTCCTCTTCTCCTCTCTTTCATAGTTTACACTCCTCTTTAGTTTCTTCATCAGAAAAAAAAAAAAAAGGCAGTCATCCAAGAGATCACAGCCAGGCAAGAAAAAACAAGATTCAATAAAACAAGACAAAATCCCTCATATCAAGGCTGGATAAGGCAAGCCATCAGGGGAAAAGGAGTCCCAAGAGCAAGCAAAAATATCCTACTGATAGAAGTCCCACAAAAACACCAAACTAATAGCCATAACATATACTCAGAGGACCGGGAGCATACCCATGCAGGTCCTGTGATTGCTGCTACAGTCTCTGTGAGCCCTGATAGTTGACTCAAGACAATATTCTCCTGGTGTCCTCCATCCCCTCTGAGTCCTACAAGCTATGCTTTTTAATTTCCTTGGGATTCACCAATCTCTGAAGTGACAGACCCAATAGGGACCTCCAGTTTAGAGTGACTACATACTGTCTGGCTATGAGCCTCTACACCAGCTCCCTTCTGCTGCTGGAGGAAGCCTCTGTGATGATGCCAGGACAAGGTCCAGATCTATGAGTATAGCAGAATATCATTAGGAATCATTATGAATTATATCATTGATTTTTTTTGACCTGACAATGTAATCATTATTTAATATTTTATTTTTGATATGTCCTGACCTAAGATGTATTTTACTGTGTGTATTTTGATTTTTAATTCCAAAATTGTTGGCCCCAAACTCATTTGATAATACTTTCTAGGAACACCAAAGTCAGTTCCATACCCTGGTACTTCACTAACTGTGGTTCAAAATCAGATTTTTGTCTTAAGCATAACAATAAATGATAGATAGATAGATAGATAGATAGATAGATAGATAGATAGATAGATAGATTATAGAATCATGCTGCTTAACATATCAGTATCTTTGTATTTAAACTTGTTTTGCATGTAATAATGCATCATTGTCTTAAAGCAACCTAAGTTTGAGAAAAAGGTAAATAGAGGAAAAGAGAAAGCTCAATTATTTTTGTGACAAATAGAGAACAGTTTCTTCACAAGTTGTGTTTGTGCTTAAATCAAATTTCCAAGGTTTTCAGGTGAGAAAATTCTATTAATCTTTTATATTTACGTTAATGTCAATGATAATTCTACCAATCCAGCCCAAATTTAAAAAACGTGCACATAAATATAATGACTAAAATTGAATTCACCATAATTCAAAATCTATGTCTTATCAAACCCATGAAATATAAATTCGTTTTTTCTATTGTGCTTTGCAAAACGAGAGCAGTGATGTGTCCAGCAACTGTGCGGTTTCAGAACTAAGGAGAAACAGTGTGTTGAAGCTGGGGGCAACACATTGGCTTCTTAGTTCCAGAATGAGTGTTATCTTTGCATTCTGATACTACAAGGGACATTCTGGACATTTGTATCAGCATTTAAGTTGGCAAAATAAAGAAGGTAGCAGTGGATACACATGGAAAAGACACAGAGGCTCCTCAATGTGCTGCCATCACTCCTTGCATGAGATGCTCAACTTTTCCAAATAAATAATAGCATCACTGGTGAGCCACCTGCCTTTCCTTCACTGAAATCTGTTACCCAAAGGAATGATTGGATCCATCTTTTTGGCAGCCAATGGTTTGTGTTGGGAGAAGGTCAGCTGGGATGTTCTTATAGAGTAATAAAGAGCTTTAGAAGCTGCTTTGAAACCAGTGATGTGCACTAGCCTTATAGGTGCTAGTCACCAAAACTCACAACCTGAATTTGATCCTTGGAACACACATAGTGAAAGGAGGGAACCTACTTCCCAAAAGTTGTCCTCGACCTCTAAGCATGCTCTCATGTACCCACACTGCACTCCTACACACAATAAAAATAAATCTCTCAAAGGCCCATTGTGTAAATGTACCACATTTTCTGTACCAATTCTTCTCTTGAGGGACATCTGGGTTCTTTCCAGCTTCTGGCTATTATAAATAAGGCTGCTATGAACATAGTGGAGCATGTGTCCTTATTACAAGTTAGAACATCTTTTGGGTATATACCCAGGAGAGGTATTGCTGGATCTTCTGGTAGTAATCTGTCCCATTTTCTGAGGAACCACCAAACTGATTTCCAGAGTGGTTGTACCAGGTTGTAATCTCACTAGCAATGGAGGAGTGTTCCTCTTTCTCCACATCCTCACCAGCATCTGCTGTCACCTAAATTTTTTATCTTAACCATTCTGACTGGTGTGAGGTGGAATCTCAGGGTTGTTTTGATTTACATTTCCCTGATGACTAAGGATGTTGAACATTTTTTCAGGTGCTTCTCAGCCATTCAGTATTCCTCAGTTGAGAATTCTTTGTTTAGCTCTATACCCCATTTTTAAAATAGGTTTATTTGATTTTCTGGACTCTAGCTTCTTGAGTTTTTTATATATATTGGATATTAGTCCCTTATCAGACTTAGGATTGGTAAAGATCCTTTCCCAATCTGTTGGTGGCCTTTTTGTCTTATTGACAGTATCTTTGCCTTACAGAAGCCAAACCCAGTCACAAGGGATATGCCAACAAGTGCCTGCTGACAGGAGCCTGATATAGAGGCTCTGCCAGTGCCTGTTAAATACAGAAGTGGATGATCATAGTCATCCATTGGATGGAGCACAAGGTTCTCCATAAAGTAGCCAGGGAGCTGAAGGAGTTTGCAGTTCCATAGAACAAACATCAATATGAACTAACCAGTACCCCCAGAGCTCCCTGAGACTAAACCACCAATCAAAGAAAACACATGGTGGAACTTGTGGCTCTAGCTATATATGTAGCAGAGGATGGCCGAGTCGTTCATCAATGGGAGGAGAGGACCTTGGTCCCGTGACGACTCTATCTCTATGCCCCAGTATAGGGGAATGCCAGGACCAGGAATGGGAGTGGGTGGGTTGGGGAGCAGGGAGAGGGGGAGGGGATAGGGGATTTTCAGAGGGAAAACTAGGAAAGGGGATAACATTTGAAATGTAAAGAAAATATCTGATAAAAAAAAGAATATTTGCCCTTAAAAAAATAAATCTCAAATTTATAAAAGATTTAGAGGTTAGTGTTTTGTTCCCTGATGCTGGGGTTTTGTTCTTGCTGAAGATGCACATTTGCCTGTTGCTTCTATTGTATGTGCACTGATGATAGGAAAAAAAAATCATTTAGTTCAAACCTGTTAGAAATGGCCGAGCACATTCTGAGGAAGCAGATCCTTATTTACTGTTTTAATTACGTTAGTGGAAATTTATGTCTTGTTCTGTTTTCTTTATTTTTTACTTTTAAGATAGATGTGCATTGTGGGCAACCTCAGTTTCTACTGGTTTTGTTAGAAGCCATTGCCATGTATTTGCCTCTGGGGCTTAATTGACCAGCTTGGGTTAACCCACTTCAGCAGATGCCCAGTCTCTTTTCAGATTATGATGTAATCCTATCTGCCTTTCAGAGAGGATGGTAAGACAATCTTTTTATGCATCCAATCTATCTAACGCTGTACCTCAGAAAGAGGTATTCACCATGGGTACAAGCAAGCTTGCATATTTTCCTGTAGGAGTAGAGGTCTTATCAGACAGTATAACATGACTTCTAAAATTGAAATTTGTAGATAAGCCCCTGGACACTGATAAAAGTGTGTTAAGAATGTATGTCCCCAGTGTTAGAGCTAGAGAATATAGATTCAGTGACTAGTACACCCCCAGCTTATTCCAATAAATTTTCATTTATTTTAATACTTGCATAAATGATAATAGTTAAAAAGAGCATGACCTAATTGACCTAATAATCAAATTTCAGATTTTTGTAAAATAGTACTTTTCCAACTGTCATGTATTTGAGATCAATCATTTCAAACATGATTTTATGTCAGAATTATCTGTGAAGTACAGAGAAAGATTAGTATCATCCAAGAATCATCCAAAGTCAAGATTCACATCAGTGAATCTTTAAAAGCTGACAGGTGATTACACTGTACAACAAATCTGAAGCATAGTACATTTCAGGCAAAGCAAAATGGCATAAAATATAAGAGTTAGTTTAAAAGTTAAAGATCTAGTATATGGTGTGTACTTGAGTTATTGCAAAAATTAATGTGGCCCCCTTTTTCCTAGCAACCATTGGTTTTCTCTGGCTCCCCAGGGACAAGTGGAGGTTTAGGATTCTGCTGTGCCCATTTTAAGATAGAATGCTGTTGAATAGCTCTTGTGGAGGTATCTTGCAGGGAGCATCTTCTGCTGTGAGTTCATGACTAACAGCAGCCACGTCTTATGCCTCAGTTTTCACTTCACTGCTTTCTTGACCCAGCTCTGGCAGTGTTTCTGCACCTCCTTTGCTGGTGTCCCATTAGACTTGGATGGGTTGATAAGGATTTGTCATTAAGGGCTCAACATTCAAAGTCACTAATTCTAAGTACTTTGACCAGATTTGACTCTGTGTTAACCACTGCCCATTGCAAAAACTTTTCCTTTTTTTTTTTAATATATTCTTTTCTCATAGACTATATCCTGATGTCAGTTTCCATTCCTTTGCTGCAGGCAGTTCCTCTTTACCTCCCCTCCCCTCCCCTCCAGACCCACTCCGTTATGTCTCTATCTAGGAAAGTACAGTCTTCTAAGAAACGACAAGCAAACATGACAAATTAAAATATAATAAGATAAAGCAAAGCAACTACATCCATGCTGATTTAGGCAACCCTCGAAGAGGAAAAATAAATCCCAATAGAAATCAGAAGAACCATTCATCCATATGCTCAGTAGTCCCATGAAAACACCAAGCTGGGATGGATTTATATACATAGAGAAGCTGGTGCAGACACTTTCTTGGTTCACTTTCTGTGAGTTCTTATGAGCCTTGCTGAATTGATTCAGAGGTCCTCGTTCTTGGGGTGTCCTCCATCCTCTCTGGCTGTGACACTCTTCTCATGGTTTCCTGTGCTCTAAGGGGAGGAATTTGATGAAGACGATTCATTTAAGCTGTGTGTGCCAAGGTTTCTGTCTCTGAGTAATGTTTACCAGTGGTTCTCTGCCTCTGTTTCTGTCTGCTGCAGAAGGAAGCCTCTCTGATGATGACTGAATAAGCATATAGCAGTCATGGAAGTATATCATTATAAGTAATTTTATTAAATATATTTAATATTAATACATTAACTATTATATACCACATTACATATTTATTATATAATAAATGGTCAAGAAGACAGTGGAGTGAAAACTTAGGCATAAGACATGGCTGATATTAGTTATGAACTCACAGGAGAAGGTGCTACCTGGAAGATACCTGCACAAGAGCTATTCAACAACATTCTAACTTAAAATGGGCAGAGGAGAATCCTAAACCTCCACCCATACCTGGTGAGCCAGAGAAAACCAATGGTTGCTAGGAAAAAGGGGGCCACATTAATTTTTGTAATAACTCAAGCACACACCATATACTAGATCTTTAACTTTTAAATTAACTCATATTTTATGCCACTTTGCTTTGCCTGAAATACACTATGCTTCAGATTTGTTGTACAGCATAATAACCTGTCAGCTTTTAAAGATTCACTGATGTGATTGTATATATGGAGAGAGAGAGAGAGAGAGAGAGAGAGAGAGAGAGAGAGAGAGAGAGAGAGAGAGAGAGAGAGAGAGAGAGAGAAAGAGAGATTAGAGAGTAGTGTTTGGTTTTACCCTAAGTCTCTGCTCTATCTAGTTTCTGGATCTTAAACACCCAAACTGTATTGGATATATGTTTAAACTTGTGGAGTGGGTCTCAATTCAAATCACATTGATGGATATTCCCACAGGTTCTTTGCCACCATTGTTCTAACATATTTTGTAAGGAGGACAAGATTGTAGGTCACAGGTTTTGTGGCTGGGATGTTGTTTATGTCTCTCCTTTGGTAGTCTGAAGAGTATCTTCCCACACCGAAGATACTAGAACATTGGGGGAATGCTCCATGTAGGCACCAGCTCAACTTCCCCATGTTCAATGGTTGTACAGGTATTTTCTTCCACTATGGGGCCCAGCTTTCAGCTAGTGTCTCAGTAATAGACTGGATGGTTTGGGGCTTCCATGGGACCCCCTTGGTAAACAACTCAGTTGAATGGAATCCAGTGCCACTACTGGAAACCAAAGATAATAGGACTAAAACCAACACTAATTTATTTAGGATAAATACAAGTATTTTCAAACGCAGTTGGACAACTTGACAATTTAACATAAACAGTAGCAGTGTTCCCTGTAGGGCCTATGAACTTCTATGCTGTCAGCTTTTGTTGAAGTTTAGAGTACCAGAAATTAATTTCTCCTGTGGAATGGGCCTCAATTCGATCAAAAAATAATGTATTCATTTCATTACAGTCTAGCCACTATTGTACCAATGGGTACATTCTTACATCAAAGGTTAATATTATGCCTTACAGCTCAAGGCTAGATAAGACTGTTCATTTTGTTTTGTTTGTTTTATTTCTGTCATAGTTAGGGTTTCTTTTGCTGTAAAGAGACATCATGACCAAGGCAAATCTTATAAAGGACAACATTTAATTGGGTCTGGCTTACAGGTTCAGAGTTTCAGTCCACTATCATCAAGGTAGAAAGCATGGCAATATCCACATAGGCATCGTGCTAGAGAAGATGCTGAGAGTTCTACATCTTGTTCTGAAGACAAACAGGATTTAACTTTCTCCAGGAAGCTAGGAGGAGGGTCTCAAAGCCACCTTTTAGAGACACCCTTCCTTCAACAAGGCCATACCTCCTCCAACAAGGTCACAAGTCCTAATAGTGCAACTCCTTTGGCCAAGCATATTCAAACCATCACAGGTTTTTTCTTTGTTTGTGTTTTGTTCTTCCCCAGCATCAAACATAACATTTTTCAGCACTGTAAAACCTAGCCATCTGGAAGGAACCTTCCAGCTTAGTTCCAACTCGATTCCTCTGTGTCCTGCAACCAAGGTGTCTATTGTCTTCAATCTAGTTCTAGTATGCAAGCCAAAGCACTGGCAGCAACCTTTTTTTTGGTGGAGACTATGTAGGCTCTCTGACTAACAACCGGATGTTTTATTTAATAGCCCACTGCTTCAAGAAGTGGCATTACTTATTCATGCAGGGTATCACACTTCAAACACTTTCTTATTGTATTTTCAATTAACATACAAAACAGGATCGCATATGGCTTTCCATATATCTTAAGCCTATCTGCCAACTGCATCCCTCAATCCTTCTTTCCTGACTTCATTTAAACCTTTCACTTTCAACATGTGTCTTCTACTTTCTTCACATATGAGTTCTTCTATTCCCATTTCTAATAAGACCTCTTTACTGATCACTCAGTGGCTTCTTCCTAGTTACCTGGTCTCTCCATCTCCATGTCAAACACAAAAATCTGTAACTTCAAAACTAGTATCTTATGCAGTAAGAGAAAGCATCTAGCATGAGCCCTTTGTTTCCCCTTGTTCAGAATAATTATTTCCAGTTCTATTGAGTTATTCTATATTTAATATTTTTAATTTTAGCTGAATAAAATTTAAATATACCTTTTAAAGAGGAAAACATCCATATTTTAAAATGCTATCTGAAATAAGAGTATATTTATCTAAAAAATATTAAGCAATAAAAAACCTGACTATGACTTAGCATATTTTTTTACTAGATCTTATAGAATTTTATTAGTTTTTATTAAATTTTATATAACTCTATATTGATATTCTATAAGGACATTGCATATATATATATATACATATCTGTATATATACATACACATATGTATATATATGTACACATATGTACACATATGTATATATATATATATATATATATATATATATATATATATATAACTTAGACAGGTTAGATATATAGATGATAATTAGATACCCATATTTATATATATTATCCTCATGTGTTTGTGAAAACAAATTAAATTTTGTGCCAATAGAATTTAAGATAATTTAGTTGCAACAATAAAGCTATCTAGTAAATTAGTCAACTTATTAAATAAAATATTTTCATAATTATTCACTTAGTTATTAAAGCATACCTATATCTGATCCAAAGCCATGTGTGGCTCAATCTTCTAACAAAACTTGTCTTTGAAGTATCATATAAAACTGTTTCTAAATAAAGTCACCAAGGCAGTGGGTATGTTTGTGTTTATGCTATATGAGGTATGTGTATTTGTATCATTTACATAAGACCTATGTATGTATATCTACATAAGGGAAAGTATAATTGTTTATATTTTATAAGTAAAATTTTTATGATTACAAAATAGCTATTAGAAAGCTCTTTTACCATTTTGATTTGTAAAATTGTATTAGGATAAATGCTTTAAAAACTTAATACCTTAAACCGTATGGAAACCATGTATTCGTTAGTTTTAGATTTTCAAAGTACAGATACAGCCGTGATAGTCTGTATAGACCTGACTAAAAAACATCTTATTTCTGTTTATTTCCTTATTTAACACTTTATACTAAAGAAATGTTATTAGCAGTAAATGAATGTGACCTACCAAGAGCATTCAACAATGAATAGGACAAGTGAGATTTTTCCCTGGAAGTGTAAGTTACAGCAACAATATGTGAGAATAGGCAACTAAACATAAGATAACAATTAAATATAATTCTTTGTGTTATATTTGTGCAGATAACTTTAGCTCATCTCTAGCTACACAGCCATGGCTTTCTGTTTCACAACCCTTATTGTCCTTAAATAATAAAGGTAAAACAAAATAGAACTTATGAACATTATGTATTGCAGAGGATGCAGTTAGATAATTAGAAACTTTTTTTTAACTGTCATAGTTTCTATGAGTCAGAAGTAGTCCTTCATCCTTTAAATGTGATTTATCCGAGTGAAGTTAGCTACAGTTTAGGATGTAAGAAATGCAGTCAGAATAAAACACAAATAAAGTCTGCCTAATGAGTGTCTGTGGTTAGAAAAACTCAGCAGTATTACATACCACCAATCAATCTTTAACCTCAAGACCCATTTTCAAGATTAATCCACCTCATTTGACACAATAGCCACTGAGGCAAGCTCTTGCCACAGTACCTGAAATCTTAGTAATTGGACCCTGCTGTCATACAAAAAAAAAAAAAAATAGACAATACCCTTCTCTCATACAAAACTACCAATTAAGAAGTAAATTGTGGAGCTGTAATGATGTCACAGTAAGCCCCAGGCGGATGAGTGGAAGATCGCTCCAGAATTGTTTTGAAAGTGTCTTTATCAGTTTGAATTAAGAACATGGCTGACAGAAGACCATTCTTAACATTTTATCCAAGTAAAGGTAAATGCAGAATTAGAAAACAGCCCCAGATTTTGAACTAATTTTTGAGTAGTAGGAATGTCTGACCTCTTTCTTTTTATTTTGTGAACCTCTCCATGGATGGGCACTTCAGCAATATATACATAAAATATGTGAGTCACAACTATTACTAAGAAGGTATGAATGAGTATATAACACCAACTTAAACACTCTGAAAAATAATTTAAAATATTTATCTATCAGTGCTGAGCAGCCCCATAATTTTATACTGGCTGATCAAATAATTTTGGAAGGAAAGGCAATGTATTAATTTTTACCATCAATTCAGAAAAACATTTGGGCAAATTATACTATCTTGAATAAAGAACAAGTCCTTTGAACTCCACACAGTGTGGAGTGCACTGTGCTTCTTACTATCGTTATATGCTACGCGATGTAAGACAGCACTGAGTGAGCAGGGCTTAGTCTAAGAAAGCACCTTATGGAAAAAGTTAGGATACCCTTAAGAGCACCTGGATTTTGCTGACATTTGGAAAGAAATCCAACCATAAAGACAAGTGGGTTGAATTTTGCAGAACCAATTCACAGTGATCAATGTGATCTAATATGTTTTAACGAGGGATATAAGCAATCACTCCCCCATGGGCAGATTGGGAATCACCAGTAAGTGGAAAGTATCAACATGCATCCCAACTAGGTAGGGCTGGTGACTAATTTTATATTTATTTATTTCACTTTATTTATTTTACTTTATAATATTTCATGAACTACTCCCCCGAATTACCCTTTCCCTTTTTTTTTTTTTCAGAGAAGAGGAAGCCCTCAGTGGGTAGCGACCCACTCTGGCACATCAAGTTGTAGAAGGACTAAGCACATCCTCTTCCACTCAGGGCAGACAAGAAAGCCCAAGTAGGGGATGGAGATACAAAGTCAGACAATGGTGTCAAAGAAGACCCCACTCCAATTGTTGGGAGACCCACGTGAAAACCAAGCTGCACATCTGATACAAATATGCAGGGGACCTAGGTTCAGGGCCTGTATGCTGTTTGGTTGGTGGTTTAGTCCTTGCGAGCACCCATGAGCCCAGGTTAGTTGACTCTTCAGGTCTTCTCATGGTGTTCTTGAATTCTCTGCCTCCTTCCATCCTTCTGCCCACTCTTTCACAAGACTCCCAGAGCTCCACCTACTGTTTGGCTGTTGATCTCTATATATGTTTCCATCAGCTACTGGATGAAGCCTCTCCGAAGACAGTTATGCTAGGCTCCATTTGTAAGCATAGCAGAGTATCCTTAATCACGTTGGCTCTTTCCCATGGGATGTGTCTCAAGTTGGGCCAGTCATTGGTTAGCCATTCCCTCAATCTTTGCTCCATCTTTATCCCTGAATATCTTGTAAGCAGAAAAATTTTAGGTGGAAGGTTTTGTTCCCTGTCCCTACTCTGGAAGTCCCGCCTGACCAAAGGAGATGGACACTTCAGTCTCCATATCCATAGCTGCTCCCTAGGATCATCCTCATAGACTCCCAGGAGCCTCCATCTCAGATCTCCAACTAATTCTAGAGATGTACACGCACCATTTCTGTTTGCTTTCTTATCATTCCCCACCCCAGCTCTTCCCACACCTGATCCCCATCCGCATCCCTCTTTGCACCTACATTCTCAGCCAGTTCCTTCCCTCAATACACCTCTGAGGTCTATTTTATTTCTCTTTATTAGTGAGACATCCTCCTTAGGCCCACCTTTTTATTTAGCTTATTTTGTTCTCTGGGTTGGAGCATGCTTATCTTGCCCTTTATGGCTAATATACCATGTGTGTCTTTCTGGGTCAGGGTTACCTCGTTCAAGAAGATATTTTCTAGTTTCATACATTTGCCTGCAAAATTCATGATGTCTTTGTTTTTAATAGCTGAGTAGTATTCCATTATGTAAATTACCACCTTTTACTTATTCATTTTTCATTTAAGGGACATATAGATTGTTTCCTGTTTCTGACTGTTATGAAGAAAACTGATATGAACATAGTTGAGCAAGTGTCCTGGCTATATAGTGAAGCATCTTTTGGGTATATACCCAAAAGGAGTTGTATGGCTGGTTCTTGAGGTAGAAATATTACCATTTGCTGAGACTCTGTCAAATTGATTTCCAAATGGTTTTAAAGGTTTGTACTCTCACCAGAAATATTCCCCTTGTTCCACATCATTGCCAGCATGTGGTGTCACTTGAGCGTTTAATCTTAGCCGTTCTAACTGGTGTAAAGTGGAAAATTAGAGTTGTTTTGATTTGCATTTCTCTGATCACTAAAGATGTTGGACATTTCATTAGGTGTTTCTAAGCCATTCTCTAATGGCAAGAATAAAAGAACAGTATCATCATCCCTGACTTCAAGCTGTACTACACAGCAATAGTAATAAAAATGCATGATATTGGCATGAAAAGAGACATGTGTTTTTACCTATCCTGTGATTTATAGTTTTTAACATATGAAGTTGATAATAGCTGATGCAGAAGCCATGAAGGGATGTTCTTTACTCGCTCCCCCCACCCCCTGCTTGTCAGCCTGCTCTATTATAGAACCCAAGACTGCCAGCCCAGAGATGGTCCCACCCACAAGGGGCCTTTCCCCCTTGATCACTAATTGATAAAATACCTTACAGTTGGATCTCATGGAGGCATTTCCTCAACTGAGGCTCCTTTCTCTGTGATAA
This sequence comes from Mus caroli, assembly GCF_978045245.1. Classification (NCBI taxonomy): domain Eukaryota; kingdom Metazoa; phylum Chordata; class Mammalia; order Rodentia; family Muridae; genus Mus; species Mus caroli. Next base: position 84,092,553 of record NW_028227258.1, on the reverse strand, counting down.
CTCCAGCTGTGTCAAGTTGACAAAAAACTAGCCAGTACATTTGATCCCTTGTCAACTTGACACACAAACACATCACTAGCAAGCGTCAACCCTTACATTTTATTCATCCCCAAGGTCTAAATAACTTTAAATGTTCCACAGTCGTTACATATTCTTAAAATTTCAATCTCTTTAAAATATCCATCTCTTTTAAAATCTTAAGTCTTTTTACAATTAAAGGTCTCTTAACTGTGGGCTCCACTAAATAGTTTCTTCCTTCAAAAGGGAAAATATCAGAGCACAGTCACAATCAAAAGCAAAAATCAGTCTCCAACTGTCCAATGTCTGGGCTCCTCCAAGGGCTTGGGTCACTTCTCCAGCCATGCCCTTTGTAGCACACACGTCATCCTCTAGGCTCCAGATGCCTGTACTCCACTGCTGCTGCTCTTGGTGGTCACCTCATGGTACTGTCATCTCCAAACCACTGAATGACCCCTTCAGTCAATTGCAACTGAAGCTGCACCTTCACGAATGGCCTTCCATGGCCTCTCACAGTGCCAAGCCTCAGCTTCTCTGTGTGAGCCCTTGATGCCTTCAAAACCAGTACCACCTGGGTGACTCTTACACATTACCAAGTCCCACTGGAGCATGAGGTACAATCTTGGTTATCTCTGGAACACAGTCTCTGTGCTTTCAGAAAACACTTCCCAGAAGATGTCACCTCAATGATGTTGGTCTCTTCTTAATCACTGCCAATTTCTTAGCTCCAGCTAACCAGCATCAATAGTCCCAGTAATACAAAGTTTTTGCTTTAGTAGTTCTGGTATCTTGTTAATCACAGCTTATTCTTCAGCCCCAGCTAACCAGAACCACAGAATCTTCACAACCAAAGTAACAATGGCCCTGAAATAGTCTTTAATTTTCCCTCTGAAATTTCACAAGCCAGGCCTCCATCTTCTGCACTGTCTTCAACATTATCTTACAAGCTCCTACACAACATTTGACAGAGCTCTTAACACTGAATAGCCCAAAGTTCCAAAGTCCTTCCACTGTCCTCCCCAAAACACGGCCAGGTTGTCGCAGGAATACCCCACTCTGCTGGTACCAATTTGTCTTAGTCAGGGTTTTTATTCCTGCATAAACATCATGACCAAGAAGCAAGTTGGGGAGGAAAGGGTTTATTCGGCTTATACTTCCATACTGCTGTTCATAAAGGAAGTCAGGACTGGAACTCAAGCAGGTCAGAAAACAGGAGCTGATGTAGAAGCCATGGAGGGATGTTCTTTACTGGCTTGCTTCCCCTGGCTTTCTCAGCCTACTCTCTTATAGAACCCAAGACTACCAGCCCAGAGATGGTCCCACCCACAAGGGGCCTTTCCCCCTTTATCACTAATTGAGGAAATGCCTTACAGTTGGATCTCATGGAGGCACTTCCTCAACTGAGGCTCCTTTCTCTGTGATAACTCCAGCTGTGTCAAGTTGACACAAAACTAGCCAGTACACCCATCTACTCCTGCCTCAGCACCCTAGCATTCCCATACTCTGGGTCATCAAGCCTCCACAGGACCAAGGATTTCCCCTTCCAGTGATGCCAGATAAGACAATGCTCTGCTACATATCCAAGTGGAGCTACAGGTACCCCTGCGTACTCTTTTGTTGGTGGTTTAGTCCCTGGGAACTCTGGGGGCACTGGTTGGTTGATATTGTTCTTCCTATGAGGTTGCAAGCCCCTTCAGCTCCTACAGTCCTTGCCCTAACTTCAACATTGGTTTCCCCATGCTCAGTCCAATGTTTGGCTGTGTACACATACATCCATATTTGCCTGGGTATGGTAGATGCTCTCACAGGACAGCTAAGCAGGTCTTCTCTCAGTAAGCACTTTCTTGGCATCAGCAATAGTCTCTGGGTTTGGTGTCAGCAGATGGGATAGACCCCTAGGTGGGGTAATCTCTGGATGGCCTTTCTTTCAGTTTCTGCCCCACTCTTTGTTGCTGCATTTCCTTCCTGTATTCTCTTTGTTTCTAATTTATTGGTTTCAGGCTGAGTTTCATAATTTCCTGCCATTTACTCCTCTTAGATGTGTTGGCTTCATTTTTTTTCTTGAATTGTTTTCAATTGTTCTGTTAAGTTGCTAGTCTGAGATCTCTCCAATTTCTTTATGAAGGCACATAATACTATGACCTTTCCTCTTAGTGTTCCTTATATTGTGTCTCAAAAGTTTGGGTATGTTGTGCTTTCATTTTCATTGAATACTAGAATATCTTTACTTCCCTCTTGTATTTCTTCCCTGAACCAATAGTCATTCAGCAGACAGCTTCTCCATTTCCATGGGTTTGTAGGCTTACTGTTGTTTCTGTTGTAGTTGAATTCCAGATGTTTGTTAAAATACAAGGAATTATTTCCACTTTGTTGATATTTGCTTTGTGACTAATATAGTCAGTCAATTTTGGAGAAGGTTCCATGGAGTGTTGAAAAGGCATATTCTTTTCTATTTGGGTAAAATGTTTTTTGTTAACTGTTAGGTCCATTTGACTCATAATTAGTGTTAGTTCCATTATTTCTCTGTTTAGTTTCTGTCTATATAACCTGACCATTGGTGAGATTGGGTTGTTGAAGTCTCCCAATATTAATATGTGGGGTTCAATGTATGATTATGCGTTACCAATGCTTCTTTTACAAATGTGTATACCCTTGCGTTTGGGGCATATCTGTTCAGAACTGAGACATCATCTTGAAGGAACATTTTTTTATGAGTATGAAGTATTGTAACCCATTTCTTTTGATTAGTTTTGGTTGAAAGTCTAATTTATTAGATATTAGATTGGGAACTACAGTATGCTTATGCAGTCTATTTGCTAGCCCTTAAGTCTGCGGTAATGTTTCTATTTGTTACTTAGGTGTGATTCTTGTATGCAGCAAAATGATGAATCTTATTTTCACATCTATTGTGTTAGCCTGTTTCTTTTTATTGGGGAATTGAGGCCATTGATGTTGAGAGATATTGTTAACCATTGTTTGTTAATTCCTATTATTTTGATGTTGGTGATGGTAGTATGTGTGGGTGCTTGTGTATGTGTGAGTGTGTATGTGAGTGTGTGTGTGTGTGTGTGTGTGTGTGTTTTGTGTCAGGAACATCTTTTTTGGACATATTTTCTTTATTTACATATCTAATGTTATCCCCTTTCCTACTTTGTCCTACAAAAACACCCTATCCCTTCCCCTCCCCCTGCTCACCAACCTACCCACTCCTGCTTGCTGGCCTGGCATTCCCCTGTACTGGGGCATATAACCTTCACAGGACCTTTCCTCCCATTGATCACCAACTAGATCATCCTCTGCTACATATTTAGCTAGAGCAATGAGTCCCACCATGTGTTTTCTTTGGTTAGTGTTTAGAGCCAGAGAGCTCTGGAGATACTGTTTAGTTCATATTGTTGTTCCTCCTGTGGGGCTGCAAACCCCTTCAGCTCCTTGAGTACTTTCTCTAGCTTCTAAATTGGGAACCCTGTGCTCTGTCCAATGGATGGCTGTGAGCATCCCCTTCTGTATTTCTCAGGTACTGGCAGAGCCTCTCAGAAGATAGCTGTATCAAGCTCCAGTCAGAAAGCTCTTGTTGGTGTATACAATAGTGTATGGTTTTGGTGGTTGGTTATGGGATGGATTCCCCAGGTAGAGCAGTCTCTGGATGGTCATTTCTTCAATCTTTGTTTCACACTTTGTCTCTGTAACTACTTCCATGGGTATTTTGTTGTCCAATTCATCCAGGTTTTCCAGTTTTCTTGAATATAGCCTTGTGTAGTAGGATCTGATAATGTTTTGGATTTCCTCGGGTTCTGTTGTTGTGTCTCTCTTTTCATTTCTGATTTTGTTAATTTGGATACTGTCCCTGTGCCCTGAGGTTAGTCTGGCTAAGGGTTTATCTATCTTGTTGATTTTCTCAAAGAACCAGCTCCTGGTTTGGTTGATTCTTTCTACAGTTCCGTTTGTTTCTACTTGGTTGATTTCAGTACTAAGTTTGATTATTTCCTGCTTTCTACTCCTCTTGGGTGAATTTGCTTCCTTTTGTTCAAGCTGCTAGTATATGCTCTCTCTAGTTTCTTTTTTGGTGGCACTCAGAGCTATGAGTTTTCCCCTTAGGAATATTTTCATTGTGTCCCATAAATTTGGGCATGTTGTGGTTCATTTCCATTAAGCTCTAAAAAGTCTTTAATCTCTCTCTTTATTTCTTCCTTGACCAAGTTATCATTGAGTAGAGTGTTCAGCTTCCACGTGAATGTTGGCTATATATTATTTATGTTGTTATTGAAGATAAGCCTTAGTCCATGATGATCTGATAGAATGCATGGGATAATTTAAATATTTTTGTATCTGTTGAGGCCTGTTTTGTGACCAATTATATGGTCAATTTTGGAGAAGGTACTGTGAAATGCTGTGAAGAAGTACATCCTTTTGTTTGAGGATAAAATGTTCTGTAGATATCTGTTATATCCATTTGTTTCATAACTTCTGTTAGTTTCAATGTGTCTCTGTTTAGTTTCTGTTTCAACAATCTATCCATTGATGAGAGTGGGGTGTTGAAGTCTCTCACTATTATTATGTGCAGTGCAATGTGTGGTTTGAGCCTTACTAAAGTTTCTTTAATGGCTGCCCTTGTATTTGGAGCATAGAAATTCAGAATTGAGAATTCATCTTGGAAGATTTTACCTTTGATGAGTATGAAGTCCCCCTCCTTGTCTTTTTTGATAACTTTGGGTTGGCAGTCAATTTTATTCGATATTAGAATGGCTACTCCAGCTTGTTTTTTCAGACCATTTGCTTGGAAAATTGTTTTCTAGCATTTTACTCTGAGGTATTGTCTGTCTTTGTCCCTGAGGTGGGTTTCCTGTATGAAGCAATGTTGGATCCTGTTTATGTAGCCAGCCTGTTAGTCTGTGTCTTTTTATTGGGGAATTGAGTCCATTGATATTAAGAGATATTCATGAAAAGTAATTGTTGTTTCCTGTTATTTTTGTTGTTAGAGTTGGGATTCTGTTCTTGAAGCTATCTTCTTTTATATTTGTTGAAGGATTACTTTCTTGCTTTTTCTAAGGCAAAATTTCCCTTCTTGTGTTGGAGTTTTCCCATTATTATCCTTTGAAGGGCAGGATCTGTGGAAATATATTATTTGAATTTGATTTTTGTCGTGGAATACTTTGGTTTCTCCATCTATGGTAAGTGATAATTTTGCTAGGTATAGTAGCCTAGGCTGGCATTTTTGTTCTCTTCTGGTCTGTATAACATCTGTCCAGGATCTTCTGGCTTTCATAGTCTCTGGTGAGAAGCCTGGTGTAATTCTAATAGGTCTGCCTTTATATGTTACTGGACCTTTTCTCCTTACCGCTTTTAATATTCTATCTTTATTTAGTGCATTTGTTGTTCTGATTATTATGTGTTAGGTAGAATTTCTTTTCTGGTCCAGTCTATTTGGAGTTCTGTAGGGTTTTTGGATGTTCATGGGCATCTCGCTCTTTAGGTTAGGGAAGTTTTCTTCTATAATTTTGTTGAAGATATTTACTGGCCCTTTAAGTTGAAAATCTTCATTCTCATCTATACCTATTATCCTTAGGTTTGGTCTTCTCATTGTGTCCCGGATTTCCTAGATGTTTTGAGTCAGGATCTTTTTGCATTTTACATTTTCTTTGATTGCGTGTCCTGTTTTCTCTGGAATCTTCTGCACCTGAGATTTTCTCTTCCATCTCTTGTATTCTGTTGCTGATGCTTGCATCTATGGTTCCTGATTTCTTTCCTAGGTTTTCTGTCTCCAGAGTTGTCTCCCTTCCTGTAATTCTTTTAAGTGATTTTTGGTTTTCCTCTTTAAGGTGTTCTACCTGTTTAGCTGTTTTTTCCTGTAATTCATTGAGGGATTTTTGTGCTTCCTCTTTAAGGACTTCTACCAGTTTAGCAGTGTTCTCTTGTATTTCCTTAAGTGAATTATAAATATTCTTCTTAAAATCCTCTACCAGCATCATGAGATTTAATTTTAAATCCAAATCTTGCTTTTCAGGTAAGTTGGGGTATCCAGGACTCTCTGTTGTGGGAGTACTGGGTTCTGATGATCCAGAGTTGTCTTGGTTTCTGTTAATAAGATTCTTATGTTTGCCTTTTGCCATCTGGTAATCTCTGGTATTAGATATTCTAGCTGTCTCTGGCAGCAGCTTGTCCCTCCTGTGATTCTGTTAGCCTCTGTTAGCACTCCTGGAATTCCAACTCACTCCTGAGCCCCAGTGGTCAGAGTACTCTCTGCAGGCAAGGTGTCCTCTTGCAGAGAAGATGCACAGTGTGGTCTGGAGCTCAGCTCTGACTCCTGACTGAAGATGAAGGCCAAAAGGGACCCTGTCCAAGAAGCTCTGTTGCTTCTGCAGCCCACGTGCTCTCCTGTGCAGACTGTTCTCTGAGAGACCTGGATACAAGATGGTGATCTCACCTAAGTCCTGGTGTCAGAGCCCTCCCTGGAGGCTGACTCTCCTCTGGTGGGGAAGGTGCCCAGAATTCTGTGTCTCAGCTCTGCCTCCTCACTGATTATGAAGGCCTGAAGAGACCCTGTCCAAGAAGTTCTGTTGCTTCTGAGGCCTGCATGCTCTCCTGTGGGAAGTAGTCTCTGAGAGACCCAGGATACAAGATGGCACTCTCACCTGAGTCCCAGAGTCAGAGCACTCTCTGGAGGCCAACTCTCCTCAGTGATCCTAAGACCCTGGGTGTGCTAGGGTTCCTGCCGGCATGGACCATCTGTAGAGTTCATGCCTGAGGTGGTTCGGGGCTGGTGTTGAATGAACCCTAGATGCTAGTAGGGCAGGTTTCCTGTATTCCTGTTCCTGCTGGCACAAGCCCCCCCCCAGGTTGTTTTGGCACAGATGTTGCATTCCACTCACCTGTGATCCCAAGATCCTGGGTGTGCCAGGGTGCCTGCAGCTCGGAGAGTCCTCTGGGAACCGTGGGACCTTTCAAAGAGTTCATGCTAAAGGTGATGTGGGGATGACACCGACTGGTGATTTATGCACTTTTTTTTCCTATTCTAGGATTTAGTAATATTCTCTAAGTCACTTTATACTATCCTAGTTCCTTGACCTGTCCAAATTATTGGCATTAAGGGACTATATTTTTAATGACTATCTCAATATTTACACATCAGTCCTCCTGTCCAATTCTGCTTGCCTCTGTAGCTGCAATTCTCTTTGTAGTACTAGAGTTTATACTCAATATGATAAGCACACGTGACAATGCTTTACCTCTGAGTTATATCCCCAGGTCAGAAAGCTGGAACCACACCTCAGTAGTATAACAATTTATTTTCATATGAACAATTGTCAAAACTGAAGAAATAATAGAAATATTATAAAACAGTCAGATATTATTTTAAAATATGGAAAGCTTAGAAGTTCAAATAAAATACTTAATAAAACATTTATTAATGTAATAAGTCAAGTTAAATGCAAAATGAAAGATTCAGATGATAAGGTAGATAGATGAATTAGAGCATTTAGACCAGTAGTTTTCAAACTACTATGGGTTACAACCCTTTTAAAGGTCAAATAACCTTTTCACAGGGACAGCCTAAGACTATAGAAAAACACAGATAATTACATTAAGATACATAAAAGTATCAAAATTAAAGTTATGAAGTGTAACATCTCAGCTCAGAAGGGACAGGTTTCCCCAGTATTGCAGCTCTGAGAGAAAAGTTATCCTGTTAGTCTAGAGCCAAGTAATACCACCAAGTCAGTGCATGACAAACATCACACAAGAGCTTTATTTTATAAGACACAATAGGGTGGCTCTCTCTGTTTCTAACTGAGGAGGCAGGATTTATGTAGGATATTTTGGCTGGTTAGGGGGTACAGCTTTAGAGGCTATCTTGTGATTGGTGCGGTTTTGTGGCCTCATCTTGATGCAAGCTCAAGGATTAGTGATTCACATCCAGAGATTGGTGGAATTTTAAGGTCAGGAATTGTTAGAATTTCAAGCTCAGTGACTGATGGGTTTTCAAAAGCCAGAAGTGAGTTCAGATATTTTACCCTAAAGCAACAAAAATAATTTTATGGATGGGAATCACCTCAACATGAGAAACTATACTAAAGGGATCACACAGCATTAGGTAGGCTAAGAACCACTGATTTAGACAATAAAGATAAATTTTAGATTAAAAACAAAACATAGGAGAATACCACACACAATTAAAGATCAATTTTATACATCATAGGCATGCAAGGCTAAAAGAACTACAAGTTTTAAGGTATATAAAAATATAAAAAGCAACAGAAAACCTCCCAAATCTAACTAAGGAGAAAGCCACCAAGATATAAAAGACATGTAGAAAAGAACAACAGAAAAAGAAAGAAAGAAAGAAAGAAAGAAAGAAAGAAAGAAAGAAAGAAAGAAAGAAAGAAAGAAAGAAAGAAAGAAAGGAAGGAAGGAAGGAAGGAAGGAAGGAAGGAAGGAAGGAAGGAAGGAAGGAAGGAAGGAAGGAAGGGGAAGGGAAGGGAAAGGAAGGGAAGGGAAGGGAAGGGAAGGGAAGGGAAGGGAAGGGAAGGGAAGGGAAGGGAAGGGAAGGGAAGGGAAGGGAAGGGAAGGGAAGGAAAAAGGAAAGGAAAGGGAAAAGGAAAAGGAAAAAGGAAAAAAGAAAAGGAAAAGGAAAAGGAAAAGGAAAAGGAAAAAGAAAAGGAAAAAGAAAAAAGAAAAAAAAAAGCTGAAATTTGCAAAAAAAAAGAAGCATCAAATCACCTGAAAAGGTACAATCATAAAAACAGCACAAGTCATAACAGAAATTCGAAAGGCAGAACATCATATATTTCAAGCCCTGCATGACAATTGCCTACCCAATGCACTTTATCAAGCAAAGATACTACTCATACTTAAGCCTTCATAATCTAAGAAAAGGAAATCTTCCTGTGGTATATATAAACTAAAGGAATTCCTGACTATTTGACCACTACTGCAGAAAGTACTTGAAGGAATTCTGCATACTGGAGAGAAAGATAAAGTATTAATCATGAGATCACCAGTAAACCAAAACGAAGAAGGTAAATAAAGACTCCAAATTACTAAAATTATAAACAACAAAAGACAGGAATAACAAACACATACCTGCTAAAATATCTCTGAATGTTTATTTACATGTCAAGTCAAAAGTTGTAAGAATAAGACTTTCTAAGTAGTATGGCAGATTTGAAGGTTCATTTATGTGACACAGTGAACAAGAGTCAGAATAAAACAGACAGATTCTGTGTTAGTACAAGCAGGGGAAGCTTAAGAAATTCCTAGCAAGTATGAAAGTCAGCACAAACATCCACCAAACAACCAATAAACAAGCCATCGTGTGCCAACCTACATTACTGCAGGGTAAAAGCAGCACACCTTGGTCAGCATACCACAGAGTAACTTTCACAGCCATCTTTGTTACTGTATTCTTCACAATGCCTAAGAAAGAGGACCTTTTTGTTCATTAAGAAACTACTACAGTGTATACTAAAGAATTGTAAATACATTGGACTTTATTTAGCCATAAAGAAAATTAAAATATGGTATTTATAAGAAAATGGTTGCAACCGAGATAACTTATTAAGTAAAATAAGCTAGGCAAAAATTTTAAAAAGCAATATGTTTCTGTTCATATGTAGACTCTCTGGGCTGACTATACATGTATATGTGCATCTGAGGTGCGTGTGTGTGTGTGTGTGTGTGTGTTTGTGTGTATAAAGGCATGTAGGCACATGTAAAAAGGCACTTAGGCAAAAAGACAGCATAGGATTCCATGGAACTGAAGTTATAGGCATTTGTAAGCTAGCTGATAGGTATGTTGAGAAACCAACCTGGATCTTCTGCAAGAGCAGCAAGGGCTCATAATTACTGAGCCACTTCTAGCCCCTATCTTCTTTAAAGTTTTTATGTTTTTCTTTATTCCTCTTGTTAAATTCATCTCATGTTTGTATATAAATCAATTTGGGAGATGTTCTTCATGCACTGTGTGCAAAGTTCCAATGTTTCTACAATCTGAGAGTTTCTAGGGAATGGTGAGGTAAAGGTTGAAGAAAATCAAGCAAAGAAGGTCAGCGCTGCTGGGGAAGATATTTACTGTGAGAAATGGGCATTTGTGTGAGACCTTTTAAAAGTTCATTGGTTACTTTCTTTATTCAAGCTCCCAAGTCTCTTCAGTCCCCCAGGTGTGAGAGCATCACTCTTGTCCTTGAACATCTGCACCCAGTGCTAGTCTCTACACTCTTGGACACAGTTTTCTTCTGGTTAAACAACAGATCCACCTGTGCAGAAGCATCTCCCTGGCTTCATTGCAAATATGAGCATGAAAATAACTAAATGCATCAAATAGATATTCCAGGCTACAGCACATACTGTTTAAAAGTCCACTTTTATATATGTTCAATAATCCCTATAAAAAGGAATATTGATGATAAATATTAATATCTCTAAATAGGGAAGAAATAGATTTGGAAGGATTAATAACAGATCTTTAGTTCATTGCAAGTTAATTTTAAAATTATACCTTTACTTATAAAAGGCATCCTCCCTATACTATTTGATTGATTTTAAACTTCTACTTTCTAAAGAAAAAAACAAATTAGCTACATTCTACATAGAGGCAAATAAAAAACTTATGTGCATAAGATTATGTGGTATTGCCCTTGGGGAAATTAAAATAAAATACTTCAGTAAGTGTAGTATATTATGTAAACAATCTAATTTAAACCTTACATGTAATTATCCTTATTTAAATAGCTGCAATAATGTTATAAACAAAATTACCATAAGAGATTTTATATCATATTTTTATTATATATAAACATATGTTCACTACACTTAAATAAATATACTTTGAATAAGATACACATACAACAAAGTAGTCCATGAAGTTTACCAATCTTAAACACACTGGAATTCTACAAAGGGTAAGCTTAAGCGCACATGAAAAAGTGTAATAGGCTAGGATATTTAAATAATAGCAATACATTGGGTTTACGGAGATTATCGAGTGGAGATGAAGATGCCAAACAGCCATATTGTAGTAAGCTGCGTAGTCTCAGGTTTAAAGAGATCTGCCTCATCACCACTGTTTTCCTGTGAGACAGGGAGAGGGAGAGAAAATAATTGCTTAATTATTTAAAGACATATACATATGCTTTCAAGTTTTATATTTTTAACAAATTTCATCATTCAGTTCTCACATTTGGCACAAAATGTTACTTATGCTTTACTAGCAATTTGACACTAGATAATATTTACCAAAAAAGTTTACTATAGCAACTGAACATGATGACAAAATCAGGTGTGGTCTCATCCCAATGTAAGATGAGGCACTTAATGCTCAGCTTAAGTGAGCTCTTTGCACAAAGTGACTACAAAGTGCAAAGTGTGATCACATATCACATTTGAGCAAAATAAATCCAAAATAGTTTTGAATTTCAAAATGAAATACTAAAATTGAATGACTATGCTACAAGTGCATAAAACTAACAATATAAGAAACAATAAATAGCTTTGTAAAAGAAACTTGCTTTATACATTAATAATTTCTTAAAAAGAACTATAAATATGAAGGATTTCAATAGATTCTTTTATGAAATATCTAGGAATGAATTGGCATTGAACCAAACAGAAAAAAAAATGAGTGATGAAAAGCATCCAACTAGAATTAAAAATTCACATGGATTACATAACTATCAGTGAAATACAGAAGCAAAGGCTGTATGATCTTATTTATCAATATAGAAAAATACAGTTATAACATTTAAAAACCAATTCGGGTTAAAAAGATATTTCTAAACTGGTAGTAGGCAAAACCAACTCCAAACATTACTCTAAGGGATTACAAGAGTAACACTGTCCCAGGAGACTGAGGGAAAGTAGCTAACTCTCATGATGCTTACTGAGTATAGTGATGCATGCTTTAGCTAGGCAGTAAGATAAGAAAATGAAAGCCATTCAAGTAAGACTATTAGAAATAACTGCAAGCCCTTTTGCAGATGATATCATTGTCTATACATAAAAGTGCTGTCCACTAAAAGGCAGGGCATCCCATTGGCCTATAGAATAAGTTCAGCATGGCTCCTGATACAAAAGAAAATATGCATTTTTTTCATTTTTATACATTGAAATCAAAAAAGGATATTAAAATTAAAATATATGTATATGTGAAAGAGATTTTGTGTGTGGGGTGTGAAGAGAGAGAAATAACGAGAGAGAGAGAGAGAGAGAGAGAGACAGAGAGAGAGAGAGACAGAGAGAAACAGACAGAGAGAAAGACAGACAGAGAGACAGAGAGAGAGAGAGAGAGAGAGAGAGAGAGAGAGAGAGAGAGAGAGAGAGAGAGGGAGAGAGAGAATGTATTGAGAAAGACAGAAAAACATACAGAGAGGAGGAAAGAAAGTGGACACTGCCCCTTCTTAGAAATGGGAACAAAACACCCATGGAAGGAGTTACAGAGACAAAGTTTGGAGCTGAGACAAAAGGATGGGCCATCTAGAGACTGCCATATCCAGGGATCCATCCCATAATTAGCCTCCTAACTCTGACACCATTGCATACACTAGCAAGATTGTGCTGATAGGACCCTGATATAGCTGTCTCTTGTGAGACTATGCCGGGGCCTAGCAAACACAGAAGTGGATGCTCACAGTAAGCTATTGGATTGATCACAGGGCCCCCAATGGAGGAGCTAGAGAAAATACCCAAGGAGCTAAAGGGATCTGCAACAACATGATGAACTAACCAGTACCCCGGAGCTCTTGACTGTAGCTGCATATGTATCAAAAGATGGCCTAGTCGGCCATCACTGGAAAGAGAGGCCCATTGGACTTGCAAACTTTATATGCCCCAGTACAGGGGAACACCAGGGCCAAAAAGTGGGAGTGGGTGGGTAGGGGATGGGGGGAAGGTATGGAGGACTTTGGGGATAGCATTGGAAATGTAATGAGGAAAATACCTAATTTTAAAAAAAAAAGAAACTTTGATAATAGGGTGGTAGATAACTCAGTATATCAAAATGTTAATTTTTCCGTAAATAAAGCTAAAATAATTAAGGTTTATGACACATTTAATTTATTAGTGAAAAAAAAGTGATCTGTAGATAAGTTGGGAGTAATGATTGCTCCCAAATATGCTATCATTGAGGCCAGACCAGTCAGTCTTCTGCAGTATATGTGATGCAGATGTGAGAGATCTCAGGGGACCCAGTTAGTTGAGATTGCTGGTCTTTCTATGGGGTAACCCTCCTCCTCAGCTTCTTCCAGTCTTTCCCTATTTCAACCACAGGGGTTCATAAATTCAGTCCAATGATTGTATGTAGGTGTCTACCTCTGTCTCACTCATTTGCTTATTGGGCCTCTCAGAGGATAGCCATGCGAGGCTCCTATCTGTAAGCACACCATAGCATCATTAATAGTGTCAGGCCTTGGAGTCTTCCCTTGAGATGGATCCTAAGTTGTGTCTGTTTCTGGACCTCCTTTCCCTCAGTCTCTTCTCCAATTTTGTCCCTGCAGTTCTTTTAGACAGGGACAATTCTGGATCAGAGTTTTTGACTGTTAGTTGGCAACCCCATCACTCCATTTGATGCCCTGTCTTTCTACTGCAGGTGGACTCTATGAGTTTCCTCTCCCCACTGTTGGGTATTTCATCTAAGTCCTTTGAGTCTTGAGAGTCTCTCAACTCCCAGGTCTCTGGTACTTTCTAGAGGGTCCCCTCACCTCCCACCCCTGAGATTGCATGTTTCCATTCTTTCTTCTAGCCCTCAAGGCTTCTCTCCTGTCTCACTCCCCAATACCTGATCATGTTTCCCTCTTCCCCTCATTCTTCCCTTTCCTCCTCAGGTACATCCCTCCCTCTGGCTCTAGTGATTGCTTTCTACTCCATCCAAAGTAGAATTAAAACATTCTTATTTGGGCCCTTCTGCTTGTTAACCTTCTTGAGTTCTGGGGATTGTATCCTGGACATACTATTCATTTTTGGCTAATATCCACTTATTAGTGAGTATATACCATGCATTTCCTTTTGAGTCTGAGCTATCTCATCAGCATGATATTTTCTAGTTCAGTCCATTTGCCTGCAAAATCATGATATCCTTTTAATAGCTAAGTCCTATTCCATTATGTAAATTCACCACATTTTCTGTATCTATTCTTCTGTTGTGGGACATCTGGGTTGTTTCCAGCTTCTGGCTATCATGGATAAGGCCACTATGAACATCGTGGGACACGTCCAATGTGGCATGGTGAGACATCTTTTGGGTATCTGCCCATGAGTGGTATAATTGAGTTTTCAGGTAAATCTATTTTCAATTTTCTGAGAACCCTCCAAATTGATTTTCAGAGCAGTTTGACCATTGTGCAATCCTACTAGCAACAGAGACACGTTCCTCATTCTCCTCGTCCTTGCCATGTGCTGTCATTTGAATTTTTGATCTTAGCCATTCTCATTGGTGTAAAGTGGAATCTCAGGGTCATTTTAATTTGTATTTCCCTGATTAAGGATTTACATTAAGGACAAATATTTTTTTAAGGGCTTCTCAGCCATTTGCAATTCCTTTGTTGTGAATTCACTGTGAAGAATTGACAAATCTTCTTTCTTCCATCTCTTGTATTCTGTTGCTGAGATGGAGAAAGTGGGGAAAAGCCTCGAAGATATGGGCACAGGGGAAAAATTCCTGAATAGAACAGCAATGGCTTGTGCTGTAAGATCGAGGATTGACAATGGGACCTCATGAAACTGCAAAGCTTCTGCAAGGCAAAAGACACCTTCAATAAGACAAAAAGGCCACCAAAAGATTGGGAAAGAATCTGTACCTATCTTAAATCAGATAGGGGACTAATATCCAATATATATAAAGAACTCAAGAGGGTGGACTCCAGAAAATCAAATAGCCCCATTAAAAATGGGGCTCAGAGCTAAACAAAGAATTCTCACCTGAGGAATAGCAAATGGCTGAGAAGCACCTGAAAAAAATGTTCAAAATCCCTAATCATCAGAGAAATGCAAATCAAAACAACCCTGAGATTCCATCTCACACCAGTCAGAATGGCTAAGATGAAAAATTCAGGTGAGAGCAGATGCTGGCAAGGATGTGGAGAAAGAGGAACACTCCTCCATTGTTGGTGGGATTGCAAGTTTGTACAACCACTCTGGAAATCAGTCTGGCGGTTCCTCAGAAAATTGGACATAGTACTATCGGAGGATCCCGCAATACCTCTCCTGGGCATATATCCAGAAGATGTCCCAACCAGTAAGAAGGACACATGCTCCACTATGTTCATAGCAGCCTTATTTATAATAGCCAGAAGCTGGAAAGAACCCAGATGCCCCTCAACAGAGGAATGGATACAAAAAATGTGGTACATTTTCACAATGGAGTACTACTCAGCTATTAAAAAGAATGAATTTATGAAATTCCTAGCCAAATGGATGGACCTGGAGGGCATCATCCTGAGTGAGGTAACACAATCACAAAAGTACTCAAATGATATGTACTCACTGATAAGTGGATATTAGCCCAGAAACTTAGTATAGCGAGATATAAGATACAATTTGCAAAACACATGAAACTGAAGAAGAACGAAGACCAAAGTGTGGACACTTTGCCCCTTCTTAGAATTGGAAACAATCACTCATGGAAGGATTACAGAGACAAAGTTTGGAGCTGAGACAAAAGGATGGACCATCTAGAGACTGTCATATCCAGGGATCCATCCCATAATTAGCCTCCAAACAATGACAGCATTGCATACACTAAGAAGCGTTTGCTGCAACGACCCTGATATAGCTGTCTCTTGTGAGACTATGCTGGGGCCTAGCAAACACAGAAGTGGATGCTCACAGTCAGCTATTGGATGGATCACAGGGTCCCCAATGGAGGAGCTAGAGAAAGTATCCAAGGAGCTAAAGAGATCCGCAACCCTGTAGGTGCAACAACATTATGAACTAACCAGTACCCTGGAGCTCTTGACTCTAGCTGCATATGTATGATGGCCTAGTCGGCCATCACTGGAAAGAGAGGCCCATTGGACTTGCAAACTTTATATGCCCCAATACAGGGGAATGCCAGGGCCAAAAAATGGGAATGTGTGTATAGGGAAGTGGGGGGAAGGGTATGGGGGACTTTTGGAATAGCATTGGAAATGTAATTGAGGAAAATATGTAATTAAAAAAAAGGAAATTGAAAAAAAAGAATTGCATATATTATGGAAAATGAAGTTTAAATTTTCATGAAAATAGTCATAATTATATCCCTTTAATGGACAGATATTAGTCAACACAGAGACTCAAGAATAGTCAAAATGCCGAGAATAAATGACTAAATCATGTTCAGCCATACATAGGGCATTTATATTATAAACCTTCCTCCTGAGGCTCAAAGACCATCCTGATGACTGAAAGACTGGGATAATATCACAGTCTTTCTCATTATCACAGATAATATCACAGTCCTGCTGTCTAGATACAATATGAGATGGTCCATGGATTTCAGGAGAGACACATGTGCTATAGTAGAAGTTGTTCTTTCATCAGTTGTGTGAGGGCTTCAAGTTTCTTCCTTGATAGGGATCATTGTTCAAATCAGATAGCTTTATTTGAAAGCCAATCAAGGGAGAAATACTAAATTACACAATGGCCCTTAGAATTGGGGGTGGCTGGGAGGGGGTTCTTTCAGGTATTAGGGGGGAATCATTTCAAAACTAGTGGTAGTGTTAGCTACTAGAGGGCATATTAACCCTGTAGTTCCAACATTGTCTTCTTATCCTTCGACCTGATTAGTGAAAAAGACCTGGAGCTGCCCCTTATCTCTAGGGGTTGAGGTTTAGGGATTAACTGCCAATTTGTGGAGTTTCTTGTATTTAAAATTGTTTTGTCTGTCTCAGTATCAATAAGGCATTTGGATGGTTTGTTATCTATTTTTATGGTAATTTTTGGATGGGAATTCTCTGAGATGCTGGATACCCATAGAGCTTCTATGAGAGCAGTTTTCCCTCTTACTGTTAGGACTAAGGGCAGTCTCATTTTAAGTTTAAAGATTCTAGTGGTGTGCCATCTTTATCACCAGGGGAGAGAAAATCTTTTTTTCCAGTGGAAACTTTTGTGACAGCTAGGAGCAGACTGTCTTAGGGGCATTATGGGAAAGGACTTTACTTGGCTTTTATTCTTTTTTCCTGTGTCCTGTTTCTTCACACCTAAAGATGATCCCTTCTGATTTTGGTTTTTTGTTTTTGTTTTTTTTTTTTTTTTTTTTTTTTTTTTTGCAGCTGCTAAAGCCTCAGCTACAGTTGTAACCTGATGTGATGTTGTTCCTATGCCATGGGTTGCCACAACCCATCTATCATAGTGTTCATCTTTAAGACCTTGGCAGCCAAGCCTGGATTCAGAAGTCATACCCTCCCATATGATGTTTTTAAGAAAGAGGTCCCCAGTTGCAGGGTCAGAATTTTTTCTCTCTAAGCTCATTTTAGCTCTAAGAATAAAATCAGATAGAGCTTCTCCTGACTTTGTGGGGAAAAATAGCAAGGAGGAGGCAGGGTCTTATGAATCAGAGAGCAGAGTGATTTTTATCCCAGGCTTGGATTGTGCAGAGGTGCACACGTTCCTAACAGCCAGTTGGCTGTGTTTTCTGTTGTGATCCCATGGAAAAAGGTACCTGGCCAAAAAATTTATCAAATCCAGGACCTGATTTTTTGAAGTCATTCGTCCTGAGAAAAGGTCTCCCATTGTAAATAAATTGAACCAGTCAGGAAAGAACAACAAAGATCTCCTCAATCTTGGGTTGTGTTTAAAGAGGCTTTGTAGGAGAGATTTTGTCCAGGGTAAATGAATGCCATCTTCCTTTACTGCCTGTCTGGATTCTTTTAAATCTATTGCTTTCTATGGGTACCAACTGAGTGGTTTATTTTACATGGGGTTAATACTAACTGGAAATACCTGGAGTTCTAGCTCCCTATAAAATATGCTGGTCTGACAAAACGAGAAGACTAAGTAAGAAACACAAAAACAAAAGTTTCTTTCTTCTTTTCTTTCTTAGCTTTTATCAAGGTATAAGGGAGAAGAGAACTAATTCATTTTCATCCTAGTTAATAACTTCAAATAACTGAAGGTAATTAAAAAGCTGAACAACTCTCTTTATTAAAGACCAAGTATGATAAAACATAAATCTTTAATTAGAGTATTTTTTATTTATTATAAAAGTTCATAGAAATTAGTTACTCATTAATGGAGCCCTCGGTTTTAAGAAATTATAAAAGATTATATTTTATCATTTAACATTTTCCACAAATAACAAAGCATTAACATTTTTAAAGTGTTATCATACTTATGCATTTATTAATCTACTTAGAGCAAACATACCTAAATTATTCTAAAAGTAAAACAGAATTTTAAAATTAAATATGTTTTAAATATTCATTAAAAGTCTCAAGATATAATTGATGATAAATTGTCTTATTCACACAATTATCTCTTTAATTAAGAGACCTAAGATTTTAAATAATCTTTCAATTATCTGTATTCTCTATGCTATGATTGGGATTGATTACAGAGGCAGAGAGTCAGACAGAGATAGTGATAGAGACAGATATAAAGAGATGCAGAGAAAAAGATAGTGAGACTGTCATTAATGAAGTATAATCAGGACCCACATATCAAAAGTTACTAATATAGTTTATCTAAACTATAAATTACACTCTAAAATGAAATGCCTTCTAGGTAAAAGCCTTATCTCAGGATTATTGTGTCCAGGCAAGTGGTAGTGACAAGGATCTTCCTATCAATTTGAAAATGTGGACAAAAATCTATAAAAGACTCACTTGCATTGTTTACACAATACCAACTAATGAGAGAGAGTGGGATCAGAGAAACAGTGAACAATGACGGAGCACTAAGAATACATTGCACAGGAGATGGTAATTTTTAATTAAAAAGAAATTAGGTATTAAAACAAACAGGGACTATGACACATAATCACTATAAAAAAATCAGAATTCTTCTAACAATGGCACAGATCATAAATTAGCAGACAGTATATTGTAAGATATAATACACAATTTCAAGGCATAAAAATGTTTTAGCACATTGAGTACATAGAGCAAGTTATATCAATAAAGTACATCTACCCCGGAGCTCTTGACTCTAGCTGCATATGTATCAAAAGATGGCCTAGTCGGCCATCACTGGAAAGAGAGGCCCATTGGACATGCAAACTTTATATGCCCCAGTACAGGGGAATGCCAGGGCCAAAAAAAAAAAAAAAAAAAATGGGAATGGGTGGGTAGGGAAGTAGGGGGAAGGGTATGGGGGACTTTTGGGATAGCATTGGAAATGTAATTAAGGAAAAGATGTAATAAAAAAAATTTCTAATGCAATAATTTAAAACCATTAGTGGAAAAGCACTCAACATTGAGGAAGAAAAGTAACCAGTGTACTTCAAGAGCTGACAAAAAAATATGATATAAAAAACGTTTTAAACAGAAAGAAAGAATGAAGGGAGGAAAGGACAAAAGAAAGGAGGGAAGGAAGGAAGAAAGGAAGGAAAATGGGAACAAAGTTTAAAAGAAAGAAACCCCCACAAAACACAGACAAAATGAAATAGAAGAGAAGGAGCAGAGTGTGATGAGCTTGGTCTGCACCTCCAGCTGGGTAAGAAAACAGCAGGTAAAGATCCTGATGGGTAAAGAGAACCAGAGAAATGAATGCCAAACTCCCTATAAAGCTAGTCAGCCTTCAGATGTAAAAGTAAAGCACTCATTCAAAAAACAAAAGAACAAAACATCCACTGCCAAAAGCCCCACTGACAGAAGAAGCGAAATTTACTTGGAGAGAAGGAAAAGAATGTGAAGAAAATAAGATTTATGAAAGAAATATAGTATGCTAGAAATTCATGTATATGACTTCAAAAGGAAACATATTTCTATTTATTTAAAACCCAAGCAGAATATTATTCTTTAAGACATAATGATATATTATGCTAATTATAATACATGTAGAAAATATATAACAATATTACACAAAGGTCAGTTGTTAGAAATATATGCTTGCATGATTTATATTATACACAAATGACATTTTGAAAAATTTAACAGTATGACATAAAAATTTAAAAGTGCAAATCAAACTTTGAAAACAAATATGAAATATTCTCTAACTATAATAGAACAAATTTAAAATCTGTGAAAATAAGATCTATGGTAAATCTTTGCTCATAACTAGATGTAGTATTTTCAAATAATCACTGAATAAAAATATTCTGTAGTTACATTTTGAGAAAGTAATTGAAAGATAATTTGTGGCACTAAATATATAAGGAAAGAAAAATTTGAATCAATTATATTGAGTTTAAATTTAAGAAACTACAGAACAAGCACAGACTATCTAAGCCCCAATAAACAAGTAGAATGAAAACAAAAATGAAAAAGCAGAAAATAAAATAATAAAAAATAAAACCAATGTAAAGCATGCTATTAAAATAGCAAATTAGGGGAAATTAATACATTTGAAGAATCTCAAACTACCAAAATACAGTTTAGGTGAATAGCCATAACCCTATATTTGTTCAGTAAACACTATTTATTTATTTATGGCTTTATACCATGAAATTTGAGACACAGATTTCTCTGTTCTAATAAAATAATCTCACCTTTGTAGGAAGAAAGAACAAAATTATTTTTAAATTTCAAAGAAATTAAATATGATGAGACATGGTATAGTGCTACCTTTCCTGACAACATACTGACTGAACACAAGGCGCGGATCAGTTGTCAAGACCTCTTGCAGAGGACCATAGTTCAGTTCCCAGCACTCATATCAGGTTTCTCACAACTGACTATATTGACAACATTAGTATATCCAATGCTTCTGGCCTTTGTGGGGACCTGAGCACATGCACCCACACCCACACACAGGCACACAGATAAATCCATAAGAGAAACCAAATTAAGTCTTTTTCCAAGTTTCTGCACTATTAAAGATAGTGAACTTATTTCATCATCAATAGAATCAATTTCTTACAAGTACCACCTCAATTGAAGCTAAACAAGAATTTGATAAAAAATAAAGGTAATAAGTTATTCTTATATTAAAATATAAAATGCAAAATGTAGTCCTTGACTGAGCCTAAAAATGCCTCTTGGGTAAACTTTAAGCATGACTAATTTTCAATGAAATCCACAAAAGCACAGAAAAATCTTTCTTTCCCCTTTCTTTTGTACTTGATTTTTCTTTATTGTTGAATAAGAACTAATTATACATTGGGAAAAGGCCCTTATTAAATGATTTCAGTAGTCAATATTTTCTTCCATTCTGTTTTTATTGTAATTTTAAAAATTGTTTCCTTAACTATTTGAGATAATAATTACCAAATTTCTCCATTCCCTTTCCTCCCTCCAAACCCATCCCTGTACTATCTCCTTTCTTGTGACTGACAATTTGGTAGTAGAGATTTTAGACAACACAATAAGGAATCTGAAGAACACAGGATTATTACTCTGAGACGATAGGAAAAACCTACAGTATATACAAAAATATACATGTGTACAACTGGACTGACTCAATAGAATGTTAAGAATATATGTAAAAGTTAACGGATGACTGCATATAACAGCATTGGTCAATGTGGAACAATTAAATTTTATATACTACAATAATAAAAATTACAAAACATTAAAATTAGATTACCATTTGTAATTCTTGGAAAAAAATATGAAATGTTTAGAGTTGTATCTAATAAGATAATGAGAAAAATTCTTCACAGTAAATACAAACCATTGCAAGGGGGAAAAACAGATCTAATGATATCATTTTTATGAGTTAGAAGAACCAATGTCGATATAAGTTCTGCCAAAATTGATACATAAATTCAGTGAAACACATAAAAAGTCTGAAGGAAAAAGAACAGTGAGAAAGTTACACCAACTGATTTCAAGTTGCTCTAACAAAAGACAGTGTGCTGCAGTAAAGTTGGGAAAGTGATATTGAACCAGAGTAGAACCAGCCATAATGGCACATATGTTTCATGCCAGCATGTGAGGTAGAAAGCCAGAAGATAACAAGTGTAAGGGTAGCCATGGTGAGTTAGTGACTTAGAGGACAGTCTGGACTGTGTAGAAATATTAGTAACAACAATACTGAGCCAACATGGAGTTCATTAAATACATCTACATACATTGAAAATCAGTTGATTTTCAAATATAATGATGGTTTATCCCACACATATGGCTAGCAAAAGCATACACTAATGTGAACATAGCCAATCACTGTACAGTTACTGGAAACATGACCAAAAATAATTCAAAATATACTATGATGCTAAACAACAAAGCTAAATATAAAGCTAATCCACTTTTGCAAGCACACAGTGTTTAAGATCTTAGTGTGATCAAAAATTTCCTAAATAAGAATACCTTATTACCTCCGTGTTTTCTTATATTTCATGATTGATCTGATTAAGAGAGAGAGGAAGACAGAGAAAGAGAGTGAGGGATAAAGAGAAAGACAGAAAGAGAAAGTAAAGTAAAATTTACTACGATCTATGAAAATCACTAAGTATTTTATCTAACCTAATAATTTTAGCACAAGCAAATTTTGAAAGCAATTTAAAGCTGAGAAATTATTGACAAGTACAAAAAGGCCATTGTCACCAAAGTCACTGGGCCATATCCAAGTAGGATAAAGCTAATATACTGTCACCTCTCTTGATCAAGACCACAAAGGTCAATGCCTAGAAACCCAAGTCCCTTCATTCATGTCTCTTCTCCCATCCCTGGATCAAAAGGATGATTTCCAGATGGCCAGGGTTGCAGTTTTCTGAGGACACAGTATGTCAAGATTTGTTTCCAGTATCCATTAGCCACTTGTGCATTGCGTGTCATTTTTCTGCTCTAGTCATCCAATTTACATGATATTTGGTTTTCATATATCCTTAGAATTCGATGGTTTGTCACAGACTTTGTAAAAACTTTGTAAGTTTTGAGACAGTATTTGGAAAAATAACCCTTAATTTGTTTTCTGTGTTTTCTCTAGGTAGTCAGAGGCTGACATTTTAGAGCAGAAGACACACAGAGGACTTATACAATGTGCACAGACATGTCTATCCGCAGTCAACATGAGTTATTTCTGATGACATTGGCCATGACCATCTGTGTAAGGTCATGCTCTCAGACCCTCTCACTTTAAAGTTCTTTGTCTTTGGGATGGAGTCAGTTTATGCAGTTCAGCTCTAGTAATGTTAACCTCACTTCTATCTTGCTGAGGAAGAGTTTATGTGTAATTTATTTGGAAATTTTAAGATGGAAAATTAATCTCTTCATATTGTTATTTGATCTTCATGTAAGCTGGCATAGACTCATAGTCAATCATTATGTTATAATCCAAGGCTTTATTGCTTTATTCTTGCTCTATTTTTCTTTTCTATCTTTGACTACTGAAGATCTCCCGTGATGACTCCTGTCATGATGTGACACATTCTTAATTTGTATGCTTTTGGAACCTCTGTTGTACTTTATTCATTAATTTGCTTTTTAAAAAATTATTATCAAATATGATTATGGCCACAGAGCAGTTGTGATATACGAGGACAGTGCAAAGTTATTCAATCGGCTGATATATATACATTGCCTCAAAATGAATAATTTATTCTTTATATCTAAGGACAACTTTGTATACCTTGAATGAGTCTCACTGTTTTCATCCCATATCTTATGTTAGCTACCAGAGTTCACTATTTCTTTACCCATTCAAATATCTATGGACAGTAATTGCTGACTATATAAAGGACTGTATATTAAAAACTGTGAAAAATATCACACTGACCATGCAATTGTCTACATCTCTGTGAGGTACTGATTCCACTTCATGGAGCCCTAAGAGATGGTAGGCTAGTAAACTTGTGGAACAGCCACATTCAGAGGCCAGGGAAGCCCTGAAAACTTAACATCTTTACAATATTATTTCTCAAAATGCTACACATGAACATCTACACATTTTAATATTTAATCTATTTTATTACTATCTCATGAACTTTTGTACTTTAAAAACAATGTCATAGGAATATTTATACCCAACCACTGCATAGTTTTGATGATTCTAAAGGTAGTATTTCTTTTATATTAAATCACTTTTATTGATCAATAACATACAGATTTACAATTGATTTTGGTTTATTCTTTCAGAGCCCTTGTTCCAGAAAATATATAAAGGCTTTTTAGACAATAATTCTAAACTTAGAGAGTATTTCATATGGCATAAAATAGAAAAAGAGAAAAAAATGACATACTACTTAGTGATTGAAAAATGGTTTGATTCATTATAAGGGAAATAAACTGTGTCATTTTGATAAAGTACTAAAGTCAAACTCCTGGCACAAAGGCTAGGTAAGTAGGCTTCTACTTAAAAGCATCCCCAATAAAATATCCTTTACCTAAAACCGTATTCTATACTTAAAGAATGAAGCTGGTTATGATGGAACACACCTGTAGCCCTAGTTACTAGGGAAACTGAGGTGGAAGGGCTGCCAATAAAAGATGTTTCTGTACTACAAGTGACTATAAGGCCAGCTGTGCAACTTAGATATCCTGTCTTAACATGGAAAAATGTGTGGAGAGCATTTTCCTACCATGCATGAGCCCCTAGGCTCACTACCCTATCCAGATCTCTCTCTCTCTCTCTCTCTCTCTCTCTCTCTCTCTCTCTCTCTCTCTCTCTCTCTCTCTCTCTCTCTCCCTCCCTCCTCCCTCCCTCCCTCCCTCCCTCCCTCTCTCTCTCTCTCTATCTCTCTATCTCTCCTTCTCTCCCTCACCCTGTCCCCTCCCTCCCTCTCTCCCATCCCCCCCCCACACACTAAACCATGAAAAGTACTACTAATTATCTCATTATGAACCTTTCTTCTAACATTACAATGTTGTCATTTCATCATAGAATACAGCCTTCTATGAGTGGACACAAGTCATTCAATAACTGACTTTCTTCCCTAGTAGGGCCTCATGTGACTATCATAACTTCATTCTTCAACTTTGCTTTATGTCTTTTTTTTCTACCTTAAATACTGAGGATTTTTAGTGCTGTATACTGAATCGAGAGCCCACTACACTGCTAAAGCTACCCGAAATCTCGATCCTAAGAGCTGTGTTAGTGCTAATAGTCAGGTAGGCTTCCATCATTTTCCAAGCACCCTATGAAAAGGCTGAGAAAAATAATGCAAGCATTAGCATCTACTCTAAGTTTTCTTACTTCTGTCATATAGGTGAGTGACTAGAAGTCCTTAATACTAACATGTAGTGGGCGAACTAGTACTTCAAGACTGGATAAATTGCAATGAAGAAAGATTTAGAATCACAGAAGTTAAAACTTTTAAAACATCTTTATTTGGAGACAGAAAAATCCCACAGTTACTTATGGGAAGGCGGTATATGATTTAATGAAATTCAGAGCTTGTCAGATAATCCTCAAGCTCCAGTTCTAAGACTATGACAGCAAGAACAAAAAGAAAGAAATGAAGAAAAAAGGATAATTAGTGTTCATCTCTGTCTGTAGCCCCTCCAACAGGATCCAAAAGAATCTCTCCATTATCCTTCTCCAGGGCAGCCATGTTCTCACACACCAGCAAAAGTTCTTCTTTCTTTCACCTACATATCAATGAACAAAGTCATACTTGGTGTCAGACATGTTCTCATGATTGAAAAACATCTAATAACTATTCACCCACATACCAGTGAGTATAGGAGGTATATACTTGGCTGACATACTGCAGCTCTGAGAAGATTGTTTAATTGGTTTTCCATTTTCTTCCTTAGCCTCCTTTCCATAGAATCCATATGAATCTTAATTTAGTTGTCCTCCAGCACAGCCATCTCCTCATGAGCCTCAGTAAACACTCCTGCCTTCATTCCCCTACCCACATATGAGTGGACAAAGGCACAGTTGGCACAAATCATGTCAGACATGATGTCAAATTGAGATTTTACCTCAGCAAGGGCCATGATCTTGTTCAGCATGCTCACAGCTCATAGTGCCTAAGCCAGATAATATAGTAGGTAGTTGGCAATTAATCCCAATTCATAAGCCAGTGGTCCACCAGTTCAATACTTGATGCTATAATGGGCTAGATGGTGACAATGGCAGCAATGACATCTTTAGGAATCAAAGATTATGGTTGAATAGGCATGTATTTACCATGGTTATAATCATATCTTATCATATTATTGCATGGTTCCAAGAAGATTCTAATGAGCTCTGCTAGAGTAGAATATGTATGCTAGGCTTTCTCAAGACAAATGGTGGTGACATATGTGACCAAAAAGAATAGGCATGGGAGTAAGCTAAATGTTGCTCCAAAATTCTGTCAGATCAGAATACTCTATACTCGATTGAATTTGAGGGAAACATACATGGGAGGCACGATCTAGGTAATAATGTTTTGCTTTTCCTGCCCACAGTAAGAAGATACCCCCATTCACGTTGGCCAGGCTGGTAACCACGGGTAGCACTTGCTGGTAGATGTACTACCTAGACCTGTCATCCATCATGATGGCAAAATGACAAAACTATTTTGGAGAGATGACTCCTTTATCTCTTTCTTTACAGAGATAGTCTCTGACTAGTGTGCATTAGGATAACGGATATAAACTTGTAGGTTAATGAGCATCAAAAGATTAGTATAAGTTGGGCATTGAAATTGAGGTTTCTCCAACAGATACACTACATGGCCTCCTTGTTTACTGTGAATACACATGTACTTAGAGTGCTCAAGGATAGAGTGGGTAATGAGGATAGAACTGTAGGGCTAAACCCCTACAGTTGATACCTGGTATATCTAGTAAATAGAAAACTCTAGCTTGGGATTCATACAATAATCAACAGAGAGAACATTTCCACCAGTAGGAAGGTGAACCCAGAGTTAGTTCTAACACAAAAACATGTGAAAATCAAGAATCCCTGAAGACCTACACAGTGGTTAGCCTGTACAGGAGGGGGAGAAATATAATGTTTAATTCCAGGACATGTTTTATTATTTTGATAGTAATTATAACTCTTTTTAATAATGAACCATATCCAACTGATGTGAGCATGGGGAGGGGGCTGGTGGTACAACAGACCCATCATAAATTGCCCTATAACCTAGGAAACTCTATAACCTAGGAAACATCTGGTAGAAGAATTAGCAGAGTGGGCATCCTATTCTACATTTGGGAGTCACTGAAGAAAGAATGCTGAGAGTTGGCCACTCCATTAAGTTTAGACTCCAGTTAAATGCATATTTACATACAGCATTTATAAACTTGGACATTGAGGTCATTGATCTCCTTTTCAATGGTGTAGAACCCATGCACATAGTTATTTGTAGCATCTTGCTGTGATGAGCTCCTTAGGGCAGAAGACCTGAGAGTAACTACTAATGTGTACTAGATGAGGTAAGCAGAAGCCAGCTACCCATCACTAACAACCTTCCCATGCCTGCTCACATTTCAGGGCTTGAAGAACACAAGCTGAATATGTAACCAGTGTGGAAAGACAGCAGGCAAGACCCTCTGGCACATGTAACAAGGACCAAGGGTTCCAGGTCTACAAAAGTTGACAAGAATACATGCCTTGTTAAGTATTGCTGAAGGAGCCATATGCTGCTACAATGATTTTGCCACTTAGCATCTGGCTATCTGGCAGAAAGCCGTAATATAACTCATAGAGTTCCCATGTGGTATTGCCAATCCGGATGCTGACCTGGCCAACATGAATGGAGATATATGCTCACTGTGGGCAGGACAAAAATAAAATCTAAATCAGTCTGTGCAAAACAGAATACACATGAATCTTAATGCTAATTTCTCCCTTAAAAATGTCTTATGGGGCTGTGGATATAGTTCACTTGTAGAGCATATGCCAAGTCTCATTCCCTAGCACTTTTAAAATTAAAAACTTGAAATAAACTGGTTTCATGTGATTGACTTTTTTTCTAGTCTGCCTTTAAATAGATATGGTCTTTTCTCATACCTTAAAGAGTACAAAGGCATACATGCTTCTTTAGAGGACCGAAGTAAGTAGGCCACTCATCTTCTCAACGTGGACACTCCAGAATCACACTTTTGACTCTCTGGTCAGATATTGAATACCCCCTACCACAAGAAGCTTGTGGTCAGAATACTGCATACAATATACCAGGCTACAAGACAAGCTTCACAGAACAGGATAGATAAACAATTATAAGAGCATGTGCCCTGAACCTGGTTCTGTGGAAGCTGTGGTTACCTGCCTGCTTCTAGCCAGAAGTATGGACACTCACCAGTACCTACACTTCTACCATGATGTAGGAAAGGATTACCAGTGCTCATTTATGTTCTAAGCTTCTCCTCCACTACTAATGCCTACTTCCACACAGTAATTCCTAATGCAGGAGGTTAATGTGGAAGGCCTCCCTGGACCAATGGAAGGTGAATTATCTTAAAAGAGTAGGACTGTGGTGCGTTATACTGTTAAGGATCTCCTCTTCCACAGAACTCTTACTGATTTGCATCAAACATAGAAAAAGAAAAGAAAAACACATGGCTCTTGATGCAGCTTGGTCATGAAGTACTTGTCTAGCATGTGGCAGGCCCTGGGTTCAGACTCCAAAAGAGAGGGAGCAGGGGTGGAAGGGCTGCAGAGAATGGGAGGAAGAAGAGGAAGAAAGAGAAAGGGTGCAAGGAAAGAGAAGGAGAGAGAGAGAACAGGGAAGAATGTGAGGAATGAGTGGGAAAGGGAGAAGCGGGGAAAACGAGAGCAGAAGAGAAGAAAGAAAGAAGGCAGGAGAGTGGACAGACGATAAGGAAGAAGGAACATTTGTAACAAAGAAGAGGAAATCCTCTTTGTTCTGGTTCTCGCTGCCATTAGCTTTTTGTGTCTGCTATAGGACTCTGAATTTGGGGGCATGGAACGATCTCTCCAGTTCCTTTCAATGGTTACACAAATGTGTCCCCCTCACCATAATGGCCAAAGTTTTGAAGGCGACAGAACAAACATGGTCTGGTAGACAAGGTAAATATTGTAGTGCCTCAACAGCCTGAGACACTATAACCCTGGCAGCTTCTCAAGTAGCACTTAAGGGTAGGCAGGCATAAGTGTCTAGGTTGTTGGGACCTTGCTTCTGGCCCTAAGGGCCAGTGGACACATCCCTAATTTTTCTGAGAGATGTGGCCCTCTGTCCTGAGACCCTGCACAGAAGTGCTCAGGTGATTGGCATAGCTGCACCTGCAGAATGAGAATGTACGACTGTTGTAAAGGTCAACAAAAGGCTTCAGGGCCATGCAGAAGTGAACACAGACTTGCAGTGCAGACTAATTCAGCAGACTTGCTTTAATCTGGGCAAACCTTTGGAATCCAGATCCATATAGTTTTAAGATGAAACATCTTCAATGCAGAAACTGCACTTAGAATGGCCCTGCTGACTATTTTCATGTTGCCACAGTTAGTCTGTGAGTTTGCCTTTGTCTTCTTTCACCAGAAACCTGGCCTTGATTGAAAATAGTGCCACAATAAAATCATAAATAGTAGCATTATTTTATGAAATCTTTTCTAGTTATTAAGTTTATTTCTATGTTTTCTTCTCATTATTGCTATTTGTGACAGGATCTTGCTTTGTAGCCTAATCTGGTCTTGAATCCACAATGATCCTCCTGCTTCAGACTTTCAAGTGCCAGGATTGCAGATTCTCACAGTAATGTGTGGCTGGTGATTTCAGACCTTTATTTAACACTCTGGAGTACTAATTATTCATTTATTTTTATAATATGTACATTTTAGCAGGTAAAATTATAGCACAGTAGAAGCCATATAAATTACAAAACACAGTTACTTCATAGTTATTGGGAACAGACTGCTTTTTGGATGCTGTGCCTTGAGGTTCATCGGTAATCACCTCATTAAGTCTTCATTTTTGGAGAAGTGGATCTTATGGTCACCATGTAACTTGAATATGGACCTGTACCTCTTTTACTGTCAAAGGTTTCTTTTTCTACATTTTGGTGTAGATAGACATAATGACCTGGCCAACCTAGTAACTGTGCCTATGGCTTCCCATAGGCCCACTGTGTAGCTGTCTATGGTAAGGACTGGAGACTACATGAGCCTGTAGACAGGAGGTTTTATAGAAAAAGTCCCCTGTAGACCTCCATAAAGCAGCAGGCTATATACACTGTGAAGGAGGCTGCTGTCTGCAGCCACTGTAAAACAGGCCCCACAAAACTCCACAGATTGAACTTCATTTGCTACTAATAGTCTTTATATTGAAGAATCTTTATTCATTCAACCCTATTACCAGTTTTTCAGCTTTAATTTCAAAATAAGCTCATCATTTTTATCATTTCACAACTATTATAAAATTTTAAAATATATTATTCACCAATGTAAAGTACCTTCCTTTATTTAAACACCATACTGATTTTGACAAAAAATTAATCTTTGTCACTGTTGATTGGCTTTTCATTATATGAGCATAATACCTGAGGTGATCAATTTAAGATAAAAGGTTGACTTTGGCTCAAGAGAATTCAACATGCAAATATTTAGCCCTGTAGCCATTGGGCCAGTGGCAAGGCAGTATGTCAATAGCAGAGGGATTGCATGGTAGAAGTAGTTATTCCCCTAATGCATTCAGGAAGATAAGGAGAAAGGAGGAGGAATAACCATTCTGAGTAAGCCAGTCAAGCATAGAAAAGAGCTTAGTGGCCCCTGACTCCACTTATCTTTATATACACACCCCTCTTTTCATAGTGATCTTAGAAACTTAGGACTATCACCCACACATACTGAACCTATCTTTCTCTCTGAAAAATCTGTATATCAACCGATTAGCCACCTAGAACATCCACCTTTATTGAGAAGTGGATGTTCCCTTTTGAACAACTGAATAGTTGTTTCCTCTTCTTATTTTGCAGAAACATACACAGTGCACAAGAATTTACATAATCCAAGCCTGTGAGCTAAAATTGGAAACCAATCAAACTATAGCAAATGTCTGTTAAACCTCATGGGGCCTGCCATCACTCTTGACAATATTTAATGGGTACTATCATTTTGCAATATGTGTGCTCTGTGGGCCATATTTTTTTTTTTTTTTTTGGTTTTTCGAGACAGGGTTTCTCTGTGTAGCCCTGGCTGTCCTGGCACTCACTTTGTAGACCAGGCTGGCCTCGAACTCAGAAATCCACCTGCCTCTGCCTCCCGAGTGCTGGGATTAAAGGCATGCACCACCATGCCCGGCTTGTGGGCCATATTTTAAATGCAAGTTTATATGTTGTTATAATAAGTTTGGAAGAAAGAAGAAAAAGAACAAATACATTTTCTTCTCTATCACTACTGACTTAGAGTTTGATACTATTTTCAACTGACTTGCTAACAGAATTTTCTTCTTCACCAACAAAGTATGAAATAGAAACATAATCTTCATGTGGCTGTCTGCAGGTAAAGGTGACACTAGGAAACTGAGTTTGAACATTTCCATTTGCTCAATATCAAAACTACCTTCAGTTGTCAATGTGGCACACTAAGAAAGAGGATATCAATTGAGAAATTGCAACCACAAGATAGGACTCTGCTTATAACTGTGGGGTATTTTCTCAATTGATGTAGGAGGCATAGGAGGTATTAACCCACAATGGATAGTACTATCCCTAGGAAGATAGGCCTGTGCCATATAAGAAAGGTACCTGACTGTGATCCTGATGGCAATCCAATAATCTTAATCCTTCATGGTCTGCTTTAGTTCATGTCTTCATAGTCTCATCTTGAGCTTGTGCCCTGGCTTCCTTCAGTGATAGACTGTGTAACATTTAAGCCAAAATAAACTCTTTCCTCTCCAGAAGGTTTTGGTTATGGTGTTTATCACACCAACAGTGAAGCAAACTAGCACAATCAACATTCTGTAGATTTCATATTGCGAGGATAAAAATCTTGGCCTTGATGCTAGTTAAAGCGTTGCACATTCATTTTATAGCAGTTAATTATCATGGCAAAGTCTCAAAGTAGGATTATATCCAAAACCTAAGTCAGAATTTGCCTAGGCATGATGCAGTGAAATGCACAGCACACAGCAATGGAAGCTGTCATCTCTTCTCATAAGACTTCCAGAAGGGAATCTTTGTCCGAGCAGCTTACTTTATAATCAGTATTAATAAATGATTTGGTCTTAATTTCTCCTTTCATTTTCTTTCCTCTTAACCTCTCCTAATTCTCCTTGCTCTCTTTCAAAATTTATGACATCTTTTCTCATTAAAAACATTTCATTACATGTGTGTACAGGTGGTATTTATAAAAATAACCTGCTCAATCTGTATTATATTACTTTCATGCATGTTTTCACGACAGACGAATTATTATACTATGCCCTGAAGAAGGCTATTTCTTGTCTCTCAGAATTCCACAGCTGCCTGTTGTAATTCTTGCTGTACTGAGGCATTGTATGTCTTGCTTCCCCACAAAGTTTCCCCTGCATAACATTTTGCACATGTGTTGTATATTGACTATATCTAACCAGGCAATATTGAACAATTAGTGCAAAAGTTCACTCTTATGAACTATAACCTACAGTTTACATTAGGACTTGCTTTTAGCAAAAATGCCAAAATGGGAACATGAATCCGCCATTTTAGTGTCATTTAGCACAGGCCATTCTTGTAGAGTTCCCCATGTTTGGTCAAAGCATCATTCTCTCCTCACAAAGTTTTCACAGTGTCACCTTTCTCCATGCTTGCAGGTTGCTGGAGTAAGCTTTACACACAGTGAGATTGGCTCCTTTCATTTTGCAGAGTATGTTTAAGTATCACTTTAGCTTCTGGAGACTGGGCAGATCATCACTATTCATCACTAAGAAACACTCCACTGGCTGTACTAGAGGCTTTTCATATGCTTTGTTGTTTTTATTGTTGTTCTTCCTTCCTTTCTTTCATTCTCTCTCTCTCTCTCTCTCTCTCTCTCTCTCTCTCTCTCTCTCTCTCTCTCTCTCTCTCTCTTTCTTTCTTTTTTTCTTCCTTTTTTTTCTTTCATTTTACCTGACTGCATTCATCTTGACTGAAGTTTCTCACTCTCCTCCCAGTGTGTGTCCGAACCCTCATCTCTTTCTTTCTTTCTTTTTTTCTTCCTTTTTTTCTTTCATTTTACCTGACTGCATTCATCTTGACTGAAGTTTCTCACTCTCCTCCCAGTGTGTGTCCGAACCCTCATCTCCCCACAGCACTCCATCCCCCAACTATGCTTCCCCATTCACTACTTCTCCTCCATTTTTCTTCAGAAAAGAGCAGGACTCCTATGGAGACCAATATCCATAGCATATCAAATTGCAGTAAAACTAGGCACCTACTCTCCTCTCTTATTAAGGAAACACTAAGCACCTCATTAGGAATAGGAAATGGTCCCAAAGGGAGGTGACAGAGTCAGAGACAGTTCCTGCACTCACTATTAGGACTCCCACTTGAAGACCAAGCTACACAACTGTTATCATATGTGCAGAGGGCCTATGACAGTCCTGGTGGGTGGTTGAGTCTCTCTGAGCCCCTATGGGTTCAGATTAGCTGATTCTGTAGGTTTTCCTGTGGTGCCTCAACGCCTCTGACTCTTACTTTCCTTTCTCTACCTCTTCTGCAGAGTTCCCAAGTTCTGCCTAGTGTTTGGCAGTGCATCTCTATTTTTGTTGCCACCAGTTGCTGGGTGAAACCTCTCTGATGACAATTGGACTGGGCACCTATCTATGAGTATTGCAGAATATACTGGCATTAACTTTTTTGCCCGTTGTGTTTGGTTCTATCCTATGTCTCTGAGCTATCCATTCTTTAGTTCTTGTGCCTCCAGGTACTGACCAAGGGTAGGTTCTTTTCAGGTGGTGGACTTTTCAGGTACATACCTTTAATCCCAGCACTCAGGAAGCAGAAGCAGGTGAATATCTCTGTGAGATTGAGGCCAGCCTAATCTACGGAGCAAGTTCCAGGACAGCCAAGGATTCAAGGATTCACAGAGAAATCCTATCTTGAAAGTAAGAAAGAAAGAAAGAAAGAAAGAAAGAAAGAAAGAAAGAAAGAGAGAGAGAGAGAGAGAAAGAGAGAGAGAGAGAAAATAATTTTAAAAACAAAGAAAAGAGAAATTTAAGAAGGAAGAAATACATCTTGATTGCTTTCACGTGTTGGCATTAAAAATAAAGATATACATATATTCACATACATACTTTTCAGTCATAAGTGTTCAACTCATTTGGGTAAACATCATGGAGCATGATTACATACTTAAAGTAAAATTGGTTTCAAAAAAAGATCAAACTTTCTTCCAAAATTTCTAAAAAATCTTGTATTCTTCCAAGCATCAAAAGCGATATCTATCCTGAAGCATTTTTTAGCAGCATTTGATGCTGTCATTGTTTTAAATTTTATCCAGTATAACTATGCAGTCACATGACTTGATTTTACTTAAAATTCTCCAAGATCATGACTCTGCACACTTTACTATATGTTTTCTTCCATTTATTGTTCCATTTTTCTTGATGAGACATTCTTTTATATTAACATTCTCCTTAGTTAACTTCTAATTGGGTTATTTTGTTTTGGGCAATTGAGCTTAAAGATTCTTGGTCCATATCAATACTTCCTAGTGAATAACCTGATGACATTCATAACCTTCTCTAGTTCATACTTCTGCAAAGTTTTCGATAACAAGAGAATACTGAATATATTACCATAACATTCCCCAGTTATCTGAAGGTCACACTGTTCAAAAATGAAGTCATCTTTCCATAACAAAAATCAAAAGTATGATTCAGTTTCTGGAACCATCATTTAAGCACAGGCTTTCTCCTAACTTATGTTCACTAGCCTTATTCTAATGGTTTCTTGACATAGTCTTTCAATTTTCTATCCCACTTATTTATAGAAGAAAAATTAAATTAGTTATGCCATCCTTTGGTCAAATAATTAAAGGATGAGCTGAGTTTTGCATAATACTTTACTCATGCATACACATGCACATACACACAAACACACATGTGAATGCACACAGATCTCAGAAATTTGGTATCTTATTATTGTTTGTTTTTAAAATATAAACATTTCAAAACAGAAAAAGGTTTCTCCAATTTATCATGAACATACTATAACTCATAAGAGTTCATTTTTTTTTCTTTAAATGCTTGCTTGTTTCTCTTGGCATTAGTTTCTAGGCTTAACAGCTTTTCTTCCTCCTCTCCCATTATGTAAGAAAATAATATATTTTTACTGAGACAGAGTCCTCTAAAACAATATGGAATGCCTGGGATTTAAACATACATATATACATGTTTTAAAATAATATTAATTATCATTCTTGCTCTCAGTACATATTAGGTAAAGAAGGAAGAAAATGCCTTCAAGCAGCTAAAACAGTAGTATGTATTGATCTTTATATTAGTAAGCTTTCCATTATTACAAAAACTGAGGCAACCCACTATTGTTGTACTAATGAGCTTTCTATTGCTATTAAAACAGTAACCACTTGAGACAACTAGGTTGAAAAAAAATGAGCATTTCTTGGGACCAAAGTTTTAGAACTTTCAACTGAATGACCAACTTCCCTGGGGATGAAGAGAAATTTTAAACAGGAGAACAGGCAGAGGGAGAAAGCTGCTCATGGCAGCAACAATAGGGAGAGATGCTGGGATCTAAACATCATCCTCTTTAGGGACATGCCACAGATGACCTAACTTCTCCCTACGAGGCCCAAGTTCTTCAATTTTCCAACTTCCCACAATGAGTAAGTATTGTAATTTAAGGATGTAAAAGACTTTTAATCACATAAGAAGCACCATAGTCTGCACTCAATATTGCATAGTAGAGTTGTAATAATTATTAATTGTAATTATACTATATATACAGAGATGTGTTGAATATAAAATATTTAAAATACAATGACATAGGACTGCTGGAACCCAAGCTCAAGAGTGAAGGCTCAAATATAACATTCTGAATGTTAAGGAAACTGTGTCATGCTTAAAATGAAAAGTGATTGAATTGGTCTGTCATTAAATTCTTTGGTTCTGTATCACAAATTATGTAACAGTTTTATTTTAAAATGCCAGAATTTTTAAAAATGCCAAAATTACATGTATGCAGATTATGTTTATATGCAAAATTTTTTGAATGCAATATAAAAATATGTACAACATAAACTCCATCTTTGAAATCATTTTAGATGTAGTATGAGCGAACCCAATTCAATACCTCAAATAAACTCTGAATATATACACCTATTTCCATGCAAGGTCTTATCTATATATTTCAAAGAAATCTTCTAGCTTCTAGGAATACTTGTTAACAGGCTCCCTCTGGAAATGATGCCCCATTGACATCAAACCTCTCAGCAAGTCCTCTTCTGTTTCATGACTCACACCAGAACTTAAATCAATTTCTTCTATTGCCATTAAGGATATACAATTAAAGTAAAATCTCTTCATTAAACAACCTAACACAGGTATGCAAAACTGCATTCAATATGCTGAATTGCTCACCCTTTTAAGTCAGTTATTCAGTAAAATCAAACTCTTCAGGCATCACTAAGAAATCTACCTAAGAAAATTTAAACTCCATTACTTGCTACTTGAAAGCAGTATAGACGATTTTGAGCTTTCATAAAGCCAGACAATGCTTCAGTGAAGTTCAGAAGCAGCTGACTTTAGTATGTGAAATCCTTATCCTCTTTGAACTAAATCTTATGATGCCCTCTGCCCACATGAAAGCATATTTAACTCACAGAGGAAAACTGTAGCTTTATTAATTAAAATAGTTTATAAACTCCATATTAACAGTCAATTTACAGACGAAGGGAAGGATTATCTTTGAACACAAGGCATTGGTGACCTTCTCCAAAACTGACAAAGTAAAATTAGGTATCTTAATTTGCAGACATCAAGGGATATCTACAAAACCAAAGAATCAATATATCAGAAACATCAGACAAGTTAAACAACCCTTGAAATAATGTCTTGTGAATCTAAGAGCTGCATGATCATAATAACATTTTAAAACTCAATATGGTTTAAAACTAAAGAATTTTAAAGTAAATAAAGACATCTGAAGATTTTGACACAGCTCCTAAACAGGTCTACACACATTCCTCTCCCTTTCTACAAAGATGTTATAGTACAAAATATTTGCTTAGGAGGAAGAGTCATCAGATGTATGGACATAAAAATGGAAAATACTGCTGACTGTGGTGGCACACACCTTTAATCCCTGTACTTTCAAGGCAGAGGCATGTGAATCTCAGAGTTCAAGGCTTGGCTGGTTTGCAGAGCAAGTTCCAGGACAGACAGAGCTACACAGAAAAATCCTGTTTTGAAAACTAAAAGAAAAAAAAAAACAGAACAAACAAACAAAACAGAAAATACTATCTACTAGACCTGAATTCCCAAATATGATCAACACATGTCAAAATCACGCTTGATTACCTTCTGTCATTTTCAGGTCATCTAGCATCAAAGGCTCCCAGGGAATATAAACATAGTACCCTGTAGAATATTGAGTGGGGGGCTGGAGATGGAACTCAGTGAGCAGCTTTACTTTGCATGTTCAAGGCCCAGGGTCTGGTCTCTATCACAGAAGAAAAAACATACAAAATGAATATTGATAGGACTAGACTTTCAGTGGAAAATAAAGAATGTGTGTGGCTATTTAAATTCATATTTCTGGTGATGTAGAATCCCCAAACAGAGAGATATAACAAAGGCATTTCTTTTATTATTTTCTCCTGGTTCTGAGTCTTGCATTGGGTAAACTAAGAGAGGTGATGCTCTCAACACGGCTATTTCAAACAGCTATGGTGAGGTGGTACATTGCAGTTACTCAATGTCCAGAGACTTCGTGTGTTAGGCTACCTGTTCAATTTGGCAGATGGTACTTGTTCTGTGCCCACTAGCATAGATTCAATATGCTCATATTTAGTATATGATTTTATTATATTATCTGGCTTCCTTAGAGCACGGCCAATATACTCTTAAGAAAACACTACAAATAAATATTTAAAAATCTAAAAGATGCCTTAGGTTTATGAGAAATCTGAAAAGGGTAAAACTCTAACTTATCGATAGAATAAGCATCAAATTTGACATACTAAAACAAACCTTTACATAAAAATCTCGGAAGTTCCCATAAAATAATTATTTTTTGCCTCATATAATGCAAAATCACTCCATGTATTTCATGGTTTTCCTTTAAAACTAGTCAGTGTTTTGATCTAATGACCTTTTTTTTTATTGGATTTTATTCAACAAAATTGTTACACTAAAAAGAATGAACAAAACTTTAAAGTGAAAATAAATTTTGATTTATAATCCTTTTCTAAAGCAGTCTACGTCTTACCCAGTCATTTATCAGATGCAGCTTGCAGCCTGTAATCCCACTGTCTGAATCAAGTTTAAGCTGAGATGAGCCTGTTGGTTGCTGCTTATTAGGAACCATTTCTTTGGGGAGATTCTTTTCATCTTAAGGCTTGAGAACTAAAAGCAATGAAGTATTTCTTCTTCATAAATGCAATTTACTATTCTGCTAGCACATAAACTCAGCAGACCTGCTATGAATGTTTGTTTGCAATACCATGATACCAGCCAGCCAAATCTTGGCCATTTGCTAGTCCCTTTCTAGTTATACAAAATATTCTAGCACCTTGCATAAGTCCTTATTCCCATGATGCTGTTGTGACTTCTGTTGTTCACCTCTCTTGTGGCCTGAGATAGCTTCAATAAACCAATGATACACACACATTTTTGTTCCTGAAATATCCAGGAACAAAAAGTAATTCTATTGCCAATGTGTAAAAAATTATTTTCAAAATAAAGACAAGGTCACTGACTATTTTTCTGTGACTAGTCAAACAACTAAAGGTTGGATGAGATCAGGTAGGTAGGTATATATATATATATTACGTATTTTCCTCAATTACATTTTCAATGCTATCCCAAAAGTCCCCCATACCCTCCCCCCCACTCCCCTACCCACCCATTCCCACTTTTTGGCCCTGGCGTTTCCCTGTACTGGGGCATATAAAGTTTGCAAGTCCAATGGGCCTCTCTTTCCAGTGATGGCCAACTAGGCCATCTTTTGATACATATGCAGCTAGAGTCAAGAGCTCCGGGGTACTGGTTAGTTCATAATGTTGTTGCACCTACAGGGTTGCAGATCTCTTTAGCTCCTTGGATACTTTCTCTAGCTCCTCCATTGGAGGCCCTGTGATCCATCCAATAGCTGACTCTGAGCATCCACTTCTGTGTTTGCTAGGCCCCGGACTAGTCTCACAAGAGACAGCTATATCAGGGTCCTTTCAGCAAACTCTTGCTAGTGTATACAATGCTGTCATCGTTTGGAGGCTGATTATAGGATGGATCCCTGGATATGGAAATCTCTACATATCTGGGCACCTTCCCTGAAAGAGGAGAGCTTGCCTGCAGAGAGTACTCTGACCACAGAAGCTAAGGAGAGAACTAGTCTCCCAGGTCCACCAGGTAGGTAGTTCTCTGCTCCATCTCCTAAAGCTTTTATGGTTGGATAGATGCTGGGTTCTGGCTTCAACACAAAACTTTCTTACTGAGTATGACAACGATCATGGCTAATATCGAGATACCGTCTCAGCTATTCTGTCTTCCACAGGACCTCATCCTAAGCTGTAGATCTCTCAGGTTTGGTATCTGTTTTCATGTGTGCCTCTGAAAGCCCCTGGGTGGATATTGTACCAGACATAACCATTTACCACAGTCAGAAATCCATCCAAGTAGGAGGAGACAGATTCTTTATCTGGAAAGAAGAATGTGAAAGGCCATGGGAAATCACACTACAATTTCCAAACATAAGAGTTAAACTTACTACCAACTGGTAAACCATTCTCCCATATTCCATTCTTATATCAAAAAGCACATTTGTAGTTACTAGAAAATCAAGAATTAGGAGATCTGATTTTGAAAAGATTTTGTAAATGTATATTGTGAAAACACACAGTGAAGAATAGATTAATCTTAGCACTAACTTACAAAAGCTAGAATGAGCTTCACTTTTTTCACCATAAAGGGATATGAGAACATATATTGATACAGGGTATGTGTTTCTTTATGGGTAACTTTATATTTGATTTGGTGGTGAAATTTTGAAAACTTGACTATCTCACTAATTCACAAGTAAAATTTGATTCTTCCTCCAATAACAAATGTGGACTCATAATAAAAAGCAGAGTAATATACCTGTTGCTCATGTCATCCATGTCAATAAAATGTTTTCCTTTCATACTGCATGTGTGGCACATATTTTATATTAATTGTATTCAGAATTTCATTGAAGATGATTTAAAACAGATTGTATGTGGTAGACTTCATGCTAATGCTCTTGCATGCAACGTTAGTGGAAAATGTGTTATTTGGAGCCTAGAGAGAAGAATACTGTGTTCTCTTCCAGACGACCTCGGCTTGAATCCCATCTTTCACATCACAACATATGCTGGAGCTCCAGCTCTAGGGGGTCGAATGCTCCTCCTTTCTGGTCTCCTGGGGTTCCAGGCACCCAAGTCGTACACAAGCATATATGCAATCCAAATATGCATACATATTAAACATTTTATTTTACATTAAATGTAATAAATAATATAATAACAATAAACAATGTTATTTTACATCCCATCTGGCAAAGTTTTATAAATACATTTAAATATAAATAAATGTGTCTTCATGAATTTCAGTTCTTCACTATGAGGAGGGAAAGAGCATCTTGGAGAAACCCCTGAGTGCTAATCAGGCTTTGTTTCTTACACGGTGCTGATGAAGCAGCTACATTCACTCAAGGGAAATGAAACATACTTTAGCTGTAGGATTTGTGAATAAATTTGTAAATATATAATATTTAAATAAGAACATACTCCAAGAGTATATAAATATGCTATAGGAAACAAGTTCTGAGGGAATATAAAATCCCAAAGTAGCAAAATCATAATTATACTTAGACCTTAAATAAATGAATATTGTCATTACAGTCCTGTTCCAAACATAATTCGAATGTTTGGTGTTCTGAAAGTCATATAAGGTACTCAACTAATTATTTTTAATTGTGTTATATAATAACTTTAAAAATAACCTCTGTTGATGTAAAATGTGCATGCATGAAATCTAAATGCTAGAATTGTTTAAATGCACTTAGGTACAGCTCAAATCACTTGACATTCCATCATAAACTTATGTTGTGTTGCCCCTGACTGTGCTTGTGTGCTTTTAAAGAGGCTTTTGTAAAGTTAAAAACATTTGTACTATTTCTGAATTCTTGCTGCAGGATTTCCCCATTTAGAATAAAACCTTGTAGAAATGAGTTGCTTTCACTAACGGCTCATTGCTCAAGTGTATGTGCATGTCCCTGAGCATCTCCATTTACTCATGTTCTCTATCTTATCATGATTTTTGCAATAACATCACACATAAGCCCCGGAGCTAGTTGTGAGGTGTGCCTGTAATAAATCTGCAAGGCAGAGCTCTTCTAACTCTGGACAGCTAACTCGCTTGCCACTACCTGGAGCACCATTCCTTGTTTTCCTTCTAATGTTAAAATGAACTAGGTTTTATAGAACTTGTACCTTCAGCTACCTACTATGGTGATGATGTAATGTTCAAAAAACTAAGTACACTGCCATAGACTTGAACCTGCAATATCTTGTAAGCCATTAGTGTTAGCTGCCATTCACATAGTGAGAACTGGAAAGAAAGAAGGCCAGTTTTGAAAATCACTAATGCTGATATATGCCTCCAGACTAATTTGGGATGTTTAAGGTTTATAAAGATTATTTTACTACATATAATATTCATATCTGTCTGCTAACTTAACATCAAAGTTGGGCAGTGAATATTTTACGTGTAGTCTGTGTGTTGTACAGAAATCTAGAAAAGACTCAGATGGGTATCTTAAGCCATATAAGAATACCAAATCTTATGATTGTTTGAGATTAACCACCATGGCCTTCTTTTATAGAATCTAGTTCTAGCCACGGGATTCGCTGTCCCTTTAGAAGACCATAGTATATTTTTATTGTGATTATTTTAAATTTAATTCTATGTAGCTGTGCATGTGTGGGGTTGTGGGCATACAGGAGACATATATTCCAATATTTTGGACTAGAAGCTTGGCCTGGATTCCAAATCATCTCTCAGATATTCTGAGTTTATCATGTATGTCTAATGTAGGTATAAATGTGGAAACTCACCCACAGTTTACATCAGCAATGGTTATCATTACTATTTCTTACATGTTTCTGCTGTTATTAAAAAAAACTATTTAATGCCAAGACTAATTACATCTTCTGTACCCTTGGAATCCAATCACAATAGGACTCAACATAACTGCTTTTTAAAGTTACCCATAATATGCTTGGACCTGAACCAACCACCTATCACCACTCCTGTGCCTGTGTATATGCTGTTATGGTATAAACCACCCCTAGGATGGACCCCAACAAAAGAGAGACACCCTCACAAATATAATAAACTATTTGGAATCATTCTCCCATTTTGAGAAGTGGTAAAGTTTAAGTTCCCAAGTTCTCCCTGGAAACTGACATTCTTCTGGGCAGAAAGAGACATATACATCTGTAACTGACATCCTAGTTGGCAAGTTAAGACATGGATGTTTGACAAGTCCTATCCTGGTAGACAAGTTAAGACATGAATATTAGACAAGTCCAGTCCCCTGCCACAGTTAAATACCCCAACCAATTGAAGGGGAATGAATGTACAAGGACATGTTCCTAAGGAGATCCCCCTACCCCTAAATCCTGATTTGTGGAATAAATTGACACAGATGTTTATAGATCTGAGGCTTTTAAACCCTGTGATATCTTAACTCAGGGTCATGGTTTAGTTCCTAAATTTGGACCATGAACCTGGACAATCAGCCCTGTGATCTATGCTTAATCAACTATTCCTGTCTGACTGAAATTGGTGCTCATGTGGTTTGTAAGGCAATTCCTGGACACATCACTTGGCCTAGTGGTACAATTCCAGCTACCGGAGAGTTTGAAAGAGAGTGAATAAGAATCCATACCCAGCCTGAGCAGCAAAAAAGAACCTGAAACAATAATTGGCTCATGTCTCCATCTTCAAAATAAATAGTTCTTCAGATGGATCAAAGTTAAAGATTTAACATATAGAATGCAGTAAAAATATTATTATTTTAATATTTTAAAATATTAATATTTAAAAATAAATATTAATTTCAAATGAAGACTCGTGTTCTTATCCTTTTATATGAGGACAAGCTTTGACTTCAAAGAGTTCAGTATCATTTTACCATTATTAATTTTTTTAATTAAGAAAATATCAATGATGATACAAACCAGCCAAAATATACAAGCATTTGTTAATCCTAAAATCAGTTCCACAAATTTGAGCCAGATTTGAAGCAGCTTTAATTAATTACTGGCCAGGTAAAAAGGATTCTGGCCAGGTCCACCTCTAGCTTCTCAGGAGATGGTCACAAGTC
Organism: Mus caroli; assembly: GCF_978045245.1. Lineage (NCBI taxonomy): Eukaryota > Metazoa > Chordata > Mammalia > Rodentia > Muridae > Mus > Mus caroli. The sequence goes on along the minus strand of NW_028227258.1, from coordinate 84,049,087 downwards.
ATTATTTGCAGGGGCTTAAAAAGGCGAAGCCCACAATTCATTGTATTTCCCATTAGGTCCAATCACGGGCAAGCATACATCCTGATATAATTCTTGCCTTAATACTCATGCCTGCATGGGATCAAGCACATCCAGTGCAGATAATTCAAATAAACTTCTGCAGGGGAATGAAACATGTGGCTTGTTATTTTCCAAGAACTACAACTCATAACACTCTAGGAAGCTACATTGTTCTTGGCAAGGTAGAGCTTACAGGTTAAATTTGTCCTTGTATTCATTTACTAATATAAAATGCACAGTAAAATTGCCAGGATTCTATAGAAATGAATTCATTACTCATAGTTATATGTTTCATCGCGCCTTTCCTGATGTTGTTTCAAATATTGCTATCGCCAATCCTTAGACTCACAGTGAGGGCACAACAATCAACAATAAATAGCTACTTGAAGTGCTTTGTTACAACTGACACTAGAAACACAGCAGAGTCAAGTATGCTGTAGATTGCTATTTACACTGAGCTAGAAGTCGTATAAAATACGAAGTTTTTACAAACTATGAATCTCAAGCACTTATTATAGTTTCCCTTTTAAAATTAATTCATTATCTGATAATTTTATGCATGTTTTGAACATATTTATTTATTCTTCCACCTCTTTCTAGTTCTACTACCCCTGCCGGGCCATTCAATTTTATGTCTCTTCTCTTTTTATTTAAACCTATTATGACCAATTTGTTTACTCAAATATTCTTGGAGGTTTCATTTTCAACTGTAGTATAACCAACTTAGCCCTTGAGCTAAGATTTTGGGTCCAACTCTCCTCACCATGCTAGGATTTGGTCTGGCTTATGCTTTCACTGGTCTTAGGCACACTGTCAAAATTAGGGGAACTTCATATGTACACTGTTTTCTTATAATCATCCACTGTCTCTGTCTCTTAGACTCATTGTTTCCTGTCTTCTCAAAGATCCCTGAATTTTGGGAGGAATGTCTAGAAATATATGTAATAATATAGACATACCTACAGACAGACAGATATACAGACAGATGGATGGATTTCACTTAGAGCCAAACATTCCATAGTTGCTTATTTTCTTTACTTTGATGAGTTGTTGGTCTCTATGTTAATTACCAACTCTCTGTCACAAATACAAGCTTCTTAAATGAGAAGGGATTAATATGCCTATTAATCTATCAGTATAATGATAAGTTGTTATTTTAAAGACACATATTAAAATTCTCTAAGTCCGTGATTGACTCATTCATCTCTTTATGTCCACAGACATCATTTTGTTATCCTCAACACCTACAGCGTGGCTGATATATGACTATTAGTACTAATAGCATTTTCCTGGAATAAAACAGATCCATTTCCATCACTGAAAGAATTCCAGAGAAGGAAAACTTGTCAAAAGCACTTCACTAAAAGAAAAAGAATGAGAAACTTCATAGAGTATATGGTGTACTCAAGAGGAGAATTCTGTGTTTCTGTCTCTAATTTCCATTTCTCCTTCTCTAAGTCTGACATTACAGCTTCAGTAGAAGATAGATTTAATCCTAAAGGGAAACAAAATGTATTTCTTGTCAGTCCAGAGGTACTGAGTCCCACAAAAGTGCCTTCAGTTTATCATACATGTTCTCATATTGCAAGGTTATCTGTTTGCCTTAAAGTTTAAATCACTTGTTTGATTAATTTATAAATACTGATTTGCTTTTGCTCTACAATTTACAAACATCTGGGCTGCTTGTAACAACATAAAATACTTGAATTCATAGAAAAGAATATGTTTTTCGTAGTTTAGCAAGGAAACATATGTGTGACTAGCTTAATACATCCAAAGCTGCTCACTATATAAAACCTAAAGAAAGCTATCATCACACTGCATCAGCACAGCCTGCTTCCATCCTTCCTGCTCAATGTGTAGACTACCAAAATATACACACTTAGAAGGATTGAACCATTTTTACAGACAGTTTTTTTCTTCAGACCAAAAGTAAAAATATCCATAATCCATTTATCAAATATAGACACATAACCTGCCCAACAAGATAGAAAGCATGTTTTCCATGCACTGTGGCAGACTGGAGCCACAGGACACACAAGGTGGTGATTTGAGTAAGGATTCCCCCCATAACCTGATATATTTGAATACATAGTCTTCAGGGAGTAGCACTCTTTTGAAGAATTGGGAGGCATAGCATTGTGGGGGTAGGTGTGACTTTGTTGAAGGAAGTATGCCATTGGGGTTGAATTTTGAGGTTTCAAAAACCCATGCCAAGCTCAGAGTCTCACTTGGCCTGTGACTCAGGACATAGTTCTTAGATACTGAGCCAGTTTCTGCCTGAATGGCAACTGTTTCCTGCCATGAAGCTAATGGAATAAAGCTCAATATCTCTAAGCAAGCACCCAATTCAATGCATTCTCTTCACAACAATAGAGCAGTGATCAAGACACAAAAATGTTTAATCTCTATACTCACAGTATCACTCTTGATATATACAATGGGACTCTTGGGATTAATAAGTAGATTGACTATTTTAATTCCCTAACATGATGAATCAAAATTCTCTAAGCTAAATTATAATTTTCTTTATTGGGAACTAATCTTTTCCTGAATGTTTTTCTTATTTTATCTTATATAAGAAACACGTTACTTAATTTCAGTTAGTGCTATGCGTTCTAAGAACAAGATCACCAATATTTGAAAAAAAAACAGTAATGCTTACAGTTGGCAATAAAATCCGATGATAAGAGTATGTAACCTGGTATATTCCCATGGTTTGTATGAGGTGGAGTTTCATATGATTAAAGCATTAGAGAAAAAGTGTCAACACATCACTTTTTAAGATGACAGAGACATGAAAGCAGTAGGAGATAGCTATGTTGGCATATTACACACCTTCAGTTAAATTATAATGTTTGATTTCACCACATTGAGTGTCAAACTATTATTTTATGAAATATTAAGATTGATGAAGGATATGGGCATGGTCATAACAACCTGTAATCCAAGTCATTCAAGAGACTAAGAAAGTCAATAGGCTTACCTGTGTTACACAGGGTGAGGACAAACCCAGCCTGTGCAACTTAGTGAGACAATCTCCCAACATAAAAAGGAAAAGAGAGCTACTATACAACTCAGCAATAGAAAACTCAGCTTTCAAGTTATGTGTTTGCTACTAAGCACCATCCCCTAAAACTAAAGGGTCAGTTACTCGGCTTGAAAGTAGATTTAACATTGCAATATAGAATTATATTGTATAAAAATTTCTGTCCAGGGAGAAAATAATAATAATTTAACATTTATATACATATATGTTAAATTATTATATATTATATCTTATATGTTGTATGCTATATATTATATATTGTATGTTACATATTATACATAATATGTTATATATTATACATTATATGTTATATATTATATATTATACACTATACACTATACTATATACACTATACACTATACTATATACTATATAATATATAATATACTACATATATATTATACACTATACATTATACACTATACATTATACGTTGTATATTGTATATTATATATTGTATATTATACATTATATTATACATTACATGTTATATTTTATATATGGTGTCTTGTGTCTTGTGTGTTATGTGTTATATAATTGTTACACATGTTAATATATATTAGTCTGAGATTCACTTTTGAATGTAATCAAGGCTAAAAAGTATACCCTTTGTCACTGACCATTAAAACTCAAAAATAAAAATAAGATGATATAGCATGTTACAACTGAAAAAGTATAAAATATAATCAGTTAAACTGCAATTCACCCCCAATCAGTATCTTTCTGAGCTCAAAGAATGGAGAAACTTTCTATAATCAATTGATAGAAAAAAGAAGTTCATTTGATTCGGGATGAGATACACAATAATCTACAAAATAAGTTATTAAGAGTTCGTTTAATACTATTCTTTCAGTGGGATAAGAGTAGATTCTTCTCTCAGGCCAATGACCAAAGGGTTCAATCTAGACACAGATTCTTGACCTAAATAAATGGAGTTGCCCTTAAATCCATTCAGAATGTCACTGTTTAATCTCATGACATTTCTGCCACTATTAATCTCACCAGTGGCCATATCTTGCCAGACTGGCCATTATTGTAGCTCACAGGGCTCAGATAAGTACTATTCTGTATGATAGTATGCATAGCATCTCCCAGTACTGTGTGAGCTAATAGGTATGGAATCAACTTCTAGTTTGATATCTCAATGTTCTGATACTCACATATGTGTTATCTTCAGCAATGGGGTCTTCAAGTTCTTAAGGGTAGCAAAGAGCAATTGTACTAGCCTGTAATGTTTGGGGGTCTATGAGACCTCCTTGACCCACAACTCCAAAATAGATAACTAATCACTGGTAGTGATTTCCAGGCACAATAGAAAGTTTCATACAGGAACTCACAGTGGTTGTGACACATGTACAAGATCTAGCAAGCTAAAATGCTAATATAGAGAAGAAAGATAGTTTTGAAATTTCACCCCTAGATGAAGAGGAGTTGTTGGAAATCAGTGACACATACATAACCATAGTCTCCCTCTGACTTATACCACGTCAGGAACAGAATGAGGAAACTACTTCCAATGTTTCCTACAGACCATCTTCTGTATTTATACTTATACCATTGATTTCATCTTTCGACATTCATTCTTTAGGAACTCTCTCACATTCATATTCACAGACCACTGGTCTTTTTAATTAGAACTGAAACCTTATGTTAGTTTTATATATTACTGGTTCTGTGGGGAAAATGAGAATACTGAAAGAATCCTATTGACATTAATAAAATTATGTCAGAACATCTGCCTTACTATAAATTATATTGTATTTGTTTCCTGACAAAAGGTAACATTAGAAAACCTCCAACTGTGTTTCTCATAGATTGAAACAAACCTGCTGCTAAAGCATAGAACAAATGGTGCTCATCAAGTGTGAGTGAGGCCATCTGTAAGATGAAAATCATCCCTACATTTTCCTTGAAATCAATGAAATCAGTGGAAGAAGAACTAATTATCACTTTAACTCTTGGAAAGCTTAAACTGATGTCTCCATGTGCCCTATAACAATTACAACTATTTTCCTGAGAGGGAAAAAAAAATCCTCCCTCTAAAACTTATGCATTGTGGAAATATACTTCAGGGATGATTTAAGTCAATAGGTTTACCTTTAATGTAAAAATATAAATGATAGATTAATTCAGGTGAACACCGTAGAATTCAACATTATCCATATTAAGAAGCAATTTCTGCTGTTGCTTAGTTTTAACTGTCTATGTGATACAACCTAGAATCAGCTGGGAAGAGACTTTCAATGAGTAATTAGTCAGATAAGGTTGTACTGTGGGTGTGTCCATAGTTAATTCTCTTTTTTGTTAATTGGTAGAAGACATAGCCCTTTATGGACAGTACCCTAGATTTCTACCCAGATTTCTCCAAAATAAGAGTATAACCTGGCAATATCAGCTAAATAAAGCCTTCCCTATGGTTTGTTTTTTTCCAGAACACTTTATCATAGCAAAAGGAACATAATGACAAGACAATCCTTAACTCATGAAAAAAAAATGATGATCTTGCCATGACACGAATGAAGAAACATAATGCCGCTCTTCCGGTCAGAAAAGCACCGGGGCAGCTGGGGCGCAGGGTCTGCTGACACTTGCCAGCTACCCACAACACACACCACAGGATCTTAAGACTTCTGGAGAGTGGAACACAGCTTCTGCTCCAATCCAATTGCGCGGGACCTGAGACTGCATTAGTTAGGGAAGCAGAAACCGGCCTGAGTAGGGCCACAGGCCTCATCCAGCCGGATCAGCGCCGGGGTAGCTGGAGCGCAGGGTTGCCTGACACCCGCCAGCTACCCACGACCCCCGCCGCAGGATTTTGGGACTGCTGGTGAGTGGAACACAGCTTCTGCTCCAGTCCAATCACGCGGGACCTGAGACTGCTCTGGTTGGGGAGAGAGAAATCCGGCCTACATAGGGCCACAACCCTCTTCCGGTCAGAAAAGCACGGGGGCAGCTGGGGCGAAGGGTCGGCTGACACTCGCCAGCTACCCACAACACCCGCCACAGGATCTTAAGACTTCTGGAGAGTGGAACACAGCTTCTGCTCCAATCCAATTGCACGCGGGACCAGAGACTGCATTAGTTAGGGAAGCAGAAAACCGGCCTGAGTAGGACCACAGGCCTCTTCCGGCTGGACCAGCACCGGGGTACCATCAGCTACCCACGACCCCCGCCACAGGATTTAGAGACTGCTGGTGAGTGGAACACAGCTTCTGCTCCAATCTTTAAACAGTGACAACGATAACAACTAACCCCAGAGATTACCAGATGGCGAAAGGTAAACGTAATAACCTTACTAACAGAAACCAAGACCACTCACCATCATCAGAACCCAGCACCCCACTTCGCCCAGTCCAGGGCACCCCAACACACCGGAAAAGCTAGACACGGACTTAAAAGCATATCTCCTGATGATGGTAGAGGACTTCAAGAAGGACTTTAATAACACACTTAAAGAACTACAGGAGAACACTGCTAAACAGGCAGAAGACACTAAAGAGGAAGCACAAAAATCCCTTAAAGAATTGCAGGAGAACACTGCTAAAGAGTTACAAATCCTTAAAGAAAAACAGGATAACATAATCAAACAGGTAGAAGTCCTTACATAAAAACAGGAAAACACATCCAAACAGATGATGGAAATGAACAAAACCATACTAGACCTAAAAAGGGAAGTAGACACAATAAAGAAAACCCAAAATGAGGCAACACTGAAGATAGAAACCCTAGGAAAGAAATCTGGAACCATAGATACGAGCATCAGCAACAGAATACAAGAGATGGAAGAGAGAATCTCAGGTGCAGAAGATTCCATAGAGAACATCGGCACAACAATCAAGGAAAATGTAAAATGCAAAAAGATCCTAACTCAAAACATCCAAGAAATACAGGACACAATGAGAAGACCAAACCTACGGATAATAGGAGTGGATGAGAATGAAGATTTTCAACTCAAAGGACCAGCAAACATCTTCAACAAAATTATAGAAGAAAACTTCCCAAATCTAAAGAAAGAGATGCCCATGAACATACAAGAAGCCTACAGAACTCCAAATAGACTGGACCAGAAAAGAAACACCTCCCGACACATAATAATCAGAACAACAAATGCTCTAAATAAAGATAGAATACTAAAAGCAGTAAGAGAAAAAGGCCAAGTAACATATAAAGGCAAGCCTATCAGAATTACACCAGATTTTTCACCAGAGACTATGAAAGCCAGAAGATCCTGGACGGATGTTATACAGACACTAAAAGAACACAAATTCCAGCCCAGGCTACTATACCCAGCCAAACTCTCAATTAACATAGATGGAGAAACCAAAGTATTCCACGACAAAACCAAATTCACACATTATCTCTCCACGAATCCAGCCCTTCAAACGATAATAACAGACAAAAACCAATACAAGGACAGGAACCACGCCCTAGAAACAACAAGAAGGTAATCCCTCAACAAACCTAAAAGAAGACAGCCACAAGAACAAAATGCAAACTTTAACAACAAAAATAACAGGAAACAGCAATTACTTTTCCTTAATATCTCTTAATATCAATGGCCTCAACTCCCCGATAAAAAGACATAGACTAACAAACTGGCTACACAAACAAGACCCAACATTTTGCTGCTTACAGGAAACTCATCTCAGAGAAAAGGATAGACACTACCTCAGAATGAAAGGCTGGAAAACAATTTTCCAAGCAAATGGCATGAAGAAACAAGCTGGAGTAGCCATTCTAATATCTGATAAGATTGACTTCCAACCCAAAGTCATTAAAAAAGACAGGGAGGGACACTTCATACTCATCAAAGGTAAAATCCTCCAAGAGGAACTATCAATCCTGAATATCTATGCTCCAAATACAAAGGCAGCCACATTCATTAAAGAAACTTTAGTAAAGCTCAAAGTACACATTGCACCTCATACAATAATAGTGGGAGACTTCAACACACCACTTTCACCAATGAACAGATCATGGAAACAGAAACTAAACAGGGAAACAGTGAAACTAAGAGATATTATGAATCAAATGGATCTGGCAGATATCTACAGAACATTCTATCCTAAAACAAAAGGATATACCTTCTTCTCAGCACCTCATGGTACCTTCTCCAAAATTGACCACATAATTGGTCACAAAGCAGGCCTCAACAGATACAAAAATATTGAAATTGTCCCATGCATCCTATCAGATCACCATGGACTAAGGCTGATCTTCAATAACAAAATAAATAATAGAAAGCCAACCTTCACGTGGAAACTGAACAACACTCTTCTCAATGATACCTTGGTCAAGGAAGGAATAAAGAAAGAAATTAAGGACTTTTTAGAGTTCAATGAAAATGAAGCCACAACATACCCAAACTTATGGGACGCAATGAAAGCATTTCTAAGAGGAAAACTCATAGCTCTGAGTGCCTCCAAAAGTAAACTAGAGAGAGCACACATTAGCAGCTTGACAACACACCTAAAAGCACTAGAACAAAAGGAAGCAAATTCACCCAAGAGGAGTAGACGGCAGGAAATAATCAAACTCAGGGGTGAAATCAACCAAGTGGAAACAAGAAAAACTATTCAAAGAATCAACCAATCAAGAAGCTGGTTCTTTGAGAAAATCAACAAGATAGATAAACCCTTAGTCAGACTCACTAGAGGGCACAGGGAAAGCATCCTAATTAACAAAATCAGAAATGAAAAAGGAGACATAATAATAGATCCTGAAGACATCCAAAACACCATCAGATCCTTCTACCAAAGGCTATACTCAACAAAACTGGAGAACCTGGATGAAATGGAGAAGTTCCTAGACAGATACCAGGTACCAAAGTTGAATCAAGATCAGGTTAATGATCTAAACAGCCCTATATCCCCCAAAGAAATAGAAGCAGTCATTAATAGTCTCCCAACTAAAAAAAGCCCAGGACCAGATGGGTTTAGTGCAGAGTTCTATCAGACCTTCAAAGAAGATCTAATCCCAGTTCTTCACAAACTATTCCACAAAATAGAAACAGAAGGTACTCTACCCAACTCATTCTATGAAGCCACAATTACTCTGATACCTAAACCACAAAAAGACCCAACAAAGATAGAAAACTTCAGACCAATATCCCTTATGAATATTGATGCAAAAATCCTCAATAAAGTTCTTGCTAACCGAATCCAAGAACACATCAAAACAATCATCCATCCTGACCAAGTAGGTTTCATCCCAGGGATGCAGGGATGGTTCAATATACGGAAATCCATCAACGTAATCCAGTATATAAACAAACTCAAAGACAAAAACCACATGGTCATCTCGTTAGATGCGGAAAAAGCATTTGACAAGATCCAACACCCATTCATGATAAAAGTCTTGGAAAGATCAGGAATTCAAGGCCCATACCTAAACATGATAAAAGCAATCTACAGCAAACCAGTAGCCAACATCAAAGTAAATGGTGAGAAGCTTGAAGCAATCCCTCTAAAATCAGGGACTAGACAAGGCTGTCCACTTTCTCCATACCTATTCAACATTGTACTTGAAGTCCTAGCCAGAGCAATTCGACAACAAAAGGAGATCAAAGGGATACAAATTGGAAAAGATGAAGTCAAAATATCACTTTTTGCAGATGATATGATAGTATATATAAGTGACCCTAAAAATTCGACCAGAGAACTCCTAAGCCTGATAAACAGCTTCGGTGAAGTAGCTGGATATAAAATTAACTCAAACAAATCAATGGCCTTTCTCTACACAAAGAATAAACAGGCTGAGAAAGAAATTAGGGAAACAACACCCTTCTCAATAGTCACAAATAATATAAAATATCTTGGCGTGTCTCTAACTAAGGAAGTGAACGATCTGTATAATAAAAAGTTCAAGTCTCTGAAGAAAGAAATTATAGAAGATCTCAGAAGATGGAAAGATCTCCCATGCTCATGGATTGGCAGGATCAACATTGTAAAAATGGCTATCTTGCCAAAAGCAATCTACAGATTCAATGCAATCCCCATCAAAATTCCAAATCAATTCTTCAACGAATTAGAAAGTGCAATCTGCAAATTCATCTGGAATAACAAAAAACCTAGGATAGCAAAAACTCTTCTCAAGGATAAAAGAACCTCTGGTGGAATCTCCATGCCGGACCTAAAGCTCTACTACAGAGCAATTGTGATAAAAACTGCATGGTACTGGTATAGTGACAGACAAATAGACCAATGGAATAGAATTGAAGACCCAGAAATGAACCCACACACCTATGGTCACTTGATCTTCGACAAGGGAGCTAAAAACATCCAGTGGAAGAAAGACAGCATTTTCAACAAATGGTGCTGGCACAACTGGTAGTTAACATGTAGAAGAATGCGAATCGATCCATTCCTATCTCCTTGTACTAAGGTCAAGTCTAAGTGGATCAAGGAACTTCACATAAAACCAGAGACACTGAAACTTATAGAGGAGAAAGTGGGGAAAAGCCTTGAAGATATGGGCACAGGGGAAAAATTCCTGAATAGAACAGTAATGGCCTGTGCTGTAAGATCGAGAATTGACAAGTGGGACCTCATGAAACTACAAAGCTTCTGCAAGGCTAAAGACACCATCAATAAGACAAAAAAACCACCAACAGACTGGGAAAGGATCTTCACCTATCCTAAATCAGATAAGGGACTAATATCCAATATATATAAAGAACTCAAGAAGGTGGACTCCAGAAAGTCAAATAACCCCATTAAAAAATGGGGCTCAGAACTGAACAAAGAATTCTCACCTGAGGAATACCGAATGGCAGAGAAACACCTGAAAAAATGTTCAACATCCTTAATCATCAGGGAAATGCAAATCAAAACAACTCTGAGATTCCACCTCACACCAGTCAGAATGGCTAAGATCAAAAATTCAGGTGACAGCAGATGCTGGCGAGGATGTGGAGAAAGAGGAACACTCCTCCATTGTTGGTGGGATTGCAAGCTTGTACACCCACTCTGGAAATCAGTCTGGCGGTTCCTCAGAAAATTGGACATAGTACTACCGGAGGATCCAGCAATACCTCTCCTGGGCATATATCCAGAAGATGTCCCAACCGGTAAAAAAGACATATGCTCCACTATGTTCATAGCAGCCCTATTTATAATAGCCAGAAGCTGGAAAGAACCCAGATGTCCCTCAACAGAGGAATGGATACAGAAATTATGGTACATTTACACAATGGAGTACTACTCAGCTATTAAAAAGAATGAATTTATGAAATTCCTAGCCAAATGGATGGACCTGGAGGGCATCATCTTGAGTGAAGTAACACAATCACAAAAGAACTCACACAATATGTATTCATTGATAAGTGGATACTAGCCCAAAACTTAGGATACCCAAGATATAAGATACAATTTGATAAACGCATGAAACTCAAGAAGAATGAAGACCAAAGTGTGGACACTGTGCACCTTCTTAGAATTGGGAACAAAACACCCAGGGAAGGAGTTACAGAGACAAAGTTCATAGCTGTGATGAAAGGATGGACCATTTAGAGACTGCCGTATCCAGGGATCCGTCCCATAATCAGCTTCTAAACGCTGACACCATTGCATACACTAGCAAGATTTTGCTGAAAGGACCCAAATATAGCTGTCTCTTGTGAGACGATGCCGGGGCCTAGCAAACACAGGAGTGGATGTTCACAGTCAGCTATTGGATGTATCACAGGGCTCCCAATGGAGAAGCTAGAGAAAGTACCCAAGGAGCTAAAGGGATCTGCAACCCTATTGTTGGAACAACATGATGTACTAACCAGAACCCCGGAGCTCTTGTCTCTAGCTGCATATGTATCGAAAGATGGCCTAGTCGGCCATCAATGGAAAGAGAGGCCCATTGGACTTGCAAACTTTATATGCCCCAATATAGGGGAATGCCAGGGCCAAAAGAATGGGAATGGGTGGGTAGGGAAGTGGGGGGCGCTATGGGGGACTTTTGGGATAGCATTGGAAATGTAATTGAGGAAAATATGTAATAAAAATATAAAAAAAAAGAAAGAAACATAATGCCTATTTATTAACAAAATGTAGAAGCCAAATATCCTGAACTTTAAGACATAGATTTTAGAAGCACTTTACTATTTGCTGAAGAAAAACACTATCAAATCATTTTTATCATGTCATTTAAATCTTATGGTAAAATATGAGCATCTGCCTATTTAACTCCAAGAGTAGTACCCATCATTCTAAAAATGATGATAATAATTTAATTAATGAACACTTAATTCCTAACAAGTTTTCTCATGTTTTATCTCATTTAAAACTACCAATACTTTATCAGTGACTACATACCATGTGTGTTCTTCTGTGACTGGTTTACCTCACTCAGGATGACATTTTCTAGTTCCATCCATTTGCCTAAGTTCATGAAGTCATTGTTTTTAATAGCTGAGTAGTACTCCATTGTGTAAATGTACCACATTTTCTGTATCCATTCATCTGCTCAAGGACATCTACGTTCTTTCCAGCTTCTAGCTATTATAAATAACGCTGCTATGATCATAGTGGAGCATGTGTCCTTATTACATGTTGGAGCATTTTTGTATATGTCTTTGGGTATGATGATCACTTGCCAAAGCAGCCATATTGCTGCATTAAAATTCTTCTACACTCAAGAAAACAGGAAGACTTGATACTAATCTACAACTGCTCACAAGACTCAGGAATGGTTTATTGAATGCACATCTTAAGACTGATTGTCCAGAGCCTTAGATAAAAATTTGGGCTGAGGTCATAACCCTGAACATTTCTCAGGGACAGCATATGAAGAAAACACACACACATACATGAAAACCCACTGAGCTCATGTGCAGGTGCAAGAAGTACTGGCAGTCTGCTCTGACTCAAGCTCCAATGACTAACTAGACAGAGTAGTTCTACTTGACCTAAGTAGAAGGTCCTAAGTGGAGCTTATAGTTGTCAGATTTTTTTTTTAAGATTAACAAACCTCAGAATATACAGAACATAGCATGGTATATTATTAACATGACCCTACTCTGGGTTAAGTTATTTTTCTGTGTCAATGACTGGCAAACATATTACAACAACAATATGAAATAGCTGGCAGTCATGGAACAAAATGGCTATAGTTATGCTATGGGAGCAGGCTTTAACACAAAGACCTACTATTTGGGGGAAAACAATTTATTAAATAAAATTTTAAAAGCCATTAAAGCTAGTTAAAATGACTAGTATCACACAAATCTGAAAGGAAACAAATAAAAAAGAAAGCAAAAAGTTCAGATGCCAATGAGAGTAAGGGATCAGAATCCCATATTATTACTAATACAATAAATTAGTGCAGTTATAATGATAAACATGATTTGAGTTCCTCAAAAGTATTAAACATATACCAACTGTAAGAGACATCTGTGTCACTCCTGACTAAGTGACCAAAAGAAACAATTTAAGTGTGTCAAAGAGACACATTTACAACTGCATTTGTTGTTGTACAATTCACAGTAAACAGAATATGAAAACTGCATATTTCCATTCATCCTCCTGATCTTATTCCCCACTCCCCTTTCCCACCCAGTTGCTTCTTTCCTCTGCCTCCTATAACTATTTTGTTGTCCCTTCTAAGTGGGACTTAAGCATACTCACTTGGGCCTTCTTTCTTGTTTAACTTACTTGGTTCTCCAGGGTATATCATTTATATTCTGTTCTTTTTGGCCAATATCCACTCCTCAGTGTGTACATACCATGCAGGTCCTTTGGAAGGAGTTACAGAGACAAAGTTTGGAGCTGAGATGAAAGGATGGACCATCCAGAGACTGCCCCACCCGGGGATCCATCCCATAATCAGCCACCAAACACAGACACTATTGCATACACCAACAAGATTTTTCTGAAAGGACCCTGATATAGTTGTCTCTTGTGAGGCTATGCCAGTGCCTGGCAAATACAGAAGTGGATGCTCACAGTCAGCTATTGGACGGAACACAGGGCCCCCAATGGAGGAGCTAGAAAAAGTACCCAAGGAGCTAAAGGGGTCTGAAACCCTATAGGTGGAACAACAATGCAAACAGAGTACTACCCCAGAGCTCTTGTCTCTAGCTGCATACGTAGCAGATGGCCTAGTCGGACATCATTGGGAAGAGAGGCCCTTGGTCTTGCAAACTTTATATACCTCAGTACAGGGGAATGCTAGGGCCAAGAAGTGGGAGTGGGTGAGTAGGGGAGCAGGGTGGGAGGAGGGTATAGAGGACTTTCAGGATAGCATTTGAAATGTAAATGAAGAAAATACCGAATAAAAAATTGGAAAAGGTTTAAAAAAAAAGATATCACCTCTTTAGAGAAAAATAAATTCTTTCAGCATTTTGTTATTTGGAAAATGCAATCATTGTTGATATTCAGCTCATTAAAGATGAGTTAATTAAGAATTCTTAAAAAAAAGAAAGAAAGAGAGAAAGAGAGAGAGAGAGAGAGAGAGAGCACGCAAGCAAGCTAACATTATCCTGGTCTGCAAGTCTTAAACAATGCTTATATACGTCTTTATTTTTTCACACCAACATGTCTGTCTCATCTTTTTTTTTTTAATTATATATTTTCTGCTAGATATGTAGCTGAAGCCCTGACTCCTAACATGTATACTCTTTGGTTGGTGGTTGTCTTAGTCAGGGTTTTTATTCCTGCACAAACATCATGACCAAGAAGCAAGTTGGGGAGGAAAGGGTTTATTTGGCTTACACTTCCATGCTGCTGTTCATCACCAAAGAAGTCAGGACTGGAACTCAAGCAGGTCAGAAAGCAGGAGCTGATGCAGAGGCCATGGAGGGATGTTCTTTATTGGCTTGCCTCCCCTGGCTTGCTCAGCCTGCTCTCTTATAGACCAAGACTACCAGCCCAGCGATGGTCCCACCCACAAGGGGCCTTTCCCCCTTGATCACTAATTGAGAAAATGCCTTACAGTTGTATCTCATGGAGGCACTTCCTCAACTGAAGCTATTTTCTCTGTGATAACTCCAGCTGTGTCAAGTTGACACAAAACTAGCCAGTACAGTGGTTTAGTCCCTGGGAGCTCTGAGGGAACTGGTTAGCTCATATTGTTGTTCCTCAAATGAGGGTACAAACCTCTTCAGCTCCTTGGGTCCTTTCTCTAGCTCCTTCATTTGGGACCCTGTGCCCAGTCCAGTGGTAGGCTAACAAATCCACCTCTGTATTTGTCAAGCACTGCTGGTAGAGCCTCTCAGGAGGCAGCTATAACAGGATTCTGTCAGCAAGCACTTCTTGGAACCCACAAAAGTGTCTGGGTTTGGTGATTGTGTATGGGGTGGATCAGTCAGTGGGGTATTCACTGGATGGTCATTCCTTCAGTCTCTGCTCCACACTTTGTCTCTGTAACTCCTTCCATGGGTATTGTGTTACCCCTCCTAATGAGAATCGAATTATCCACACTTTGGTCTTCCTTCTTCTTGAGTTTCGTGAGATTTGAGAATTGTATCTTGGGTATTCCAAGCTTCTGAGCTAATATCCACATATCAGTGAGTGTATTCCATGTGTGTTCTTTTGTGATTGGGTTACCTCACTCAGGGTGATATTTTCCAATTCCATCCATGTGTCTAAAATTTTTATAAATTCATTGTTGTTAATAGCTGAGTAGTACTCCTTTGTGTAAATTTACCACACTTTCTGTATCCATTCCTCTGTTGAGGAACATCTGGCTATTATAAATAAGGCTGCTATGAACATAGTGGAACATGTGTCCTTATTACATATTGGAGAATCTTCTGGGTTTATGCCAAGGAGTGGTATTAGTCGGTCCTCAGATAGAACTATGTCCAATTTTCGAAGGAACCTCCAAACTGATTTACAGCTAGCAATCCCACCAACAGTGGAGGAGTGTTCCTCTTTCTCCACAACCATGCCAGCATCTGCTGTCACCTGAGTTTTTGACGTTAGCCATTCTGACTGGTGTGAGGTGGAATCACAGGGTGGTTTTGATTTGCATTTCTCTGATGGCTAAGCATGTTTGTTGGGAGCCATTAAGACAACACAATTGTCATGATCTCTGAATTGGGCCTATCCCCCTGAGAAGAAAAGGGGGTCAAAAGTGGGCCACAGATGCACCACTCTGAGAACAACCAAAGATTGTTCCAGCCCTAAGTCAGCACCTGATGTCCTGACCTCAAGATGTACCCTGATACCACCAAGTTCCTGCTTCCCTGTGTAGTAGCCAAAAGAAAAATTTCCGCTGCCCCATCCCTCCTGCTGGGAAGTACTTCCTCCTTTGCTTGTGCATTTAAGCCTTGAGCCTTGTTAATACAGTGACACCTTGATGTTATTCAGAATAGTTCCCTGTCATTCCTTGCATTTGGTGTCTGTCTTTTCTCTCCCCCCATTTGGTTCCTAGGAGAAGGTCCCCTCGAGACCATCGAATAACTGGACCTGCTGGACGGGTCATATGTTGAACATTTCTTTAAGTGATTCTCAGACATTCAATATTCCTCAGTTGAGAATTATTTGTTTAGCTCTGTACCCCAATTTCAATAGGGTTATTTGGTTCTCTGGAGTCTAACTTCTTGAGTTCTCAGTATATACTGGATATCAGCCCTCTATCAGATTTAGGTTTTGTAAAGATCTTTCCCTAAACTGTTGGTTGGCCTTTTGTCTTATTGACAGTGTTCTTGGCCTTGCAGAAACTTGGCAATTTTACAAGGTCCCATTTCTCAATTCTTGATCTTAGAGCATAAGCTATTGGCGTTTTGTGCAGAAAATTTTCCCCTGTGCCCATGTGCTCAAGGCTCTTCCTCCCTTTATCTTCTATTAGTTTCAGTGTATCTGGGGTTTTTTTTTCTTTTTTTTTTAAATTAGGTATTTTGTTCATTTGCATTTCCAATGCTATCCCAAAATTCTCCATACACTCCCCCACCACTCCCCTACTGACCCACTCCCACTTCTTTGCCCTGGCATTTCCCTACATATAAAATTTTAGACCAATGGGCCTCTCTTTCAAATGATGGCCGAAGAGAAAATCTTCTAATACATATGCAGCTAGAGACATGAGCTCTGGGTAGGTACTGGTTAGTTCATATTTTTGTTCCACCTATAGGGTTGCAGACCCCTTTAGTTCCTTGGGTACTTTCTCTAGCTCCTCCATTGGGGGACCTGTGCTTCATCCAATAGCTGACTTTGAGCATCCACTTCTGTGTTTGCTAGGCCACAGCATAATCTCACAAGAGACAGCTATATTTGGGTCCTGTCAGCAACATCTTGCTAGTGTATGCTATGGTGTCAGCTTTTGGAAGCTGATTATGGGATGGATCCCCGAGTGCTGCAGGCTCTAGATGGTGCATCCTTTTGTCTCAGCTCCAAATTTGTCTCTGTAACTCCTTCCATGGGTGTTTTATTCCCAATTCTAAAAAGGGGCAAAGTGTCCACATTTTGGACTTCATTCTTCTTGAGTTTCATGTGTTTTGCAAATTGTATCTTGTATCTTCAGTATTTTAAGTTTCTGGGCTAATATCCACTTATCAGTGAGTACATACCATGTGAGTTCTTAGTAATTGGGTTACCTCACTCAGGATGATGCCCTTCAGGTCATCATTTACATAGGAATTTCATAAATTCATTCTTTTTAATAACTGAGTAGTACTCCGTTTTGTAAATGTAACATATTTTCTGTATCTATTCCTCTGTTGAGGGATATCTGCGTTCTTTCCAGGTTCTGGCTATTATAAATAAGGCTGCTATGAACATAGTGGAGCATGTGTCCTTCTTACTGGTTGGAACATCTTCTGGATATATGCCCAGGAGAGGCATTGCTGGAAGCTCTGGTAGTGCTATGTCCAATTTTTTGAGGACCCGCCAGACTGTTTTCCAGAGTGGTTGTACTGGCTTGCAATCCCAACAACAATGGAGGAGTGTTCCTCTTTCTCCACATCCTAGCCAGCATCTGCTGTCACCTGAATTTTTGATCTTTCCCATTCTGATTGGTGAGATGTGGAATCTCAGGGTTGCTTTGATTTCCATTTCCCTGATGATTAAGGATGTTGAACATTTTTTCAGGTGCTTCTCAGCCATTCGGAATTCCTCAGCTGAGAATTCTTTTTCAGTTCTGAGCCCCAGGTTTTAATGGGGTTATTTGATTTTCTGGAGTCCACCTTCTTGAGTTATTTATATATATTGGATATTAGTCACATATCTGATTTAAGAGAGGTAAAGATCCTTTGCCAATCTGCTGGTGGCCTTTTTGTCTTATTGACAGTGTCTTTTGCCTTACAGAAGCTTTGCAATTTCATGAGGTCCCATTTGTCAATTCTCAATCTTATAGCACAAGCCATTGCTGTTCTATTCAGGAGTTTTTCCCTTGTGGCCATATCTTTGAGGCTTTTCCCCACTTTCTCCTCTATAAGTTTTACTGTCTCTGGTTTTATGTGGAGTTCCTTTTTTTTAATTTTTAATATTTTTTATTATGTATTTTCCTCAATTACATTTCCAATGCTATCCCAAAAGTCCCCCATACCCTCCCCCCACTTCCCTACCCACCCATTCCCATTCTTTTGGCCCTGGCATTCCCCTGTATTGGGGCATATAAAGTTTGCAAGTCCAATGGGCCTCTCTTTCCACTGATGGCCGACTAGGCCATCTTTCAATACATATGCAGCTAGAGACAAGAGCTCCGGGGTACTGGTTAGTTCATCATGTTGTTCCCCCTATAGGGTTGCAGATCCCTTTAACTCCTTGGGTACTTTCTCTCGCTTCTCCATTGGGAGCCCTGTGATCCATCCAATAGCTGACTGTGAGCATCCACTTCTGTGTTTGCTAGGCCCCGGCATATATATGGAGTTCCTTTATCCACTTACATTTGACATTAGTACAAGGAGATAGGAATGAATCAATTTGCATTCTTCTACATGACAACCACCAGTTGTGCCAGCACCATTTGTTGAAGATGCTGTCTTTTTTCCATTGGATGGTTTTAGCTCCCTTGACAAAGATCAAGTGACCATAGGTGTGTGGGTTCATTTCTGGGTCTTCACTTCTATTCCATTGGTCTACTTGTCTGTTGCTACACAAGTACCATGCAGATTTTATCACAATTGCTCTGTAGTACAGCCTTAGGTCAGGCATGGTGATTCCACCAGAGATTCTTTTATCCTTGAGAAGAGTTTTTGCTATCCTAGGTTTCTTGTTATTCCAGATGAATTTGCAGATTGCCCTTTCTATTACGTCAAAGAACTGAGGTGGAATTTTGATGCTCTTTGCATTGAATCTGTAGATTGCTTTTGGCAAGATAGACATTTTTACTATATTGATCCTACCAATCCATGAGCATGGGAGATCTTTCCATCTTCTAAGATCTTCTTTAATTTCTTTCTTCAGAGACTTGAAGTTCTTATCATACATATCTTTCATTTCCTTAGGTAGGGTCATGCCAAGGTATTTTATGATATTGTGACTATTGAAGCTGTTTATCAGGTTTAGGAGTCCTCTGGTGTAATTTTTAGGGTCACTTATATATACTATCATATCATCTGCAAAAAGTGATATTTTGATTTCTTCCTTTCCAATTTATATTCCCTCAATCTCCTTTTGTTGTCGAATTGCTCTGGATAAGGACTTCAAGTACTGTGTTGAATAGGTATGGAGAAATTGTTCAGCTCTGACTAATCCCTGATTTTAGTGGGATTGCTGCTTCTCACCATTTACTTTGATGTTGGCTACTGGTTTGCTATAGATTGCTTTTATCATGTTTAGGTATGGGTCTTGAATTCCTGATTTTTCCAAAACTATTGTCATGAATGTGTATTGGATTTTGTCAAATGCTTTCTCCAAATCTAACAAGATGATCATGTGGTTTTTGTCTTTGAGTTTGTTTATATAGTGGATTACGTTGATGGGTTTCTGTATATAAAACCATACCTGCATCCCTGGGATGAAACCTCCTTGGTCAGGATGCATGATTGTTTTGATGTGTTCTTGGATTCAGTTAGCTATAATTTTATTGAGCATTTTTGCATCAATATTCATAAGGGAAATTGGTCTGAAGTTCTCTATTTTTGTTGGGTCTTTCTGTGGTTTAAGTATCAGAGTAATTGTGGCTTCCTAGAATGAATTGGGTAGAGTACCTTCTGCTTCTATTTTGTGGAATAGTTTGTGAAGAACTGGAATTAGATCTTCTTTGAAGGTCTGGTAGAACTCTGCACTAAACCCATCTGGTCGTGGGCTTTTTATTTTGGTTTAGAGACTATTAATGACTGCTTCTATTTTTTAGGAGATATAGGACTGTTTAGATCATTAACCTGATCCAGATTTATCTTTGGTACCTGGTATCTGTCTAGAAATTTGTCCATTTCATCCAGGTTTTCCAGTTTTGTTGAGTATAGCCTTTTGTAGAAGGATCTTAGGGTATTTTGGATTTCGTCAGGATCTGTTGTTATGTCTCCCTTTTCATTTCTGATTTTGTTAATTGGGATGTTGTCCCTGTGCCCTCTAGTGAGTCTGGCTAAGGGTTTATCTATCTTATTGTTTTTCTCAAAAAACCAGCTCCTTGTTTGGTTGATTCTTTGAATAGTTTTTCTTGTTTCCACTTGGTTGAGTTCACCCCTGAGTTTGATTATTTCCTGCTGTCTACTCTTCTTGGGTGAATTTGCTTCATTTTGTTCAGGAGCTTTCAGGTGTGTTCTCAAGCTGCTAGTGTGTGCTCTCTCTAGTTTCTTTTTGGAGGCACTCAGAGCTATGAGTTTTTCTGTTAGAAATGCTTTCATTGTGCCCATAAGTTTGAGTATGTTGTGGCTTCATTTTCATTAAGCTCTAAAATGTCTTTAATTTCTTTCTTTATTTTTTCCTTAACCAAGGTATCATTGAAAAGAGTGTTGTTCAGTTTCCACGTGAATGTAGGCTTTCTATTATTTATTTTGTTATTGAAGATCAGCCTTAGTCCATGGTGATCTGATAGGATGCATGGGACAATTTCAATATTTTTGTATCTGTTGAGGCTCGTTTTGTGATCAATTATGTGGTCAATTTTGGAGAAGGTCCCATGAGGTGCTGAGAAGAAGGTATATCCTTTTGTTTTAGGATAAAATGTTCTGTAGATATCTGTTAAATTCATTTGTTTCATAACTTCTGTTAGTTTCACTGTGTCCCTCTTTAGTTTCTGTTTCCATGATCTGTTGATTGATGAAAGTGTTCTGTTGAAGTCTCCCACCATTATTGTGTGAGGTGCAATGTGTGGTTTGAGCTTTACTAAAGTATCTTTAATGAATGTGGCTGCCCTTGCATTTGGAGCATAGATATTCAGAATTGAGAGTTCCTCTTGGAAGATTTTTCCTTTGATGAGTATGAAGTGGCTCTCCTTGTGGTTTTTTGATAACTTTGGGTTGGAAGTTGATTTTATTAGATATTAGAATGGCTACTCCAGCTAATTTCTTCAGACAATTTGCTTGGAAAATCGTTTTCCACCCTTTCATTCTGAGGTAGTGTCTGTCTTTTTCCCCTGAGATGAGTTTTCTGTAAGCAGCAAAATGTTGGGACCTGTTTGTGTAGCCAGTCTGTTAGTCTTTGTCTTTTTATTGGGGAATTGAGTCCATTGATATTAAGAGATATTAAGGAAAATTAATTTTGCTTCCTATTATTTTTGTTGTTAGAGTTGGCATTCTGTTCTTGTGGCTGTCTTCTTTTTGGTTTGTTGAAGGATTACTTTCTTGCTTTTTCTAGGTTATGGTTTCCATCCTTGTATTTGGGGTTTTTTTTTTTTTTGTTTGTTTGTTATTATCCTTTGAAGGTCTGGATTCATGGAAAGATAATGTGTGAATTTGGTTTTGTCGTGGAATACTTTGGTTTCTCCATCTATGGTAATTGAAAGTTTGTCTGGGTATAGTAGCCTGGGCTGGCATTTGTGTTCTCTTAGTGTCTGTATAACATCTGTCCAGGCTCTTCTGGCTTTCATAGGCTCTGTTGAAAAGTCTGGTGTAATTCTGATAGGCTTGCCTTTATATGTTACTTGGCCTTTTTCTCTTACTGCTTTTAGTATTCTATCTTTATTTAGTGCATTTGTTGTTCTGATTATTATGTGTCTGGAGGAATTTCTTTTCTGGTCAAGTCTATTTGGAGTTCTGAAGGATTCTTGTACGTTCATGGGCATCTCTTTCTTTAGGTTTGGGAAGTTTTCTTCTATAATTTTGTTGAAGATATTTGCTGGCCCTTTAAGTTGAAAATCTTCATTCTCATCTACTTCTATTGCCCATAGGTTTGGTCTTCTCATTGTGCCCTGGATTTCCTGGTTGTTTTTAGTTAGAATCTTTTTGCATTTTTTATTTTCTTTGATTGTTGTGCTGATGTTCTCTATGGAATCTTCTGCTCTTGCTGATGCTCGCATCTATGGTTCCAGATTTCCTTCCTAGGGTTTCTATCTCCAGCATTGCCTCATTTTGGGTTTTCTTTATTGTGTCTACTTCCCTTTTTAGGTCTTGGATGGTTTTATTCATTTCCATCACCTGTTTGGATATGTTTTCCTGTTTTTCTTTAAGGACTTGTAACTCTTTAGCAGTGTTCTCCTGTATTTCTTTAAGTGAGTTATTAAAGTCCTTCTTGATGTCCTCTACCATCATCATGAGATATGCTTTTAAATCTGGGTCTAGCTTTTCGGGTATTGGGCTGCCCAGGACTGGGCGAGGTGGGAGTGCTGGGTTCTGATGATGGTGAGTGGTCTTGGATTTTGTTAGTAAAAATCTTAGGTTTGCCTTTTGCCACCTGGTAATCTCTGGAGTTAGTTGTTATTGTTGTCTCTGGTTAGAGCTTGTTCCTCATGTGATTCTGTTATCCTCTATCAGCAGTCCTGAGAGTTTTGGTCTCTCCTCTGAGTTTCAGTGGTCAGAGAACTCTCTGCAGGCAAGCTCTCCTCTTACAGGGAAAGTGCACAGATATCTGGTGTTCAGACCTGCCTCCTGGCAGAAGATGAAGGCCAGAAACAGGCCCTGTCCCAGAAGCTCTGTTGCTTCGGCCTGTCCCAGAAGCTCTGTTGCTTCGGCCTGTCACGGAAGCTGTTAGTTTCTGTAGTCCACACTCTCACCTGTGCAAACTAGTCTCAGAGTGATCTAGGAACCAAGATGGCTCCCCCAGGTGCTCCAGCAAACCCTCCCTGGCAGGGTGTACACCTCTCGTCTGGCAGGGAAGGTGCCCGGATGTCTGGAGCCTGAAACGGTGTCTCTCTCAGAAGCTGTCCTTTAGAGACCTTGGGGGTGTCCTCCAACTCTGTTCCCAGGTGACCTAGTGCTGGCGCCAACCGGAAGGGACTTATGACCCTGGTCAGGCTGGGTTTCCGGCTTTCCTAATCCTGTCTCAAGTCCTGTGCGATTGGATTGGAATAGATGTTGTGTTCGACTCACTGGTGGTCCTAAGATCGAGTGCAGAGTCCTCTAGTGGACCTTGTGGGTGTCTACCAACTCCAGGCCCAAGGTGACCCAGTGCTGGAGCTGACCGGAAGGGACTTGTGTGTATCTGGTTTTAAGTGTGACATGGAGTGGCCCCAGTCAGCCTCCCTCAATCCATGGAAAAAAATTTGGGTTTCCTGTTACAGGTGGGCATAGAGTTGGTGAGAAATAACAAATGAATTAGAAAACAAGGGAGTGTCATATCTGAATGTATTTCTCCAAGCAAACACCAGGCTTTTAATACAGAAGAAAAACAAGAAGTCTAGGTGAATACATTCGTCAATGTACACTGGTTCTTACCACAAAACAAAGAAAATATATACATAAAAATATGGCAGTGGCCAGGCCTTGTTTACAACTGAGAATAGGAATAACCCTAATTATGATCAGCTAAACACAGGAGTCAGGTGAATGCTCTGACACAGTGCTAGTCTATTGTTAAACTCACCACCAGGGGTCCTTTAGTAAATACCTGATTATGCTATTCTGCTGGGCCTAGTGAAAAAACCTGCACCAGGGGAATTCTGTTCTACTAACCCTTTCATGAATAAAATTACAACCCACCTATTTCCTAGGCAATTGTTTATTCCTGTGTTTGGGTGTGACTATTGTTCTAAGTAATTACTATGTAGACTAGCCCTGAGATTTTCTAGTTCTATTCAAGTAAATTGTAATGCCTAGTTAATTTCACTGTCTCTACTAGAAGTGAATTTGAATGTTACTGAATAGGTAACATTCTTACTGAATTTTAAGCTCAGGGTCAGCTTCAAGGACTTTCTAGGACATTGGAACACTGGCAAAGGCTTAGCTATATGTCAAAATCAATCCTTAAAGGCACTTATAATAAAACAATACTGAAGGAGAACACACACGGATCCATGCACCAGACTAATGTGGGGACAGGATTCTAGGATACATGCTATGGGAATGCCAAGGTTGCAGGAGGCTAAGTTTCCATGAAACACTTTGCCTCGTGACTGCTTCCAGGATTTTAGGCCTACCAAGCAGACTTCACTGGAGTGGATGAAGCATAAGTGGAGGTCCTTGATCCATTTGGAATTGAGCTTTGTAGAAGGAGATGGGAATGGATCAATTTGCATTCTTCTACATGCTAACCTCCAGTTGAGTTGTAAGATAGAAAATTTAAGTTTGACCCCCTAGACCAAGTTGGAGCCAAGGAAGAAAAATAGTTGGGCCCTGAAGCAGCCTGTTCCCAAGAACTGGCTGACAACAAAACAGATAATTAGACAAGCAGGTTCAGTGACCCTATTCCAGGAACTGGAACCACAAAAGTTAGATTAAAATCTTGAGAACAATCTTGAGAAGCAGGGAGTATTCCCTTGTGGTTTTAAGTTCCCCCTTGTGATTTTTCACTGGCATTTTTGGTATTTTTCCAATAACACCCTCCCTACCCCCTTGGGTTATGGTTTTTCCTTCAAATATCCCCTTTCCCAGCTACTAGGGGTCAAACTCCTCTACCCCTGCATGGGATATGAGTCGGCCCCAGTGCACTGGTTCCTGTCAATAAACCTCATGCGAATGCAGCAAGGAAGGTCTCTCCTGAGTTCTTGGGGGATTGTGTCATCCTGAGACTTGAGTGTGGGTCTCCCCTCTTCTGAGGTCTTTTAGAGCCAGGACCATTTGTTGAAAATGCTCTTTTTTACACTGAATGATTTTAGCTCCATTGTTAAAGATCAAGTGACCATGCAACTGTGGGTTCATTTGTGGGTCTTCAGTTCTATGCCTTGATCTACCTGCCTGTCACTGTACCAGTACCATGAAGTTTTTATCACAATTGCTCTATATTACAACTTGAGGTCAGGGATGATGATTCCACAGTTCTTTTATTGTTGAGAATAATTTTCACTATCCTAGGTTTATAGTTATTCAAGATGAATTTGCCAATTGCTCTTTCTAACTCTGTGAAGAATTGATTTGGAATGTTGATGGGAATTGCATTGAATCTATAGATTGTTTTCATCAAGATGGCCATTTTTCCAATCCATGAGCATGGGAGATATTTCCATCTACTGAGATCTTCTTTGATTTCTTCTTTCAGAGACTTGAAGATCTTATTATACAGATCTTTCACTTGCTTAGTTAGAGTCACACCAAGGTATTTTATATTATTTGTGACTATCATGAAAGGTGTTGTTTCGCTAATTTATTTCTCAGCCTGTGTGTCCTTTGTGTAGAGGAAGGTCAATGATTTGTTTGAATTAATTTTATATCCAGCCACTTTGCTGAAGTTGATTATCAGGTTTAGGAGTTCTCTGGTGGATTTTTTGGAGTCACTTAATATACAATCATAGCATCTGCAAATAGTGATATGTTGACTTCTTCCTTTCCAATTTGGATCCCTTTGATCTCCTTTTGTTGTCTAATTGCTCTAGTGAGGACTTTTAGTACTATATTGAATAGGTAGGGAGAGAATGAGAAGCCTTGTCTAGTCCCTGATTTTCATGGGATTGCTCCAAGTTTCTCTCCATTTAGTTTGATGTTGGCTACTGGTTTGCAGTATATTGCTTTTACTATATTTAGGTATGGGCCTTGAATTCCTGTTCTTTCGAAGACTTTTATTGTAAAGAAGTGTTGGATTTTGTCAAATGCATTCTCGGCATCTAATAAGATGATCATATGGTTCTTTCTTTGAATTTGTTTATGTAGTGAATTACGTTTATGGATTTCTGTATGTGGGATTTCTACTGTTTATGTTCTTATTGAAGACCATTGTTAGTCCTTGGTGATCTGATAAGATGCATGGGATTATTTAAATCATCTTGTATCTGTTGAAGCCTGTTTTGTGACTGATTATATGGTCAGTTTTTGAGAAGATGCCATGAGGCACTGTGAAGAAGGTATATTCCTTTGTTTTAGAATAAAGTGCTCTATAGATATTAGTTAAATCATGTGTTTCATAACTTCTGTTAGTTTCATTGTAGCTCTGTTTATATTCTGTTTCCATGATCTGTCCATTGTTGAGATTGGGGTGTTGAAGTCTCCCACTATTATTGTTTGCGGTGCAATATGTGCTTTGAGCTTTATGTAAAGTCTCTTTTATGGATGTGGGTGCCCTCGCATTAGGAGCATAGATATTCAGAATAGAGAGTTCTTCTTGGTATATTTTTTCCTTTGATGAGTATGAAGTGCCCTTCCTTATCTTTTTTGATAACTTTAGATTGAAAGTTGATTTTATTCATTTTTTTATACTTTTTATTAGGTATTTTCCTCATTTACATTTCCAATGCTATCCCAAAAGTCCCCCATACCCTCCCACCCACTCCCCTAACCTCCCACTCCCACTTTTTGGCCCTGGCTTTCCCCTGTACTGGGGCATATAAAGTTTGCAAGTCCAATGGGATTCTCTTTCCAGTGATGGCTGACTAGGCCATCTTTTGATACATATGCAGCTAGAGTCAAGGGCTCCGGGGTACTGGTTATTTCATAATGTTGTTCTACCTATAGGGTTGGAGATCCCTTTAGATCCTAGGGTAATTTCTCTAGCTCCTCCATTGGGTGCCCTGTGATCCATCCAATAGCTGACTGTGAGCATCCACTTCTGTTTTTGCTAGGGCCCAGCATAGTCTCACAAGAGACAGCTATATCTGGGTCCCTTCAGCAAAATCTTGCTAGTATATGCAATGGTGTAAGCATTTGGAAGTTGATTATGGGATGGAGCCCTGGATATATCAGCCTATAGATGGTCCATCCTTTTGACACAGCTCCAAACTTTGTCTCTGTAAATCCTTCCATGGGTGTTTTGTTCCTAATTCTAAGAAGGGGCAAAGTGTCCACACTTTGGTCTTCGTTCTTCCTGAGTTTCACGTGTTTAGGAAATTTTATCTTATATCTTGGGTATTCTAAGTTTCTGGGCTAATATCCACTGATCAGTGAGTACATATTATGTGAGTTCCTTTGTGATTGGGTTAACTCACTCAGAATGATACCCTCCAGGTCCATCCATTTGCCTAGGAATTTAAAAAAACTATTCTTTTTAATACCTGAGTAGTACTCCATTGTGTAAATGTACCACATTTTCTGTATCCATTCCTCTGTTGAGGGGCATCTGGGTTCTTTCCAGCTTCTGACTAATATAAATAAGGCTGCTATGAACATAG
Source organism: Mus caroli (assembly GCF_978045245.1). Taxonomy (NCBI): domain Eukaryota; kingdom Metazoa; phylum Chordata; class Mammalia; order Rodentia; family Muridae; genus Mus; species Mus caroli. Next base: position 84,021,471 of record NW_028227258.1, on the reverse strand, counting down.
TGGAGCATGTGTCCTTCTTACCAGTTGGAACATCTTCTGTATATACCCAGGAGAGGTATTGCTGGATCCTCCAGTAGTATTATATTCATTTTTCTGAGGAACCACCAGACTGATTTCCAGAGTGGTTGTACAAGCTTGAGAACGCACCAACAATGGAGGAGTGTTCCTCTTTCTCCACATCCTAGCCAGCATCTGCTTTCACCCGAATTTTTGATCTTAGCCATTCTGACTGGTGTGAGGTGGAATCTCAGGGTTGTTTTGATTTGCATTTCTCTGATGATTAAGGATGCTGAACATTTTTTCAGGTGCTTCTCTGCCATTCGGTATTCCTCAAGTGAGAATTCATTGTTTAGCTCTGAGCCCCATTTTTAATGGGGTTATTTGATTTTCTGGAGTCCACCTTCTTGAGTTCTTCATATATATTGGATATTAGTCCCCTATCTGATTTAATAGGTAAAGATACTTTCCCAATCTTTTGGTGACCTTTTTGACTTATTGACAGTGTCTTTTGCCTTGCAGAAGCTTTGCAGTTTCATGAGGTCCCATTTGTCTATTCTCTATCTTATAGCACAAGCCATTGCTCTTTTATTCAGGAATTTTTCCCCTGTTCCCATATCTTCGAGGGATTTTCCTACTTTCTCCTCAATAAGTTTCAGTGTCTCTTCTTTTATTTGGAGTTCCTTAATCCACTTAGATTTGACCTTAGTACAAGGAGATAGGAATGGATCAATTAGCATTCTTCTACATGATAACCAACAGTTGTGCCAGCACCATTTGTTGAAGATGCTGTCTTTTTTCCACTGGATGGTTTTTTCTCCCTTGTCAAAGATCAAGTGACCATAGATGTGTGGGTTCATTTCTGGGTTTTCAATTCTATTCCATTGGTCTACTTGTCTGTTGCTACACCAGTATCATGCAGTTTTTATCACAATTGCTCTGTAGTACAGCTTTAGGTCAGGCATGGTGATTCCACCAGAGGTTCTTTTATCCTTGAGAAGAGTTTTTGCTATCCTAGGTTTTTTGTTATTCCAGATAAATTTGCAGATTGCCCTTTCTAATTCGTTGAACAATTGAATTAGAATTTCGATGGGGATTGCATTGAATCTGTAGATTGCTTTTGGCAAGATAGCCATTTTTACTATATTGATCCTGCCAATCCGTGAGCATGGGAGATCTTTCCATCTTCTGAGATCTTCTTTAATTTCTTTCTTCAGAGAGTTGAAGTTCTTATCATAGAGATCTTTCACTTCCTTAGTTAGAGTCTCGCCAAGTTATTTTATATTATTTGTGACTACTGAGAAGCATGTTGTTTCCCTAATTTCTTTCTCAGCCTGTTATTCTTTGTGTAGAGAAAGGTCATTGACTTGTTTGAGTTAATTTTATATCCAGCTACTTCACTGAAGCTGTTTATCAGGTTACGAGTTCTCTGGTGGAATTTTTAGGGTCACTTATATATACTAACATATCATCTGCAAAAAGTGATATTTTGACTTCATCTTTTCCAATTTGTATCCCCTTGATCTCCTTTTATTGTCGAATTGCTCTGGTTAGGACTTCAAGTACTATGTTGAATAGGTAGGGAGAAGTGGGCAGCCTTGTCTAGTCCCTGATTTTAGTGGGATTGCTTCCAGCTTCTCACCATTTACTTTGATGTTGGCTACTGGTTTGCTGTAGATTGCTTTTATCATGTTTAGGTATGGGCCTTGAATTCCTGATCTTTCCAAGACTTTTATCATGAATGGGTGTTGGATTTTGTCAAATGCTTTTTCTTCATCAAACGAGATGATCATGTGGTTTTTGTCTTTGAGTTTGTTTATATAATGGATTATGTTGATGGATTTCCATATATTGAACTATTCCTGCATCCCTGGGATGAAACCTCCTTGGTCAGGATGGATGCTTGTTTTGATGTGTTCTTAGATTTGGTTAGCGAGAACTTTATTGAGCATTTTTGGATTGATATTCATAAGGGAAATTGGTCTGAAGTTTTCTATCTTTGTTGGGTCTTTTTGTGGTTTAGGTATCAGAGTAATTGTGGCTTCATAGAATGAGTTGGGTAGAGTACCTTCTACTTCTATTTTGTGGAATAGTTTGTGAAGAACCGGGATTAGATCTTCTTTGAAGGTCTGATAGAACTGTACACTAAACCCATCTGGTCATGGGCTTTTTTTGGTTGGGAGACTATTAATGACTGCTTCTATTTCTTTAGGGGATATAGGACTGTTTAGATCATTAACCTGATCTTGATTTAACTTTGGTACCTGGTATCTTTCTAGAAACTTGTCTACTTCATCAAGGTTTTCCAGTTTTGTTGAGTATAGCCTTTTGTAGAAGGATCTGATGGTATTTTGGATTTCTTCAGGATCTGTTGTTATATCTCCCTTTTCATTTCTGATTTTGTTAAATAGAATGCTTTCCCTCTGCCCTCTAGTGAGTCTGGCTAAGGGTTTGTCTATCTTGTTGATTTGCTCAAAGAACCATCTCCTCATTTGATTGATTCTTTGAATAGTTCTTCTTGTTTCCACTTGGTTGATTTTGCCCCTGAGTATGATTATTTCCTGTGGTCTACTCCTCTTTGGTGAATGTGCTTCCTTTTGTTCTAGAGCTTTTAGATGTGTTGTCAAGCTGCTAATGTGTGCTTTCTCTAATTTATTTTTGGAGGCACTCAGAGCTATGAGTTTTCCTCTTAGAAATGCTTTCATTGTGTCCCATAAGTTTGGGTATGTTGTGGCTTCATTTTCATTAAACTCCAAAAAGTCCTTAATTTCTTTCTTTATTCATTCATTGACCAAGGTATCATTGAGGAGAGTCTTGTTGAGTTTCCCCATGAATGTTGGCTTTCTATTATTTATTTTGTTATTGATAATCACCCTTAGTCCGTGGTGATCTGATAGGATACATGGGACGATTTCAACATTTTTGTATCTGTTGAGGCTTGTTTTGTGTCCAATTATGTGGTCAGTTTTGTAGACAGAAGCATGAGGTGCTGAGAAGAAGGTATATCCTTTTGTTTTAGGATAAAATGTTCTGTAGATATCTGTTAGATCCATTTGTTTCATAACTTCCTTTAGTTTCACTGTGTCCCTGTTTAGTTTCAGTTTCCATGATTTGTCCATTGGTGAAAGTGTTATTTTGAAGTCCCCCACTATTATTGTGTGAGGTGCAATGTGTGCTTTAAGTTTTACTATAGTTTCTTTAATGAATGTGGCTGCTGTTGTATTTGGAGCATAGTTATTCAGAATTGAGAGTTCCTCTTGGAAGATTTTACCTCTGATGAGTATGAAGTGCCCCTCCTTGTCTTTTTTGATGACCTTGGGTTGGAAGTTGATTTTATTAGATATTAGAATGACTACTCCAGCTTTTTTCTTCAGACCATTTGCTTGGAAAATTGTTTTCCAGCCTTTCATTCTGAGATAGTGTCTATCTCTTCCCCTGAGATTGGTTTCCTATAAGCAGCAAAATGTTGGGTCCTGTTTGTGTAGCCAGTCTATTAGTCTATGTCTTTTTATTGGGGAGTTGAGTCCATTGATATTAAGAGATATTAAGGAAAAGAAATTGTTGCTTCCTATTACTTTTGTTGTTAAATTTGGCATTCTGTTCTTGTGGCTGTCTTATTTTAGGTTTGTTGAGGGATTATCTTGTTGCTTTTTCTAGGACGTGGTTTCCATCCTTGTATTGGTTTTTTTTCTGTTATTATCATTTGAAGGGCTGGATTCGTGGAAAGATATTGTGTGAATTTGTTTCTGTCGTGGAATACTTTTGTTTCTCCATCTAAAGTTTATTGAAAGTTTGGCCGGGTATAGTAGCCTGGGTTGGCATTTGTGTTCTCTTAGTATCTGTATAACATCTCTCCAAGCTCTTCTTGCTTTCATAGTCTCTGTTGAAAAATCTGGTGTAATTCTGATAGGGTTGCCTTTATATGTTACTTGACCCTTTCCCCTTACTGCTTTTAATATTCTATCTTTATTTAGTGCATTTGTTGTTCTGATTACTATGTGTCGGGAGGAATTTCTTTTCTGGTCCAGTCTATTTGCAGTTCTGTAGGCTTCTTGTATGTTCATGGGCATCTCTTTCTTTAGGTTTTGGTTAGTTTTCTTCTATAATTTTGTTGAAGATATTTGCTGGTCCTTTGAGTCTTCATTCTCATCTACTCCTATTATCTGTAGGTTTGGTCTTCTCATTGTGTCCTGGATTTCCTGGATGTTTTGAGTTAGTATCTTTTTGCGTTTTGTATTTTCTTTGATTGTTGTGCCAATGTCCTCTATGGAATCTTCTGCACCTGAGATTCTCTCTTCCATCTCTTGTATTCTGTTGCTGATGCTCACATCTATAGTTCCTGATTTCTTTCCTAGGGTTTCTATCTACAGCGTTGCCTCACTTTGGGTTTTCTTTATTGTGTCTACTTTCCTTTTTAGGTCTTGGATGGTTTTATTCAATTCCATCACCTGTTTGGTCGTGTTTTCCTGTAATTCTTTAAGAGATTTTTATGCTTCCTCTTTAAGATCTCCTACCAGTTTAGCAGTGTTCTCCTGTATTTCATTGAGTGAGTTATTAAGGTCTTTCTTGATATCCTCTACCATCATCACGAGTTATGCTTTTAGATCCAGGTCTAGCTTTTCGGGTGTGTTTGGGAGCCCTGGACTGGGAGAGGTAGGAATGCTGGGTTCTGGTGATGGTGAGTGGTCTTGGTTTCTGTTAGTAAGATTCTTATGTTTACCTTTCGCCATCTGGTAATCTCTGGAGTTAGTTGTTTTAGTTGTCTCTGGTTAGAGCTTGTTCCTCAGGTGATTCTGTTAGCCTCTATCAGCAGACCTAGGAGACTAACTCTCTCCTCTGAGTTTCAGTGGTCAGAGCACTTTCTGCAGGCAAGTTCTCCTCTTCCAGGAAAGGTGCACAGATATCTGGCATTAGGACCTCACTCCTGGCCGAAGAAACAGGCCCAAAACGAGTTGCTTTGGCCTGTCCCAGAAGCTTTTAGCTTCTGTATTCTACACTCTCACCTGTGCAGAATACTCTCGGAGTAGTCCTGGAACCAAGATGTCTGCAGAAGATGCTCAGGCCAAGTGCTCCAGGTCAGGGCGGACCCCTATCCTCTGGCTGGGAAAGTGTCCAGATGTCTGGGGCCCGAAAAGGGGGCTGCCTTAGAAGCTCTGAGGCTCTCGCCTGTCCCAGAAGCTCTTAGCTTCTGTATTCAGCACTCTCACCTGTGCAGAACACTCTCGGAGGAGTCCCGGAACCAAGATGTCTGCTGCAGATGCTCAGGCAAAGCGCTTCCAGGCTGGGCAGACCCCTATCCTCTGGCTGGGAAAGTGGTGGGATGTCTGGGGCCTGTGCAGAATCAATTTTATTCATTATTAGAGTGGCTATTCACCTTGTTTCTTGGGGCCATTTGCTTAGAGCATTGTTTTCTACCCTTTTACTCTGAGGTAGTGTCTGCATTTGTTACTGAGGTGGGTTTCCTGTATGCAGCAAAATGTTGAGTCCTGATTATGTATCTAGTCTATATCTTTTTACTGGGGAGTTGAGTCCATTGACATTTGGAGATATAAAGGAAAAAAGATTGCTTCTTCCTGTTATTTTTGTTGTTTGAGGTGGAATTATGTTTTGTTTTGTTTTCTTTTTTGTGGTTATCTTCTTTTTGCTTGTTAAAGGAAGATTATTTTCTTGCTCTTTCTTGGGTGTAATGTTCCTCCTTATGTTGGAGTTTTCATTTTTATTATTTTTTGAAGGGCTGAATTGGTGGAGAGATATTCTGTAATTTTATTTATTTATTTATTTATTTATTTATTTATTTATTTATTTTGTCATGGAATATCTTGGTTTCTCCATCTATCGTTATTGAGAATTTTGGGTTTTTTTTGGGGGGGTTGTTATTATTTTTTATTAGATATTTTCTTTATATACATTTCAAATGCTATCCTGAAAGTTCCCTATACCCTCCCTCTTCCCTGCTCCCCTACCCACCCACTCCTGCTTCTTGGTCCTGGCATTCCCCTGTACTGGGACATATAAAGTTTGCAAGACCAAGGGGCCTCTCTTCCCAGTGATGGCCTACTAGTCCATCTTCTGCTACATATGCAGCTAGAGATATGAGGTCTGGGGGTACTGCTTAGTTCATATTGTTGTTCCACCTATAGGTTTGCAGACCCCTTCAGCTCCTTGGGTGCTTTCTCTAACTTCTCCATTGGGGGCCCTGTGTTCTATCTTATAGATGATTGTGAGCATCCACTTCTGTATTTGCCAGGCACTGGCATAGCCTTAACAACCATAACAACCATAACAGGGTCCCTTTAGCAAAATCTTTCTGGCATATGCAATAGTGTCTGGGATTGGTGGCTGATCATGGGATGGATTCCCGGGTTGGGTAGTCGAGAGTTTTGCTGGGTAGAGAAGCCTGGGCTGGCATTTGTGTTCTCTTAGTGTCTGTATGACCTCTCCCCATGATCTTCTGGCTCTCATAGTTTCTGGCAAGAAGTCTTGTACAATTCTAATAGGTCTGCCTTCATATGTTACTTGGCCCTTTCACCTTACTGCTTTTAATATTTTTTCTTTGTTTTGTGCATTTGATGTTTTGATTATTATGTGATGGGAGGAATTTCTTTTCTGATCCAATCTAATTGATGTTCTGTAAGCTTCTTGCATGTTCATAGGCATCTTTTCCTTTAGGTTAGGGAAGTTTTCTTCTATAATTTTGTTAAACATATTTACTGGCCCAACAAATTGGGAAATTTTGCTCTCTTCTATACCTATTATCCTTAGGTTTGGTCTTCTCATTGTGTCCTGGATTTCCTGGGTGTTTTGAGTTAGAATCTTCTTGCATTTTGCAGTTTTCTTTGATTGCTGTGTCAATGTTTTCTATAGTACCTTATACACCTGAGATTCTCTCTTCTATTTCTTGTATTCTGTTTGTGATGTTTGCATCTATGACTCCTGATCTTGTTCTTAGGTTTTCTATCTCCAGAATTGCCTTCCTTTGTGATTTGTTCATTGTTCCTACTTCTACTTTTAGATCCTGAATTGTTTTGTTCAATTCTTCACCTGTTTGATGGTGTTTTCCTGGGAGAACAGGTATCTCCTGGTAGGACCTGTGTACAGCAGGCTGTGAAACAGCCTCAGCTCGAGGGTGCAGATAGCAGATCCTGGACGGATCCTGTCCCAGCTGTTCCACTGATCTATCTTTTTAGCTTTGTTTTTCTCATTTACTTAATGATTTTGAAGTTATCAATTCAGAACTCAGAAGTGAAATAATGTACTTCTTTCTCAGCATTATGGAGGTTTCAGTCCCCAGATATTTGATGCATTGCTTTGGGCATGACATGAGGCTTAAAAGATGTATTGTATACACAATCTTGAAAAATATTTCTCTTCTTTTTCTTTCTCTCTTTTAATATTCTACTATATTAAGGGTTTGATGACTACAGTTCATTTAAAAATATTGCTTCCAAGAATTAAGACATGTAACCTCGTTACTTCCTTCAGTTTTAGAGATTTAACAATTAGTCAATTTCAAGTGCTGTCATTGGTTTGATTTATTTGTTTATTTATATCTAATAAATCCATAAATAATTTTTTAAAATATGTGATGTTATCTCTGGGTCATTCTCAGTTATAAGTAACATCTTATGCATGGGATTTATTATGTTGCTTTTCATTGTATGGCTCTCATGTACTTATGATATAATCTAAATTTTTAATGTTTGGCAAAGTCCCATGTGTTAAAATATGTGTCTCCAGTCCTTGGTTTGATTAAGAGGCACAGTAACTTTGAGACTGGCCCTGATGGCAAGCTTTATTCTGCTTCATGGTAGTAGTGGTACCTTGTTTTCCTATTTCTCTGTTTCTTAACTATCAAGGTAAAAAGTATCCCCCTGCTGTACCTCAAAATGTGTTGCCTCACTTCAGGCCTAAAATCTGTAGAACAGACAATCTTCTGAATGTGAGAAAAAATAATCTTCGTTTTTTTTCTTTTGAATTCATCTCAGATATCCACCACAATAGCAGAAAGCTAACAATGTTTAGGAATGAAATTGCTGGTTCTCTTCTCTGCTATTCTCTTTGCTGTGCTCCATCTTTTCAAAGTATGGCTCTTTATCCTGAATTGTATTATTGCAATAGAAATGTCAAGCTCACAATTCTTACAGAAGATCTCTTTCAGAAGATCAGAATTGACTGAGGCAAGATCTTTCTTGACAAATGGAATAAATGCTCTAACAATGATGAGCCTTAGAGTGAGTCCATCCTAGGAATGAGCCAGTGAATAACAAAATCAAAGACTAGTAAAATCAAAGTCACTATGAAAGTAATGAAATTTAATTGAGCCTCTCGTCGGTTTCTTTCATCTCCTTAGCCACATGCCTATTAAAGTTTTGGTAAAGTCTAGCTTAGAAATGTCTAAGGATTCTAAGGTAGGACAAAGTTATTTTTTTCTATGTCTACCTAAAGATCTCACATGTTTCAGCTTCTGTTTACTAATTGAGTTTCTTGCTGTCTGAAGTTAAAAATTGTTAATCTCTCCTGTGACAGCCTTATAACTGCTGGAAGAAAGGTATTCCATTCTCATCTTATATCTTTTTCAACAGTCTTTCTGTGTTTTCTTCTGCATAGATCCTTGAGCTTTGAAGGAAGAGGTTTGATAAAGACATCCCATTTGTAGGTCAGTGCTCCAGAATCCCTCACTCTCTGCACAATGTTCAGTTCTGAGTCTCTTTGTTTATGTTAATTATTGTCTGCTGCAAGAAGTTTCTCTCATGAGGGTTGAGTGATGTTCATTCATATGAGTATAGCATTGTGTCCTGAGGAGTCATTTTACTGCTATGTTCCTTTAACAGAATAATAGCAATAGGTTTTCATCCATATCCTATGACCATTCTAGTCTCATGTTTTTGACCACTTTATCATTGTCCATTGTGGGTTCTATCTCAGGAAGTTGGCCTTAAAAAGATTGGAGAAATAGTTTCTTTCACAATAGTCTCAAAATATATCATGGGATAATTCTAAGAAAGCAAGTGAAAGATATGTAAATTAAAACTTTAGGACACTTAAAATAGAAATTAAGATGACACAAGTGACAGGAAAATCTCCTATGCTCATGGATTAATAAGGTTAATTAATTTTTTGACAGTGCCTATCCTACCAAAAACAATCAACAGTTTCGATCAATCCTCATTGAAATTCCAACACAATTCTTCACAGATGATGGAAAACACTGAGAGACAGAGACAGAGACACAGAGAGACAGAGGCACAGAGACACAGAGAGACAGAGCAACAGAAAGAGAGACAGAGACAGAAGGGATACAGAGAGAGAGAGAGAGAGAGAGAGAGAAAGAGAGAGTCAACAAAGCAAAACAAAGCCACAAGTAAAAGATAGGAAATCCAAAACAATCCTAAATAATAAAATAATTGCTGGAGGTATCACCAAAATGCTTTTAAGTTCACTTATTATCCTAGACTCTCTTTTAGAATGCAAAATCTGTGCCATACAGTGGAGTTGGACAACTTCTTCCAGTAAAACATTACTACCAATGCTACAAGGTGGAGGGACTGATACAGAGAACGAGCAAGAATACTACTGCTCTTCAACCAGAATTGTTTAGACTTGTTGCTGCTGCTAACATGATCTTTTTAAAGAAACCCAAAGCTGGGGCCAACTCCCCTATAACTATGAAAGCTGTGTACTTACCCATATTTGGAAATTTTGATAGAGTTAAGATCACCAATCTTGGCAAGTCATTTCATATTCATTGTAATTCTTGTCAATTGTGTAGACCCTGATTTAGGTAAGGAATCTGCTGTTATGATTTTGTTAAAGAGACCTGCTTATGTTTTACTACCTGTAGAGTTAGGAAATGATCCTTGGTTTGAGAATTCAGGAATGCAAACTTTGAAAAGGTTAATGAGCTTAAAAGACTAAAGAGATCTATTACAGCTATGATTTTAGGAATTCCTGCTTTAATTGCAATTTTAACTTCTTTTACATTATCTACCACAACTTTAGTTCAGCAGCAACATACTGCTCATTTTGTTAATGATATGCATAGGAATATTTCTGTAGCTTTGTCAGAGCTGCATATTATAGGTAAAAAATTAGAAGCAAAGGTTATTGTTTTAGAAGAAGTAGTTTTGGCAATAGGGCAGGATATAGCAAATATCAAGGCTAGATAGGCAGATATTTCAGATATTAGCAGAAGTCATTTGGACACTTGGAACATTGATGAATTAGCTAGAGATTTAAAAAGTAAACTAAGTGCATTGAACCCCTTGGATTGGGTTCAATATATAATCCTACTTCCTATTACTATTGGCATTATTTTATTAGTAATCATTGTGTTTCCACTCATCTTTAGAGTTCTGAGATCTGTAGCTATGACGAAGTGGGACATTCTGGAACTTTGGCTGAAAAATAATAAAAGAAAGGAGGAGAATGCTATAACCACTCCAGTGCAGTCTGCTTGGTAGCAGTCATGAGGCAAAGAGTTTGACAGAAACAGCCTCCTGGAACCTTGGCATTCCCATAACCCGTATACTCAAAACCTGTCCCCGTGTTTGTCTGGTGTTTGGATCCATGTGATCTCTTTCAGTATTGTTTTATTATAAGTGCCTTTAAGGATTGATTTTTGACATATAGCTAAGCCTCCACCAATGTTCCAGTTCCAATGGTTCCTAGAAAATCCTTGAAGCTTGAAATTCAGTAAGAATGTTACCTATTCAGTAACATTCAAATTCACTTCTAGTAGAGACAGTGAAACTAATTAGGCTTTACTATTTACTCAAAGAGCTAGAAAAGCTCAGGGCTAGTCTGCATAGTAATTTCCTAGGACAATAGCCAAGTCACACCCAAACACAAGAATACACAATGGCCTAGAAAATAGGTGGGTTTGGTGAAGGTTTCTTCACTAGGCCCAGGGGAATAACATAATCAGATATTTACTAAAGAACCTCTGATAGTGGGTTTAACAATAGACTAGCATTGGGTCTGAGTATTCACCTGGCTCCATTCTCAGGGGTAAACCAGCTTGGCTCCTGCCATCTTTTTTTTGTATGCATTCTTTTTGTTTTGTGTCACTGTAACTTGGCGGGTGTGTTTGCCTAACTTTTCTTGTTTTTCTTCTGTATTAAAAGTCTGGTGTTTGTTTGGCAAAAATACATTCAGATCCACACTCCCTTGTGTTGTGTCTCTCACCACCTTTTTGCGACTCCTTGCCCACCTGTAACTGGAGTTTTGCCCGTGGATCAAGGACCCAAGTGAGGTTCATCTGCAGCATATCAGGCCATGGTGGCACATGACAGAGCACACTAGAGTTAGAAGAAAGAAAGCTCTAAGTTCAATATAAAGCTAGGCAGGTTATATAGATAAATCTTTTCTCAAAAAATACACCATGGACAAAGGGCAGGAGAGACCACTCAGCTGTTAGGAGCACTGGCTGCTCAGTTCAGAGGTTCTGAGCTCAATTCCCAGCAACTACATGGTGGCTCACAACCATCTGCAATGGGATCTGATGCCCTTTTCTGGTGTGTCTGAAGATAGTGACAGTGTACTCATATAAATAAATAAATAAATCTTTTAAGAAATATACAGGCATGGAAACAGGAGATCATGTTATGTCTCCTCACTCTTGCCCACGGTAATGTCTACTCTGCCTTGTAGGTAAATCCTTCTAAATGTTAACAGTATCTTAGTTAACTTGGCAGGGCACCCTCTACATGTGTGATTAAGCAGGAGTGACTAGGGTGGAGGATATCACTCAGGATTATCAGAGTAGAGTCTATGTAAACACAGGGGTGCAGAGAGGAAGGAAGCACAAGAATAAGACATATAAATACACAAGTGAAACTAACTTCAGTGCGGCACCAGCAACTAGAAGAAACTAATGTTCACATAAAACAACACTCATTTTACAACATATATAGTATATTTAATTATTATATTTAATTATTGAGGCAAATATAAGTGACCATGGCCTGGGAACACAGATTCAGGTTGCCCAAATAACATTATCTAATTTGGAAAACATTTTTATGACTTTTAAAATAGTTTAACAACCAAAGAAAAAAATCAGCTTAGAGATATATAATTCAGATGCCTTTAGATTCCATTCGTAGTTTTTGGGCTGATGAAAGCAAACAGTCTTTTGACAAATCTAAAAGGGTTTGCCAAAAATTGACCAGGATGTTAAGTGAGTCACAGAGATGGGCAGTAGATGACAACAGTATAAGGGCAAATATACAGGGTCACTGTCTGATTCATCCTAACTATAACTATGCAAGTACAGTAAAATGTACTGCAAGTAAAAGAACTTGAAGTAACTGTAATGCAACTGAGTGTAAAACAATCATGAGCCATGCATCAGGCCCAGTAGGAAACATTTTGTTTAGTTTCCGTAACTTTCACCCTGCTAGCAAGTGGTATCCTCATGTATACATCTGCTAAACTGAGTCATCATCAGTTTGTCTGACAGTTACATTTCTGACTGATAAATGTTGATGGTATGATGTAATCCACTGCCTTAGCATGTTTAATATTTTTTCAACAATAGAATTAGGAGATTTTTTTTTTAGTTAACTCAGAAGTCATTCCAAAATTTTAATTTCAAATATGCAGTAGAAAAGATGTTTCTCAATTCATTAAAACATGAGAAATGTCAGTTGTTACTGAATTGTAAGGGTGCTTTCCTTAATAAATTGTTGGTCAGTCAATGAGGTATTAAACTACCCTTTATCTTTCCAGATGACCTCTATATTTCAGCTGAAAAAAAATCTGCTTTATTCTTACTTTGTATTAAATCATTTTTAAGCCAATGTGAACTTCTAAAAAAAAAGGGATAGTATAGTTGTGAAATTTCATCAATATTAATTTAAAAGGATGAACCTTTATGATTAAAACGTTCAGGTCACAGGGATTGCCTACCCAGATCATTTAAAAGGTAGAATTTAAATTTAAAAATAGATGTAAAGCTACGTAGGTCAAGCACTGCTGTGTTGAGCTCCAGTAACAATTAGTTGCTATGCAACAACCTAGGAACAGTAAAAGAAATTTATTTTTTAGATAAAATAATAGCTGTTTATAGTCTAGCCGAACTGAAGCTATGCATTTATAGATAAGTGTTTTGTTCTGATTTCATTTGTATTCACCACTAAATATATCTTTCACCTGAAGGAAGACTCCTTTGTTTCAATGAGTTATCTATCCTGACAAGATTTGAATGGGTGGCATGTCTGGCTAACAGATAGAGACTATTCATAAGAATAGGGTGCTTGCTGTTTCTTTACCATCTTTGGCTGAGAAACTCATTACAGCACAAATATTTCTTCTACAAAGTGAAACATTTGTATTTTAGTGAATATCGATCAAATATACTTGCAAATGAATACTGTGATCCACTCCAAATATCAGTTCCTAAGGGATAAAGGGAAATATCCAGGTCATGTTGAACATCATTAGAATAAGTGGCAGTTTACTTCAGATACATATGAGCAAATCCACTTACGGGTCAGTACTTGGTCAATAATGCAGCATTGATTTTGGTGAGAGGATTTCCATAAAATAATTCCCAATGACCATACTGCTGGCCTCTTAAACCATATCCAGGTGGTCTTCTGTGGCACAGCAGTTAGTCTTATTCAAAACTGTTGTGTCAGCCTGGATAGAGCTTCAGAAATTATGATAGTAGTCCCCACTTCTCTGATCTATAAGAACTTTTTCTTTTGAGAAACAGGGATTATAAACTATCATACAATTTTATCAAAATAATCTATATTTTTGAAACCTGCAACATTGATCCTATTTTGCACGTGCACGCGCGCACACACACACACACATACATACATAATCTTGTATGATCTAGGTATTTCTGTCTTTTAACCATATATGTGTCAAAACCTAATTTTCCAGGGAAACAATATACAGTTTTAAAGCCCTTGGGATGTAGATTTGATCATGAAAACTTTACTCTCATTCATAGAGGATATAGTAAGAAGAGTTCAAAATAAGCAAGAACTTTGAATAAATTGTGTGTGTGTGTTTACAAAGACAGTCTTGGGAACAGATTTTCCCAAGGAAGTCGAAGTAGATCCTGGTTGATTCTACAAACATCATACAATAAGTGTGTTTGTAGATCAAAAAAAGAGAAAGGCACCACAGGAGGACTGGCTCAGTTCCTCTCTGTCTCCTGTGCATTTACAGAGGGACCATGTTTATAAAAAGCAGAGAAAGAAATGCCACTGCGCATGGCTTTGATGGTAACAATACAAAGAGAGAAGGAAAGTAGGAAGGATGGTGGGGGAGTAGAAAGAGAAAGGAACAAGGATGAAGGAAAAGCCAGAGGAAATAGCAGCAGAAAGAGGAGAAGGAAAGATCAGGACAACAGGAGATGGAAAAAGAGGTGAGAGGAGCAAGTGATAATGAGTTCACAAAGACACACACACACACAGACAAAACAAAACAAAACAAAAAACTAAAAACAAAACAAAACAAAACAAAAACAGAAAATGGCTCCATCAGAGTCCTACCACTTGACAATCACTATGGGGGGTTTGTATTTTAATACCTATCTCACCAAAGACACTTTCAAGCCCACTGCAACCTGAAAGACATACACAGAATTTACCTAGCATCTTAAAGCCAGATTAAGAAACAAAAGCAGATTTTAAATTAAGTTCTACTATATATCCCATGTCATTGTTGTTATGTTTACTACATTTCATAATAACCTTCAAGCAAAGGGGCATCTTTGAGTGTGATGTAGCAGGCATAAAATATATTTATACTCAGGACAGTGAACCATACCACCAGTATAATAGCTTATAAAAATATGCCATTGCCACTAAACGACTAACAGATATCAGGAGGTGGTGAGGGGAGAAATGTTGAATGATTTAATGGATTAAAACAACAAGTTTGACTCTGTGTATCAGCATGACTTTAGAAAATCTCACACAGGAAGGTATTTGGCTTATGAGGCAGCATTCTCACAGATTCGGGAAAACTGCTAGGAATGGCAATTTTTCCAAACATCAGTATCTGCCCACATAAATGACAGAACCTCTCTAGTGAACTACATTCAGATGTCTTATTTATGAATCTAGTTTATCAGCTCAAGTTCTTGGTTTCACAGTCTGTCTGTTTCAGGGTATGTCTTCTGACTTGATTGACTGGAGCACTGTCCTTTGATTATTATTTCCATAGCAAAACATGCTTCCACACTTCTTTTGGAATTGGAGACAAGAAGAAAGAAATAGCATAAAGCAGATCAAAACAAAGATTTCCAAGCACCAGGGCTGTCCACCTTCAGCTGCAGGTGTGAGACAGAAGCTTCCTGTTTCAATAACACAGCCCAAGTCAGGAAGAATCCTCACATAGAGCTCAGAGTATACTGGCCCTGAAAATGTGAACCCATATGGTCTAGACTCAGGATACTCGTGTAGCTGTCAAATGAAAGTGCAACGTGTCCAGCCTTTACAGACCACAAAATCATGTTGACACACTCTGATTTCCATTTCTTACCAACAACCCACATGAAGGCCAGAGGTTATCGTGTGTCTTGTGCAATCTTTCTCTACTTCATTCTTTGAAATATAATCTCTTACTAAACTGGCATATCCCTGAATACATTAGAGTGGCTTGCTCCCAGGTATCAGAGAACATTCTGTCCCCCACCACACAGGGCAGGAATCACAGGCACATACCACCATGTTCTACTTTTAAGTGGGTGCTAGGAATCAAACACAGATTCTCATGCTTGGACTATAAGCAATTTATTAACTAGACCATTTTTTTTTTCTAGCCCTCTCTCCTCATCCAAGTAGATTTGGTGAAAAAGATTCATCTTTTCTAGTGTTAACAAGCTTAACTGATTGAAATTCTGCTCTGAGTAATTTTCATTTGCAACATGCTGTCTTATTTTCCCCCAGTAAGTATCTATTCTACTATGGGTCAATACTAGTTAGTGCATCAGAATATAAATGAGAATTGTATGATAATCATAATTTGTGGCAGATCCATTCTTACTTTCTTTCTGAATGAGGATAGCCTCCAAATTTTATGAGGCTGATAAAAATTGCTTTATTAATATAGCTTCTCTTCTGAAGCCAAATAATTGTCTTAATCAGTCAAGCAAAACTTCTTCGATTTGTGCCTCTATACACTCTACGTTCAGAAAATAGCCTTGCTGGCTAGTCTCTTTCTGACATTACCTCTGTCTTGCCTTTAAGGCACCAATTAGCTCCTCCAACTGTTAGACTGTATTTTCCTTTATGTATACTCACGAATAAGTTACTTTGTTCCAAGTTTTGGAGTTTTTCTTTATCTTAGAGATGTATTTACTTGTAACAAACCCACCCCATAGGCTTGGACAAACCTGCCTGCTAATTACCTTATAGTCTGATTAGTTGTGCCTCTCCCCGCCCCCTCAGATGTCTGCCTCCTGTCTGGGGCACTTTTCTGGCAGTCAAAATACATGATAAGCTGAGTTAAGGATATTGCTATAATGTCCAGAAACATGACATGTGTGTCAATTTACAAAATGCTAGTCTGTTATTTTTTTCTCCTACCAGTTGGAGTGTCTCCCAGATGACAATGTGTTCATTCTTGTCTTTTTAAGACACATTCTTATTTTTATGAACTGGACCATTTTGATAATGGTTGCAATAATCATATTCTTGAAGAGTACAACTAAATAGTGTCTTGTATCTACATCCTATTACACTTTTTTTCTCACTGTTTTTTTAACACTTGTATCTATCTATCTATCTTTCTATCTATCTATCTATCTATCTATCTATCTATCTATCTATCTATCTATCATCTATCTATTGATTAATCATACAATCTATCATCTATTTTTGTTAGCCTAACAGGTGTAGAGTGACCTCTGACTGCAGTTTGATTTTAATTTTCTTGATGTTTAACAATGTTAACCACCTTGCCAATCATCTTTTTATCATTCATTTTGTCATCGTGTAATAAACATTATTTCTTAGTCCTTTGCTAATTTCTACCTGAAAGTAATCTATTTTGAAGCCATTTTGCTTGTTTGCTGCTGAGCTCTAGGATAGTTTTATGTATATTGGAGATTAATCTTTTATTAGATAAATGGTTGATAAATATTCTCCTACATTAGACAGCCTTTTCACTTATTTGTTGCTTTGGTGTGCAGAATTTTTTTTATTTGACCCAATCTTACATGTCTACTTTTGCTCTTACTGCTTATGCTTTTAATGCCACATATTGGAAATTACTTCAAAGACCTATGTCTTGATACTGTTCTCCTCAAATTTATTCCTGTTCTATAGTTTAAGGCTGTGTGTCTCCAGCTTAAATATGTCCAATGGAAATGAAAACCATTCCTAGAAAAGCCTGCCTATCCATATTCCATGTAACACATACCTATGACATGGAAGATATTAAAATGCTTTAAAATAATGAATATGTGGATTGGGAGTACAAGTCTATAATCATAATACTCAAGAGGCAGAACAGTGAATTCAAAGTTAGCCTGGGCCAGGTAGTAAGACTCTGTCTAAAAGAAAACAAAAAAACAGAAGTGTCAACGCAATCCCCATCAAAATTCCAACTCAATTCTTCAACGAATTAGCAAAGGTAATTTGCAAATATATCTGGAATAACAAAAAAAACTAGGATACCAAAAACTCTTCTCAATGATAAAAGAACCTCAGGTGGAATCACATGCCTGACCTGAAGCTGTACTACAGAGCAATTGTGATGAAAACTGCATGGTACTGGTATAGCAACAGACAAGTAGAACAATGGAATAGAAGTGAAGACCCAAAAATGAACCCACACACCTATGGTCACTTGATCTTTGACAACGGAGCTAAAACCATCCAGTGGAAAAAAGACAGCATTTTCAACAAATGGTGCTGGCACAACGGGTGGGTTATCATATAGAAGAATGAGAATTGATCCATTCTTATCTCCTTGTACTAAGGTCAAATCTAAGTGGATCAAGGCACTTCACATAAAACCAGAGACACTGAAACTTATAGAGGAGAAAGTGGGGAAAAGCCTCGAAGATATGGGTACAGGGGGAAAATTCCTGAATAGAACAGCAATGACTTGTGCTGTAAGATCAAGAATCAACAAATGGGACCCTATAAAATTGCAAAGCTTCTGTAAGGCAAAAGACACTGTCAATAAGACAAAAAGGCCACCAACAGATTGGGAAAGGAACTTTACCAATCCTAAATCAGATAGGGGACTAATATCCAATATATATATATATATATATATATATATAGAACTCAAGAAGGTAGACTCCAGAAAATCAAATAACCCCATTTAAAATGGGGCTCAGAGCTAAACAAAGAAATCTCACAGGAGGAATACTAAATGGCTGAGAAGCACCTGAAAACTGTTCAGAATCCTTAATTATCAGGGAAATGCAAATCAAAACAACCCTGAGATTCCATCTTACACCAATCAGAATGGCTAAGATGAAAAATTCAGGTGACAGCAGATGCTGGTGAGGATGTGGAGAAAGAGGAACACTCATCCATTGTTGGTGGGATTGCAAGCTTGTACAACCACTCTGGAAATCAGTCTGGTGGTTCCTCAGAAAATTGGACATAGTACTACCGGAGGATCCTGCAATACCTCTTCTGGGCATATATCCAGAAGATGTTCCAACCAGTAAGAAGGACACATGCTCCACTATTTTCATAGCAGCCTTATTTATAATAGTCAGAACCTGGAAAGAACCCAGATGTCTCTCAACAGAGGAATGGATATAGAAAATGTGGTATATTTACACAATGGAGTACTACTCAGCTATTAAAAAGAATGAATTTATGAAATTCCTAGGCAAATGGATAGACCTGGAGGGTATCATCCTGAATGTGGTAGCCCAATCACAAAAGAACTCACATGATATGTACTCACTGATAAGTGGATATTAGCCCAGAAATTTAGCATACCCAAGATACAATTTGTCAAACACATGAAACTCAAGAAGAACGAAGACCAAAGTTTGGGCACTTTGCCCCTTCTTAGAATTGGGAACAAAACACGCATGGAAGGAGTTACAGAGGCAAAATTTGGAGCTGAGACGAAAAGATGGACCATTTAGAGTCTGCCGCACCCGGGGATCAATATCATAATCAGCCTCCAAATGCAGACACCATTGCATAAGCCAGCAAGATTTTGCTGAAAGGACCCTGATATAGCTGTCTCATGTGAGGCTATGCCGGTTCCTGGCAAACACATAAGTGGATGCTCACAGTCAGCTATTGGATCGAACACAGGGCCCCCAATGGAGCAGCTAGAGAAAGTACTCAAGGAGCTAAATGGGTCTGCAACTCTATAGGTGGAACAACAATATGAACTAACGAATATCCCCAGAGCTTGTGTCTCTAGCTGCATATGTAGCAGAAGATGGCCTACTCGGCCATCAGTGGAAAGAGAGGTCCATTGGACTTGCAAACTTTATATGCCCCAGTACAGGTGAACACCAGGGCCAAGAAGTTGGAGTGGGTTGGTAGGGGAGTGTGGGGGCAGAAGGTATGGGGGACTTTTGGGATAGCATTTGAAATGTAAAATAAGAAAATACCTAATTAAAAAAACAGAAATGATTTATACATACAGTAAATTGCTGCTCACTCCTCAAAAGAAAGAAATTTTGACACATGTGTTGTAATATATAATATTATACTGGGTAAATAAACAAGACAGTGAAGAGCCAGTATTGAATTGCATCCTTACACAGTGAATCTAATATAGTCTAAAAGCATCCAATCACAGAGCCAGTGTCAGAAAAAGGACTTTTACAGCATGTTTATTTTGTATATTCATTTGGAAAATTAGTATTATAGAAGTTTGAGTCCCCCCCATATTAACAAAATGTCATATTTCTATGTTTGCTTATATTCTTCCCAAACATAAAATGGTATTATAATGGTTAATATAACTCCAAGATATCATCAGACTGAGGCAACTGTCTAACATCTTTATAGATTTCCTGAAAAAAATTATAGATATTTAAGTAGCAATGCAACAATTGAGGAAGCTTATACAATAAGTGAAAATCACATTGATAAATGACATAATAAACAGAAAACAAAGAACATATGGTTATGACATATATAATATATATAATATACACATTTACATAATACTCATGCACTCTGAGTGGTAACATATGAACAGATATTAATACCGGTAAGTATGTAGACTTTTGATCATTACTATATTATGGATAAAACTGAAAAATACAGCCAATGGGAAAAAACCATTTATATATGTCTTTAAGGGTAAAAGTACAATTATCATGCAACTCTCAATGGCATTCCTGAGCTCTTTCCCTAGAGAAACACAAGTTCATATTTCCATAACAATTATATGCATGGCTAGTAGAGCTAGCTTTCTTTGTGTAAGGCAAAAGCTGGAAAAAAAAATCCACAATTCCTTCAACCAATGAGGGACTAAAAGGTCCACAGTGTCCATACTGTGAAAGACTACCACATGCTCCCCAAAAAGGACTAGAATAACTGAGATTACTCCACAAAGAATCTTGCCCCCAACAAAATCCAGACCTAAAATGTAATATGCACAGTTTGTTTCATAATATGTTTGAAATTAGAAATCATAGAAATGGAGGTTAATGACCGTCAATATATAGGAAGGGGGTTAGCAGAGAGAACAATGTTAGGGTGACCGTCAATATATAGGAAGAGGGCTAGCAGAGAGAACAATGTTAGGGTCCTCCTGATAAAAACTCCTAATTCTTCTAGGATAGTATGCATGACATTGTACAACAGTTTGTGACAAATTCCTATTGAAAGAAAGTGAGTAAAACCTATATTCTATACCATTTGTATACTGCACATAGCGCTCCTAAAAAAATAAATAAAATTAAAAAAAAATAAAGCTGAATGAGGAAATCTTGTTTTTAAAAAGGATCTTGGTCAGAATCTCGGCACAGAATTGGTAAGGACTCATGGAGTCCCACCCCTAGCTAGGAGCTACTGACTATTAATGGTGGCTATGAGAGTGACAACCAATTCTTCCAGGGGTGTGTCCCCTGAGATATTCCCCATGGTACAGCAGATTGTCCTATACCCATGACCTTCCAAACCTAAAGAGAAAGTGATTTAAAAATATAATCAGCTTATCCAGTGGATTTCTTTTAAAATGAAAACTTTACTATGGACATTTTCATCACCCAGTTTGGTTTATAGCATTTGAGGTGGCACCAGGGAATCAGTTCCAGTGCTGGTTCCTTCTCACATCATTGGCAGCACTAAGTTGACTTAGTGGGTTTAACAACAGAGAACAAGAACGTGGTAGGGAAATATAGTAGAGGCAATAGGAGAGGAGTTGGAAGAAAGACCGTAAGAGTGGATTTGATTGTAAAGAAACATTGTAAGCATGTATTAAATCTCAATAAAAATCTTATCATAGGGTGCATCAGTGATCAAGAAACAATCACAGGATTATACTTAATAAGTAATTTTGATATAGCAAATACGAGGAGAGGCATGATTCACAAGAAGAAAGCTGCTCTGGATGCACAGCACACAGATGTACCCGTACACGAGTGTCACACCTGAGCAGTGTAAATGCCCTCCGAGGACATCTCCACCTGTAAGAGAACAACAGCTGAAAACAGACTGCTTCTGAAGATGGCACATCTTGACTAGTATTGAAACTTCATTAAATATGAGAGCTAAGAAAATAACTGAAGACATAGGAAGAAAGGAAGGACTACCTTAATGTACACAGGAAAATCTGCAGTAAAGTTCTTGATTGTTTGCTATCATTTTAAGCACAGAACATTTTTACTGAACACCTTCTACCTGGAGGTCAAAGCGCATTGTTGTAGGAAACACTCGTCTGTTTTTTTTTTTTTCTTTTTTTTTTTTTAATATAAAGTCAAACACCTAAGTAGCAATGTAGAATCTTCCTCAAGTTTTCTCCAAGTAACAGCAGTATTGGGGGAAGTAATGAAACAACAGGGCTATCCTGTTACAGGTTAATGAATTGCTGATGGGGACAGTTCAATCAAAGTAGGCAAGTATTGATGTGCCTGTAAAAAGACAGATGAGGTATTTCATGTGCCATTCAATATAATGAATTGTCAGGGAGAAAAAAAAAAGATCTCCACTACGTGTAAAATCACTTATGAGCAATGAAGGTGGAAACAAAATTACTAGAAGATGTATTTCAATCCAGCTAAGGAAGCAACAAGGGCATTTTTGAGTATAGAAAATAAGATTTTTGGGAGGTTTTACTTTTAATCATCAGTTATTTTACCGAAATTGGCTATTTCTCAAAGAGCTTCTGTGTTAAAAGTGAATGCATGAATGCAATCTGATGACCTTATTAGAATATGCAAAAGAAAGAAAGGGTTTGAATTCAGTAATAACAAATGGTCAGCACAGGGGAGAATTTCTGATGTAGACAGCATGAGAACTGAATCTCAAGTATCTTGGAGCAGAGCAGGCAGGAACAAGGACACATGGCTAAGTCTAGGTCATTTTTACATCAAATGGGCCTGGCTCAGAGTACGGTAAACACCCAAAACTCAAATGTGCTTCACAGAAAGAGCAGAGAAAATTAATTCTTGAGATCCTTTAAGTAAGGCTATGTGCAAAGTGTGTTCACACACAATGCCTTTACACTTCTCATTTGCGATTCCCCATATCTGCCCTGCAAGTATTGTGGGGGTCATCAGATAAGAAAACTGACACAGAAAGATATTAGCTTCTCATATGAGGCAACATGTGAATGAGAGGACTGGAGAACATGTCTTTAGTGTGTAAGGACTTGAATTTCATTCTCTCCTTCTCTTTCCCTCTTCTCCTTTTCTTCTTTCCTTAACTTTCTGTGAAGTCCATTGCACACTCACAGGAGGTATAGAAAAGTGTTTATAGATCAGGCTTTTCCTTGATTTCCTAAAAGGTCAGTGCTGGGTGACATCATCAAATTGAGTGAGACAGGAAATGGGGACCAAAATGTGATAAGATTATTCATGCCTCTCCTTGAAAGTGGAAAAAAGGTGAAACCCCATGAATAATTTGCATTTTGACTTGATTTCAACAATTAGTAAAAAAAATCTGTTAAATATCATTCATTCCACTTCATCAAACCCAATGAGGAGAGAGATGCATTACAAAAGAATCACACATACAGGAAAGACAGGCTACAAACTAGTGTTAAAGACAGAAAAGAGAGGACTGGCTCTTGGGTAAGTTGTGCTTCCAAAGATACTGTGAGCAGAGAATTCCACTAACTTTAGTTCCTGATGTTGGCTTCCTCTCATTGGTAGCACAGGGTTTGCAGTGCTCTCCAGAGCTCTCACAGAACTACACAGTGACTGCTAACTATGCTTTCTCTGCAGTGGGTCAGAGTTAGGATTTGTCACCAAGAACCTAGTGAAATTCTGATTTTAAAAGTTGTTAGTCATATTATTTTCTTGAGTTTACAGAATACATTGAGTCTTTGCACATTTAAATGTGCTTATTACTTATTAATCAAATGTTTCACCTAAGAGAAATATAAAATCTTACTGGAAGGAACAGAAAACAGTCCAAGGAAACAAAAGTAGGACATGGCATAAATGAGGCTGAGGGTGAGAGTTATTTACAAGATATTCATTAGGGAAGCCTTAGAATACATTGGCCTTTCAGTAAAGAGGTACTAGATAGGTGACACTGAGGAAAATCCATGGACAACTATCAGAAAGTGATTTATTCTAGAATCACTGGATTGAGTGTGTCTTCAGGTGAGGTATTATGTCACTAAATGAAAATGTGGGAAAAAAAAAAGATTATCCTAGCTGGGTATGAACATTCTAACCCATCAAAGAATTGTAGATATTTTGGAAATAGACATGAAGGATATGCTGAAACCCTGGGCCATAGCAATGTTGAAATGCCTTCCTTAAGGAGTTCTGAGGTTCATTGGTAATGACTGCTTTCTTCTCATTTTGGACTTGATCCTTGTGCTTGTTATAAATCCAGAAATGACCATACATTATCTTTCTGAATTTTTCACACCTTGGCAATATCAAAACAGGGTGGCTGAATGCTGGAAAATCAAAGCAAGAACAAGAAAATTGATCTTCCTAGAGCAAACCAGTTAACCACAAAAAAAAAAAAAAAAATCAAGGTCAATAGAGTTAGCAATTTGTTTAAGGAAGCAGTAGAGAAGGAAGTTTTATCTGAGATCCTATGCACAAGGCGAGAAGTAGAGCAGATAAATGAGGCAGAAAATGAAATTGACATGGGATGTCTTAGAACAGGCAGTTGCTTTGTTAATCAGCCACATGTGATACATCAGGATGAAAGTACAAGAGCATGGGAATGAATTAGAAGTCACAATGTGGTGATGGAGTAGCTTTCCATAGTTACTGGGTCCACATTCATGCCTCTCACTTCTCTCCTCACCAGACTATAAAGAGCAAGCGCTGTGTTTGGACACGGGAGTTACTTTTCTTTATAAATGACTTGAGTTTGTGTCCTGGGGATAGCGATTGCTCAATGGCTTGCTACTATGGTAACAAGAGAATACACAAATAAAAATAACCAATAAGGCTATTATAACTCCCACATCTTGGAAAGTAGTTTTAGAAGCCTTTAAAGATTCATAGCTTCTTTTTTTGTTGGTTTTTCATATGATTCTTAAACTGCTTTTAAGATTCTTCCAAGACTATAACTACAAGTTGAAGTTTAAAGAATTAAAAAGAAAGAAATCCATTTGTTCCTTCCAAAAGGAAAGGACAAGAAAATCATACATTAACTTGAGAGGACTAAATCTCTTATTGTTGCAGTTTTCTTTGTACCTAGAAAGGCAAGTGCTCTCAGGACTTAGCTAAGAGGGAGTTGTAACCAAGAAACCTGCCATAAAGAAACCCCACACCTGAGAGAGATCAATGGAGGAGTGTTCATTAAACTAAGACAAGAAGTATTGATCTGCAGGAGGGGAGAAAAGCCGCAGGGGACTTCTGATGGTGAGAAGGCTGGAGCGAGAGGCAGAGATAAGTGAACTAAACAGTTTTCATTCTGTTTCCTTTATCCAAAGTTGAGTTTGCAGTGTAACTACTACAGCACATAAAAAAGGAAATGGAGTATGAGAAAACCAATAGACTTCAGCGGTTCATAAAGTGGAGAGGGATGGATGATATGCCCCCTAAGAAGAGTGCTTACAAGATTTAGGTCCAAAATTGGACTGATTCCCTGGAATCTTATACAATTGCATCTGTATAGTGAATATGTTTAAAGAATATTCCTAATTTCACAGCTGAGACATTAAGAAAAGCAGGGCCATGTGATAAATATCATAAGTTGAGGATTAAACAACAGAACATAGTCAGTTAAAGAAAATTGCCATATTAAAAATATGACAGCTCATCTGCTACCAACATGGGTTGGTTTACTATTCTGCAACCCCTGTCTAGCCTCTAATAGTTGCAAACACTATTAAGAAGCCACGACAAACAGAAAATAATAGCAATGGCTTCATTGATAAACAACATAGGCTTTACAGGCATCTCATTACTCAATGAACATATGTTGGCTATTTTCGTCTACAAACTTTGCTAAATTTGGTCACATATTCTAATCTTCTAAGCAAATAAAAGTCAATATATATGGAACCTGTGGAGGGCATAGAAAATTACTCAGGTATACAATTACAAAAGTGTATATCTGCAGTAGCATGAAGAAAACATGTCCCTACAGGTCTATATCTTGGGGAGTAACTCCTTACTATAGGCCTGACTTGAGAAGTTCTGGAGATTTTGGAAAGTAAGATCTGGTTGAAAGGTTTAGGTTATTGGAGTTTCTCCTTAACCACATATTCCTGACGTCATGGATTCTGGTTGTGTTGCCAGGGACAAACAACCATGGGGTAAACTCTGAAACTGCAAATTGGTGTAACTCTTCCTTTCAATGTTTCTATCAGTGTTTTTTGATCACAGTGATAAAATTTAACTAACATAGCACCTACAATACAGAATATCATTAAGCTCCACCACACCACAATCCTGTCTATTCTGCTAGTTTTGTTTTTTTTTTTTTCTCAAAAATAGAAAAACAAATGCTGTTTTAAGACAAGATCCCATTACAGCCTTAAAAAAAAATCATGGTAGTTAAACATCACTATAATAGAGGCTAAGAAAGTGTCTCAGTGGATAAAGGTTTACTGTTCAAGAATGGCGAGCACAGTTTATATTCCCAGTTCCCCCATAAAGGCCAGGAGGGTGTAGATGCCTTTCTGTAATCTCAGTTCTTAGGATACAGACATGGATAAGCTTCTGACCCTGTGACGGATCCTTGTTCCCTGCCCCAATGGTTTAGGTTCCAGAATGAAAGACATGCACACAGCTTTTAATTTGGTTATGCCTTAAACAGTACAACAGCTGGGCCACTTCCTAACCTCCATGTGGTTGATTTACCTCTTGCTCATAATCCCGAGTTATTACTTACTAAATTCTGCATTCTACCTTGGCTGCCCTGAATCCAGATAGCTGCCCAAATGGGCCAACTTTATGGGTTCCTTCATATGCTGGCTATGCCTCCCTGTCCACCACTCTGTTCAGACATGGCGTCTCTCCTCTCCTTCTTCTCCTGGCAAAGCCAATCTCTCTTTTCCCTGTCTCCCTCATAATCCAGGGAATCCTGAATTCCTGCCTCTGTCTGCCTTGCCCAATCATTGACCAGCATCATTATTTACAAATCAGAAGCAACTGGGGGGCATGGTCTGTGTGGATTCTCTACTGCAAAAAATTTGGGGGACCCAAATTAACATAAGAATGCTATCAGCATTAGGCCAAACCTACTACAATAATCTCCACAAAGTAATGATCCAAAGGAAGCAAGAATGGAGTTTGCCTTAAGGTTCAGTAGTTGGTGATGATTCAAACTTCAGAAGTCTGATCCCTAGCAATTTAGCCTTGGCATATGTAAGCCTCACACAATTTCGTTGAAAGTTTCCTGATGGTAAATTTAAGCCAAGCCCAGGTGTACAACAAAGCTTAAAGACATGGCCACATCAAAACTCTTTTCAAGTGCAAGTGACAGCTTCCATAAAGATAGATTCTATATATCAACTGAGAAAACAACATCAAGATAGGATTCTGTGGGAAGATCTGGTGTGTTCTAAGTGACACAGATAGCACAAATCTCACCAGGCTAGTAATGACATAGAATCCCAGCCTTCTAGGCAGAAAACAGGTTATACATTTCTTCCTTTGAAGAGACAACTCTGTGTGTTTAACATTCTTAGTTTCTCTAGAGCTTATCTGTGGCAGACAGACCTCTATGCTTCCTAGAGGAAAAGCCAGGGCAAGCAGGCTTGCTTGACTAGTCAAAGAGGTAAGATCTGGCTTCTTTAAAAGGCTTGCTTTGTCAATCATTTTACTAAACCAGCATATACCTACAGATAATTACAGTTTTTACTACTCATCCAAGAAATTTCTTTTTGCAATAGCCAGGATTACAGAAAACCACAACCAATCAAACTGCAGAGAACAAGAGATCTGTAGTGTCTAGTCCAAATGATACTTCTATAACATAATTCATACACTTATAGTTCAGGAATCATTGCAGAAAAGGGAGTAGAAAGATTGTTTGAGCCAGAGGCACAGGGTGTTTGCTGTGGTATTGTGGCATCAAGAATATCATACTATACCCAATAAAGTCTCATCAACATGGCAGCCAAAAAAGGACATGTAATGAGTAGTGTTATAAGAAAGATCTTGCTTCAATATGTAAGGGAGAATGAGATTGAAGAAGGCATCTCAGGTCAACTTGGGACTTTCAAATGCCTGCAGATACATTTGTATCAGCATTAACATACATGTTAACATTCATACAAATATACATACAAAAGTCAGAAATGTATAATACCAGTTCTGTTCATTATATGTTGCTATGCTATATCTAAATCCAAAATAGTGTGGACTGAGTTTTACAATGTCTACTTTAGAAGCAGTGAATTATGCTCATAAGAAAATACAGAAGTTCAGGTACAAGATAATGAGGGCACACCGGTTGGAGCAAAAGGCAAGGTTACAAGGAAGAATCATACAGAAACAGGATTTTATATGTACTCCCTGCAGTGGATATGTCATGGGTCTAGACTAAGACAAAGGTGGTATGACCTCTGTGTGTGTGAGAGAGAGAGAAAGAGAGAGAGAGAGA
Organism: Mus caroli; assembly: GCF_978045245.1. Taxonomy (NCBI): domain Eukaryota; kingdom Metazoa; phylum Chordata; class Mammalia; order Rodentia; family Muridae; genus Mus; species Mus caroli. The sequence continues at coordinate 83,993,317 of NW_028227258.1, read as the reverse complement.
GAGAGAGAGAGAGAGAGAGAGAGAGAGAGAGAGACAGAGAGAGAGACAGAGAGACAGAGACAGAGACAGAGACAGAGACAGAGACAGAGACAGAGACAGAGACAGAGAGACAGAGAAAGACAGAGACAGAGAGAGACAGAGACAGAGACATAGAGACACAGAGAGAGAGACAGACAGTGTAAAGAAGAGAAAGGAGAAAGAGATAGAACGAGAGAGCACAGCAGAAACTACAGGAGAAAATATTCCCAGAAATTGAAAATTGGCTTCATCTTTTACTTAGAAGGCTATCAGAGTGTGAAATCATTTAGCATATTACCTAAGTAAACAGCATTATTTTATATTTGAACCTCTTTCATATCTGTCAGTCTCCATAGAAATCATCCAGAAGTAAACCATGGAGAACCTACAATAACAGGAACAGGAAAGTTGGGAAAGAAACTGGACAAAATTATCCATGGGCAAGTGGGTGTAACTCCCAAACCTCACACACTTCTCCAGAGCTTATAACTCTAGAACAATGGTTTCTGTAACTCATCATTGTTCTCTGTGACCCATCCATTCCCCTGGCATAAAGCTCCAGTCCTCCCCCTCCTAAAAATGGCATTCCTTTTGATTATTTTACGATAAAAAATAGTAATTATTCAAACTTCTTTCCCTTTTATATTTTACCAAATGTTGCTGATATGAAGCAACTTAAGGGAGCAGAGACTGATTGTGACTCAGAGCTTAATAAGGGTCACAGGTCTACCACGGTGGGAAATGGGTGGTAGCAGAATCTGGAGGCCAGATGGCCACCTTGCTTAACAGTCAAGAAAATGAGTGACAAAATGTTGATATTCTCTAACTTTCTTGTTTTCAGTTACTGAGCCTTCAGCCTCTTGGATGGTGCCACCCAGATTCAGGGTTAGTCTTTCATTCCTAGCTAAAACTTTCTGGATACAAACCCCAAATTCTCAGAAATACTTAAGGGGTGATTTCCATGTTGATCCTAAATACAATTAGATTGGCAATAAAAATCTAACCATTGCAACCAACTAGAAGTATCCTGGCATTCTTACTTGCAAAGAGATTTCTCTGGACTCCAAACATCACCATAGATACTCAGCCATTTTTCTACTACTCTTTAAGTATTACTTATTCTTTAAGAAGTATTATCTTCTCAGAAGAGGAATATAGCTCAGTAGTAGATGACTTTCCTAATAAACACAACTGCCTAGTTTCTATTCACAGAACCTAACAAAATCTAATAAGAAAAGCACTTTGGAGGAAATTCCTGCCCTCACCATCCTGCATTTCTCTCCCCGTGACTTGTGTGTTTTTACCTTCTATAACTCAAAACCTGATAGTATTATAGATAAAGAAGCTGCACATTTCTGAAAGTCAAAGTGAATCTTTGACCATCATTGAATCTGGACGATAAACATTTACTGACTCAATAAAACAATCCCCAGAAGTCTTCTCCAGGCCTGTAATCTACCCTCTTCAGTTTCTCTCTGCCTATGTGTCTAAGAGTTCCCACGATTCTTTGTAACCCCTCTTTTCTCATTGTGGTTTCTATCTGTGAAAATGCATCAGGAACAAAGCCATAAATATTTGATTTTTTTTTGGTTACACTCACATCTTTGACAATCTGACCAAGTATCAGTTTTATTAGTTGCCAAACTTCAGCATAGATACTCAGCCATTTTTCTATTCCTTTTTAATAAGTATTATCTTCTCAGAACTGGAATGCCCAAAAGCTTTGATAACTCCATAACATCAAACTTGATTTGGCTACTGTCTTTGGACCACTTTATAGTTTTGCTTTTCTTTGTATTTGTTTTGGAGACAAAAATTCTTACATTAATTCCCAGACTGAACCCATCAGATTAGCATGCTGGCACTGGCCTCATGGAAGTTCTCCTGCTCCTATCTTCCAAGTGTTGGGATTAGGAGCATGAGGCACCAAGCCAGTCTGTATCATTTGTATTTTGAAAAAAGCATGATTTCTTACCTAATCTTCATAAAATTAAGCTCCCAGTTCATCTAGCTCCATAGGGTCACTTTGTTTTGTCCTGATTAATGTTGACCTCTAGTTGTTTAGGTCTAGTTATTTGGAGATTCCTTTCCCCTTTCTTCCACATCTAAGCTTCAATCCAAAAAGAAAAATACAAAACAAAACAAAGAACCAAAAAAATTTTTTCCATGCCAATGTAAATAAATTTAGCATGCGTTCCGTTTGCTTAAACTTTTCATTGCCTAGTATGCATCTATCTTGGAAAATATTCTATTAATAACTTGGAATCATGGTTCTATGTTGTTCCTGAGATAGTTCTGTCTGCCAACTTCATGGAATATCTTTTTCTATCCCTTTATTTACATCAGATACACTCTTTAGAGTGAAAACTATTAATTGAAATTAGCATAAAGTTAAATTATTGTTTTTATAATATATACTTTATATATGGTGAATACTATATGTATATTTTATATATTGAAATAAAATACTGTATATTATATATTATATATAATTTATATAGATAATCATGTGGAAATGTTATTATGTATCTATGTGCTTTGAATCTTCTCTTAACTTTCTTCACCTCAGCCCTGTCTCACACATACATCACCTTTCTATAGGTCCCTTTCTCCTCTTCATTTATTTTGTTTTGCTTTGTGACCCATTGGATTTAAGCAGGGGAGTCTGTATGACTATGAATATAGAATTTTCTAATAGAACTGGGTGAGCTCACCACTGGGTAGTAATCAGGATATGATGCTGTATTTAATTCACTGACATTTAAAATAAATTTAATAGCTAAGGACATATGCAAATGAGCAAAATAATCTTAAGGATTCTTTTTTTAATTTTTATTTTTTTAATTATTTTTAATCTTAAGGATTCTTGATGACAACAACAACCAAAAGCTAGAGATATTACATTCCCTACTTTGAAAAAATATATAAAACTATATTTATTAACAATTTTTAGACTGAAATTTTATTATGACACCCAGTACTGATTTTATAAGGCATAGTTAATAAGTCTGTATAATATTCTTAAAACTTACTGAGAAGGGATTTTAAATGTTTGTACCACCAAAATAAATAAATAAATATGGAAACTACATCAAGTAAGGCAGATAGTAATTTCTTAGACTCATTTGTCAATGTATATCAACTCTTCATACTGAAGATTGTAATTTAGTTGAACAATTATTAAGTTTAAATCAACACATTTATGGTGGTAGAATTATCATTTGCTTTTTCATGGATTATTGGGTTACTGTAAAAGCCTCTAAATGTGTGATTTTATCTTCTTTATTGTCTATTCCTATGCCTGAGGCAGAGTGGTCAGCCAAAAATGTAATCACAATCATATTCTTATTCTGAGATTAAAACTTCTCAGTATTTCCACCTTAATTCAGAGCAGGTCCAAAGTCCACATGTGTGAGTACCTTCCTGCCTTCTTGCTCTGCAAAACCTCTTCAGCATTTTTACTCTTCTATATGTCAAATAGTCTCCATACTCACAACTGCCATCACTGCTTTCTGCTTAGAATTCTCGTCCTTAAGAATCTGATGCTTCCTTCCTCACCTTTTCTGAGAGTCTTTATGCAATTATTCACATACTGAAAACCATCCCTGACAGCTCCGCATAGGGCAACACCACATGCTACCTGAACTCTTTGTCCTTGGCTGTGTTATTTTATAGCTCTTTAATTCTGGTTTACCAAGTAGTTTATTTTCTCTGACCACCAATGGGCATCACACCACTTCACTGAGGAAAATGATTGATAGAGCTTCTGCTATTTATCGTGTCACAAATACCAATTTCAGGATTTTAGAACTCTTTCCATAACTGCACATAAAATCATGAGTAAGTCAACGTGGTCAAATGCCAGGACGCTGACTTGGATGTAAGAGGTAGAAGAAAGTTCTGCCATCACACAGCTGCCAATGATGTGAAAAGGAACCAGCACTGGAACTGATTCCCTGGTGCCACCTCAAATGCTATAAACCAAACTGGGTGATGAAAATGTCCATAGTAAAGTTTTCATTTTAAAAGAAATCCACTGGATAAGCTGATTATATTTTTAAATCACTTTCTCTTTAGGTTTCGAAGGTCAGGATATCTCTTTTGCATAAATTTATGCTTCCATAAGCTGAGGCACAGTAAGGTTAAATATTTTACCTGAAAGCTCAATGAAAGTCTATGATTAAACCAACATAATGTAGTTTCTACATTCTGAATCTCCATTTGAAATTACTAAATGATACTGTGTAAGGCGAATAGATTAAAATAGCACTTTGTAGTCATAGTACTTTCCTAAAGAATAATGACATAGAGATTTGGATATTACTACTTCTCTAAAGCAATACAGAAAAAAACTAATAGCTATGCCAAGAGAAGAGGGATTTTTTTTCCCCAAATATAAGCAATTCACAAGGACAATTCAAACAGAACATTAAGCACAAGTTCTATTGATTTTGCTTATATTGGATGTTAAACACCTTCTTGTTTCCATTTCTATGTGTTAAGATATTTCTATTAAAACTTGTGGTTCTAGAATGCATTTATAGAGTATATAGCGTTTCAGAGAATATTATAAGCAATTATATTATGGCCAGTTATAATGTTCCTGGTCATATTTACTGTGATGTTATGTAGCCATACTCTCCCTGAGCAAAAAAAAAAAATTTTTACATTGTCATCAAAGACTTGTGGCATATTTTAAGTGGAATCACCACTCTGACATGATTAAATTTTCATTCTTGAGACCTAAGAGCATGATCCGTCATCTCTTTTACATTTATACCTGGATTTCATGACTATATATCCCCCAGATGAAGGCAAAGAAACAGTGCAATAAGATATAAATGCCCTTTCTTATGGTTCACTATCCTCACAATGTATACCTGAAAGTGTGTTCAGTTTCTGGTCCTTAAATTAACTTATTCAATTATTACAGAGGCTGTCAAATAGCCTAAAGATTGTAATGGGTTCTGTGCATACCAGTTTCTTGTGTGGTTTATTATAAAGTGCATCTTTGTGGTTCTGAATTAGACCCTTTGAAGCAAATTCTCTGCACATTTTGTGCCCACGCTGTATAACTGCTACAGTCCCACGGTCTCAGCAGTTCGAAAAACATCACAAATATGACACAAGCTGGAGGGATGGTAATTGGTGGCTTCTTTGTCTGACTTGCCTTCCTGCAGAGTGTGAAAAGTGGGCTCTCAGGTACATGTAGGTCATGAAAGTCATTTCCTCTCATTTCCTGGAAAGTTCAAATTGTATTCTATTCATCCTGCCTTCCCCAGTGTCAAAAATAAGAGAACAAGCCTTCACTTTTGCTCTAATTATTTTGACTTTCACTCCTACACCCTACTTCCTATTGGATTCATAACTCACCAGGACCATAAGTGCATTACTTTTTTACTTTTATATCTCCTTCTTAGCTAGTCCCTTAATATTTTCTTTCTTAATATTAAAGTCAAAAAGAAAATGTCAATAAAACCTGGAACAAAACTTATAATGAAAGCAAACCAAACCAAAAACAGGGGAGGGGTGGCAAGAACTCCATTTATAGGACACAGTTCCCTTTAACCCAAGCACTATCAGAATGTCAGAAAGTTCTTTCTAACCCACTGTGCCATTTGAATGTCAGAAACTTCAAATTATCTCTATTAGAACGCAGAGAGCTGTTAATGGAATCATTTATCCAATAATGAAACTAACAACTTCCTAAGTAGTGCATATGTGACCATGGGTGCCTACAGCTTGCCACAGACATTGGAGTGAATGATTGTGTACAGCCAGAGTGCCATATTTTAAAGATTTTATGTTTTTATCAAGGCAAGATAGAATTAGTACAAGCCTCAGAGCCTATTATGAGCCAGCATTGTGACAAAAGTTTTCAAACTTAGTAAAAGCTAAAACATTACAGGCTTGTTTTTCTTTCTCACTCTCTTTGTTTTAACTTTTAGGCCTTAGTTAATGTTAATGAAACCATTTACACATAGTTCACTAAATACAGATCTCTGTCTTGTCCATCTGCTGGTGTCTAGCATATGCACGGAAAATGTCTTCATTTTCCATGATGAAGGAAAACATAGCCATATTGTTTACAGTTGTTAAAAATGTCTTATTACCTTGGTATTTGTTTTATATTTTCACCTATCTCTTTGACACCTATTTACTTCAATTAAGGTTTTAGCCACAACTTTAGAGTTAATGAAGAAAAAAAGTAACACTTGAATAAAATACATTGCAGTAAGTGACATAAACCACAAGGGAAACAAACATGAAATAAATGAATCTTATGGAAATTAAGGAAAGATGCTCATTATATTCAAGTTGTACTTCATTATAAGACTAGACATGCTTTCTCAACTATTCATTTAAACATTTATCTATTAGTTAAACTTCGAGGAAAAAGTAACAGTTCTTTAAACTCAATTTATGACAAATGTGAATGATTGAGTAGCAAAGCAAATGGTTGGAGAATTCCAATGCAGGATATGTGATAAAGAGCAGGTAGAGAGGAGAAAATCATAAAGTATTTATATGACATGGGCTCTATCAGGTTAATATGCCAACAGTTCTCACTACCACTATGTGGTGAGAATCACCTTAATTATTCCTTTACACTTTTGTTCACAACTACATGATCATGAGTGAAATACTCTTTGAATGGAGTTACAGTTACAGCCTTTTCCATCTGAGAAGTCAGAGCCCCAAGAATGATAAGTTATGACAGCCTTCTAGATTCTAGAGATCCACCAGAATCTAATCCCATCACAGAGTGAGAAAAAGTATAACAATATTATGCTTGGGTTCTCAAGATTATGTTAAAACATTCAAATGTACATGTGAATGAACTGGGGTGTGATAGGCTGAACATGACTAGGAAAGGAAGTGTCACCATTTATAAATATAAAGGGGAAAGAATGTAGGAAAAAAAGTGTAAAGGAATGTTCAATAAAAATTTAAAGAGATGATTGCAGCAAACATAAAAATAACTCCTCTTTGGCCTATTTTTATATTTAAGGAGAGAGATTATAGGAATACATGTAAGTCAGATTCTCGTATATTGTTGTCCTATCATGCACAGGATGAAAGCTGACACTATAGAACAAGAAGGAGCAATGCCACTGAGCCTCTAGCTTTTGATTAGAGAGATTATTGCCCATTATTCAAAGAAAAGGTCCATGTGGCTGTGACATTCCAGTTAACAAGGGAAGTATTGATTATTTGAGTAAAAAGTCACAGGACACAAAATACCATCAAGTACACTTGTACCCTAATTCACAACATAGCAAAACAAATTTTTAGCAAATTATAAAAACACCGATGTATTTCCCGTGGAGAATAACATGATAACAAGCATTACAATGCTCAGGAGAAATCATTAAAAGATGTAAAACATTCTAATCATATAAATGATAGGTATGTAGCATGATGTTATAACAAGTAAATTCATAGTGAAATGATTAGTAGAGATAGGCAATTCAACATTGACAATATCAGAGTTGCTGTTTTGTAGGAAGCACCTAAAATCTACTGTCTCTGACAATTTTCAGTATATAGTAAGAAACAAAATAGTATTATGAACCATAGTCTCCTGCTATAGTTTAAAACTTTATATTTATTCACCTTATCTCAACACTGCTTTCTACACTATGACCCATATTCTCTTACCATCTTCCCTCCAACATGCCCTATGTTTCTATTGAGACACATGTAAGAGTGATCATGAAGTATTCTTCTGGCTCATTAGACTAAACATAATGTCTCTTAAGTTCATCCATGTTTTATTCATGTTAATGCAACAGTATTATATCCCTTTTAAAAGTGTTACATGCACATATAAGTGTATTTATTAATCTTTGTGCTATATAAATTGGAGTGGTATGCAAAGCAGGAATTCTATAGAATATTCTTTGAACAATTGCACACTCCAGTTTTTTTCTTCATTAAAAAAAGCTGCAAATTTGAATTCTGGAAGGAGAAATGACTACTGGACAGTGCCTTCCAACACACAATACTGATGAACATATGAATGCACACAGACCATAGCAGCACACACCTTTTCTGGCACTCCGAGAGGAAGTGGACATGAGTACCTATCCCTAACCCAGGAGCTACATCCATTTGACAGCGTCTTGAAAATAAAATTCAGCATTTTCTGAAGGAGTTTCACTGGGTACACAAATCCAAACTTAGGAACAGGCATTTTTTTAAGCTTTTCCCACCTCCATTTGCTTTTGATAATTTTGTATTATGGTGTTTATTTTGTCTTTTTGTGAGTTTTGTGTGCATGCCTGTGTCTGTGTATATCTCTTTGTTTTGTTTGGGTTTTGGCTGTATTTATCTTTTCTTTCCCTGTTTATTTGCAGTATTCTGGCTCATTTGTTTATAAGCCTGTTTGTTTTCTAAAAAGAGAAAGAGAAAGGGCATGACTTTGGATGGGTGGAGAAGTGGAGAGGATGTGGGAGAAGACAGAGGAGGAGAAACAGTGATTGGAAGACAGTATATGAAGAAAATATTTTCAGTAAAGAAATAAAAAAGAAAGAAAGAAAAATGCATCACTAATCTTGCAACATATAACCTTTGTTCTCACTACCTAAGTTCCGTGCATTTCTATGCTGGACTGGTTATATCTCTAATACTAAAAATAAAATATAAAATGCCAAAGAAAACTGTCTGACCAGAGCATCTTGTCTTCTGTCTGTTGTATAAATGCATTTCTCTATTAAAGTAAATGTAGGATTGAATATTTGATTTGGATTTTGGTACAGACTTATGTGCATTTATGTTAGGAATACCTCCCAGAAAAGCCAGCAAATAATCACAAAAGATCACCGTGAATGAAAGCTGGATTATAAGACCCAGACTCTGAAGCATTTATAAAAGGCATGAGGACCACTAGAAATGTTGCTAAAAATAGCAAGTGAAGGGATTCACCCTCCTGCACAGCACTGTTTCATTATAATAGTGATTTATTTTATCTTCTTGGGATTTTCCTAGTTTCAAAATCTTTAGACACTAGGGAACAAGTGAACTCCATGGTGAATTGCCATTCAGTCAGTACATTTAAATTTAAAGTTAATTGGTGAGATAAAACCCTCAAATATGCTCCAGCTTTGTAGAAGATAGAGTGGCCTTGTCTATGTCCCCATGGATAACACAAAGTGAAAAGTACTCTTTTTCTTTGTTTCCCTTCAGATGTCACCTGCATGAAGATTTTAAAAGAACTGATACAGGAGATGACCACTGAACTCAAGTCTCTCTTAAAATTTGTGAAATTTAAAACAAATGGAATGCCAACAACCTTCTACTGATTAATTCTTTTTCATTGGGGAAAAAAATTATGCACCTTAATTCTATGGACATTCTTTTTAGCCATTTTAATGATATATTTTTTAAAGTCATGTGAAGTATTCCTGTAGGATTGCTTTAAAATCACTCTTTAGATAGAAGTGATAATTTTAGAATTATCACAGATGCTGTTCCTTGGCCAAACAAATCATGCTTCCTAAAGATTATAGAAGAATACTTAGGCACACTACCGTGGTTCTTTCACTTACCAGACATTTACCAACAATCCAACATCTATTAAAACTCCTCCAATGCTGAGTATAGGAGCCCTCTGATATTAGCAAGAGATGAGGCTCAGAGCCAATGTCCACCAATCTGTTAATTAACTATGATGATTAATGAGAATTTTTCACAAAGAAAATACAGAAAGTATGTGTGGTTTTCAGTTCTCAGAGATGGTGCATCATGAAAAGTGTAGTAGAATCTGCAAGGAAGGAGAAAGAAAGCTGGCTTCAGACCCTCCAAGGCATACATGAAGGCTAGTATTTTGCATCCGTTTACAGCCATAGCTGCTTTACTTTTGACTAGGAGGGATGGACACTAAAGAATTGAGAAATTCAAGCTTCTCTCCAAGTAGGAACTCCACTATCTGCACTTATGTCAACAAGCTCAACTTCCTCTGAATGCTGAAAACATAACTAAATGAATAAAGAAAGGTCCTGGTGAAAAACACACAGAGAAAATAAAAAAGGAATGGCAAACTTTCCACATATGTCCAGCGTACTCATAGCTAAGCCAGCCTGGAAAACTTACACTAAGTTAAAAATTGCAGGTAAGAATTGTTTTAACTTCATCAAGCAAACTTTAAAATGTGACAGTCTCATCGGTTAATGCATTAGCAAATAAAAACAGATTTTTTCTCTTTCATTAATTTGATGGAAAACAAACTTAGAGTTTAAATACTCCACTTCTTGCTCAGTTATTTTTAATTTATCTGTAACAATGGACTTTTCTTTGTGCTTACTGAACAGTAAGGAATACATGAAAAAAGAATGAGAGATTCAGTACAGAAATATTTAATACAGCTTCACAGGAAAAGAAGTCAATTTTTAAATCCCCACTGACACAGAATAGCACATATACTTTGTCGTGCTATTTCCACAAGTTGCTTCCAGCATGTTTGGTGCATATTTGCTGTATATGTTTGCTTCTAACTGGTTGGCTGCCTTCAGAAAATAATTACTTCCTCTCTCTCTGTCTCTCTGTCTATCTGTCTCTCTCTGTCTCTCTCTCCTGTCTCTCTGTCTCTCTCTTTGTCTCTCTCTCTGTCTCTCTCTGTCTCTGTCTCTGTCTCTGTCTCTGTCTCTCTCTCTCTCTCTCTCTCTCTCTCTCTCTCTCTTTCACACACACACACACACACACACACACACACACACACACACACACACACATCAAAACAAAACATACAAGCAATACTCTCGGTCAGTTGAATGGAAGTATATAAAATTTATGATCAAAGCTATGCATGAGCTCAGGCTGTAGAGTATGATTGCATAGGAAACCCAAGGTATATTAAAGTTTGTTTCAATGTTCACTTAAAGGCAGGTTTACTTAAGCAGGCTGAGTGTATAACAGGAGAGAAAGTAAGGGCTTGAACAATCAAAAAGCATATTATTAACCTGGATGTGAGGTCCTTTTGAAGTTCAGTCTCTTTGAATGCAAGAAACATATTCATGAAATTGTTTTACTACAAACAATAACTTGAAAGAAAATTTGAAAGGCTTATATAAATGTGAGCAGCAAAATCTCTACCCATTGTAGATTTTTTTTTTAAACTGACTCTTCAAAATGTTTCTCTGGCTTAAGAGTTATATAGTAGTAGTAATATGTTTCATAAACATTATTTTAGGGAATATCATAGATTTTTTATATACAAAGTACTTTTTTTCACAGAATAAAATATAACTGACTCTTAATACATATGGGGGAATTTATTTCAGGACTCCTCCAGATACCCACATTTGTAGATATTTAAACCCTTTATGCATAAATAACAATATTTACACATAATTTATTAGAATCCTTATGTAAACTTTAAACCTTCTTTAAATTATGTATTAAAACCTGTATACTATAAGGAACAGGAGAATGTCAAGTGATATATCAGAATCCCTTTGAACATTGAAAGGGAAACATTCTCCTTTATTCTGGATTTACATATGAAAACATGCATTGTAAGTTGTTTATTACTTGCTATGGCCTCTGTCCTTTCTAAGTATGGTGTTTAGCAAATTATGCCCTTTGCTGAAAAGTCCTCTCAGTAAATGAACTGTATATATGCAAATATGACTTTCCAGTTTATCAGCAACATATTCATTTCTCTTTAATTAGGTAGAAAAAGTATCTGGAGGTCCCTCAGAAAACAGGAAATAGATCTAGCTGAAGACCCAGATGTACTATACTTGGGTATATATCCAGAAGATGCTACACCATACCACACGGACACAGGTACTTCACTATATACATAGTAGCCTTAATTGTAATAGCCAGAAGACGAAAACAACCTAGATGGCCCTCAAACCAAGAATGGATACAGAAATGTAGTTCATTTACACAATGGAATACTATGCAGATATTAAGAATGAGGACATCATGAGTTTTTCAGGCAAGTAGTAGGTACTAGAAAATATCATCCTGAGTGAGGTAACCCAGGCCCAAAAGGACATTAAAGGTATGTACTCACTAATAAGTGGGTATTAGACAAAAAGTACAGAATACCTAAGATAAAACCCACAGAATTCAAGAAGTTCAACAAACAGAAATGCCCAAATGAAAATGTTTCAATCCCTCTTAGAAGGGAGAACAAAATAATCATGGGAAGCAGAGGAAGGGAGGGACCTGGGTGAGAGAGGGGAGAAGGAAAAGAAATGGGGAACTTGTTCAGGTATGGGGAGAGGGGATAGGAAAGAAGCCCAGAGGGGTAGAAGAATGAAAGAAAATATGCAGCCTTGAGGGTGGAAGGTGGGGGGGGACCCTCTAGAAAGTAACAGAATTCTGGGAGGTAAGAAACTCTGAATTCAATGGAGTGACCTCAGATGAAGTGCTCAACAGTATGGAGAGGGAACTGGAAGAGTGAACCTTTAATAGATAGACAAGGCCTCAAGTGGAGGTATGGGTTCCCAAACTACAGTCAAAGTTTCTGATCCAGAATAGTTCCTGTCTAAAAGAACTGCTGGGACAAAAATACGGAAAAGACTGAGGAAAAGGCAGTACAGTGACTGGCCAACTTGGGATCCATCTCATGGGAAGGCATCAAGGCTTGACACTATTATTGATGTTGTGTGCTTACAAACAGAAGTCTAGCATGGCTGTTCTCTGAGAGACTCAAGCAGCAGCTGACTGGGACAGACAAAGATACTTACACCAAACCATTGGTGTGAAACCAGGATCCCCTATGGTTGAATTAGGGGAAGGATGATAGAAACAGAAAGGAAGGCGACCCCATAGAAAGATGAGTAGTCTCAACTAACCTGGAACCCTGTGAGCTCGCAGACACTGAGTCACCAACCAAGCAGCATTCAAGAGCTGAACCAAGACCCCTGAAACAAATACAACAGAAGACTGCTTGGTCTGGCTTCAGTAGCAGAATATGTGCATAATCCTTGAGATACTTGATGCCCTAGGAAGGAAGGAGGCCTGGTGGGGGAGGAGCATCCTCTTGGATATGGGGGGATGGGGTGAAGAATGAATGGAATGAGGAACTCTGGGAAAGGAGATCAGGATGGGGAGCAATGGCTGGATTCTAAATAAATAAGATAATAGAAAAAAAATCTTGGAACTTCTGTAGAAGCCAAGAAATCAAAAGGAAACCACCATGTAGAGTGCCTTAAAGGAGGATGAATAGCAAATCCTAGGTGAAGGGGGAACAAAGAGGAGCATACTGTGGAGAAAATGTTTAAGCAGGAAGGGAGATGAGAAAATGGTGGAAAAAAATTGTGTGTGTGTGTGTGTGTGTGTATTTGTGTGTGTGTGTGGCCAAAACAAAGACAGCATGAAAGAGCCACATGTAAATCTAATATCTTATAACAGTCTTACTTATCTTTCACCTCAAAAAAATTTAAAAATATAATAAATAAATAATAAATAAATAACCAAATAACTAACTAACTAACTAAATAAATAAATAAATAAAACCTCAGTGCCATGCATGGAGCTTTACTATGAATAGGCTATTAATATTGATCATGGTTGCCCAACATAGGTAAATGATATTACACATTTTTTGGAAGACACAATGCACACTTTGGCCATGAGACAGACATATTTACCTTTGAAAGTTAAATTGACCAAGGCAATTCCTGTAGCTATCTACCTTGCATAGTACTGGACAATGCTATGCAGGGCACTTGGGAAGAAAAGACATCAATAGACTTTTGGTTTTTTTAATTAGGTATTTATTTCATTTACATTTCCAATACTACTCCAAAAGTCCCCCACACGCTCCCCAACCCACTCCCCCACCTACCTACTCCCACTTCTTGGCACTGGCATTCCCATGTACTGAGGCATATAAAGTTTGCATGACCAATGGGTCTCTCTTTCCACTGATGGATGACTAGGCCATCATCTGATACATATGAAGCTAGAGACATGGACTCCGGGGGGGGGGGTACTGGTTAGTTCATATTGTTGTTCCAACTATAGGGTTGCAGATCCCTTTAGCTCCAAGGTTACTTTCTCTAGCTCCTCCATTGGGGGCACTGTGATCCATCCAATAGCTGACTGTGAGCATCAACTTTTGTTTTTGCTAGGCCCCAGCATAGTCTCACAAGAGACAGCTATATCTGGGTCCTTTCAGCAAAAGCTTGCTAGTGTATGCAATGGTGTCATCGTTTGGAGGCTAATTATGGGATGGATCCCTAGATATGGCAGTCTCTAGATGGTCCATACTTTTGTCTCAGCTCCAAACTTTGTCTCTGTAACTCCTTCCATGGGTGATTGTTTCCAATTCTAAGAAGGGGCAAAGTGGCCACACTTTGGTCTTTGTTCTTCTTCAGTTTCGTGTGTTTTACAAATTGTCTCTTATATCTCGGGTATACTAAGTTTCTGGGCTAATATCCGCTTATTAGTGAGTACATATCATTTGAGTTCTTTTGTGATTGTGTTACCTCACTCAGGATGATGTCCTCCAGGTCCAACCATTTGCCTAGGAATTTCATAAATTCATTCTTTTTAATAGCTGAGTAGTACTCCATTGTGTAAATGTACCACATTTTCTGTATTCATTCCTCTGTTGAGGGGCATCTGGGTTTTTTCCAGCTTCTGGCTATTATAAATAAGGCTGCTATGAACATAGTGGAGCATGTGTCCTTCTTACCGGTTGGGACATCTTCTAGATATATGTCCAGGAGAGGTATTGCTGGATCCTCCGGTAGTACTATGTCCAATTTTCTGAGGAACCGCCAGACTGATTTCCAGAGTGATTATACAAGCTTGAAATCACACCAGCAATGGAGGAGTGTTCCTCTTTCTCCACATCCTCACCAACATCTGCTGTCACCTGAATTTTTGATCTTAGCCATTCTGACTGGTGTGAGGTGGAATCTCAGGGTTGTTTTGATTTCCATTTCCCTGATGATTAAGGATGTTGAACATTTTTTCAAGTGCTTCTCAGCCATTCAGTATTCCTCTGGTGAGAATTCTTTGTTTAGCTCTGAACCCTATTTTTAATGGGGTTATTTGATTTTCTGGAGTCCACCATCTTAAGTTCTTTATATATATTGGATATTAGTCCCCTATCTGATTTAGGATAGGTAAAGATCCTTTCCCAATCTGTTGGTGGCCTTTTTGTTTTATTGACAGTATCTTTCGCCTTGCAGAAGCTTTGGAATTTTATGAGGTCCCATTTGTCAATTCTCGATCTTACAGCACAAGCCATTGCTCTTCTATTCAGGAATTTTTCCCCTGTACCCATATCTTCAAGGCTTTTCCCTACTTTCTCCTCTATAAGTTTCAGTGTCTCTGGTTTTATGTGGAGTTCCTTAATCCACTTAGATTTGACCTTAGTACAATTCACATTCTTCTACATGATAACAACCAGTTGTGTCAGCACCATTTGTTGAAAATGCTGTCTTTTTTCCACTGGATGGTTTTTGCTCCCTTATCAAAGATCAAGTGACCATAGGTGTGTGGGTTCATTATTGGGTCTTCAATTCTATTCCATTGGTGTACTTGTCTGTTGCTATACCAGTAGCATGCAGTTTTTATAACAATTGCTCTGTAGTACAGCTTTATGTCAAACATGGTGATTCCATAGGAGGTTTTTTTATCCTTGAGCAGAGTTTTGCTATCCTAGGTTTTTTGTTTTTCCAGATGAATTTGAAGATTGCCCTTTCTACTTTGTTGAAGAATTGAGTTGGAATCTTGATGGGAATTGCATTGAATCTGTAGATTGCTTTTGGCAAGATAGCCATTTTTAAAATGTTAATCCTGCCAATCCATGAGCATGGGAGATCTTTCCATCTTCTGAGATCTTCTTTAATTTCTTTTTCAGAGTCTTAAAGTTCGTATCATACAGATCTTTCACTTCCTTAGTTAGAGTCATGCCAAGGTATTTTATATTATTTGTGACTATTGAGAAGGGTGTTGTTTCCCTACTTTCTTTCTCAGACTGTTTATCCTTTGTGTGCAGAAAGGCCATTGACTTGTTTGACTTAATTTCATATCCAGCAACTTATTCAAGCTGTTTATCAGATTTAGGAGTTCTCTGGTGGAATTTTTAGGGTCACTTACATATGCTATAATATCATCTGCAAAAAGTGATATTTTGGCTTCTTCCTTGCCAATTTGTAGCTCCTTGATCTCCTTTTGTGGTAGAATTGCTCTGGCTAGGACTTCAAGTACAATGTTGAATAGGTAGGGAGAGAGTGGACAACCTTGTCTAGTCCCTGATTTTAGTGGGATTGCTTCAAGCTTCTCACCATTTACTTTGATGTTGGCTACTGTTTTGCTGTAGAATGCTTTTATTATGTTTAGGTATGGTCCTTGAATTCCTGGTCTTGCCAAGACTTTTATCATGAATGGGTATTGGATTTTGTCAAATGTTTTCTCTGCATCTAAGGAGATGATCATGTGGTTTTTGTCTTTGTGTTTGTTTATATACTGGAATACGTTGATGGATTTCTGTATATCGAACCATCCCTGCATCCCTGAAATGAATCCTACTTGGTCAGGATGGATGATTGTTTTAATGTGTTCTTGGATTTGGTTAGCGAGAACTTTATTGAATATTTTTACATCGATATTCATAAGGGAAATTGGTCTGAAGTTCTCTATCTTTGTTGGGTCTTTCTGTGGTTTAGGTATCAGAGTTATTGTGGCTTCATAGAATGAGTTGGGTAGAGTACCTTCTGCTTCTATTTTGTGGAATAGTTTGTGCAGAACTAGAATTAGATCTCCTTTGAAGGTCTGATATAACTCTGCACTAAACCCATCTGGTCCTGAGCTTTTTTTGGTTTGGAGACTATTAATGACTGCTTCTATATCTTTAGGGGATATAGGACTGTTTAGATCATTAACCTGATATTTTTAGCTTTGTTACCAGGTATCTGTCTAGACATTTGTCCACTTCATCCAGGTTTTCGAGTTTTGTTGAGTATAGCCTGTTGTAGAAGGATCTGATGGTGTTTTGGATTTCTTCAGGATATGTTGTTATGTCTCCCTTTTCATTTCTGATTTTGTTAATTAGGATGCTCTCCCTGTGCCCTCTAGTGAGTCTGGATAATCTATCTAGTTGATTTTCTCAAAGAACCAGCTCCTTGTTTGGTTGATTCTTTGAATAGTTCTTCTTGTTTACACTTGATTGATATTAACCCCTGAGTTTGATTATTTCCTGCATCTACTCCTCTTGGGTGAATTTGCTTCCCTTTGTTCTAGAGCTTTTAGGTGTTTTATCAAGCTTCTAGTTTGTGCTCTGTCTAGTTTCTTTTTGGAGGCACTCAGAGCTATGAGTTTTCCTCTTAGAAATGCTTTCATTGTGGCCCATAGGTTTGGGTACGTTGTGGCTTCATTTTCATTAAACTCTAAAAAGTCTTTAAATTCTTTCTTTATTGTTTCTTGACCAAGGTATCATTGAGAAGCATGTTGTTCAGTTTCCACGTGAATGTTGGCTTTCTATTATTTATTTTGTTATTGAAGATCAGCATTAGTACATGGTGATCTGATAGGATGCATGGGACAATTTAAATATTTTTGTATATGTTGAGGTTTGTTTTGTGATCAAGTATTTGGTCAATTTTGGAGAAGGTACCATGAGGTACTGAGAAGAAGGTATATCCTTTTGTTTTAGGATTAAATATTCTATTGATATCTGTTAAATCCATTTGTTTCTGGGACAGGCAGGAGCCACAGAGCTTCTGAGGCAGCCCCCTTTCCGGGCTCCAGATATCTGGGAACCTTCACTGGTAGAGGAGAGTTGTCTGCCCGGCCCGGGAGAGAATTGCCAGAGCATCTGCAGGAGACATCTTGGTTCCCAGACTCCACCAAGAATAGTCTGCACAGGTGAGCGTGTGGAGGAGGCAAGTCTGAACACCAGATATCTGTGCACCTTCCCTGAAATAGGAGAGCCTGCCTGCAGAGTGCTCTGACCACTGAAACTCAGGAGAGAGCTAGTCTCCCAGGTCTGCTCTTAGAGAATAACAGAATTGTGAGGAGCTGCCCTCACATTTGCCATTACAAGATGGCGCTGACATCCTGTGTTCTAAGTAGTAAACAAATAATCTGCACATGTGCCGGGGTAGTTTTCCACTCCATGTGCTCTGCCTTCCCCATGACGACAACTGGGTCGATGGGCTGCAGCCAATCAGGGAGCGACACGTCCGAGGCAGAGGACAATCCTCCATAAAAGGGATGGGGTTTTACCATTCACTCTCTCTTCTCCTCTTGCTCCTGAAGAAGTAACCAATAAAGCTTTTGCCACAGAAGATTCTGGTTGTCCTGAGCGTGTTCTTGCAGGTGGGGACAAAAGCTCGGGACACAGAATCATGAGAGGAACAAACTCTAACCAGAGACAACTATAACAATGGATTCCAGAGTTTACCAGATGGCAAAAGGCATACATAAGAATCTTACTAACAGAAACCAAGACCACTCACCATCATCAGAACACAGCACTCCCACCTCAGCCTGTCCAGGGCACCCCAACACACCCAAAAACCTAGACCCAGATTTAAAGGTATTTCTCATGATGATGGTAGAAGACATCAAGAAGGTCTTTAATAACTCACTTAAAGAAATACAAGAGAATACTGCTAAAGAGTTACAAGTCCTTAAAGAAAAACAGGAAAACTCATTCAAACAGATGATGGAAATGAACAAAACCATACTAGACCTAAAAAGGGAAGTGGATACAATAAAGAAAACCCAAAGTAAGGCAACACTGGAGATAGAAACCCTAGGAAAGAAATCTGGAGCCATAGATGCAAGCATCAGCAACAGAATACAAAAGATGGAAGAGAGAATCTCAGGTACAGAAGATTACATTGAGAACATGGGCACAACAATCAAAGAAAATGCAAAATGCAAAGTGATCCTAACTCAAAACATCCAGGAAATCCAAGACACAATGAGAAGACCAAACCTACAGATAGTAGGAGTAGATGAGAATGAAGATTTTCAACTCAAATGGCCAGGAAATATCTTCAACAAAATTATAGAAGAAAGCTTCCCAAACCTAAAGTAAAAGATGCCCATGAACATACAAGAAGCCTACAGAACTCCAAATAGACTGGACCAGAAAATATGAAATTCTTCCTGATGCAAAATAATCAGAACAACAAATGCACTAAATAAAGATAGAATATTAAAAGCAGTAATGGAAAAAGTTCAAGTAACATATAAAGGCAAGCCTATCAGAATTACACAAGATTTTTCACCAGAGACTATGAAAGCCAGATGATCCTGGACAGATGTCATATACACACTAAGAGAACACAAATGCCAGGCCAGGCTACTATACCCAGCCAAACTTTCAATTACCTTAGATGGAGAAACCAAATATTCAACGACAAAACCATTTTTTTTTAAATAAATAGTTTGTGTATTGTTTTTAGAAATATTTATTTATTTATTTTTATGTATATGAGTACACTGTAGCTGTCTTCATACACACTCGAAGAGGGCATTGGATCCCATTACAGATGGTTGTGAGCCACCATGTGGTTGCTGGGAAATGAACTCAGAACCTCTGGAAGAGCAATTAGTGCTCTTAACCACTGAGCTATCTCTCCAGCCTGACATCAATGGTCTTATCAATGGTCAACACTGATGACCTGCCAGGCAACTTTGCATGATTGACATGACAATTCAAAAGGTAAGTAAACACTCTCTGATTGGATTTGAGGCCTGATCTATACAAGGTATTTCATTCCTGATTCTGTAAGCATAATCAAAACCCATAGCGGGGGAGACTGTAAGTCTCAGATGGGAATATACTATAGGTATTTTGCTAAATGGTCATGTTTTCAAATTACCATCTAAATATTTATGTTTATACCCATAGCTTGGTGTTACTCTCAATGCTGGTCACATAGCTTTAGTTTTGCAAGTGAACAGTGGTTAATGAAGAGGCTGACACCTGGTTGATGTGCTAAGAATAAGTGACTGTTTAAGTGCAGCCCTATATGGGATATCTCTATCAATCTTCAACATCACTGATGAAGGGACCAAAAGAATGTAGGCCCAGGGAAGAGTTCTGTGAAACGCTCTCTTCTGGGCATGATGTGCCTCACTCCTTGCTGAGAACTAATGGTACTTGTTGGCTACTTGGGGAAGCAGAATCATTTAAAAAAAAAGTGACAAGGATCTGAAGTTGGGAGGGGGTTCAGCAGAATTGGAGAAAAAGAGTGGAGGAGGATATAATCACAATACTTTTTGTACAGGTAGAAAATAAATAAAAATTGAAAATACTAAAAGGAATGAAAAAGTGTGTAGAGCATTACAAATATGTTCCTAAACATAATGCTTAATCTGAAGCAGTGTGTACCCACTTAACAAGTACCTTAAAACAAACACTGAGCACTCCTGTGTTTTAGGCTCTCAGAAGTCATTCAAATGTCTTCTCCAGTCACCATGCTGCTACTTATACTCCCAACAGGTAACATTCTTGGTTTGAACTTGATATAATCAGATTCAACTTGAAAGTTTAGACATTAGTCTTCTGTCACACACTACTTGTGGCTGTGTGATTCATTCACATAATTAGATACAGTGTGGTTTGTTCTCCCTTGCTGTGGAGTGTGGTGGTTATAATATATTTATCCATGACTTCACACATGTTTGAATTTTCTTTTTCAGATTAATGCTTCTGTGATGAACATTGTATATGACTTTGGTGAACAAGCTACTCAGTGAACCACCTAGTTTTAGGTGGTGCACTTTGAAGATAGAATTGAAACCTATTTGCTTAAAGGTCATTGGATAGCTCCATTTAAAACAAAGGGCAGAAAAAGAAAATAAAGAAGAAAAAGAGAAATAAATAAAGAAAAAAATGGAAAGAATGAATGAAAAAAAGAAAGCAGGAAGGAGGGAAGGTAGAAATGCAGGCAGAAAGAATGGAAAGGAGGATGAAAAGGAGAACAGAATGAAAGAAGGAAAGAAGGCAAGCAGGATGGAAGGAAATCAGCAGAAAAGAAAGGAAGAAATAAATGATCAAACAAAGTAACAGAGGATATCCTGAACTCCTGAGCCAAGTGTGAGTGGTGTCATCAAATAAAATGTTCAAATAAGTAGAGTAGAATTGTATTCATTTATTTTCATATCAAAAGTAGTCTTTTGATGCTACTTTTCAAATGATTGACTTTCAAGAAAGGCATGTAGTAATCCAGGTGATGTATTCTAAATTTTGACTTTGTGAATAATGGGAGGAGTGCTCACTGGGGCATGCAGCAGTTTTCAGAATGCCCTTTCTCCATATAGCATGTCAGAATAACAGATGGCATAGTCTGTAAAGAAAATTAATTTGAATAAGTCTGGTAAGAACCCACCTTTCTTGAGAGAAAAGGTCTTTTTCTATAAGAAGTTCATCTTATTTATTGCCTACCTGGACAGGTAATGTATTCAGGTTTTTCCAATCTAGTCCTTTGTAATAAAACAGTCCTAAGCTCCTCACTATAAGAGTCTCCACTAATCAAATCTTGTTACTCACTAGTGCTCATGTTTGCAACTTAGTTATAACATTCTGCACTTCTAATCAGCATTGTTTTCTATTTCTTTTTCACTATGGCAATGTTTTCATTTTAAACAATGACATAGGACCAGTAAAAGTTCAGTAGTGTTATTTCTATGATGCTCTCATAAGCTGCATGTTACTCCTGTGTGGCTTCTCTCTTTTAACTAAAGTTTTGTATCTTAAGTTTGCAATTTTTCAAATGCTTTCTTTGTTTTATGGAAACTTCAGGTTAGTAGTTATAAATACATTTTCCTTGCTGTAATAGAAACATGAATAGGAACATTCACCTTTGCCATGCTGATAACATCTTCACAGTCACAGGCCAACATCAAAATATAGTTCCATTCAGGAGATAAGTGTACTTTTCTTGTAATATATAAGAAATCTCCAATGAAGTTTCAAGTAGATTGTTAATTATCAATACTGAAGCATGCATCAACGCATGCACGCAAGTCTGTGGGAGAAGCTAGGAACTTACAGACAGAATCTCAAAAAGATAAACTGTATGTGTATAAGTATTCGTTCAATGAACCTGACTGTGTTTAATCACTAATGCAGAAATTATCTTTAAGTTTGGCATGGGAGCTCACATTGATAATCTCAATAATAGGGAGATAGAAGTAGGAGATATAGCCTCATCTCCACAGTACATTTCAAGGTACTAAAGGATAACTAGGAAGAAAATCAGGAAAAAGTAGAATAAACATGATTTTTTGATTTTTCTGTTTTATTGAAATTACCAAATAACTCATACTTGTATTTAGGTGAACAAAATAAATAAATAAAAAGCCAGCACAGATACAATGGCAATAAATGGGATTAAAAAGAACAGAGGGAGAAGGACTGACTCAGCCTGACTTTGAACTAGAAGGTCTGCAGCCAATGTGTGTGTACAGACTCCAGACTGAGCTGGGAATATTATTCACTATAGGCAACAGCCCCTAGGAACTCGGAAATCCAGTCTATGACTAAGATAAAATTTCTAATCTGTAAAATTTAGGGTTTTTCAACAACAATAAAACCTTTCAACAATAAAGCTGTCCCTTTCCTTCAAGGTACAGCTTTATTGTTCCCTAGAGACTCCAGAAAAAATAAATAAATTCCTATCAGCAATGAGACTTTTAGCATGCTGAAAACCCAATTCAGAGTTTTGACCTATAGGGCTATAAAATAACTTGGTGCTGTTGTAACCCACTAAGTCTATGGTCAACTGAAATACAGGGAATAATGCAAGATACAGGTGCCTGACCTGAAAGTGAGCCACTAGGCCACTACTCCCAGTTCATTTTTCCAGTGACTACTTACACACATCACAAAGCAAAATGCTGAGCTAAGCCAGCTCCACCCACGCGCAGGCAGATGTGACAAAACACCATTCATTCAGGGGTAAATGGCAGATATCATGGATTAATTCATAAAGCACTAACCTTAGGAGTTATTTCTATAGAAAATCTGCAAACCCAAAGAGAAATTACACATATACGGAATACTGCATATAGGGGCTGCTCTTGAACATAACATGTGAGGTACCCAACCCCTTCATAGTGGTGAGAAGACAAATAAAACTATAATGTTCTTCCTCATTTCAACTCTGACAACTTGAGCATGAAATGCATCACTTCCAGCCTTGCAACATAGAAAAGCTGAGCCAATTGGAAATCATATCATTGGAGCATCAGTTTATTTATTCTCCACATACAACCATCAACAGACTTCCAGTCATGGGCTCCATGTACAATGGCAATGGGTTACAGCAAATATTGCAGAATATAGACTCTCTCTGAAGGTGTTTTAAGGATACAAATGCAAAAGGGGATTCATAAACAAAACAGCACAGGAATGTGAAAACTTGATTTACTGTGAAATTTTAGAGTAAAGGAATAAAATGTAGGAGATAGACCAAAGTCTCACGTCAACAGAAGAGACTGCTGTTTATTGCCACAGCAGTGAAAGACAGCAACCTTTCTTTTCTTTGTTTTTTTTATTTGATATTTTCTTTATTTACATTTCAAATGCTATCCCCTTTCTTAGTTTCCCCTCTGAAAATCCTCTATTCCCTCCCCTCTCCCCCTGCTCCCCAACCCACCCAGTCCCATTCCTGGCCCTGGCATTCCTCTATACTGGGGTATAGAAACTTCACAGGGCCTAGGGCCTCTCTTCCCACTGATGACCAAGTAGGACATCTTCTACTACAGCGGGTCAGGGTTCTTATAAGAGTAGGCAATGAGTTTGGGTTAGAGAAAGTTGATACAACTTCTAGGGATACATGCATATTAAGACAACCTTGGGAAATTTATATTCCCCTTTTACTGGAGTATTATTTACTTAAATACAAAGGTCTATCTTGAGATGATCTATGCCCCCAATAAACATTATTTTCTGAAATAAAAACGTCTTTGTTTAATAGCAGTTGGGCAGCAACACCAAGACAGTCATGGACTTCTGTTTTTCACAAGCTGGGCATTCTTTCATGTATAACTATCAAGTATTAAGCATAGTCTACCTATGTATCTTTGTTGTTTATTACTTTAATAAAATTACTAAGGCTAAATATATGTAAAATTAATTTTGTTTATGTCATATTTTCAGAGGCTCAAAATCCAAGGTAAGTTAGCGATATTGGCTCAGTCTGAACTTAAGATTTAGTTCTATAGATCTAGTTCTAGCATCAGAGCATGGCAGATGCCACAATGATGGTGTCAAGGATGGAAAGCAATATGAAAAAGAAAAAAAAAGGGGCGAGTATAGATAAAGAGAATAATCCATAACAACACAGGAAGTAAGAGAAAAATCCTCTCTTGTTTTATATCAGTTCACTGTGGTATAAAAGCTGTGGGCCCTTGAGAACTGTATTATCATTTCCGTGGGTGATGTTCCCAGTGACCTCATCACCTTCTCCCTACCTGGTCTTTTAAATGTTTCACAGTCGTAAATTGCCATACCAGGTGTATCAAGCTTCTAGCACATAGATTTTGGGTGGGACACATTCAAAGTATATCTAACCCTAGTCCAAGGTCAAAGAAAGCACACTTCCAAAGTCTGTTTCCATAGTTCATGTTGTCTGGATATATTCATCTCTCAGAAAATTTAACCGAAATCGGGTATTCTATTTATATTTTTTTTCACTGTCTCACATAACAATAACAAGGTCATAGCATCATTTTGGCTTACATCTTAAAAATCCCAATGTGACTGTGGACTTTAGTGTATCAATACTATTTTTAAACAAACGGGAATAAAAAGATATACTGAAAAGAATAACAAAAATAACCACTTTCCTTTCATCATTTTGAGTTTCTCGTTTTTGAGACAGCCTGTATAAAAAGAAAGTTACAGCATACAGAGGTTATTATAAATAAGATATTATTGATTGTAAAGTTTTAAACCATGAGATCCTATAAGCCATCAAGAGTATCATTGGAAACATGATACTTTTACTTATTTCAACTCTGATTCAGAGCATTAAAGAGTAGAATGACATAACATTATTTGATGTTTCTACACAAATTGTCTATTATATAACATCACTTTGTAATTTTTTTCAAATTAATCAATTTTATCAGTTATTAAAATATATTTGAAAAAGAAAAATGTCTATTTATATGATATTAATGTCCAGAACCATCCATTTCAAATGTTGACATGAATTCTTAAGAGTCTGAAGAAGGAAATTTCAGTACAACCAAAAACCCAAAAGCAATGGTCACTTTTCCCTCTGTGAAAAAAAAATGGATGATACTTCAGTCAGCTTAGGTCCAAATACAGGAAAAACAGAAGATACTGGTGGTAGAGTCTTGCTAGCCCTTCATTATCCAGTATCTGCTAACCTACTGTCCCCCCAAAAACTGTAGATGTTTAGAGTAGAAAAATATTAACAGCCATGGTTACTTAATGATAAAAACATGTTCCTAGTACACTTTAAAAATAAATGGGACATAAACATGCATAGATGAGCCCATGAGGGGTATTTTGTTGAAGAAAAAACAAATATAAAAGGCAGAGGAAAAATAAGACATGTAGGTGACATGTAAGTTTGTATCTTCCTGGTTACTCGCTGGAAGAGTAAGGGTAGGAGAGGCATGTTATATTAGCATTACAAATACTATTCTTTGTGCTCAATGGCCATCTTGGCTGAGTCTGTGTAAGGTGAGGTAAAATACCTTGCTTTTGCTACTGTGCCTTTCCAGAATTCTTGAAGATATACATTCTAGCAACTCAGTTATAAATTATGTGAACAGAAATTTGACCTGTAGGCTTTACTGAAATTAAAAAAATAAAACTATTATTATAATTTACCTTTCAAAATTCCTCCTCTAAATTTCAAATAATCCAACTCCAGCCTTATAATTTTAGCAGGTATCTTGGATTCACAATACAATCTTAAAACACAGGAAAATACTAATCTATCACAAGTAATCTACACTGACAATAATATTAAAAAGTCATAACATTTTTCAAAGTAGACTGCTTAGGTTGAAGAAAATTACTAATTTAATTGCTATTTAGATTCAACATTTTACTAAAGTGAATATATGATATATGACAAAAATATATTCTTTGGAATATTGAGTGTGCCTTGTTTACACATATATCAAGTACTGCAAGACAGTCTCCTATAAAGATGTATAACTCTATTAATGAAGACTAGCTTTGTCTTTTCCTGAAAAGGGACAATACAATTTAATAAAGTTAAACATTTGCTCATTTCAGTAAGTCTGCCTTAGTGGAGGCACAGATATGTTTGCTGCAGAAGACTGTGATGCACAGAGTATATTTAGAGCTATCGTGGGAGTCAGTGGGAATCTTTGTATCCATGAATATAGAGAAATAACCTCAGCTCATAGATGTCAAATATGTAAATTTTAGAAAAAAATGGCCTTTTTGATTAACACTTGGGTTAGATGATATTCTGAGAAGTAATATATTTGATGTTTATATTTTCTATCCATTAACCTACATCCTACCGTTTCTAAGAAACACTTTCCAGCAGCCTTGAAGCTATAGTATACCTTATGCAAGTTAAATATTTCTTTTTATCTTGCCATTTTATGTGTTCTTTAAGAAAGAAATCATTCTTTAACATCTCTTGAATTCTGTAAGTTAATTAATAACAAATGCTGTATGACAGTGCTGTAATGGTAACTTCAGGTTACTATGGAACAATCTGAGAATTACTCACTGAAAAATAATCAACAGCTTGCTGTCAGAAAACGGCTGAAACAAACAGTGGTCAATATTCCATTAGTAAACCTGTTATAAATGATTTCATTAACCACATTTGTTCTTTGTTAGGCCACTAACACAATTAAGAGTAAATTTTAACCACCAAGTAGCAGAATGAGCTGATGTATAGAAAAGAAGCTAATGCAGAAGTAATCATTTCTACTTTACAAAAGGAAAACTTGCAAATCATCATGAAATACATTAGCTAATCACTTGCCAAAACTTTATACACTGTTATAGATGTTCTGAGTAAAATGATTTCAAGGAAATGATTATAAAGTATGATTTTATATCAAATTTTTAAAATTCACCTAAATGTGTCAATTGTGGGGAGAAATATTTATTCTTTCCCTGGGAAACAGAAGGGATCTTGGTGAATCTGAGGCCAGCTTTGTTTTAGCTGATGTTAGATTCCAATTCAAACAAAAAAAGCAAAATTTATATAAATTACTTTTTTAACAATGTGGGAGAAATAAGGTAAATTAAAGATCAGTGACTTCTGAAACATAGACTTTTAAATAGAGATAGGAACGTCTGCTAGAACTAATAGTAACTAATTATCATACTAAACATTCAACTCACAAATTCTAATAAATCTCTCAACTCCATTGCATGGAGTGAGCCGAGAGCACCGTGTTTATTTTAACACTCAGCTGGCTCTGTACCCTTAGGAAAGCACTTAACCTTACAAGGTTTTGTAAATTTTTCATTTTTTAAAAGTTACACATTGAAAACACAATATGAAAGTCATCCAGACATGTCTGAATGAGAGAGGCTGGACTCTAGCAGGATATTGAAGTGTTCTCTTCAGAGACCCAGCTGCTCCGATTCTCCAGTCTACTTCGACACTATCTCAACAGCAATGTAATTTCTCACTTAAACTGACTTTATAATCATAAACATGCTCTATAGGTCCTTGTGACAGCCTGCCCTATTTTATTAAAAAAAAAGGAAAAGAAAACCTAAAGATATGACACAGAATAAAAGAAACTTGAATTCTAGAACTTGAAGAATTTGTCTGGTGCACAAGCCTAAATAGAGTAACAATACTTTACACTTTCTCAGATACGAAGCATCTGGGGAAGAATAACCAGCCCACATCTGCTGCACACTAGGTCAAGTCTGAATTGTGCATGTTGCTTTCAAAAATCAGATGGCCAGCGATTACTGCATTCTATAAACTAAACCATTCTATGAAAAGCTAAAAAGAGATATTAAAAGATTACCCAATGCACATTAATAATCTAGAATTCTAATGTGTCCAGACAGCAGAACAGATCTAAAGTTCAGTGTTCTTGCAGAGTATAAAATAAGGATAAATTTAGTAAAATTAAAAGAAGTAGATCTGGAACTAAAATATTAAGAAACATGAAGATAAAGAAAATGTTAAATTAGTAGCAACTATCACATTACCTTGTGCTTTTCTTTTCTTTTCTCTTCTTTCTTTTCTTTTCTTTTCTTTTCTTTTCTTTTCTTTTCTTTTCTTTTCTTTTCTTTTCTTTTCTTTTCCTTTTTCAACTGAGTAGTAGAAAAACTGGACTGAATGGATATGTCAACTGTTCACACAAAAGAGCTCTCTGGGGCACAGCAAGACAATCGGGCCTGTGGGAAACCCGGGTTTTCCTTACAAATAGTTATTATCAGAAGGCTTTAGGAAGCCATTTTCTTGAAAGAAAACTTCACTTTATTTGCTCAGTAGGAGAGTGTTATATGCATATCAGGAAATTGGTTTGTAGAGACTTACTGAATCTAAATGTGAGGCCAGCTGCCTTCGGGCGTTCTTAAGTATGATACATGTTGATTAACTTGGGGGAATGAGAACTCTGTAAGAAGTTTCTGAGAAACAATTGGGAATGCAAGGAAAGTAATCAAAAACTCAGAAAAATACAGCAACATGCATAGCACTTTGTTCCCAGCATGCTGCTGGAATCTTGAGGGAATCGAGTCCAGGAAGTTGTCTGTGGTTTCTATGCGGTGATCTATAGCCAAACCTGAAGTTACTGAGTACTCCCCTACACTGATATAGAACACATCACCAAGCTGACAGTCTGAAAATCTCCCCAGTGCATTCTTTGCAGGCCTGACAGTGCACATGCAGAAACCAGGGCCAGCTGATTTGCCATATGGACGAGAACAGAGGCTATGAATTGATCAGACTGCATGGCACCTGGCTGGCGCCTTGCCAAACACAAAACTCCTAGAAACATTGAGAAATAGATGAGACTTCCTGGAGATGTGCTGAGCTACAAAAGCTGACAGAAGTACTAAAGTCAATGAATTTAAATAGCAACAGACTCTTCAAAATTAAACGGGAACTTTCCTTAGATGTACATCCTACCTCAAAAATTAAGTGGGGACCAGTTTTGATTGGAATAGTTCAGTCACTGATTCAATACAGGTGTAAAGATGAATATAGAACACAAGTTATAACAATCAACAAAAGTATCTACTCTCTAAAAAGCAAGCTCATCTATTTATGAAATATCTATGTAATAATTTATTTAAAACTCACCTTTGATTTATATGGCAAATTATAACATTGGTAACCATTGCATTGGAGCTGCCTCTGGCTGGAAAATGCATGAGTTCTTAGTCTTTCAGCTGTGGCTGCTGCTACTTTTGGAATACATAGTACTTAAGGATAAAACTGCTAACATTACAAATCTGTGCATAGGAGGGTATGTAGAGGGTTGGGATGTGAGTTGTGTGGTATGTTTAGATGTCTAGTGTTAGTGTGACATGTATGGTTGTTAATGTGAGGGGTATGTGGGTGTGGTGGAGGTATACACGTGTAGTAGATGGGAGATGCATACATCTGTCCAAGTTTGGGTGTATGTGCCAGAAGACTAGGGCAGGTATCCTGTTATATCATTCTCAGTTTTATTCCTTTAAGATGGGTTACTTCAGCAGAGCAAGGCCAGCAATCCTCCTTTCTCTGTCATTCACAGCACTTGGTTTGTAGGGGCACACAGCCATGCCCAGCTTTTTACATTGGGTGCTAAGAATCCAAGCTAGATCAGTACACTTTCACATTTAACACTTTCATACACTGAGCTTTCAACCCAGACTGGGAAACTATTTTTTTTTCTTAGAAGGACAACATTAATTGGGGCTGGCTTACAGATTCAGAGGTTCAGTCCATTATCATCAAGGTGGAAGCATGGCAGCATTCTGGCAGTCATGGTAGGATGTAAGAGTTCTACATCTTCATCTGAAGGCTGCTCAGAGAAGACTAGCTTCCAGACAGCTAGGATGAAGGACTTAAAGCCCACACCCACAGTGATACACATACTCCAACAAGGGCACGCCTCCTAATAGTGTCACTTTCTGGGCCAAGTATATACAAACCATCAAACTGGATGAATTTATTTCTGAAAATCAATAAAAAATGTGCTTAGTTAATTGCTAATTGATATCTCCATCACAATTCCTATTACACAAATTGGTGCCTTCTTCTTCTTCTTCTTCTTCTTTTTTTTTTTTCCATCTGACAACCATCACAATTTCTATTTTCTTTACCGGCACTCATCTTTCAGGGAAGATCTACTACCCTGGGGCACCTTTCTTTTACATTTGCATTCTCTTTTTTGATACTGACCTTTATCGAGTCCTCCTTCCCTGCATTATGTGGTGTGTGTGTATCTATTTATCATGTATATCTCAAATGTTTCCCCCCACCCTGCTCCTGGTTCCTCTCAAAAAATTCTTTACCCTATTACCCCCTTCACCTCTGAGAGGGAGCATTTCCTCATGGCTTCCTCCTTCCCGGTGGCATCAAGTCTCTACAAGATTAGGTGCATCCTCTCCCACTGATGCGAGACAAGGCAGTCCTCTGCTACATTTGTGTCTGTTCCTCAGACCAGCTTATGTACCCTCTTTGGTTGTTAGCAGTCTCTGGGTACTTCCAGATATGTAGATTATTTGACAATCTTGGTCTTCCTGTACTTTGGGTAAGAAGGTCATGTTCACTATGCTAATCCTTCTGATCCATGAACATGGGAGATCTTTCCATCTTCTGAGATCTTCTTCAATTTCTTTCTTCAGAGACTTGAAGTTCTTGCCATAAAAGTCTTTCATTTGCTTGGTTAGAGTTACACCAAGATATTTTATATTATTTGTGGCTATGTGAAGGGGATTATTTCCCTAATTTCATTCTCAGACTGTTTATCATTTGAATAGAGGAAGGCTAATGATTTGCTTGTGTTAATTTTATATCCAGACACTTTGCTGAAGTTGTTTATCAGCTTTAGAAGTTTTCTGATAGCATTAAGTGACTTTATAAAGAAATTGGAGAGATCCTATACTAGCAACTTAACAGCACACCTGAAAGTTCTAGAACACAAAGAAGGAAACACACCCAAGAGGAGTAGACCTCAGGAGAAAGCCAGACTCAGGGCTGAAATCAACCTATTAGAAACAAAGAAAACAATACAGATACACAATACAGTGCAGATAAAGAATTAACAGATACAGGAGCTGGTTCATTGAAAAAAAACTCAACAAGATAGATAAACTCTTAGCCAAAATAACCAGAAAGCACAGAGACAGTATCAAAATTAACAAAATCAGAAATGAAAAGGGAGATGTAAAAATAGAAACCAAGGAAATTTTAAAATATCAATTACTAGATATCACTACAAAAGCCTATACTCAAGGGGATCAAAGGGATACAAATTGGAAAGGAAGAAATCAAAATATCACTATTTGCAGATGATACTGTATTATACTTAAGTTATCCCAAAAATTCCACCAGAGAACTCCTAAACCACAGGCTTCCTGCCAGCGTGAGAATGGACTGAACCTCTGGAACTTTAATCCAGCTCCAATTAAATGTAGTCCTTATAAGAGTTGCCTTGGTGATGGTGTCTCTTCACAGCAATGGAAACCCTAACTAAGCTTTGTTCTCATGTTTAAAAGGCAAGTACTTCACTGACAGATTTCTCTCCCTAATTCAGGATTGTCTGGACCATTTCACAGCCTTACTTTAATTTCTTTACTTTAATATAAACTCTATTTAATTCTCTACGTTTAAAAATATAGATAATTCTCTATATTATTTCTGTACTAGCTTACATTATTGCAGTGTGTAAGGGTTGCTTTTTCTCCACCTCTTTGCCAAATTACTATCATCTGTTTTTGTTGTTGTAATGTTTCTTCTGCCTCTGATGGATGAGCAGTCAAGCTGAGGTTCCTCATTAGTGACCATGAACTCTTGCTCATACACCTGTTGGTTATTTGTATGCAATCTCTAAAGGCATTTCTAATTATTTTTCAAAACCAATTTTATCATTTATTTTTTATGTAAAATCACTAAACTCATACAGATTCTGGGCATCAACCACTTTCAGATGTATGGTTGGCACGTACCTTCTCCCATTCTGTTGGTCATCCTTCTTCTGACACTGTGTTGGAGCTTTTAGGTTTAATAGGACCTTACTTGTCTAGGCTTCTCCTGTTTCATGTGCTTTGGGATTTTATTTTAGAAGTGTGTTCCATAACAATATTGAGTTTTTTCTCTAATAGATTTATAATTTCTGGTCTTATGTTTATGTCTGTATTAGTCAGGGTTCTCTAGAGTCACAGCACTTATGGGTAGTCTCTGTATAGTAAGGGAATTTGTTGATGACTTAGCAGTATGTAGTCCAACTCTCCGACAATGGTCATCAGCAGCTACGAATAGAAGTCCAAGGATCTAGCAGATGCTCAGTCCCAAGGCAAGCAGGTGAAGAAGAGAGTCTTCCTTCTTCCAATGCCCTTATGTGTGTCTTCAGCAGAAGGTGTGGCCTGGATTAAAGGTGTGTGTGTGTACCAACATGCCTGGATCTGGGACGTGCTTTGTCCTAGGTGACCTTGAACTCAGAGATCTTTGCCTTAGTCTCTTGGGATTAAAGGTGTGTACTACCCAGATCATGGTTGAGCCTTCCAATTCTAGATTATAGTTCATTCCAGACATAGTCAAGTTGATAACCAGAAATGCCCACCACAATGTCTTTAATCTATTTTCAGTTTATATTCAGCATGATGAGATGGGGGTCTGGATTCATTCTTCTGTGTATTAGTATGCATCTTGCATAGCAATATGTATTAGAAAATCTGCCTCCTCTCTAGTTTATGTTATTAGTGCCTTGCTAAATTCCAGTTGGCTATAGGTTATGTTCTATACTCTCTTTTTTGTTTTGATGACCTGAGTAACTATTTCCATGTCCCACAGATTGATGTTTTGATTACTACAGCTCTATAGTCCTACCTTCCACTATGTTCTTTTATCAAAATTCCCATGTGTGTGTGTGTGTGTGTGTGTGTGTGTGTGTGTGTGTGTGTGTTTGGTTCAAATAGATATTAGAGGGGTACTTGTATTCTATTTCTTTTATCATTACCTCACTCAGGGATTTTTTAAAATATAGATTATAAAATATAGTACTATTTATCCAACATCCTACAGGTTTAACATTTTTAATAAATAACTTGAATGTATTAATTATATTAAACATGAAATACTTAGCTTCACAATAGCATATAACTGTTTTCTTTTTTCTTTCATTTTTTATTATTAGATATTTTCTTTATTTAAAGTTCAAATTTTATCCCCTTTCCTCACTTCCCCTCTGAAATCCCTCCTATCCCCACCCCCAACCCCACTCACTAACCCTGTCCTGGCATTCCCATACAATGGGGCATCAAGCCTTCAAAAAACCAAGGACCTCTCCTCTCATTGATATTCCATAAGGCCATCCTCTGCTAAACATATGGCTGGAGGCTTGAGTCCCTCCATGTGTACTCTTTGGTTGGTGGTTTAGTCCCTGGGAGCTCTGGTGGTACTGGTTCATTCATATTGTTGTTCCTCTTGGGGGTTACAAATTCCTTCTCCTCTTTGGTTCTTTCCTGTAACTCCTCCATTGGGGTCTCTGTGCTCAGTCTAATAGATGGCTGTGAGCAGCCACCTCTGTATTTGTCAGGCACTGTCAGAGGCTCTCAGGAGATAGCTATTGTAATCCAACAAATGTTAATTTTAAAATAACAGACTTTCTCAATTTGTAAATCAACCTAAATAATGTAAACCTAGGTGTATGGATTATCTATTTTTATTAGATATTTCCTTCATTTACATTTCAAAAGCTATCCCCAAAGCCCCCTATACC
This sequence comes from Mus caroli, assembly GCF_978045245.1. Classification (NCBI taxonomy): domain Eukaryota; kingdom Metazoa; phylum Chordata; class Mammalia; order Rodentia; family Muridae; genus Mus; species Mus caroli. The sequence goes on along the minus strand of NW_028227258.1, from coordinate 83,959,429 downwards.
CTCCCCCTGCCCTGCTCCCCAACCCATCCACTTCTGCTTCCTGGCCCTGGCATTCCCCTGCACTGGGGCATATGATCTTCAAAATATCAAGGGCCTCTCCTCCCATTGATGGCTGACTATGCCATCCTCTGCTACATATGCAACTAGAGACACAGCTCTGGTGGATACTGGTTAGTTCATATCATTGTTCCTCCTATAAGGTTGCAGACCCATTTAGCTCCTTGAGTACTTTCTCTAGCTCCTTCATTAGGGGGCCTTGTATTCCATCCAATAGATGACTGTGAACATGCACTTCTGTATTTGCCATGCATTGGCATAACCTCACAAGAGATAGCTATGTCAGGGTCCTGTCAGCAAAATCTTTCTGGCATATGCAATGGTGTATGGGTTTGGTGGTTGTATATGGGATGGATGCCCGTGTGGGGCAGTCTCTGGATGGTCTTTCCTTCTGTTTCATCTCCGAACTTTGTCTCTATAACTCCTTCCATGGGTATTTTGTTCCCCATTCGAAGAAGGAGCAAAGTATCCACAATTTGGTCTTCCTTCTTCTTAAGTTTCATGTGTTTTGCAAATTATTTCTTGGATATTCTAAGTTTCTGGGCTAATATCCGCTTGTCAGTGAGTACATATCATGTGTGTTCTTCTGTGATTGGGTTACCTCACTCAGGATGATATCCTCCAGGTGTATCCATTTGCTTAAGAATTTCATGAATTCATTGTTTTTAATTGGTGAGTAGTGCTCCATTGTGTAAATGTACCACATTTTCTGTATCCATTCCTCTGTTGAGGGGCATCTGGGTTCTTTCCAGCTTCTGACTATTATAAATAAGGCTGCTATGAACATAGGGTAGCATGTGTCCTTATTACCAGTTGGAACATCTTCTGGGTATATTCCCAGGAGAGGAATTGCTGGATCTTCCATTAGTACTATGTCCAATTTTCTGAGGAACCGCCAGACTGATTTCCAGAGTGGTTGCAACAATTACTTTTCCTTAATATCTCTTAATGTCATTGGACTCAATTCCCAAATAAAAAGACATAGACTAACAGACTGGCTACATAAACAGGACCCAACTTTTTGCTGCTTACAGGAAACCACCCACCTCAGGGAAAAAAGACAGACACTACCTCAGGGTAATAGGCTGGAAAACAATTTTCCAAGCAAATGGCCCAAAGAACCAAGCTAGAGTAGCCATTCTAATATCAAATAAAATCAACTTCCAACCCAAAGTTATCAAAAAAGACAAGGAGGGACACTTCATACTCATCAAAGGTAAAATCCTCCAAAAGGAACTCTCAATTCTGAATATCTATGCTCCAAATGCAAGGGCAGCCACATTCATTAAAGACACTTTAGTAAAGCTCAAAGCACACATTGCATCTCACACAATAATAGTGGGAGACTTCAACACACCACTTTCAACAATGGACAGATCGTGGAAACAGAAACTAACCCGAGACACACGGAAACTAACAGAAGTTATAAAAGAAATGGATTTAACAGATATCTACAGAACATTTTATCTTAAAACAAATGTGTTATCTTTATACTAGTAAGTTCTCAATAATGTGACAGCCATTTTGGTTTTATTCTTTTTTATTATTAAATTAATTTTTTTTTATTTTTTAAATGTTAATTTTTTATTAGATGTATTCTTCATTTACATTTCAAATGCTATCCCCTTTCCTAGTTTCCTCTCTGAACGTCCCCTCTACCCTCCCCCCACCCTGCTCCTCTACCCACCCACTCCTGCTTCCTGGCCCTGGCATTCTCTTTTACAGGGGGCATAAAATCTTCGTAAGACCAAGGGACCTCTCTTCTCATTGATGGCCCACTAAGCCATTTTCTGCTAGAGACACGAGCTCTGGGGGTACTGGTTAGTTCATATTGTTCCTCCTAATGGGTTGCAGACCCTAAAGGCAGTTAACACCTAATAAAGTCTAACTGTACCATGAGATCAGTACTAACTTTCCTGTGATGACCTTGTAAAAGGAAGCTTATTCTCTTGTAAAACTTCATGAAGATGAGATACAACTGTGACAAAAAACAAATTCAGTATGATGCAGTTGATGAAGCTGAGCTCTAGGAGTCCCATTTCCATCTTACAATTACATGTGTGGGAAGTAAAGTAGGGACCACGGCTTGCTCAGTCATTCAGATATAGTTCCCTATCAAAATATTTGATCCCTCTTCCATAATCTTCTATAAAGACTCTTCAATTCCTATAAACGTTGCCAAGGACTGGTAAGAAACATAAGAGCAATTGCTGCTTTATCCATTGGTCTTTGTAGGAACATACTTTTAACACAAATTGTCTTGAAATATCTTCTGTTTCATTTCTAACTGTAAATTATCACCCTTTCTTTTAATATCTCTTAATTGAAGCTACTATCAAATAAAATTACTAAAATACTTGCATTTACATGAAATGTTAAATTCAATCTGTTTTATAAGATACTCTATGGGAATTCTGATTTGGGAACAAAAACTCACAAGTTCAGAGTTTTATCTGCAACTAATACTGAAAAGATTTAACAAGCTGCTATTTGTACCTAAGGATATGGCCCATAAATATACCTACTGAGGTTTTCTTCCAGATTCAATAAATTTCAATAAAGTCACAAAGGAAAGTTTCTGGGGAGTTGAGTAGGCAATTATCTGAAGGATCATGCATTAAAAATAAAGCTCTGTTATTTATCCTTTTAATTTTTGCCTCAAGAGTTATTTTCTACAAGAAGGCATAGTTTAAAATAGGGTATCTTTGGTATTGACTATAAAACTTGTTAATATAGTCTTAAGTATTTATGCTCACACATTGCTAACAAAAGCTTTTCATTGTATCCTGACTGGAACTTCAGGTTTCAAAATGGAACTTACTACAGCTTCCTGCTGCTTTGTACTATCACATGACAATAAAATGCAAGGTCTCTTAGCCTTACTGTGGCCAGTCTCATACAAGAAAGGTGACTACTTTAAGTCATAACTAATAGAATTTAAACCAAGTCCTTCTTATTTATCATAGTTTCCATCTTTATATTTTATCCAAACCTTAACCATAAAGAGTATATAATGTTAAAGGAATCTGCTATCCATATTTTTACATATATTAATATAAGAATTGTATTCTTAGCTGGGCGGTGGTGGTGCATGCCTTTATTCCCAGCAATTGGGAGGCATAGGCAGGCAGATTTCTGAGTTTAAGGCCAGCCTGGTCTACAAAGTGAGTACCAGGACAGCCAGGGCTACACAGAGAAACCCTGTCTTGAAAAGACCAAAAACAAAACAAAACAAAACAAAACAAAACAAAACAAAAAAAAGAAAAAAAAAGAAAACAAATTGTATTCTTGTGTTTTTTAAAATCTCTAACTTGTTAATTCTGTGTGGGGGTGGGGGTGGGGGTGTTGTTCTTATTTATAAATGCACCAAGTGTGTGCAGGGACTTGAAGGGGACTAGAGTAACAGGCAGTGCCTCACAGTATGTATGTATGCTGGGAAATGAATCCTGGTTCTGTGAAAGAGCAGTAAGCATTCTATGGTATTTGTCTAACTCTTGTATTTTTTTTTATAATTTATTTTTTTATTAGGTATTTTCCTCGTTTACATTTTCAATGCTATCCCAAAAGTCCCCCATACCCACCCTCCCAAACCCCTACCCATCCACTCCCCCTTTTTGGCCCTGGGGTTCCCCTGTACTGGGACATATAAAGTTTGCAAGTCCAATGGGCCTCTCTTTGCAGTGATGGCCGACTAGGCCATCTTTTGATACATATGCAGCTAGAGACAAGAGCTCCGGGGTACTGGTTAGTTCATATTGTTGTTCCACCTATAGGGTTGCAGTTCCCTTTAGCTCCTTGGGTAATTTCTCTGGCTCCTCCATTGGGGGCCCTGTGATCCATCCAATAGCTGACTGTGATCATCCACTTCTGTGTTTGCTAGGCCCTGGTATAGTCTCACAAGAGACAGCTATATCTGGGTCCTTTCAGCAAAATCTTGCTAGTGTATGCAATGGTGTCAGCGTTTGGAAGCTGATTATGGGATGGATCCCTGCATACGGCAATCACTAGATGGTCCATCCTTTCATCACAGTTCCAAATTTTGTCTCTGTAACTCCTTCCATGGGTGTTTTGTTCCCATTTCTAAGAAGGGGCAAAGTGTCAACACTTTGGTCTTCGTTCTTCTTGAATTTCATGCGTTTAGCAAATTGTATCTTATATGTTGGGTATCCTAAGTTTCTGGGCTAATATCCACTTATCAGTGAGTACATATTGTGCGAGTTCCTTTGTGATTGTGTTTCCTCACTCAGGATGATGCCCTCCAGGTCCATCCATTTGCCTAGGAATTTCATAAATTCATTTTTTTAATAGCTGAGTAGTATTCTATTGTGTAAATGTACCACATTTTCTGTATCCATTCCTCTGTTGAGGGGCATCTGGGTTCAATGTTTAATAATTTTTAAATGCTTAATAAATATTATTAGAATACTTTCTTTTGAAAATAGTGAAAAGTACCAACAGACCTGGCATTCTTTTAAACCAAATGAGTAACTAAAACAGGATTTATATAATAAGGTAGGTGAGGTTTCTATATGTCCCACAAGGCAAGCAAGAATCTACAGGAATATAAATAACTGGTTTATACTATACTACCTCCTGGAAGTGTGGGTAAAAACTCTCTACACTGACAGAGGTAGATAGTAAACATCTAATGAAAATAATCAGTAATTCATATCCTTACTTCTCTGATTAACACGTTAAGGTAAAGGCCCTGTCTTTCATTATTTTTATTTATTACTTGAAGTTTAACTTTTAATATACTTACTCGCAGAGATTGTTGATGTTTCATTAACTTCCCTTATAACAGTCTAGAAAATATTTAGAATGATTTAGCCATTAAACCATTTACTCACAAGATACTCACAAGATGCTTTCTTTTTCTTTTTTTGTTTAAAAACAATGTAAATATATGAGTTATGTGTATTTGAGTAGGACATTATGTCATATTCAGAGCCCACACTTTTCTTTCTAAACTATAGTATTTTCCTCCTTTCCTTAGCATATGCTTCAGTTCTAATTTAATATTTTTCCTTTTTTAATGTTTGAAATATCATTGCACTATAACTTTTGGAATGTAACAGCCTACGCAGAGGCTAAAACCATTTATTTGTTTAATAATTGATTCTAATTTATTTACTTTAATTTATCTGAAGCATAGAGAATAAATATTTCAGAAAGCTTTTGAGGAAATACATTCCTGTGGTTTCTGTCATCCTTTTACAAAGATTTCTATGTTGCCATCATGTATACATTCATGTATATTCTTCATGACCTGTTTAATCAATTATTCTAATAATCATTTATGTTTTAAAATCTTATAGCCTATATGAGTTCTTGATGATAATTTTAAAATCAATTGTGATAATAATTGACACAGAATCAGGAAATAGCAAGAGAAGGATACTTATGATTTTATGCTTTAGTCATTACACAAATACAAAAAGTAAGAAGTATCTTTTCTGATTCTGTAGACTGAGACTTGTTCCTATTGAAGGTGTCCATGACTTACAGAAGCTTTTCAATATCGTAAGTTACCATTTATTAATTGTTGATCCTAGTGCCTGTGCTGTTGATCTTTTGTTCAGGAATTTGCTTTGTGTAACAATGTATTCAAGGCTTTTCCCCCCACTTTTCCTTCTGTTCGATTTAGTGTATCAGGTTTTATGTTAAAGTCTTTGATCCACTTGGCTTTTAGTTTTACAGAGAGTAATATTGATCTATTAGTATTCTCTACATGCAAGCATCCAATTAGTTCAGCACCATTTTTCTTTTTAATTTCAATATTCAATTTTCACTTCCTTTTCAAAATTTTATGATTTTGGCTTATTTATGAAAAATCAAGACATAGGGCCACAAGCCTCTTCTGGTCAGAAAAACACCGGGGCAGCTGGGGCGCAGGGTCGGCTGACACTCGCCAGCTACCCACAACACCCGCCACAGGATCTTAAGACTTCTGGTGAGTGGAGCACAGCTTCTGCTCCAATCCAATTGCGCGCGGGACCTGAGACTGCATTAGTTAGGGAAGCAGAAACCAGCCTGAGTAGGGCCACAGGTCTCTTCCGGCTGGACCAGCACTGGGGTACTGCCAGCTACACACGAATAGTTTGTGAAGAACTGGGATTAGATCTTCTTTGAAGGTCTGATAGAACTCTGCACTAAACCCATCTGGTCCTGGGCTTTTTTTAGTTGGGAGACTATTAATGACTGCTTCTATTTCTTTGGGGGATATAGGGCTGTTTAGATCATTAACCTGATCTTGATTCAACTTTGGTACCTGGTATCTGTCTAGGAACTTCTCCATTTCATCCAGGTTCTCCAGTTTTGTTGAGTATAGCCTTTGGTAGAAGGATCTGATGGTGTTTTGGATGTCTTCAGGATCTGTTGTTTTGTCTCCTTTTTCATTTCTGATTTTGTTAATTAGGATGCTTTCCCTGTGCCCTCTAGTGAGTCTGGCTAAGGGTTTATCTATCTTGTTGATTTTCTCAAAGAACCAGCTCCTTGATTGGTTGATTCTTTGAATAGTTTTTCTTGTTTCCACTTGGTTGATTTCACCCCTGAGTTTGATTATTTCCTGCCGTCTACTCCTCTTGGGTAAATTTGCTTCCTTTTGTTCTAGTGCTTTTAGGTGTGTTGTCAAGCTGCTAATGTGTGCTCTCTCTAGTTTCCTTTTGGAGGCACTCAGAGCTATGAGTTTTCCTCTTAGAAATGCTTTCATTGCGTCCCATAAGTTTGGGTATGTTGTGGCTTCATTTTCATTGAACTCTAAAAAGTCCTTAATTTCTTTCTTTATTCCTTCCTTGACCAAGGTATCATTGAGAAGAGTGTTGTTCAGTTTCCACGTGAAGGTTGGCTTTCTATTATTTATTTTGTTATTGAAGATCAGCCTTAGTCCATGGTGATCTGATAGGATGCATGGGACAATTTCAATATTTTTATATCTGTTGAGGCCTGCTTTGTGACCAATTATGTGGTCAATTTTGGAGAAGGTACCATGAGGTGCTGAGAAGAAGGTATATCCTTTTGTTTTAGGATAGAATGTTCTGTAGATATCTGCCAGATCCATTTGATTCATAATTTCTCTTAGTTTCACTGTGTCCCTGTTTAGTTTCTGTTTCCATGATCTGTCCATTGGTGAAAGTGGTGTGTTGAAGTCTCCCACTATTATTGTATGAGGTGCAATGTGTGCTTTGAGCTTTACTAAAGTTTCTTTAATGAATGTGGCTGCCTTTATATTTGGAGCATAGATATTCAGGATTGATAGTTCCTCTTGGAGGATTTTACCTTTGATGAGTATGAAGTGTCCCTCCCTGTCTTTTTTAATGACTTTGGGTTGGAAGTCAATCTTATCAGATATTAGAATGGCTACTCCAGCTTGTTTCTTCATGCCATTTGCTTGGAAAATTGTTTTCCAGCCTTTCATTCTGAGGTAGTGTCTATCCTTTTCTCTGAGATGAGTTTCCTGTAAGCAGCAAAATGTTGGGTCTTGTTTGTGTAACCAGTTTGTTAGTCTATGTCTTTTTATCGGGGAGTTGAGTCCATTGATATTAAGAGATATTAAGGAAAAGTAATTGTTGTTTCCTGTTATTTTTGTTGTTAAAGTTTGTATTTTGTTCTTGTGGCTGTCTTCTTTTAGGTTTGTTGAGGGATTACCTTCTTGTTGTTTCTAGGGCATGGTTCCTGTCCTTGTATTGGTTTTTTTCTGTTATTATCCTTTGAAGGGCTGGATTCGTGGAGAGATAATGTGTGAATTTGGTTTTGTCCTGGAATACTTTGGTTTCTCCATCTATGTTAATTGAGAGTTTGGCTGGGTATAGTAGCCTGGGCTGGAATTTGTGTTCTTTTAGTGTCTGTATAACATCCGTCCAGGATCTTCTGGCTTTCATAGTCTCTGGTGAAAAATCTGGTGTAATTCTGATAGGCTTGCCTTTATATGTTACTTGGCCTTTTTCTCTTACTGCTTTTAGTATTCTATCTTTATTTAGAGCATTTGTTGCTCTGATTATTATGTGTCAGGAGGTATTTCTTTTCTGGTCCAGTCTATTTGGAGTTCTGTAGGCTTCTTGTATGTTCATGGGCATCTCTTTCTTTAGATTTGGGAAGTTTTCTTCTATAATTTTGTTGAAGATGTTTGCTGGTCCTTTGAGTTGAAAATCTTCATTCTCATCCACTCCTATTATCCGTAGGTTTGGTCTTCTCATTGCGTCCTGTATTTCTTGGATGTTTTGAGTTAGGATCTTTTTGCATTTTACATTTTCCTTGATTGTTGTGCCGATGTTCTCTATGGAATCTTCTGCACCTGAGATTCTCTCTTCCATCTCTTGTATTCTGTTGCTGATGCTCGTATCTATGGTTCCAGATTTCTTTCCTAGGGTTTCTATCTCCAGTGTTGCCTCATTTTGGGTTTTCTTTATTGTGTCTACTTCCCTTTTTAGGTCTAGTATGGTTTTGTTCATTTCCATCATCTGTTTGGATGTGTTTTCCTGTTTTTCTGTAAGGACTTCTACCTGTATGATTATGTTATCGTGTTTTTCTTTAAGGATTTGTAACTCTTTAGCAGTGTTCTCCTGCAATTCTTTAAGGGATTTTTGTGCTTTCTCTTTATTGTCTTCTGCCTGTTTAGCAGTGTTCTCCTGCATTTCTTTAAGTGTGTTATTAAAGTCCTTCTTGAAGTTCTCTATCATCATCAGGAGATATGCTTTTAAATCCGTGTCTAGCTTTTCCGGTGTGTTGGGGTGCCCTGGACTGGGCGAAGTGGGGGTGCTGGGTTCTGATGATGGTGAGTGGTCTTGGTTTCTGTTAGTAAGATTATTACGTTTACCTTTCGCCATCTGGTAATCTCTGGGGTTAGTTGTTATCGTTGTCACTGTTTAAAGATTGGAGCAGAAGCTGTGTTCCACTCACCAGCAGTCTCTAAATCCTGCGGCGGGGGTCGTGGGTAGCTGATGGTACCCCGGTGCTGGTCCAGCCGGAAGAGGCCTGTGGTCCTACACAGGCCGTTTTTCTGCTTCCCTAACTAATGCAGTCTCTGGTCCTGCGTGCAATTGGATTGGAGCAGAAGCTGTGTTCCACTCTCCAGAAGTCTTAAGATCCTGTGGTGGGTGTTGTGGGTAGCTGGTGAGTGTCAGCCGACCCTGCGCCCCAGCTGCCCTGGTGCTTTTCTGACCGGAAGAGGGTTGTGGCCCTATGTAGGCCGGATTTCTCTCTCCCCAACCAGAGCAGTCTCAGGTCCCGCGTGATTGGACTGGAACAGAAGCTGTGTTCCACTCAAAGCAGTCCCAAAATCCTGCGGCGGGGGTCGTGGGTAGCTGGCGGGTGTCAGGCAACCCTGCGCTCCCGCTACCCCGGCGCTGATCCGGCCGGATGAGGCCTGTGGCCCTACTCAGGCCGGTTTCTGCTTCCCTAACTAATGCAGTCTCAGGTCCTGCGCAATTGGATTGGAGCAGAAGCTGTGTTCCACTCACCAGCAGTCCCAAAATCCTGCGGCGGGGGTCGTGGGTAGCTGGCGGGTGTCAGGCAACCCTGCGCTCCTGCTACCCCGGAGCTGATCTGGCCGGATGAGGCCTGTGGCCCTACTCAGGCCGGTTTCTGCTTCCCTAACTAATGCAGTCTCCACTATGTGGTTTTATTACTATTGCTTTGTAGTACAGCTTGAAATCAGGGATGATGATACTTCCAGAAGTTACTTTCTTGGACAAAAAAATTTTAGCTATCTTTAGTTTTAATTTTTCTATATGAAGTTAAGAATTGAACTTTTGAAGTATATAAAGAACTGTGTTGAAATTTGGATAGGAATTGCATTGAATATGTAGATTGATTTTGGTAATATGCCCAGTTCTTACCAATCCATGAGATAGGAGAGTTTCATCTTCAGATAGGCTTTTCAACTTCTTTCTTCAGAGACTTGATGTTCTTGTCATCACTTGCTAGGACAGAGTTATACCAAGATGTTTTCTGCATATGTTACCACACCTTGATCTAAACCATTCTCAATTTGACCCTGCTCTGTACCAGGCTAGATGTGCTTGCCTCTCTCTCTCTCTCTCTCTCTCTCTCTCTCTCTCTCTCTCTCTCTCTCTCTCTCTCTCTTTCTCTCTCTCTCTCTCTGGGATTAAAGGATTAAAGCTCTTTATGGCCACTAGTCCTCAAACTCTGAGTTAAAATCCTATGTCTTCCAGCCTCAAGAACTAATTAATAGATGTGCCCTCATCTTCTGGATTTCAGATCATTCCAAATGAAAAGTCAAAAACAAACAAACAAATATCAAGTAATAATGATCTTCAAGTACTACATTGAATAGACACAGAGAGAGTGGGTAGCTTTGTCTTATTCCTGATTTTAGTGGAAATGCTGTAAGTTTCTCTCCATTTAATGAGATGTTGGCTATTGGTGACATTGCTTTTATTATGTTTAAGTATATGCCTTGTATACCTGATTTCTCTAAGGTTTTTAACATGAAGGAATGTTGAATTTTGCCAAAGACATTTTTAGCATCCAATGAGATGATCATGTGGAGTTTTTCTTTCAGTTTGTGTGTGCATTTTGTGTGTTGAGAATTTACTGATATAAATCTAATGAATTACAAACCTCTAGAGTTTTGATTTTACTGGGTTATGGGGATTTGTGACAGCTAGCCACAGGGGGTGGATGGCTGGGAATGTGAACAGGTTCCAAAGCAAGCAAACTGAATGGTGTTAGCCACAGAGGCAGTGAGACTGTCAGGGCCAGAGAGTGGCTGTCAATAGCTTGAGTTGATCTTTAAATTATTACAGGCAACATTTTCCCATCTCTTGATTAATTTTTGTTCAAAGTATCATTTATTAGATATTAGAATAGAAACTGCAGCTTGCTTCTTGAGTCCATTTTTCCCCCTCTGAAGTAATGTCTATCTTTGATATTGAAATGTGTTTCTTGTATGCAGCAGAATCCTGTGTGCATAAGATCCTGATTTTACCTCACAGTCAGCTAGTGGATGGATCACAGGGCTCCCAATGGAGGACCTAGAGAAAGTACCCAAGGAGCTAAAGGGATCTGCAACCCTATAGGTGGAACAACATTATGAACTAACCAGTACACCGGAGCTCTTGACTCTAGCTGCATATGTATCAAAAGATGGCCTAGTCAGCCATCACTGTAAAGAGAGGCCCATTGGACATGCAAACTTTATATGCCCCAGTACAGGGGAATGCCAGGGCCAAAAAAATGGGAATGGGTGGATAAGGAAGTGGGGGGTATGGGGGACTTTTGGGATAGCATTGGAAATGTAATTGAGGAAAATATGTAATAAAATATTTTTTAAAAATCCTGATTTTACACTAAGTATATCTGTCTGTGCCTTATTTATTGGGGAATTGAGACTATTGATATTAAGAGATATTATACTCTACCCAACTCATTCTATGAAGCCACAATTACTCTGATACCTAAACCAGAGAAAGATCCAATAAAGATAGAGAACGTCAGACCAATTTCCCATATGAATATCAATGCAAAAATACTCAATAAAATTCTCCCTAACAGAACCCAAGAACACATAAAAACAATCATTCATCCTGACCAAGTAGGTTTCATTTCAGGGATGCAGGGATGGTTTAATATACGGAAATACATCAGTGTAATTCATTATATAAACAAACTCAAAGACAAAAACCACATGATCATCTCCTTAGATGCAGAGAAAGCATTTGAAAAATTCAACACCCATTCATGATAAAAGTCTTGGAAAGATCAGGAATTCAAGGCCCATACCTAACCATGATAAAAGCAATCTACAGCAAACCAGTAGCCAACATCAAAGTAAATGGTGGGAAGATGGAAGCAATCCCACTAAAATCAGGGACTAGACAAGGCTGCCCACTTTCTCCCTACCTATTCAACA